>NC_135270.1:6020000-6756587 GCF_051311805.1 Agelaius phoeniceus
AAACATCTGCTCCAACATAACCTAAGGTGTTTGTAAATGCTGCCTCCAAAAAAATTACACTGAAGCATAAGTATGAAATTCTGTGCTTGATGAAACTCGGGAATGAAAATAATAATAGACAAAGTTCACCTGTTTAAATCTAATAACTTCTTATTAAAAACTTCTTATGGCCATAAAAAGATGTCTATCCCCACCAGATGCAGACACACAAGTTACAAGAATCAGCACTATCACCTCTGCGCTTCAGGTGTAGCCTACTAAAACTGCCCTTTTAGCTGTAAGAAACATTTCTATGACTATTTGTGAAAAACAGTACAAAAGTTTATGCAACTGAGATTAATTCATCAGGCACAGAGCATACCTAATACACCCACTTAAACAGGTGTCTCCAGCTAGGATTTAAACCGAAATATGCTGAGTTACTCTGTGGTCAAGATGTTAGTGCTGCTGGGGAACCATCAAGTCAGGTTACTGGGTAACAAAGCATAATCCAGATTTTTGTCATGTTCAACTGAAGAGTATAAAACACTGTTTTGCTTCTAAATGAAATTATTTTTTAAAATATTTATGCAAAAAAATGGCACAGTATGACTGAATTTTATACAAGACATAATTATTATAGATAAATAAATAATCCCCCTACACAGGATAAGGTACCCCTTGTGATCATTCAAGACTGAAATACATTTAGGAGATCTGCCTGTTTGATAAAAAACAAAACAGTAAGTCTTACAATACATTTTCACTTTTCAAGGAAATGTCTTTTTGATACTGTTGACACACCTTCTTGTACTGGAGACAACTAAAAGCAGATTTGCCCAGAATCCATTGTTATATCAAAAACTCCAAAATTAGATAAATCCTTAAGTTCTGTTATAATTTTCTGAAGTTATAGTTCAGATATAAGTTAAGGAATTTGAAAACAAGCAGCCAGCTGTAGCAAAGGAGCATAAAAGCATAAAAGACTCCATCATTCTGCTAGGAAGAGCTCACCAGAAGGAACTGGGAAAATAAATCACATGTTCATTGTTTTCCAGATTCCACACATCACGTCTGTCTCACATAAGCCAGGTGGGATTCCTGAATGATACAAAAACCTGCTGGCACCCAGTGTCATAAAATGTGGACTGTGAACAATTGGGTAAAGACACTACACAAAAGAAAACTAGATTAAGACACATTTTTATAAGAACCACTGCTAAGAACCTGTATGTAAAGGTTTAGGTAGCCTAACATGTATTTTACTAGGTCTTAAATTTCTTGGGCTCAATTTGATTTTAAAAAATAATTATAATTTTTGAAGGCAGCTTTCTCCCTATCACTATTGGTGCTTTTTATTTTCTACTTGCAGTCCAGAAATTTTCTGTAGGTAGGGTTTTTATTTTTAAACTTCTACAGCCTGAAAAATATTTAATGTAGTTATGTTTGACCTTGCCTGAAGTTTGATCCTTCAATTTAGGGACTGCTAGACAAATGTTATTTTTCATTTTCTCCTCCATCCCACATCTTCCTACAAGAATTATACCATCTTTGTTGGGAAAAGCAGCAATTTGTGTGCAGCAGCCATCACCCAAAGCCAACCAGCTCCCTGGGTTGGCCCAGAGTCCATCTGGATAAACCCAGAGTCCATCTGTGCAGCTCCTTTGAGCTGGGAAAGAGCCACCACCCAGGACTGGGTGGTGATTTTGGGATGATTTTGGATGCAGAGGGCATCATGAGGGGCACACCCCAGATCAGGGGGTGTACACACCCTCTTCAGTGAGCTCTGCTGGGTTCAGTCTCTGGTTTGTCTCCTTTGAGGTAGTTTCTTCTGCAGTTCTTTTGGGTATTAGTTGAGAGTGGCTCCATTCACACATAAAAATGAAAGCAAATAAGCTAAACCTTGCACAAGAGTGCAGCTTCTCAGAAAGGCAGTGATACCTCTAGCAATTCCAGAAATTACATCTCTGCATACAACATGGGGCTATTTAACAAAAACCCTTCCTTCCTAAAAGGGGATCTGCTGTGAAACTTCTATTTTAAAGATGCCCTTCTACAGCTCTATTAGAAATATCACTGTATTAACCATTGCCATCCGCAATTACAATGATCTACAAATTGTTATAGAATCATACAAGACAAAAAAAACCTCCTTCACAGTCCTCAAAAGCTTTAGAAGTTAATCACTTTTCAAAATACCCCCAAACTTTTCAGTTTTCAAAAATATACTGCCAATCTTACAAGACAATTTACTCTAAAAGCTAAGACCAATACACTAGTGTTGTGATGTTCATTTACAAACAATTATGCTCTTCTTAAAAATAGAACATCAAGGTGGACTTTTTTTAAGGACTTAAAACCAGAAGACAATAAAAACCTATTTTATTTCTGTAGTCAGATGATAATAAATCAAAAATCATTTGAACGAGGGATGAGGCAGACTTGTGGCTTTTGAAAACAGAGAATTATATGACTTTTTTTTAATTTTACAGTAAATCAGGTAGCATTGTCAATGCAAAGTTCTTATTTTAAAGGACTGCTTTACACTAATTTCATTATAAATATTGTTTTATACTAATGCTCTGTAGAACCATCTTTTATTCATACATTATATAAGCACACACAATGTAAGAACACTTTTCCCACATTGTGTAAAAGGTCTTTCTACCTCACTGTCTTATCAATAATGAACAAAAATCCAGTTAAAACTCTCCTTTACTGGACCAAAGTGAACAGTAATTCTCTTCCTTGACTTTGCACCGAGGGGATTTTTAAATCTGTCCCAAGCACAAATTTGGATTGTGTGTTGCTTTTTCTGCTGTAAGAGTCAAGTACAACATAACCAGCAGTGTGAATTTGTGCTGGGACAATACCTTTGGAGACCAGACTGTTTCTCCAGGGCTTTTCTGGAGAACATTCTCCAACCTTTTACTGGTGCATTAATACTACTTTGCTGCACCCACTCTCAAAAAGTAGATGTATTTACCTTTCCCATTTTCTTCCCTATATATTGAGTTTTATATTTTTATTAGCTTACCATAACTACACAGGACAGAATCACCCAGAGGGCTTGTGACAGAAATTATGAAACAGACATGGTATAAAATACAAAGTAAAGAAAGCAAAGGTTATGTTGTTTGCCACTCTAGCAGCTGAAGACCTAAAATAACAGATGTATACTCCATATAAGAGATATCCTACAATTCAACACATCTAATTGAAGGGAAAGATTTGTGAATACGCTCATGCTTCTTGTTTTCCAAAGATAAAACAGCCCCAGTCACATCAAACTGTCCTTATCTCTGGTACTAGCAGTTTCTGGCCTAAAATCAATGGCATTTCTTTAACTTTTAGATAAGTGTAAAGATTTTAAGTGTGGAAGCTGTACACTTGTTCTAAAGTTACTTTCCTCAAAGCCTAGGAAAGTATCGTGTCCTTTTGGGGTGGGAGACCAACAATGGCCCCATAAGAGAGCAAAACAATTGTCCTTAAAAAACTGCATGGGAATCTTTGCTGACAGAAAATTCTGAAACAATCTGCTGAAACAGATTGTTTCAGATTGCAGGAACAATCTGCTTGATGACATAATGCTTTTCAAAGCTTCAGATTTTAATAGAATTGTGGGAAAAGCATTAAACAAAGAACTCTCAGCTGCTAGAACCCTCAGATTTTCTTTGTCAAGAAGCAATGGGCCTTGGTTGGTTGTTTTGCTTTTCCTGATTCTCTAGAAGGTTTTAAGTGGATTTTTTACTTTTATTTTCTTTTTTTTTTCCTCCACATTTCCAGCTCTGTTTCAATATGTGAATTAAGAAAAAAAAACAAAAAAAAACACCCACAAAAACCAGGAAAGCTGAACAACACATTCCAGAGAAGAGCAAACTGATGACCCAGAAAGCATATGGGAAAGTCCCTCTGAGAGCCCTTTTTTATTCAACCTGCAATACTTCATGTTGATGTGATAACAGGGGTTCCAAGAAATTATTGCACGACTCCAAATCAGCTTCTGTGATCATAATGCAGTAAAGATTACTCCCATCAAACACAGAACTATAGCAAATCTAACTGAAGGGTGAAGTTATAAAGAATTTTGCCAGTTGCTCTGTGTTAGCTGCCTGTTGAATTCTGGATGAAATTTAAAAAACTGGAGCTGCTTGCCCAAGTACTACATTGCTTGGGATCTGCATTTTTGCCCCCACTACAAGATGACTGCCTTCAGTAATCTGAATTCTTTTGATGAAAACATATAATCTTTCACAAGCTGGCCAGCATGTTCCAAAACCAGGTGATTAAGTTTTCATATCACATAATTGGTTTAGTAGAACCAACACAGATATATATTATCAGGATCCTTTCTGTAATCAAAACTAATTACTGTATTTGTCTTTTATAGGACATTACTACAGTAAGACCATAAATAATAACTGAAGATTTTTTCAACCACAAGTAAAATATTACTAATAAACTAGCAAAAGAGATCTTTACTCATTTCAGCTCAAATTAAAAGAGGAAACCATGAACAGCAGCCCTCTGATTAAGACTGTAAAACTGTTTTCTGCTTCCAGCATGTTTGTCTGTGGGATTAAATTCTCCTCCCTGGCCTTTCCACCCTAACACTTTTCAGTATTTCGTTAGCATCCTCTTAGCTATTGGTATAGAGACACGAAGGGATTGACAGAAGTCAGGTTTACCCAAATTTTACGGGCAGGGGATGAAACCAGGGACGTTTTAGCCAGCCGAAAAGCAGCTCGTGTCCGTTCCAAACACCATGCTGCCACCTAGTCGACATCCACCTGAACTGTGCTGTCCTGCGTGCGCTGCAGCTACAGCCACAGCCACAGCCACAGCCACAGCCACAGCCACGGCCAAGGCATAAAAATCGAACTGTTCTCCAAAAAAACATCAGTGCAACACGAAGCCACCAAAAGCACCGAGAGCTCCAGCTAAATTCCCTGTCCGGCAGCAGTGCCCTGCCAGCACAAAGAAGGCACAGCTGCAGCTCTCTGCAAAGAGAGTGTGTGTGTTCAAGGAGCACTCCAAGCTGCTGCTTGTTTGTAGTGATAGGGGTGCAATACCTCTACCAAGTGTAAACAAGGAAATAATTAGTACCACCGAGTAAGGGATCAGTCCAAAATAATATAATATCAGCAATTAACAGATTTGAGCTGTGTCAGCAAGTTCAGGCACTACTGATATTTAACCTGTTTCAAACATTTTGAGGGTATCTACTTGATATCCAGAAAAAACTGATTTCCCTGAAGGCTGGCTTGTTTCCTTTTTTTATCTTCTCTCTTCCTTTAAATGTGTCTGCCAAGTATTACTTTTTCCTCCACAAACCATTCCTCAACACAACTTATACCAACATTGCTCTTGGTGTGGTACTGGTATTTATGTGGTATTGGTATTTATGTGGTATCCCTATGATAAAGCTTCAGAAGGAATTATGTTGTTATCTCAGTGGGGCATAATGTATGCAAATTGTTTCTTTGTTGCCTGAGCATTATAGATAATGTCAATATTAGTGACAAAAAATCAACTCTCATCATAGGAAAAATGTCCTAATTTTTTGTGTCTGCATTTCACTCTAGGTTAGAGTAAGGATGTCCCTGCAGCACAAGGTTTGGAACAGCTCCCAGAGGAGGCCAAGAATGGCAGGAGAAGGCAAGGAGCAGCCTTGCACCAGAACACAAACTTTTATATCTCCTCTCCATGCCACAGAATCCTCAAAATCTCAGAACAGCAAAGAGCAGGCAGGAGTCCTCCTCCCTCTTTGGGTACCCAGCCTGATACACAATCAACAGGTACAGAAGGCACGATGCATGGACTTTCTGTAAGAATGCATTAGAAGACCATAATTACATTACATTGTGAGAAAAACTTGAATGCAAAAGGCAGAAGAAAGAAAAAAAGCCAGCAACACTTTGACGATAACACAATTATCCTGAACGTGGTACTTTCAGAGCTCTCTTTCATATTAGCCTTGAAATATACGAATGAGATCTTACTAGAAGTCCTCAGTACATGTGGATGCCTTCTGTATTTGTTCTAATTCTTAAGTGAATGACAAATTAAAATTTCCTTAATTTTGCTGCTCAAAGCTCTACCGCTGTCCACACATTTAGTTTGGGGTTGTTTTTTTTTTAGAGAAAACATATATTGCGCCAGCACTGCCAAAGCTGTCCCAGATGTTTGGGTATTTTCCTCACAGGATGAAACTGATATGCCATATGCCCAGAGGCAAGCAGCCTGGCTAAATTCAAGCAATATTTCCACACTCTGGATGGGGCACGGCATAAACAATCCATAGGAAAAGCAAGACACTAATCCCAACTTATTAAAACCAAGGAAAGCCACCGCTCTCTGCTCTCTTCGGGGCCGGCCTAAGATATTAAGAGCGCTGCGGCCGCCCAGGCCCAGCTGGAAAACTGCTTTTTTTTTTCAAAAAAGACCAAAAAAACTACAAAAAAAAAAAAACTACACCCACCTTGTTTTCCCTGGTTCCAGGGGGGAGGTTGTTCTCCAGCAGCACAAGCACCGAGCCCTTGCCCCGCGCTGTGGGCAGCAGCCGCAGCGGAACCTCGCCGGCAGCGGCCGCGCTGCCCTCAGGGCCCGGCGGGGCACGGCACAGGCAGCGCGGCTCCGTGTTACACCGATTTCACCTTGTTCCGGGAAAATTAGATCAACACGCCTCACCCTGCCCCGTCTAGGCTCAAATGTCCCCGGACAGAGCCTTAATTCCAACCCCCTGCCCCTTCCCCGAGGCCGGGGCCGGCCGCGCTTGGTGCCCCGAGGGAGCGCAGCCGCGGAACGGGCACCGTGAGGGCCTCGGGAGGGGCACGCTCACAAAGCATCAAAGTTAAAATCCACCAAATCCTCCACTCTGCCCTCAAATCCCCCACTCTGCCCTCAAATCCCCCACTCTGCCCTCAAATCCCCCACTCTGCCCTCTGCTCACACCACGTCCATGTCTTTTAAAGTGTACGGAAGCCAGGAGCCCACTTGGTTTTCAAGACATACCGGACGCTTTTTTTCTCATCTCACACCTCCCACTACGCAATTGAATATTTTGCTGCAAGTTTGTTTTACTTTTTCCCAGACGTGTGTTGGTTTGTTGTTCGGGTTTGTTTTGGGGTTCCGGTTTTTTGACATAATAAATTAGATTTGCCTATTTGACTCTGTTTAAGCCGTGACAATGTTTGTTGAATTTGATGGCTGGTTAAAATGCACACAACACTAAGGAGAAGGTGATTTGAGTTTTGGGCTGAAAACAGCCCAACTTTGCTGGAACACATGTGGTAAAGAAAATGCTTCGTAACAAAATGAACATTTCCAAAACACTCAAGCTATAAAAGACATATGTTTAATGAGTTACCTGAAAGAACATTATTAAAATGATAAGCAGAATGATGATGATGATGCTCAGAACTGTACTCTTACTCAGTCCAAATAATTTTTCATTAAAGCTTTGTTTTCTTGGCTGGGCAGCTTCATCAGCATAAAATACCAAAGGAATATTCTCAGAATAGTTTGTCAAACTCTGCTTTGCAACATTCACAGAAAATGTTAAGAGAATTAAAACTGAAATTATCATATTCAGCTTTTTTTTTAATAACACTATACAATGAAAAACCACAATAATTTAAACTTTCATTCAGAACAATCTCCAGATTGTACGCTGCTAGTTGTTACCATAGTGTCAGCTTATAGCTTTACCAGCTGGATAGTTCTCAAACTATGCAATTGAGAATAACTTAACATTCATGACTATAAACTTAACATTCATGAACATTCATTATCATAATTATCAACATATCATTAATAAATCAACACTGAAAAGCTGCAATGCAAGAAGGCCTAGACATAGGAGGAAGAAAGGGAATACAAAGTCATACAAGTCAGGCATAAGACATAAGAGAAGGCATAAGAGAAGAAGTATAATGTGAAAATAAGAGCTATAATGAAGTTATGCGGGGACTTACTTATCAAGGACTTATGTTTAACATGGAATGCAAGGTGAAGTTATCTAATAACTGCTTGTTAGGATCCATTAATTTTGCTTGATGAAACTTGAAAGAGGAAAAAATAAGTGGGATAAAGAACATGAGAAATAAATAGGTTTCCAGCAATTATTTCATTTCCTGGAATTATTTCATATTCCATAATAGGGAATAGAGCTGACTTGCAAAAATACATATGCTGTTTTAAAGAAAACAAAACACAAATTTTAAGGCAATATAGGAAACCTTTTTACTTATTTTCCTCTCTGTGCTAAAATTCAAATATAAATGGACAAAAAGTTGGTTTTTATTTAAGATGGTTTGTATTTCACTGGATTATTGTAATCAGCAATACGAAAGCATCATTTCCCTAAGTTTTATGTTGCCAGTGTATTTCAGTAAAATCCACAGCAAATAATTATGCATATTTCATGTCACACATAAATCACACTTTATGGAAAGATAACACAGTCACTGTGGAATGAGTTGCCTTTTTTCCCCCCCCTGAAATCCTGAGATTTACTTGGCAGAGCCTGAAATAATAATTTGCCACAACCATACCTGGAAATATAACATTTTCCAAAGCACAGGTCAGAAAAGCATTCATCTGCAGAAGTCTTGAAATGGTGATCTGGATCTCCCAGACACGGATGAAATTTGGACTGTCACCAGCAACAAGAGACTTATTCCTGCCAAGGCCACAGCTGGAGCAGAGGACTGAAATTCACAAAAGAAAACAGATCAGCACGTATTGGCTGCAGCAGCTGCTGGAAATTGTGATGTTTGTGACTCAGCACAGCACTCCAATCCTCAAAATACACTTGGCAGTGTAAAGAGATCAACACACCAAGCAAACCTTCGTCATCCCTCTAATGGTTTTCACCAGGAATTCCAAGTGTTAATCATGCAAGTGTATGCCTACAAAGAAAAAAAAAAATCCCTTTTTTGAGGAAAAACAAGTTGATTTTAAAATCTTCAGATGTCATCTCAAATCTGCATCCATCTTTATTGTCAATACCTTCTTTAGATCATATCCCCATTTTTTAACCAGAATGTATACTTGATAGTGAAACACGCCAACCAAATGCTATGTTTCAATAAATTTCTTTCTCAGCAAAATGCTATTGCTAAATTTAACCCAAATTCCATTAATTTCTACTTAAAATCAACAGTATCATTGTTGAGATATTTCATGCAACAGTAACGTGAGATTTATTTAGCAATTTTGGAGTCCATCAAATCCTATTTTTAGGAAGTAATATTTGCAGTTATCACAGTTTACATTGCATTGGTTGAGTTTGCTTGTTTGTTTTAAAGTTCCTCATGTACAAACATAACTCTGGGTTAATCTGAACATAGTCCACCAAAGAAAACATTAACTTGGTATTTTCACTTTAAATTATTTTTAAATTAGAGAATGGAAGCACAAATTTTTACAGCTAATACAACTGATACTTTTTTTGTTTACTTTAGTAACAACCAGATACAATTCCAAACTTTATCTATTAATATTTCCACATTCTTGAAGTTATACTGCAATAGGAGTTTCCCATATATTTAAAAAAATATATGGGAAAATGTACCGAGATGGTATTTAAAGCTGACCTTGCCTTATTGTGTTATACAAGCAGTTTAGAGATGGTGAAGGTATCCAAGTGAGAAAATGGAATCAGTCCTCCTATTTGGCTTGCATTTACAAAACTCCTTTATTCTTCCACTAATAATGGAATATCTTCCATTAATAATAATAATAATAATTCATAATAAATTTTCTGTATCTCTTTAATATGATCAGACCAGGCATCTGAAAGGAAAATTCCATTACAGATGAACTACAGGAAGTTCTTCAGTTTTTCACCTTTTCTGTGGGAGCTCTCAGAACCACAACACAGCACTTGTCCCAAAAAATTTTGCTATGTTCTTCTAAATTATTAACTACTGCATTTAGACTGTTGCTTCTTAATTCAACATCAGTCTTTTTGTGATGGTTTTTGTCTAAGTAAAATGAGTTTATGAGACAGATATCTGTAGAAGAAAATACTGAAATACTTTCAAATTGAAATACTGTGAATGAGATCTACCACAAATATTAAAAGAACTTCTCACTGGGATTAATTTTTGAAAATAATTCATATAGCTGCATACAAATATCAAAACGATAACAGAGAAAAACCAGGAATACAGCCCTGAAAGACACACTGCTCCTCTCCTATTGGAAACAATGGCTCTTATAGATAAAAGATAACTACTGTGACATTATGTTGCATATGATATGGAAGAAAAAGAAAATATTCCCTTTATGAAGAGAATAAATACTTATCTCTTCCTCCCATGTTACATGGGTCCTTAGGTCTTCCTACACTGTTTTTGTTACTTTTCCTCAAACCAAGGGGTGGGGAAAGGAATGCAAAGAGGGAATTTTGTTTATTTCCAGCAGTCCTACACACCAAAACCATTTTTATGGACTCCTATCTTTGATTTATTAATCAAATTTCACTTTCTATGGTCTCAGTTGTTCCCAAGAAGCTTCATATGTTAGATCTCCTTAGGGCAGCTGTATTTTCAGAGCTTCTTGTTCTGGACATCTCCCCATTTTCTGAATTATTCCACATTCACATCAACCATCCAAGCAGTAATAAAGCTCCATTGTTCTGCCTGTTGCAGAAGCATTCTTGATCAAGAAATCAATTAAATGTATACTTACCCTGTAGCTTTTTGCTATCAATGATGCTATTCACAAGCTGTGTACACAATGAGCTGCTTCACTGAACACTGCTCACCATCAAAAAAAGATTAACCCCCCCCCCCAAAATGCCTGCTACAAGTGACAAGTTTAAAAACTAATTTTTTTTAATGAGAACTGTCTCCTTAAAGGAACATTTACATCACCTCATGGTTTTCTTACATTAAGGACATAAACTGCTCTCACACTCTCACTTTGCAGGAAGTGTCATTTAATAAATAAAGAAATAAAGCTGCTTATGTGGGTTAAAAATCTGTCTTAAGAACATAATTCTGAACATCTATCTCTCAACTACCCAAGTCCAATTCCTTAAAATAACATCTTGACCTGATTTTTAATTATAAAACTCCGTTCACACATATTCCTAGAATTACAAATTGGTATCCATTTTTTAATAAATTAAATAAACATAAGAAATTACATTTCTTCTGTATTTAGTTCAAATAAAAAGGATGACTTTTTGATCACATAAAACCCCACAAATGCTACAAAGGCATATAAAGCCCATCACAATACTACTTAATATTTTTCTCGCATTTTTTAAAAATTGGTGTGGGATTAAAAAATATTTATTGTTATTATAAACAATAATATATTGTTTTATATATTTTAAAAAATATAAATTTATTTTATAAACAAATTTTCTTCTTTTTCTCTTAATAGAAAACCAAAACTAGCAAACACCATCAAAGTCAAGGGATGAAATTCTGGGAAACAGCAACAGATCTAAAATTAGAATGTAATGAAATCTGAAATACTTAAAAGGACTTCAGTCTCTTCTAATTTTGTTTTTCATAATTGTGTTGCACAAAATAAGCTGGTGTAAGAGATTAGGGGGAGGGGAAGAATCAGAGACTCTTTGGCTGACTGGATGCATTACATTAATTTCTTAATATGTGAAGGAGTGGATTACCCCTCTAACAGCAAGGGGAAATTAGTTCCTTTATTTCTTCATTAAGGCTGTGGGAGGGAAATTAATTTTCTACTCTGGTTTTCAAAATTAATTGAATATATCTTTATTAAAGTGATAAATATGTACACATACTTTTTGGTTGAAAGAATTCTCTAAATTAATCCTAAACAGACGTTTTCGTAGCAGTTTGGTAGCATGTGGTCATTTTATATTGTTTCACTTTGTGATGTCGTAAAAAACCCTGAAAAAAACAGATCACCCTGTGTGTAATAAAGATGTTTATAGAAGAAAATCATCTGAAAAGAGTCTTTATTATAAAGAGTAATTTTATAATCTTCCTGGCTTCCTACACTGTATCATTTTTGTTCCTATGTTCTTGCAGGTTTCATTGTGAACTTCAGTGTCTATTCTTTCCAACATATAGCTGTATTCATAAAAAGAAAGCTTTGGATTGCTTTTACAGGAAACCACAGTTTTTAAAAGCATGACCCACCTAGCCTGAAGTTGAGGCAAAGTGCCTTGAGGTGCCTTCTTATGTGCATTGGTTCTTGAAGGAATTTACAGAACTTCTGAAATTTGCTCACTTTACTTCCTACACCTGCAGTTTTTATATCTGTTTGTATTGTAAATTTATTTCCTGTGGTGTACTTACATCATGGCATCATCATTTTCTTTTATTTAGATTCTTCAGTACTCTTTTGTGCAAAATCAACCACCTCAAAGTGAC
Source organism: Agelaius phoeniceus (assembly GCF_051311805.1). NCBI lineage: Eukaryota > Metazoa > Chordata > Aves > Passeriformes > Icteridae > Agelaius > Agelaius phoeniceus. The sequence continues at coordinate 6,032,357 of NC_135270.1, forward strand.
CTCATGCCAGTAGTATTTTTATTTAGGCTTCCCTTGCATAATTGATATAATTATTTTTGTGACATCTTTCTTATACAAAAAGTAAACCATAAGCATTTTTCTAGAGAACTTGGACAGTTCAGCATTGGGGAGAAAAATACCAACGTACTGATGACAATGGTGATTCCATCACAGCAGTATCTAAGAGCTTATAAGGGAAAATCAAATTTGCCCGGCCTTTAAAACCATCACATCCTTCATGTACTTGTGGCCTAGAGGCTCAAAAGAGCAAGAAAATTCCTAACAGAATCCTAAAACTTCATTTTCCTTGTGTGCCTTAAAAGCATTTAACAGAGAACAGAATTTCTCATCCCTTCTTCAATGACAATTAAAAGTCTGTCCTATGCAATGGGGCCTCTGTCTCCCTACACAAATAAGTAAACACGCCCAAAACTCTATCAACACACAGGTTATTTAAAATTAATTTTTTATTTTCAAACTCTAACAGTCAACTTTTCAACTTCTACTATCTTTTGCATTATTTACTCTACTATTCTTTTCTTAGAGAAAAATCTAAGAAATAAATCAGAAGAGTTTCATTTCTGAAATTGAACTGCAGTCACTATAAACCCAAACTCTTGGTATGAAAAGAAAAAGTAGGATACAGTAAATAATTAAACAATGAGGGGAAATTCAGCTGATGTGCTCACTAGAAGTTAATAGGAAGCACTTGTTTGTTTAGTAAAACGAACAACATCTTAATTATGGACACAAAGAGTATAGGGATTAAATATGCAAGATTTATGTTGAACAAAAGCAAGACTGTCTCAAAAGCATTCACACACCATGATTCAACCCTCCTGTTTAATCCATTCCACTGGAATAGCTCAGCTCTTTGACAACTGCCAATCACAAACTTGCAAAATGCACCTGAGAAAGAGGCAGAACAACTGATTCACTTGTTTACACAATTTACTGCTTGATCACTAGCTTATTAAGGAAAAAAACTGAGTGAGCCCACAGAGCATCTTCATTAATAGGTTAATAATAATTTACAAAGACAAAATAAAATACATCTTTGTCCAGAGAAACAATATTAAAGCATAGAGATGAAAAACATTTCAACTCTAGCTCCTCTTTAGGGGAGCGTGAGGAAACGCAACAAAGGAAGTCTGGATAAAAATTAAATAGCAAACAAGATCTCAAATACCTGAGGAAATGAGACAATGGTGAAATAATCAAAGAAAGCATCACCAAAACCCTTGTTCCTTAGAGAAGAAAAGATTCTGGTATATGAGCCACACCACAATTAAGATGACCCCTTCCAATGTGAAAGACTGGAGCCTCTCCCAGTTATTTATTGCTGTTTTAATTGCCTCATGCATTTATGGAGGATGCTGTTGAAGGCCCTGCCATCCTCCATGTCACACAAATTCCTTCTGTCACAGGCACAGCAAAACCCACCATGTTAAGTCCCTTCTTCCAAGACATCTTTTTAAATTAAAAAAAAAAAATTGCTCTCCAAGATCCAGAAGCAAAGAAACTCCAGAAGACTTTTCATATTCAATTCTGCAATCCCCAGACACACACACAAAAAAAAAGGAAATTAAGGATTTTATAGAAAGCATCCTCAAAACATCTTGAGCCAGGGCTCAGTAACCTTCTCCAACACACACCAATAGCTTTTTATGAAAGTGACAACATGAGGTTTTTCTAAAGAATAAGTCAATTAATTGCCTGCTCACCTCCCCAGAGTAACACAGATTATGCTCCCAAGAAGGGACTCTCACTAAGCATTACAGTTTGGCATCCACTGTGAAATATTTTGCCTTTGATAGAAATGTCAAGAATTTTTATATACACCTGAGATGCAGTCACTAAAATTAAACTGAATTCTAAAACTAGCTCAATTCTGCTGGAAACAAGGAGGGATCCATAAAGCAAAAAGAGACAGGCTTTGTACCACTACTCCTTGCTGGAACACTCTCCATAGGAAGGCTGCTGAACTAAATTTTCGGCATATTTTCTTAGGCAGAGAGACTATTTAGGCAGCTTTTCATCTCTGATCTTAATAACATTTTTCAGAAAAACTTCTGTCTGGTCTACAAGTGTTTTTAGAACCAGGTTTTACAACACAGCAAAGAATGACTTCATCCTCAACAGAGCTGGCTTTGCCTCACACGTGTGGAATTCTCTCATTTGGACTAAAACCACCAAAACTTTTGTTTGATTACTTCTTCAAAATCAGTAATATTCACTATACTCTTTATATGGTTGTAATGTCCTTGGTCATTTTCCAGAAACTGTAATCAATAGAAATCAATCTAAAAAACCAGTGCAATATGCAGGAAAAAGTACATGAAAAACAGTAAAAGTGTGATCTATTATCAACCCTAATAACCATTCCATGTGCTTAGATAAAAGCACCTCTCAGTTAAAGTTGTCTTCTATGCACCACTGCAAATAAGTTGAAAATTCTAGATTACATATCTAACAAAAACTTAAAAATCCCTTTTTTACTGTAAGTCCTCAAGCAACTCTCCCACAATCACAAACAAGTTCTTTGTGGATCAACCAAATCCATACCAAATAGAAACTGCCTGTATCACAGCAACAAACACAAAATTTACAAATAGATCCCCACAGCCATCACAGTAAGTGCCAAGCATGATAGAAACATCATTATCTTCTGCATTAGTGCACATCTGATGCTGCAGCTGAGCAGGATTAAAACACACCCAAAGCTGCCAGTCTGCTGCTGCACCACTTCACTTGCAGACAACCCACAAGCTCCATTTTGTTAGGAAATGAAACCTTTCCTAGACACAGCTTTGCCTTCCCTGCTTTGATAACAGATCCTCAGCAGGGACATTCCAAATTTTAAATGAAAATGCTGCAGGAGAAAGCTGAGAGACCACCACACAGCTCCCTCTACTGTGAGCCAGGAAAGGAAACTGGTGAAGTCCAAGATCTCAACTCCACAGAGAAATGGGTTAGTGAGGCAAACCAGGGAACACAGCAGAAATGGCTATGGAGCTGAATAGAAACCCCAGAGCTCAGAAAGTTGAGATCAAGAGGAAACATCAGGGCTTGGGCTCTGCTGGAAGAAGACAGCATCACAGAACCAGGGGAGGCTGCAAGGAAGTCAGTCACTGAGTGCCTCCCACCCCTGGCAGGGACACTGCTGCCAGCTTTGCAAATCTCCACGGACAAAGAATCAAAACCTCTCTGGGCACCCTGTGCCAGTGCCCAGTTGTGGAGTCTTAACTTCTTTTTGCCAGGGTCAGGATTGAATATGTTGGATGGTATTTCTTGGGACTCAGATGTTTGCCAGTTCTTATCCGTGTTACAGTCTCACAAACCCTGAGTTCTACAGCACTTCACTCTAACAAGGTAAAATGGAGCTGTATCTCCCTCTCTATGAGGCTTTTTAAGGATAAACTGTCCAATTAAGAAACGACACTTAAATTATTTTTAGCTTTAACCCAATAACCAACCGCCTGTGCCCGCAATGTGGACTTTTTATCCAATTACACAAACCCACCCAAACCCATGGAGAAGAAGGTGAGGAAGAAGGACCAGCCTCCACCCTAAAACCTCCATCTTGCTTTATATCTCTTACTATATTCTAAACCCTCAAACTCTAAGCTTTCCACCCTGTGATATTACACACTTCTAATAAAATATATATACTATATATACTATAATAATATATAAAATATATATATATATCCAAACTCCACACCCACAATCCCAGTTCTGTCATTCCATTTTGGAAGCCTTCTCCACAGCCTCAGGTCAAAGGCAGTGTTCTCTTGGGAGCCAGTGCCTGCCAGCACAGAAAGTCTGAAATTCTCAGCACCCAGGGTTCCAACACCCAGTTAAAAAAGAAAAAAAGAGCTTCCTTACCTTCAGAAGGAGCCTCCTGTGTTTCAGTTTGTACCAGTTGCCTCTGGTCCTGTCACTGGGCAGAGAGCCTGGCTCCAGCTCCTTTACATCCTCCCCTCATCCATGAGGCCAAGAGCTTTTGTCCCTGCCCAGTGACCTTAAATACCAAACCCAACTGGGCTCCTTTCACTAATCAAAAAGTAGCTCACCAAAACACAACAAAACCGTACCAAATAAAGCCAGAAGCAGATTTTCATCCTGCTGCTAGAAGGCTTTGATATGATTTTTTTTTTACTCTATATTTGTACTTACCCTAAATTTGTAGGCTCCCATATATTTGGGAGCACGTGGTTTCAAAGGAACCAGCTTATGGTGACAGTTTTCCAGAAACCATTTTGTGGAATGCTCACATCGGGACATCTATGTAGAAGTCTCACAACCTAATAGTCTTTCTCATGGGAAAAAAAGAAAAAGAAAAAAAAAAGAAAAAAAGAAAAATTTGATCTTACTAAACTTGCTGCATCTAAAAAAATTTTGAGCACCTGACCATGCAGAACTTTAATCCTGTTAGAGGAGCAGCATTCTCAGTGCCTGCAGTGGGATCTGCCAGCACTGGGCCCATTAGTGAAATCAGAATGAGGATTTGTGTCCCCTTCAGCACTGGTGACATTTCTATCCCCTGTTAAATAAATACAAGAGCAGCTGTATGTGAAGCTAAGCCCTGAAAGGTTTTTCTGTCCCCCTGTAAGCACTTTTAGTTGAATTAATTTGCCATAAAGGTTAGAATACTATGACAGGAGCCATAATATTCTAACCTTTATTATTTGAATGTACAATTACTTTTGTTATTTGTGTCATTACAAGTGTCTATGATTATTTCTGACCAATACAAATTATCTCACAGCCTAGTGGATAATAACCAAATATTTAAATTATGTGTGGGCTTTCCTAAAATATTTTTCAAAAACTATGCCTGAAACTTAAGTTTCATTCCAAAACTTAACAACTGACATGGACATAAACCTGCCCCTAAAATTCTAGTTATTTTGCTACTAAACCCCTATTTTTTTCCATGTTTCTTGCTTTTCCCCCTACACTGCCATAGGATATTTCTGCCAGAATTTTACTTTTTCAATTGGAAAATCACTAGCAGTCTTCCGCAGGAGAAAAGCAAGAACTTCAGCGCAAGTTAATCAGCTAAATTCAATTTTTAATTGTAAAGAATCTCATGATAGCCTTAGCTAAAAATTAAATTATTTGTCTATCTGAATTTGAGGCATATTTAAAATACTACTATAACATAATTTAAAAAGTAATGTTGGTTCCAAGTAAAGATTTACTTGATGACAGATTTGTCAAAGACCATATAAATATATATATATTACTTATTATATATTTTATTAGATATACTCATATCTCATATACTACTTACTATATATTTTATTATATATACTATATATAATAAACTATATCTTGTTTATAACTGTTCTATATATTATATATAAGATATATTATACTATATAGAATAAAGTATATATATTTTATTATATATAATAAGTTATATATAACTTATTTGGCATAAGTTATATATATATATATATATATATATATATATATACACTTATTCTATCTTTTATTAGACCAACTAATTTAACTGAAAAACCAGGCATTTCTACAGGAAGTTGTAAAGGACACCAGAGAGTACCCAAAAAAAAAGTTTTTTCAAATATGGCGTGATCTAGGAAAACCCCTCCTGCATGTACTGTTGGAATGGGATACCAGATTTCTCCAAGATACTGATATGGTTCACTTGCTTGTTGACATGTTTATTCCTAAATATGACAGTCAAAGCCCTTTGATGTTAACTGTAGAAAATCTATAATTAAATTCAGTTATATTCAATTACCTCTAGCAAAAAAACATTACTCCTAAATCAAGTTGCCCGGTCAGAAATTTAGTTAACAAAAATAAGAACTTAAAGTAGTTTTGTGTAAAGGACAAATCTATACCATGTGATTCAGGATATCAAATAAACCATTGGAAAGAACAGACCAGATACACACAACTCCACATAGCCTTGATAAGAGGATTTATAATTCTTAATTACGCATTTATGTTTTTTCATTATCAGATCAACTGATAAATACTGCATGAGAAACTGAACAGTGAGAAACTTATTACTTGAATTATCATAGGATATATTTACATCCAAAGTCCTCCTAATCAAAAATCAGTAAAGCATATTATTCTTTGCTATACTGAAATGAATACCTGAATAGTAAAAATGAATACACCACTGTTTATTTGCAGCAAAATAATCAGTATATTCAAAATCAAATGATCAGTGCATAAACATAGATTGGTACCATCTTCCTTTTGAGAGGGATACACAGTCCTGGTTCAATTCAACAGCACCATATTTAATTTCTCCAACAATATTTTACCAACCATCACAGCAACAAGTGAAGTTCTAAAATACAGGTAAATAAGTGTTAAAGCTCTGAGGGCCTCTCCCAGCAGAGTTCTGCTGCTGCATTGCTCCTCCTCCTTCAGAGCAGGGGTGAGATCCAGCAGAGAGTCTGGATGGGGCTCATCCATCAGTCTCCGTCCTTTAACACCTGGAGCCTTCCCCTCTGACAGGGGCAGGGCCAGGGGAAGTATTCACATCCACTCCCCGGAAGGCATACACGAGCAATTCCAAAAAATCTCTTCCCCCCTCTATCAACAGTGGTAGACAATGCTGCTGTAACACAATGGAGATTACCTGCTACTTGTACAGCAGAGTTTCCTCACACAAAGCTGTTGTTGCCACACAAAACAAGTTCCCACATTGGCATGCAGGTGTTTTACTTACACTTAAATGCACCGCAGAGCCCTTGTACATTCATGCCCTTGCACCGGAGCTGTCAGCAGCTATTTCACAGCTGGCTCCACCCTCTCTGAGACACTCAGGTAGGAACTCAGCATGAGGGTTGAGTAGAGGGGCATGGGACCAAGCTGTAAGGCCCTTTTAATGCTAGTTTCTGCTGCCTTCCCAACAAGTAGCAGCCAAGTATTCTTATCTCCTTAGTATTATCTAGATAATAAACAATCTAGATACTGTTTTCTAAATTTTAAAATATTCTTATCTTAGTTCTCCGCTGCGTTATAAGCACCTACACAATCAGAAAACAGAATTTTCTGTTGAGATCTCCACCAGCTAAAAAGCATTAGAGTCATCCCAGCTTGTAAGTTACATGTTCGTCAAGTACCTCTAAACGGCAGCGTGTTGATGTCATAAAGTAAATATTTAACTACAGTCATCATTCCTCCAAACAGTTCCCCTTATTTCACACATCAGAAGTTTCTGGTTTTCTCCAGGGAGTTTCTGATCACTTCCACTAATGTTATCCAACACCCTCTCGCTCTACTCTTTCCTGTTTCTGTATATACAAGTCGCTTCAGCACTTAAATAAAGAACACAATCCAAAGTCACTACTGGAGACACGCAAGCACAGACACCAATCACTGTCAGCCCCTGGATTTCCTGGAGGCAGCAAAACCATAACACTCATGCATCCCCAGAGTTTCTTTGGTGTACAGCTTTTAACCCAACCCAGCCTATCCCAAAATTTTTCACATAGTTCATGTTCCCAGCACACAGTATTAAACAAATCCTTACAGCACATGTGAAGCCAAGAAGGAGAAGCCAAAAGAGCCACAGATCCATGTGCTCAGCCTGGCCTCTCCTCTGGGAAGGAGAGTGATGGGAGCTCCTAATTGCGGTGTGTGCTGGTGCAAACCAGCCTCATGCATTTCAGGGAGCCACTTCTGCCCCTTTCTAGACTATAAGATTTAAGATTTAGCGGCACTGACCCAAAACAAACAAACAAACAAAAAAACCCCAAACGATAAAACGCACAAACAAACCAAAAGAAAAACAAACAGAAAAAGGAACCAAACCATTGTTTTCACGTATATAAAGCTACTGCTGGTCCTTCCAGCTGCCGGGCTCGGAGAGTTTGGTGGAGACAAGGCTCTCTGATGGCTAAATGCTTGCTGATAGGTACAAGCTTGCTTAATCGCGGAGCAGCAGCAGCCCGGTGGGGGAGACACACCCTGCCCCGCTCTGGCTTAGCCACAGCGGCCGCTGTGCCATCAGCGCCTTGCTCCGGGGGCAAAACCCCCGCCAGCTTCTCAGCAAAACCCCCGCCGCTAGCCCCGGGCGCACAAAGCCAGGCTGAGCAGAAGAAGGGGATCGCAGGAGCAGGAAGGACCTGCTGCCTATGCGGGGTCCGGGTGAGGTCAGGCAGGTGTCTGGAAACAAAGCCCAGGGAAAACCCCTGCAGCAATCGCGGGGCTCCCCATGACCCCTCTTTGCCCACGCTCCAGGGCCGTTCCTGCCCCGCCCCGGGGCGGCCCCGGCCGGGCTCGGGCAGCGCGGGCGGGGGCGGCCCCGGTGCGGCCCCGGGACTGCGCCGCGCCCTTCCCGGGAGAGGCTGATCCACACCTGATCCACACTGCCAGGGAGAGGCTGATCTACACCTGGTCCACACTGCCGGGAAAAAGCTGATCCACACTGCCGGGAAAAAGCTGATCCACACAGCCGAGGAGAAGCTGATCTACACCTGATCCACACTGCCGGGGAAAGGCTGATCCACACCTGATCCACACAGCCAAGGAGAGGCTGATATACACCTGATCCACACTGCCGGGGAAAGGCTGATCCACACAGCCCGGGAAAAGCTGATCCACACAGCCGGGGAGAAGCTGATCTACACATGATCCGGACAGCCAGGGAAAGGTTGTCCCACATCTGATCCGCACAGCCCAAGGAAAGGCTGTCCCAGCACCTGATCTCTCTGGATCCCGCCGCACAGCCAGGGAAAGGCTGTTCCACTCCTGATCCGCACAGCCAGGGAAAGGCTGTCCTGCCGGGACAGGTAGGGCAGCGCTGGCTGCTCCTTCTGTCCCGGGCGCTCCCCGGGACCTGGCCCCGCTGTCCCGGGACTGGCAGAGCGCTCTGCCCCAGGGGAAAGGCTGTCCCTAGCCCTGCCGTGGTCCCCAGTGGCTGTGGCACGTCCCCACCTCGGGCGGCGATGCTGTTTTTACCCGTGTCGGGTGGCTCCGTGCAGAGTTACGAGTTTGTTTCACTCCTCTGACAAAACGGGCTTTGTACCTGTTCCCGTCGGGGAGATTTTGTTACCTCCTACAAAAGGCAGCAAAGGCTCTGCGGTGTCAGAACCCACCTGGGGCACCCTGCGGGGCTCTTCCCCGGGGGCCGCCGCTCTGTTGGGCCGGGAGAGGAGAGCAGGAGGCGGCCGGAGATGTGACATGTGCGGGTGTTACACAACCAGAGCCCCGCAAGAGACAGGCAGGACCTGTTCGGGTCGGTGTCTCTTCCAGGAGCCATCAGCCCCGAGTGCGTGTAGGTGCTTGCGCTGGATGACTTCAGAGTCAGGATTCACTCAGGGCTCGGCGCTGACACTTCAGAGGATTGCGCTGTCGTTCCTGCTTAGCTCACGTTAGTTTCTGTCTGACAGATCCCGGCCATGATCGCGGTTTTGGTGGTGCTGTGTCAGCTGCCTGTGACGGTGCTCGCGTTTCCTCACTGCCCTGGCAGATTAAAGAACTCGGAGCAACCGGAATGGAAAGATGGTAACTTAGTTTTAACGAGACTTGGTGCTTTCCAGAATTGTTTCTAACTTTGCTTTGCTGGCTTAATTGTTTGGTTATTGTTGTTTTGGTTGTTGTTGTTTCAGAGTTTTTTATGGTTTAGTTGCTTGGTCTTTTTGGTTTTTTTTTTTGTTTTGGTTTTTTGGGTTTTTTTTTACTTTATGACAAAATTATGCTGCTTTATGCTTAATTTCAGATTATTTTAATACCTCTTGCTGAAATGAGCGATAATTGACTTTGGTGTTAATATCAAGTATTTATCAGATCTTGTTGTAAGTGCAGATTGGGACAACTGAAGTTTTTCCAGCCCTCTGGGATTATTGTGGTTGATACAACCAGAATCCTTTAAGTAACATCAAAATTCAAAAAGTTTGAAGCCTGTGTTAAGACAGTACTCTTTTGGTACTATTTGAGCAAATCACAGTTGTATTTGTATATCTGAAATTGCTTTGTATTTGAAAGGGTTTATTTGGTTGTTTTTTGCAATTGATATTTGCTCTCAATGCCAGGCCCCCTTACAACACCTGGAAAGATAAGCATAGTGCTGCTTTTGCAGTTCTTCCCTGGGGAGGGAGGGAGAGAAGTGGGGAGGAGCTCATGTAAAAACAAACAAATTCCCCTCAGAGACTCAAGCACTACAAAGCAAAGGCTGGTTAGCATTTTAAGGGCTTCAAAAATAAATTTCTGCCTTAGCTGTCCAGTCTTCTCAGTGGAGAAGGAGTGCTGAAACCTTAAGACAGAGTTTAAAAAGTCATCACATGGAGCAGGAGGCTCCTTCAGGGCAGTATGAGGAGCAGAAACAGTGGCTAGCAAAAAAATGCTTGTGACAGATGATTTGTTAAAATCCATCTTGCTCTGGGCATAAAACATCAGGCTTGCCCCTTCCCTGTGAGCTCCTGTGAGACCTCTCTCCTCACAATAGGCCCAGACCACTCCTCCTTTAAAGACAGAGTTGGAAAGAGAAGTATCCAATTAATATCAATATTATAATATAATATCCAAAAATATTGGAATATATATATATATATATATATATATATATATATATATATATATATATGTAATCCAATAATTTAGCAAGAACAGTTGCCAAAGGTATGGGGTACCTGCATTGAGAGGTCCCCCTTCAGCGTTTTGTGAACATCTTTTACCAGCAGAGCTGCTTCACTGAGAGTATTGTGTGGTTGAATTTTTAATTAAATAATTAAATGCTGGGCATCCTAAAACTGCCTGGATCATTTTCTCAAACCAAGGACTGCAGAACTGCATCCAGGCCCCTCACATTTAGGGCTCAATTCAAATCCATCTGTTTCATTCTTCAAATACTGTTTTAATCACCAGGTAGCAAGTAAGTTGGAGATGGAGATATGTGACAAAGTGAAAAAAGTCATAAATGGATAAAAATTCTTGAAAAGAAAACTGGGCCATGTATCCTTGGGAATTGAGGGTTCTAGGCTCCAGGCAGTTTGATTATACTTTCCATTTTAAACAAAATGCATGAGTTCTCTAAGTTAATTCAAAGGACAGCTAATACTACTTGCATGGTAAAGAGTGAAACACTAGTGAGCAAAACTGAAGATCTCTGCTTCAGAAGACTGAAGTTACTTTTGTAATTTGCACTGAACCAAGAATATTGATAATATTTTTTTCCCCATGTAATTATTTTCCCTTTCCACTTGTGGGTTTGAGGGAGTTTTGATTTTGGTTTTGGCTTCTGTTTTTGTTTGTTTGGGGTTTTTGATTGTATTGCTTTTGTTTTGTTTTTGTTAAGTCCTTTTCTCTGGTTACTCTTTAGGTATAGTATAAATATTTTAAGCTTAGATTTTCTTGCAATTACTTTAGAATAACAAAAACAAATGCATGTGCACATATGTAGCTACTTCAGTGCACAGTGTAACAGTGTACAAATTATATAAATATATGCTTATATATCATATTCCTTAAATATTCTATCATATTAAAGACATAAACAACCAATATGTAAGTTATGCTGCAGTTTTTCCAGTTTTCAGAGAGCAAAATGTTATGAGATAGCACTGCAAGATCTAACAGTGACTCTTAGGGTGAAAATTCCAGAGCAATGTGATAATCTTGCCAAACAGGCTAACAAGACCACAAAGCTAATTTGTAGCTGAATAACTTTATCCTGAATCTCATCTCCTTTTTCAGCCATCCTGCTTGGTATGTAACCATGCTGTTTCTGCATTACACTTGCAAAAATAATCCTCTAGTCATTTTCCTCAACCAAATAGGAAATTTTGTGGACATAGATTAGGCTTTCACTAGAAATTTGGTTTTGCCTTTTTTTTTTTTTTTTTTTTTTTTTTTTTTTTTTTAAATAAGAAACTGTCGCAAGAGCAGGCTAAAACTTGACTATGGAAAATGCCTAGTGAGGAAATACATTCCTGTATTCCAAAGCCTTCTATAATTTCACTCACTGTTCTGGAATCTCACCTCACCACTTAATCCATGAGGCCTCATGGAACACAAAAGAAGAGAATCTCTACTTTTCAGAAGTCTTCAGAAATGCATGTTGTCAGTAAAATTCATGTCATGGACAAATTTAAAACAAATAAACTTGGCAATAAGTCACCTTTACATAAAGTTTGGTGCCACGATTGTGAAAAGAGAACAATTGTAGAATGACTAGGAGTCTGCTGATGTGATTTAAAAACTAAATTCTGTAAATAAAATTTGGAACTCATAGATACCAGAATATTGATAAATGTATATTTGGTTTTTTTCCTTCCCCCACCCTTGCCTCCTTCCCCCCCTAGGTCAGGGTGTTGCTTACTTTGCATCTGGCTGAAGTTTGCTTTATGTGACAATTTCTTTGTTCTTAAGAGCTCCAGTAAAAACTGCTGCTCACATCCCACCAGGGGTCACACCAAAACTTGACCAACAGTTCTCATGATAATCAAATTCTCTTGGCCCGGATAAGGAATAGCTGAGATGGTTTATGAGAAAGGCAAATACATTTATTTTATGTTACATAGTTAGAAAATATAGTAGTGAAGAAGAAATTTTAGGAGGAGACTTTGATCTTTCCCTTATATGTAGCTGAGAGATGCTAGGGGAAGAAATTATCCCAAAGTGCTCCTTTAAAATCTTTAGCATTCTTTAAAAATACCAAATTTAGCCTTCCTAACTTGTTTTAAATCAACTTAATTTTTTTTTTTTTCATTAGTGTTCACATCTGCAAGGGAGGCCAATTTATTCATTGGACGACATCTTCTGAACAACAGATTTGATTTTGAAGCATTCACAGCTGATAACCTGGAAAGGGAATGCAATGAAGAACTCTGCAATTATGAAGAAGCAAGAGAAATTTTTGAAGACCCTGATAAAACGGTAGCAGTTCAAATTGAATTTAATTTAGTGAGGGAGGTTATTGGCTAAATAACTGTATTTTTGTACACAAATTATTGTAATGTAAATTTTCATACACAAATTATTGTAACATGAATTATTGTACACAAACACTGTAACTCCTCTAACACAGCACTGAGAGATGACTGCTTATTTTGTTCTAAAAGCAGATATCCCAATTACATGGGGTTTTTGCTTTAGATACACAGTGAATGCACTTGAATATGTTGAATAATGTCTTAATATATCAATGTTGTCTTAATATATGAATATTGTCTTAAAGACTTTAGATGTTGCCTTTAATTCTGCAAACAAATAGAAATGAAGCTTCAGAAGTCCCACTTGTGGCTATTCCTGGATTTTTCAGATTTCTGGATATTTTAGCAACTTCTCAGCATCCAGTTTAAATGTTTCACATTATTAATTATAAATGTATTAATTGGCTGATTGCATCCTTGTGTCATGCTCAGAAGTGTTTTGTAAGAGGCCAGTGTGGAGCAAAGCTGCAGTTCAGCTGTTACTGAGTGTTCCTGTAGCACCACATTCTAACTCCCCACCTAGATGTGGCTGAGAAGAAACCTGGTATATAAATATATAAAAAGAAACAATGAGAAACCTTTCAGCTCAGTAAAGGAATGTGAGGATTGTCTGAAGACTGGTTGTTGCACAAGCAGCAAGAATCTTTTTGTGATTCTAGGTGTGCTCTGCAGAAAGGGTGAGGAATTCACCCCTGTTCTAAAGGTGGAAGTGTTAGCTTGCCATTGCTAACAATTTCCTAAGAAAAAGGTCAAATTGCTAAATTGAAATCTTGCTAGAGTCTTTTGCTTGGTAGCAAAAGTGAAAATTATAACTCAACACATTTAATGCCGGATGGTCATAAAACATTAAAGTTCTTCTCTTAAATGGATCCCACTATTTTTCCTAGCTAATGTGAATTCAAATGTTGGAATTTTAAGAATTTAACTTTGCCTCAAATACTGTTTTGTAGGGATTTGCAAAAAAAGTAATTGTAAGCATTTTTTGGTGTCAGAATATACCCTAATTTCTATTGTAATCTGGCAGAAATATGAGGCAACACTGTACAATTAAATGTACTTTTTTCTTTTACCAACTGGGATCTGAGAAATTTTAATGCAAAGTTGTAGAAGAAAAATACCATGGGATGAGTAAATACAAATCCCTCAGCAGGAGTTATTTCTGTTTATGCCACTGTTAAATTCTGCCCAAGGTACCATATTAAATATAAGTCAATAGGCCTGTAACTTCTTTATCTCATATAAAAAATGTGATTCTTTTTGGGTTTTATAGATGGATTTTTGGAAAGAATATTCAACTAAAGGCCCTAAAATAAAATTAGGTAAGTAATCTTTTTACTTTTTTATTATATTGCAATATTTTCTGGTTCTTATAATAGTACGTTCTTAATAGATCATGCAATCAGTTAAGGAAATCAGAAATTATCTTTTTACTGAAGATCACTGTGAACTGTACAAATATATTTAATTTCCTGATATGGTAAAACTGAAGCATCTTAATGTGGGATCCATTATAGGTCTGTAGGTAATTTCCTTGACCATTCCTTTATTACACAACTGGTAAACTTGGCAGTGATTCTGTGGCTGCTCCGGTGGTTTGGTTTTGTTTTGTCTCCCCTCTATTTCTTTAATAGTAATACATAACAGCCTGATTTAGGCTCAGAGTAGTCTGATGTCAGATAATTTTAATATATTTAATAATTAATTAATAAATAAATTTTAATTAATTTAATAATTTTATTTTAAGAAAAAATGGTCAGTGGGACCTGATCAAGGTCACAAGTACATGAAGGAATATTTGGAAGGCTTTGGAAGGCTTTGGAAGACAGGCATCTCAACAGTTTCATGCAGAGAAAAGGGGGCATCAACTCCCTTTTGCTTTAAGTTGACTGTGAATGATTCTCTTGGGTTGTGTTGCACAGATTTACAGCTTCTTACAGCAGCTTAGACATTTGTGGAAGGAACAGCCTAATAACAGTGCAAAAGTAGTATTTTACAGTGTACACTGCAGGCTGGGTAGATGGAAAGAACAGAATGAAAATCATCCATGTTTTCTCTCCAGGTGATGAGGCACTGCAGAAGATTAATGTCACAGGACTGCTCATCAGCCTGGTTGCTGCTGGAGTGCTGTTGGTTATAATTGCACTGATTATCTTCTACTGCTGCAAGAGCAGATGCAAATCAAGGCAACCACCAGGGTAAGGAATTTCACTGCTTAAAAAACCCAAGCGCACACAAAACAAACTCTTGCTTAAGAGTGGCATTTAAAAATCACTCTGGGTTGGTCTAACTATTGTATTCTCAGAAAATCCAGCGGAAGTTCGAGTTCTTACTTGCCTAGAAGCAAAGTTAAGTGAGCACCAACAGTAGTTAATAACACAAAAACATAAAACAATATTGCACACCCAAACCTTTGGGTTTGCCTTTTTTTTTTTTAACTGTGTGTTTGTGTGTTCTTCATTTCAAAATATTCTTACTAAGATGATGGAATAATTTTAGTAGGTGGGGGCCTGCAATGTGAAGTCTAACGTGTTCTGTTGGTGCTTTCAAATAAGCTGTATGCTCTCATGGCATGTGCTCTACTTCAGATGTGAAGCAGTTGTGGTAATAGATGATGAAGCAATGTGGAGGAAATGCTTTTTTACCAAGTCTCTACTCCTGAATGCTCCTTTGTCCTAATCTTGAAAGGAATATAAAAGGATTCTGTGCTTCCTCTTCCCTATAAATGTCACATCACTGAGCTGTTCTTACCCTGCGGTTTGGAGAGAGTATTTGGCTTCTGGTCTTTGTGATCACTGAAGGCATGGTTTTTCTCTTGTGGGGTTTTTTTGGGTTGTTTGTGGTTTTGTTTATTTTATGCTTATGACTTGATTGTGGCATTCACATTCTCTGAAAAATCCCTTCACTCAGGATTTCTCTCCTGGGAAGCTGAGAAGCCTCAGAGAAAAAGAAAACAATTCTTATCTCATTTGCTTCTCCTGCGTTGTGCTCATGTGGAATGTGGTTGGAGATTGTTTACCCACAGCTGATTTTTTCATTGGATTCTGCTGTGGGTTGTTTTCACTCAGTGGCCAATCAGGGCCAAGCTGTGTCGGGACTCTGGAAAGAGTCACGAGTTTCCATTATCTTTTTAGCCTTCTGTAAGTATCCTTTGTGTATTCTTTAGTATAATTTAGTATAGCATTCTTTAATATAATACAGTATCATAAAATAATAAATTAGCCTTCTGAGAACACGGAGTCAGATTCATCATTCCTCCCTTCATCGGGCCATCCCACAAATACAATACTTCATCTTCTTGCTTCCCTTTAAAGAAGAACTTTCCACTTACCTGCTGTTCCCTTTGTTTAGGTACATGGGTTATGTGAGGAGCAGAAGACGGAATTCAGCCAACATCTTCAGGAGGCACGAGGAGTTCTCCTTGAACCCCCTTCCCGACGACTCCGAGCTGCCCACCTATGAGCAGGCAGTGACCTCTGATGGCCAGCACGCCGTGCCCCCACCCCCTTACCCAGGGCCCCCCAGGCACCCTCGGCTCTTTAGAAAGTCCATGTCCCTCCCTGGCCCCTAGGCGCAAACCTGCTGCTGGGCTCAGGGAGGGTTGCTGGAACATAACATGCTTTTGAAAAAAGTGTGTGCTTACCTTGCATATTGCAAGATGATTTACAGAAATGTGAAAGATCTTCTGGACAACGAGGGAGGAGTGAAGTTCCCATGTGGGGAAAGAGGTCACCTGGCACAAAGGCTGCAGGACTGTTCTTTGCACAAAGACACTGTGCCAAGAGGAGAGAATGCAGAAAGTCTTGTACTGCTGCCCTCTTCCATATGAGCCATCCCATCAAACTATTGATTCTTCATTAATAGTTTCATCTTCTTTTTCTTCAGAAAGAACAGTATTTTAATTGCTCATATTGACACTAGCTATTTTTTGTGACTTAATATTTTAAACCACCATAAGAAGTCTACTTTGTTGTTTGACATATTCCCTTCTTTGCTGGGCGCATTTTCTATTCATTCTTGTAATAGACTTGAGTGCAAAAATTATTTCATGGCTTGATCTGTCAAATATACATATATATATATAATATATATATATATATAGTACTGCTAGTGGATTACACTGGTTTGGTTTAGATATTGCTGGTCACACAACTTAATTGCTTGTATTTTTATGATGATAATTTTGCATCAAAAGGAAGCATTCATTATGTGGCACACTACCAATTCAGGCAAAGTACACTTGCATCAAATTGTTTTGATGTTGAACAGTAAATACCAGGTCAAAGAGAGGAAATAGAATACTGTGGACCAGTGAATGTTGAGCAAAAAGCCAGAGATTTGTCCCTTTTTAAAAACCTACCCAGGTTTCACAGCTAATGTTTCTTTCATACTTTAAAGGCTGAAATGTAGAGAGAAACATTTAACTTTCAAACCAAAGCCCAATCTACCGCCTTGAAGCACCTTAGTAAGTGTGTCTTGCACTACAAGGATGGCAAAATGATACCTTTAAGTAGAAAGAAACATCATATTAGATCAAAAATCTAAGAGGCAAGAACTCCTGGGAGTTATTGGTTCTCTGTGTCAAGACAGTTTCTGTATCTACAGCTGTAGCCACTGTGAATTTTACATCTTATTAAAATATCAACCCCCAGCATTATGCAGCCTATAGATCTCGCTGAGCAAATTGCTGCCCATCACTTGTGTCCCCTCCTCAGCACAGGAAGCCAGAGCAGAGGGTCTCACAGGAAACATGTCAGGCTGTTCTCTTGTTAGACAGTGGCTGTACAGTTAAGACACAAACAATTAAAAATTTTTTTTAAGATTAAACAAAACCCCCCTTTTTTCCCCCCCTCACTGAGTCAATGCTGACAACAGCAAATTCTATTTCAATTTGGTGCCTACAATCCACTTTATAATATAAGTTAAAGGGTTAAGGGTTGAAATGAATATGAAATATTTCACTGAATCTTATTGTTTTTAACATACTGGAAGCTACAGTGTTGTTGAGCAAGATGCAGAAAACTGGTCTGAGATTTTCAATCCGTAAATGTCTTTGTAATGATGGAAACGCTCCAAATCTTAGAATGTAAAGGGGATACACTGACAGTGCTACTCAATGAAGTCTTGCCCTTTGAAAAACAAATGCAATGCAGTTAGTAGCATTCCCATTGGTGTTCCTGTTCACAAAACTTCACCATCCAATTTGGCTTTTGGTGAGTCACCAATCTCTCTCCACCTTCTTTTTTTTTGTTGAGAGATGGGGGAATCCCCATGTTGGGATGTTTCAATTAACTTTTGCCCTTACTTGTGAAAGCATTTTGAAGTTCTTCAAGTTCTGTAAGACTGAAATAAATTAATTGTGTGAGGTCACTGTTGATAATCAAAATACAAGGTTACGACAAGCTATGCAATCATAAGCTTGCAAAAATATTCTCCCATATTTCCCTTTCATTTAGCTGACGATTTTTCAATTTTTCTAATGTGCATTTTGAGCTCTAGGGCACACTTTTACTTAAATTTTTCCTGGGACTCAAAAATTACTAACTAATGGAACTGACAGCAGCACTGCAAAGCAAAGGGATTTCACAGGGCTTGTGACCATTCAGAGATTCTTTAATGTTGCTACAGACATCTGGCAAAGCCAAATTTTAAATACACTACAGAAATCGTACAGAATCCCATTCAATCACTGGAAATTTGATTTTTTCTACTGTTCCTACAAATTATTTGCAGCTGATTCCATCCAATGCAAGAAAAAAATCTCATCCTTCATAATTAATTAAAAAAACTTAAGAGGGTGTAACTGTTAAACATCAATGGTGTAGTGCTCCGGGCAGTAAAGTGCCCTTTCAGTAGAGTAAAACACTCAAATTTACTCAAGGAGTCTGCACCTTAGACCCTGAGAATGTGCAGGGACTGACATTCAAACACTGGTTGCACATAGCATGATAATTTGGGAGACACATCCTGCCTTTTGCAAAGAAGGAGCAAAGTTTGAAATTTAGTTGAATACAGTGTAAACTTACCTCTGCTTGTAGAGGGACAGAATTCCTTTGAATGGCACTTGTCTGGGTTGAGTTTGTTTTGCTTCTTTCATGCACTGACTCCTGGCCCACTCTGACCTTGTATCTTGTCTCTTTTTAGAAATCATGATTCAACAGACAGAAAATCAACAAGAGAGAGACTACGGGGAGTTACGTATTTAGATTAAAATTCAGATTCATTTATTTTGCCACCCTTGCAAATTTTACATGTAGCTTCTTTTAAAAATGGAGTTGCTATTAGAATACATAAAGCAGCAAATGACTTGTACTTGTAACAGCAAATAATCCTGACAGAGACCAGGGTTGGATTGGATATTGGGAAAAAATCCTTTACTGTGAGGGTGGTGCTGCACAGGCTGCCCTGTGAAGAAGCTGTGGCTGCCCCTGGATCCCTGGAAATGTTCTAGGCCAGGTTGGATGGGGCTTGGAGCAACCTGGTCCTGTGGAAGATGTCACATGGCAGGGTGTCTGGAACTGGATGATCTTTAAGGCCCCTTCCAATCCAAAGCATTTTGTTATTAAGTAGGAAGAGTAGGAGGAAGATTTTGGAGGAGCAAAGCAGCAACAAGTTAACTTAACTGGTATAGAGATGTAAACTATCAGTGTTTTGATTTTGCTGTTTCTTTCCAGGACCTTTAGGAAAGACAGTGGATTTTAAGTGATTTAATAGTTATCTACCATGACAGTTGAAAACAGAACCATCCAAACAAAACACTGGTAAACACAAATATTCTGTTTTAAACGTGTCACTATAAGTGCCGTTAGCCATTGCCTTGAACAATTTTCCAGAACAGCCCTTTCAGCATCACAGAAGATTACAGCACGCAACCTTTTACAAAACAAGACACTTTATTAATTAGGGCAAATAATAAGGGTCAGAAAAGTGATCTCTGGCTGTGTCAGTTGAAAAATAAATCACTGAACCTGCTTACTGCTGCAATAGGAAAGCCTGCTATGTGTTCTATCAATTATGCATTTATAGGGCCGGGGGTTGTTGGGATTTTTGTGAATTCATTAGAACAGCAAAACCCAAGTACCACGTGGAAGTGCATTTCCTCACCACAGCTGATGAAAATGTGAGCTCTGAAGCATTTGATTCTGGTCCTGTCAAGGTTTTTATTGGCTGCAGCTGAACTGAGATTGGAGCAAAAAATGAGATCACTGATCACTTCAGGTAATAAAAAGTATAATGCTCTGCCAAATTCTTTACCACAATGCTGTTGCCAAACCCAGTTCAGAGTATTCTGTTGTTATAATGATGCCCACTTCTATTAACTGGAGTGTTTCAGTCTGATCTTCCCTTAAAAGTTATATTTGAAATCTGAAAAGCATTTTTCCTTATCATTCCTCAGATTATCAGCTGTGAATAAGACTAATTTATTACTTGCAGTTTAGCAACACTATTTCTAGCTTTAAATGAACCATCAAAGTAATAAAAAACCCCAAAAACAAGCAACAAACCAAACTTTTCTATCCACAGTCTCTCTTGCCAACAGAAGTTTTACTGCTGCTATCCTTGCTTGTTCCATGTGGTATAGAGAACAGGAAGGAAATTCTGGGTTTAAAAGCCATTTTCAAACACTTCAAGCATGGTCTTTCCATACTGTAAACATCTTTCAATTAATTCCTATCACTACAAATTTATCACTATCATTTCCACAACAAAGAACTTGCATGTGTTTTCCTCTCAAAAATCTTAAGTAGATCTTCTCAAATAACCTGCTCTTTATTTAGCTATTTTTGACTATTTCCAGTCATTTCTGAACTGCATAAACAATTACTTAATCTTATGAACATATTTCCTTCTACTCATCTGTCAGAATATTTTAAATGCACTTGTCACTGGCTATATTTAATTCTAACTTTGATTTCAAGTGCTGTCATATTTTGGGTGATGGGTAGCAATATTTTAAGCTCTGCTAGTCTCTATATTATTTTGTAAAACAATTTCCAAATGAATGTTTAATCACGGCAAAGGAGAAAATGCTAATTTAGCCTATGATTAAAAAATGAAAAAAAACCTCTGACAACCCTTTTGATTTCTTTTAAATTGAGTTGGTAACAACTCTTCTGAAAGCACCTAAAGGGTGCTTAGAGGAAAATGGAGACAAACTTATTAGCGGGGCCTGTTGTGACAGGATAAGTGGTAATGGTTTTAAACTGAAAGATTTAGACTACATATAAGGAAGGATTTTTTTATTATGAGGGTGGTGAAACACTGGCACAAAGAAGTTTAGGATCCATCCCTGGAAAGAGTCCAGGCCAGGCTGGATGGGGCTCCATCCATGAAGGTGTTCCTGCCCATGGCAGGGGGTTGGAATTAGATGACCTTTGTAGTTCCCTTCCAACCCAAACCATTTTACTGTTAGATGATTCTTCATGCCATATAGAACTTATTGGTAGAGAAAAAGGGCTATGGTTTGTGTTTTTTAACACTGGCAATTTCTACTCTGAACAAAGTCTTCCTGCTCCACTGCTCCAGTTTAGCTGAGCATCTGAGGTTCATGAACTGCAGGCACTGAAGATGAACTCCTCAAGACTTAACCAGGTGTTAACCCTTCCATCTTCCTTGACTTTTGTCAGGCCTTTGGTGAGCAGATTTAGCACGATGGTATGACCAAAAAATACTCCTTTCCTAGGGGTAGTGAAGTAAGATCCCCCCAGTGAGGAGCAGAACAGGCATGCAAAAGCGAGGCAGGAAGCAGGAGTTCCTCATGATAATGGCAATTTCAATCTGAGGTGTAGCCACACATGATGCAGTGTGTGTGGAATTCCTTAGAGAGGCAGGAGGGCAGCTAGAGCAAATATGGAGCACAGTGAATTTCACTAAATTAAGCCACTTTTGATTTACCCTCTGGAAAAAAATAGTCAGAGCTGTGTTTGTTCTTCCAATCATACAAGAGGAGCTGAGCTCCCCACAGACTACCTAAATCTCCTATATTTGAACATCCAATGAAACTTTTTAACCAGACAACTGAGCTGATATTTGAAATACAGCTGATGGGATAGATGTTTCATTCCCATTAAGTGTCTTGGGACAACAATTCCATCTTTCATTCCATTTATATAAATTAATCATGTCAAAAGAGAAAATGCTAATTTAGCCTATGACTAAAAAATGAAAAAACCTCTGACAACCCTTTTGATTTCTTTTAAATGGAGTTGTTAACACTTTCTTCCATGGTATGGTTGGTAACACTAGGTGCTTTTCCACAGCACCCAGACTACTGAAGCACTGAAGCAGTAGGGGCCATCAGATGCAGGCATTTTGCTGCCTACATTCTGGGAGCCGCACACTCTAAAGGGAGCAGACAAACGTCAAAGCATCTGAAAAAATATTTCACTCTAGAAACTGGTGCAGTTAAACGTAAGTTTTGAAATGGCCTCGTTTTAATTTCTGAAGCAGTGCCTACTTGATTTAAGAAACACCTCTGATTGCTCAATAGAGTTCAAGCTTCAGTTTAATTTCTCTAAAGATCAGCAAGTATTGAATACATAAACATCCAACATTTCACATTAAACACCCAGCATTAATATCATACAAAGGAAAATATCTTCCAGTAAGAGTTAAAATAAAACACTCTCTATTAAAAATACGAGTTTGTTCAAGATCAAAGGTTTTATTTAGTTTTTTTTTTATTTTTCCTATGTGCAATGTCATTGCACATTTCTCCCACTTACCTTATACCAGTTCTGGTCCATACTAGATCCTTTCATAAATCATCCAGTGAAAACATAGACAGCTTTCTCAGGACTTGATTTGAGGCAACACAAGTGCAGTGGTGGCACCTTGGAAGGAGTGGAAGCACATGACCAGGAGGAGGATTGGGAACAGGAAAGAAACAAGATCTTCTCCTCATTGCTGCAATGAGCTTTCCAGCAGCTCCATCATCTTTTGTCATGTCAGAAGTCAAGCTTTCATAGATCAGCTTTCATAGATCAGCTCAATAAAATGAATTCTGAAGATTTTGCTTCATTTGTTTGTACATATACTCAAGTTTTCAAATAAATGCACAGAGCAATGTAAGTGAGGAAATTCAAAGGAGAGCATTTGCTGTGAGGTTCCAAGACAGAGTGTGCTCTTTGAAAGGCAGCACTCTCTTCCCTATTCACACATATCTTAATGCCTAGCTTCATGTTTAAAGAGGCCACACGCCAAATTAAATGCAAAATCTAATCTGTTAAAGCAACTGCAATTTTCTGCTTTGGTCAGAATCCCAATTACAACAACAAACAACGCAGTCAGTGATTAATAACAAGCCTAACCAAAACTCATGTTATTACTGCCTATCTGATCTACTCGCTCATTCCTGCTCCTGCAGGATACCACAGGCTGGCAGCAGCCACAGCCTCCACAAAGGTGCTGCATCCAGCATGTGTAGCTGTCCAACAGTGCTCAACAGAAACATGTGCTGCAGAAATCTCATTTTGTGCACTTTTCACAATGTGTTGATACATCAGACCCAATTCAGCTTTGGCCTGAACTTCTTCAGACTTCATCTGCTTAGATACATTCAAGTTATTTGATTGTTTTATCTTTGAAACATTAGTTTTTGAAAAAGAATGTCCTCAAATCTCCAAAACACTGTTTCCAAACAATTGTGAAGATTCATTCTCTCAGCACAAGGCTATTCATAAAATTTATTTCTAAAGCTTTTGTTGACACATGGTTAGCCACTGAAAGCTAAGCACTAGGGTGTTTGTGTATGATAGCAAACTATGATACTGTGATAGTTCTAAAATAAAGTACTATGATGTGCTGAAATACAATCCTTTTTGTCCATTTGCAACAACCAAGCTGTAATCTCAGACTTGCACCATTAACTTCACATTCTGCCATTAACTAATTTCTTCCATCAACAACAGGTGAAGCTGCTGATCCAGCATGTACATCTGACTATTCTTCCATGATTCTTTTCAGTCCACCAAAAATTGCCCTAAAGCACACTAAGAATTTTGCTGCAAAGCCCAGTTTACAGGTTTAGCTGAAAGCCTCTTAAAGGAAGAAAAAATATTTTGGCACAGAAATGCAACGGAAGAGCCAGAACACGACCAAAACCAGGGATCACCTGTTATGGAAAAGCAAAGTACAGGAGCAATGCTCTCTGTGAAAGAAGGCACTGGGAATAGAGAGACATTGGAAAAACAGCATAGAGCCAGGTTTGTTGTACCTGCAGTGAAAAGAAAGCCAAAAGCACAGGCAGCAAGTGCTGGCCCTGTGAAGAATCACCATGTGCTGCCCCAAGCACAAGGACCCCCAGTGGTGCTCTGCCACTCATGATACCATTAAAGCTGTAACATACCACATCATTCTTCTGCAGAGCCAGCTATGGAGGGGCTTGACAGCTGGCCTGCAAGCAAAGCTGAGTTAATGGAAGAAAAAACAATTGATGATTTTCCAGTGTATCCATAGCAAGGAAGAAGACAAGGCTGTCAGCATGGAAACAAATTAGAAAAGATACATGGAAATTTTTGTAAGCTAGACTACATGCATAAGTAGATCTTTATACATGTCTTATTAAATTTCTGTAAAACTTTTGCCAATTATATTGACACTAAGTGCTTTGCACCAAAGAATATAATAAGTTATTGTGATGTAGTTAATGACTTAAGATCATGCTTTGTTAAGAGTATATAAGCTGGAGAACACAAATAAAAACTTTTTCTTCTTGGACCCTGATCACATATGTCTATGTCACATCTGACCAAATGGTGACAGCCAGTCTTGTACATTCCATCCTTCAGTGGTGCAGGTGACCCTTCTGAAGGACAGGATGCCATCCAGAAGGACTGGACAAGCTCAAGAACTGGCCCATGGAAATCTCCTGTGGTTTAACCAGGCCAAGGCTGGTGCTGCACCTGGGCCAGGGCAGCCCCTGGTACCAGTCCAGGCTGGGGATGAGCAGATCCAGAGCAGCCCTGGGGAGAAGGACTTGGGGTGCAGGTGGGTGAGAGGCTGGACATGGGCCAGCAGTGTGGAGCTGGAGCCCAGAAAGCCAATCCCAGCCTGGGCTGCACCCAGAGCAGGCTGAGAGCAGCTGGGGAGGGGATCCTGCCCCTCTCTCTGCTCAGATCCCACCTGGAGCTCTGCATCCAGATCCAGGCTCCCAGCACAGCAAGGACAGGGAGCTGCTGCAGTGATCCCACCAAGATTAGAGGGGATCCTGCCCCTCTCCCTGCTCACATCCCACCTGGGCCTCTGCATCCAGCCCTGGGCTCCCAGCACAGCAAGGACAGGGAGCTGCTGCAGTGATCCCACCAAGATTAGAGGGGATCCTGCCCCTCTCTCTGCTCAGATCCCACCTGGAGCTCTGCATCCAGCCCTGGGCTCCCAGCACAGCAAGGACAGGGAGCTGCTGCAGTGATCCCACCAAGATTAGAGGGGATCCTGCCCCTCTCTCTGCTCAGATCCCACCTGGAGCTCTGCATCCAGCCCTGGGCTCCCAGCACAGCAAGGACAGGGAGCTGCTGCACTGATCCCACCAAGATTAGAGGGGATCCTGCCCCTCTCTCTGCTCAGATCCCACCTGGGGCTCTGCATCCAGCACAGCAAGGACAGGGAGCTGCTGCAGTGATCCCACCAAGATTAGAGGGGATCCTGCCCCTCTGCTCTGCTCAGATCCCACCTGGAGCTTTGCATCCAGCCCTGGGCTCCCAGCACAGCAAGGACAGGGAGCTGCTGCAGTGATCCCACCAAGATTAGAGGGGATCCTGCCCCTCTGCTCTGCTCACATCCCACCTGGAGCTCTGCATCCAGATCCAGGCTCCCAGCACAGCAAGGACAGGGAGCTGCTGCAGTGATCCCACCAAGATCAGAGGGGATCCTGCCCCTCTCTCTGCTCACATCCCACCTGGGGCTCTGCATCCAGCACAGCAAGGACAGGGAGCTGCTGCAGTGATCCCACCAAGATTAGAGGGGATCCTGCCCCTCTCTCTGCTCAGATCCCACCTGGAGCTCTGCATCCAGCCCTGGACTCCCAGCACAGCAAGGACAGGGAGCTGCTGGAGTGAGCCCACCAAGATTAGAGGGGATCCTGCCCCTCTCTCTGCTCGGATCCCACCTGGAGCTCTGCATCCAGCCCTGGGCTCCCAGCACAGCAAGGACAGGGAGCTGCTGCAGTGATCCCACCAAGATTAGAGGGGATCCTGCCCCTCTGCTCTGCTCACATCCCACCTGGAGCTCTGCATCCTGCCCTGAGCTCCCAGCACAGCAAGGACAGGGAGCTGCTGCAGTGATCCCAGAGCAGAGCACCAAGATTAGAGGGATGGAGCACCTCTCAAATGAGGGCAGGCTGAGAGAATTGGGATTGTTCAGCCTGGAGAGGAGAAGGATTTGAGGCCACCCAACTGTGGCCTTCCAGTGCCTGAAAGGAGCAGTGGAGAGGGACATGGGCATGCAGTGACAGAACAAGGGAGAAGCTTTACAATGAAAAAGAGTAGCTTTATATTAGATTTAGGGGGAAATTCCTTGCTGTGTGAGTGGGGAGGCCCTGGCACAGAGAAGCTGTGGCTGCCCCATCCCTGGAAGTGTTAAAGCCAGGTTGGATGGAGCTCTGTCTGCTCTGGATGGAGCAACCTGGGATAGTGGAAGGAGTCCCTGCCCATGGCAAGAGAGATGGAACTGGATTATCTTCAAGGTCCCTTCCAACCCAGGCCATTCTATGATTCTATGATATACAATATAAAAAAACAATCACACTCCACTCAAACACTGGCCTACATTTTTTTTTCTGGTAACATATGTAATAATTCTAGCACACTGTGCAACAAAGAAGCCAATAAATAAATATAACAGTTACAAATAAATACATTGATGGCAATCATGAACTGGAGCATGATTTTGGCCCTGGATCTGTGATTGCTATATTGCTTTAATTATGATAAAATCACAGAAAACTGCCAACTACTCCTTAGCTTGATCCTGCATTTCATTTGATATATGTTCACTCTAAACATGTAACCAGACCTCAAAAAGCAATAATGCCATTCAGCCTTGTGTAACAATGAATGATTTAAAGAGAAGCAGGAAATTTCCCCTAAGGGGCAATGTGTGTGAACTCACACAGTTCTGCAACAGAGCTGGCTTGATTCTGGCTGAAGTGTCACACAGGCAGAGGAGCCCAGCACTGTCTGCAGAGTGTTCTCCTGGACTCTAGACATTTCCATGTGGAATATACCACCAGCCAAGACAACATGTCACCATCAGAAGACTTCTCTGTCATCTCCTCCTGGCTGCTCACTACAGCTGAGCCAGCTCTCACAAAGGCAAGCTGACTCAGCTCAGCAAAATTACAGAAAAATCACCTCTGGCAGAAAAAGGTAATGGTGAAAAAGGGAAGCCAGTGGAGTGAATTCATGACTCACCCTGTGGCCAGAGCTCATCACTAGAAGTGAGAGGGTGAAGAAGGGAAGGAGGGACAGTCAGTTTCTTCTTTGAGTTGTCTGCAAGCAGCTGAGGCAGCCCAGCCCTGCTGCCACGCCACATCTGGAGGCAGCAGCACATGCTGCGGCACTGGAAATCATTCCTCAGATTTTAAGCAGATGATTCCCATTAAAGTGTAACCTTAAGTACTTATATCTGTCTCCTAGCTATCAAATGATATTTTTGCTTCTATAAAGGATTTATTTTTTCCAAGTGGAGACTCATGGTTTCGGTAAAGAAATGAGAAACAAAAAAAAAACAGTAGTGCTTCAGGCTGGTACGCTGCACAGATTGTGTTACAGTGCTTCAACTTAAGATTTTGGTCTTAAGTAGAGAGAAAAATTGTATTATGTTTCAGCAAGATATTTTTATTATATTAAATTCTTGACTTCAGAGAGAAGCACATACAATATCACTACTAGCTACAGGCACTAAGTTATGCACTACAGTTCAGAAGGCATTTTAGCCCACTAAAGTTCAGTTCCTAAACAGCAAGTAACATCCATTTGAAACAAAACCATTCCTTATTAAGACAAGAGTCCAAGTTTCAGAACGATTAACACACCTAACATGACTGCTAAATACAAATTTTAATATGTACACTTTAATCTAAACATTAAAAAAAAGTTTAATTAACATGATCTACCAAAGGAATTTTTCTATCCCTGCACAGATCCTTCAGAAAAGCTGCTTATAAGTTTCCTGGGTACCAGAATACTGTAAAAGCACTTACTCTCAACATACTCTTTTGTTGTCTTAGAGAAAAGTGTTACAAAATTCCATTTGGTTACAAAAAGATAAAATGCACAAACTTGGAGGAAGATTTCCTGGACAGAGGACAGCAAGGAGCAGCAGGGGTCAGTTTAATGAGAAAGCTGCGGAAGTCTCACTGCCTGATCTCAGGACGAGATTTGTCTCATACACAGGAAAAGCAAATCACTGGATAAACTGACTTTATCTGATGGTTGTGGACATCAGTGATTAAGCTTTTAGTCTACCCAACTCTATTAAAAACATGTAAAAGAAATTAAACTTAACAACAGCTGTCAGAAATTAAATTTAACAGCTGAAAATTCTGTTTCACTCAACTTCACTATTTGATTGCCAGAAAAAAAGGATCTACTCCAGCAATGTTCAGGGAAGCACTATGTCTGTGGTTCATTTAGTGGTATGAAGGCACTGTCTATGCTTCCCTGCCTGCAAATCTGGACGGGTTCTTGTTTGTGATTTCTCATGTAACATGATTTTACAGCCATGTACCCACCCCCACATTGTCTTTAGAGCAGTTCTGTAATGGAAATAAACAACATAACGGCACTCTTTGCAGTTCATGTTGCTATTACTTGAGAAAAAAACCAAACAAGACACTAGCAGTTTTACAATTTATTAACACATCCTTCCAAATTTAGGACAAGAAACTCCACAGCAACATGTTCACTCTAGAAAACCAGACACTACAAGTAGATGGAAAAGGCACTTCATATCAGTTCTATGTATCACCCTCCTCTCAGCCCCACTTGAGGGAAGCAATGTGCTCTAAGTGTAATAATATAATGGCGATTAGTGGAGATCCTGCAGGGAAATAAAAAACTGTGGGTCCTTCCCCACTGGAAATGGCACTTTCAACAGCATCAGCAGGCAAACGCTGCACTATTAGCATACAACTGGAGTCATTTTCTGTCATCAGGCCTCGTTCATATGTAAAACAGCAACCCTCCCGTTTCCCGGGGAGAGAAAGTCTCCCACCCCCCACACGGCTCCTCCAGCTGCAAGCAACACAGGTGCTAACTTATGCAAACACGAGGAAAACTCACTCTGCTGGTTTCTGGCTTTGGTGAGCTGCTGCTTCTCCCTCCACCCTCTGCCCTGGCCTCTGGGTGACTTCACTCCTCTCCTCAGTGCTGATGACTTTCACACTTACCTTTCTTTCCCCATCCATGGCTGCATTTCTTCCTGCTGCTTCTTGAAATCAGGCATGAGAAAAGCAGAACCTCAGCTTTTCCTCCTGAAGTCTCATACTCTTCTTCTTTCTCGTTTAATACTGATCACTCCATCTTTTCATTCCAATGTTGAGGTTTTCTACAGCTTTTTTTTTTTTAACATCTAATCTGATTGGCTGTAGCCAAGTTTCTAAATGCATTTCACTACAGAATTCATTTCAGTCTGTGGTTCAGTATTGCCTGGAGTGCTACAAACTGAATCTTGAAAGGACTTACTCGCTCATTAGCATACACCTTCCTCTTCTGAGCAGTGCCTTCAGGTGCAGTCACCCTCTTTTCAAGAGCATGTTCCTCATCTTTACCTCTGAGGCACATTCCTCCTGCTCATCTCGGCCTGCCTATCTTCAATCTGCAGGGAAAGCAAGACACCACAGTTCACTCATCATCCTGATGTCTCCTTTGCTGCTACCCTGCTCCGTGCAGATGGTGCCTGTCACCCTTATTCTTTGTTTTAACAAGCATTCAGCAAAAGGTACAGGAATTTACCATCTACAAACCAGGTGGCTTAGGCTGCTCTAAATAAAAACAAACTGCTTTAGCCAGTCCTAGCTAAAGTAGTCCTCTAGAAGTTTTACCATTTAAATTTAGACTAAAGAAAAATAAAGAAAGAATAAATAAATATTCTCTCTCTTCTCCTGCTAGCTGACTTTTGGCATACACAAGAGAGCTGGAAAGAGACTTTTCACAAGGGCATGTGGTAATGGACAAGGGATAATTGACAAGGGGCAATATACGAGGGGCAACGGCTTTAAACTGGAAGTAGGTTTAGATAAGATATTAAGATGAGATTATTTACTGTGAGGAGAGTGAGACACTGGAACACCCAGAGAAATTGTGGCTGCTCCATCCCTAGAAGTGTTCAAGGCCAGGCTGGATGGGGCCTTGAGTAACCTGATCTAGTGGAAGGTGCCCGTGCCCATGGCAGGGGGGATCGGACTGGATGATCTTCAAGGTCCCTTCCAATCCAAAGCACTCTGCGATGCCATCATACGATTCCGTTCAGGCCTCTCCATGGGGAATGCCCGAGTCTTTGGGAAGCTCTGACATACAGACACATAAAGAGGCGGTGGCGGGCGCTGGCTCGGCGCTCCCCGCCGCGGGGGGAGGCGGCCGGGCGCGGGGAGCGGCGTCAGCACCCGGTGCCGGTGCCAGGGCGGGAGGGCCGCCCCACAAAGCGCCCTACAATGGGGCGGCTGCCGGGCTCCATCTTGGCGGCGGCGGCCGCCCCGGAGCCCGCGGCTGGCGGCGCTTCCCCTCCGCGGGAACAACATGGCCCCGCCCCGGTTCCTCCAACAAAGCGCCAGCGCTTCGCTTCACCGAGGAACCGGCCTCCCCCGTACCCGACACCGCCACCCCGCCCGTCCCCGCCTTCAGCCCCCCCACCCCGCCCCGGTGGCGGCTACCGCCCCCCGCCACGCTCCGCTCCCGCCGCCACCGCCGCGCTTCCCCCTCGGGCCGCGGCCGCCCGTCCGCGAGTCACAGACCTCCTTCCTCCTCCTCCTCCTCTTCTTCCTTCTCCTGCTCCCGCTCCCCCCGCCGGCGCTGCTGGCGGCGGCCCCGGCGGCCCCTCCGCCGCGGCCTCCCTGCCCCCGGCCACGGAGCCCGTGAGCCCCAGTGCGCTGGCGGGGGAGGAGCATCCTGGGAACGCGCAGCCCGACATGGGTCCGGCGGCCGCGCAGCCCCCGCCGCCGCCCGCAGCTCCGCCCGCCGCCCGCCGCTGAGCGGGAGCGGAGCGCAGGGGGCCGCACGGGGCCGCGGCGCTGCCCGCCCCGGATGAGGCGCCGCTCCCCCCCCGCCCCGCTCGGTCCCCGCCGCCCTCAAAAGCGCAGGGCCCCCGCGGAGCCCCCGCGGCCCCGATGATGGACAGGAACTACCCCGCGACCCCCGGCTTCGCCGAGCCCCTGGCCCCGGGCACCGCGCCGCCCGCCGCCTCCTGGGCCTACGAGCGCGGCGCCGGCAGCCTCAAGCCCAGGTGAGGAGGGTCCGCCGAGGGGGCAGCGGCAGGAAAGGCCGGGGGCCGCGCCGGGGCCTGGCCGAGGGCGGCCGAGGGGGGCCCCGGCGGCGGGGCAGGGCAGGGCGGGGGACGAGCGGGGCCCGGCGGCCCCGGGGAGGCCGGGCCGGGCCGGGCGGGGCGGCGGAGGCCGCGTCCCGGCGGGCGGGGGGCGGCGGCGGCGCGGGCTCCCCGCTGTCCCCGGCGGCCCGCGGCGCTGGCGGCGGCGGGGCGGGCGGTCTCTCCGCCCCGGAGGCTCGCGTCGGGCTGCGGCGCGGGTTCAAGAGTTCACGCGTCCCTGGCCGGCTCCCGGAGGGAAGCGGGGCCGCGGGCACCGGCGCTGCCCGGCCGAACAATGCTGCCCGCCGGGGCACCGGGCCGGCGGAGGCGGCCGCGCCGCGCCAGCATCCCCCGCGCCCGTCCATTTCTCCGCCGGTGTGCGCTCCGCTGAGCCGGGCGAGCCTCTTTGCTCTAAAGCGCTGCTCCGGGGCGTGCGGAGCCTCCTCCTCTCAGCCAAAACTTGTCTGGAGCGATTCAGTCCCGCGGAGAGTTCTGCAAAGTTCCGGGAAGTGCGGGGAAAATACAGGGTATCTTATTGGCTTTGCGTTGCTTTTTGATTGTGTAACTCTGCCAACTAAAAGGAGTATTCTCTAGGCGATGAGATTTTCCTTATCGCCTGCCTTTTATGTCTCTCGCTTGATTTATCTGCAGTTCCCATCTCGACGGCGTTTAAAGGTAAAAGAGAATCTCGGGCTAAAAATATCCCGTTGAAATAGGTGCGCTAATAGATGACTTTGCACTTGGTTCTGAAAGTGGTCAGACATGTCTGATAAGATTAATAGATTATCAGGTCAGAAGGACTGTTGCAATCATCTAGTCTGACCTCTTCATAATGCAGGCTACAGAACGTTTTTTTTTCCCCCAATCTGTGTTTGAAAATAGAGCTTACGTTTTAGAAGGTGTAGTTAAAAATTTCCAATGAGGCAAAATTCAGCACAGTTCTTAGTAAAGTATACAAGTGACTGATTTATATTGTATTTCTGATATGAAGAGGGCTGCCTTTAGTTTCTGGTCACTGAGTCTTGTTTATAGCCTCATCAATGTTGAAGATATGTCGAGTATGAATTCTTATGAATCCTAATTAACTTCTTGCTTTACTTATTTTTCTTAATAGAAAGAACATAATCTTTTGAAGTTTATTGCCAGAGATTTTTTTCTTGCTCCTTTAGTTATTCTCCCAGATTTCTTCCAGATTTCCTCCAAGTTGTTGTCCATTTCCCTTCCTGAATTGTGCACATTGCATTTGAGATGCAGTTAAGGCAGTGAGCAGTGAGAAGATCTCGGGAGCTCCCTGGCATGTGAGGCTGTACATTCCCTGTTTCACAGAGAATTGCAGCTTTTTGGCCAAACCCTTGCCCCATGAAGCTCTTTAGGCAGTTTCTCTGAGGAGCTGCTTGCATGGCAAAGTAAGGTCTCCATATAATTCTTTCCAATTTTTCTTCCTAATCACTGATCATGCTTATGGTCATGTTGCAATGTTGATTTCAGTGGAAGTCAGTGACCTGTCCTTTCTGTATTACTTTTGCCAGTTCTCATCACCTCTTGAGGGTCATGCCAGCTCTTTGGAGGTGATTTGGATTTCCTAGGGCATTTAAGAATAGGTAGTGCAGAAGCAGAAGTGGATCTTTCTTGGATTTTACAGGAAATACAACTGCTTGATGATTTTTTTTTAATATTTAAAATAATCCCCTGGTTTTACAACATACCTTGCAATTTTTTTAATAGCTGCTGTATTAATGCAGTCCAAAATGTACATTTTGGGAATTCTTTACAAGAAATGGCATGGAGAAAAATCCCAAGACAAGTACCATGCAGAAGCTCATTAGATCACTGCCTGCTGCCTATACCAATCAAATTAGTACTATTGCATCCCTGTATGATATGGCAATATTTATACTATGCTTCAGGAAACAATGTGGAGAAAACTTTGTTTTAGTTCTTTGAAATTTCATCTCCAGGTTCTATACGTAGTGACAAATGATGCATTTAAAATTTGTTGGCTGAAACATTTAAACTTTTTTCTTTGAATGTACCAAGAACAGGGAAAATACTGAATAATGAATTATATTTTGTGCTTGAAATTCTCCTGGACTGGCTTCTTTGGGTCCATGTCGTTTTAATAAGAGTTAATATACCCTGTTCGTTGGCCAGATTTAAAGGTTTGAACATGTTGGACACAGTGATGAGTAGAGTCTGGGCTTTAGGTGCTTGTGGATTCCTCTACTGCTGATAGCACTTGTGTTTGTATGGATGGAGTTGCTGAGGAATGGGGATGGAAGAGTCATTCCTGTCACTGCCAAGGCTTGCAGCAGCCTGGAAAGAAATTGTGAAGGTATAGATGTACTGTAAAGAATATGCTGTCCATGCCCTCAACTTGTGTTACAGATCACATCACATTTTTCAAAGTGGTGTTTCTGATTGTGGTTGACAGGTAGTCATCTTAACAGCTGAAGCTGCATTAGCCTGATGTTAAATTAAAAAATGTGTGTCATGTTCATCTGGTACTTGCTTGAAAAGAATTCAGCCTTTAGGTGATCTGGATGACAATATTTCATTCAAATTTCATAGTTATGCTCTTGCAGGCTGTGTTGTGGCAGGTTATGTTCCCTTTGTGTGGAGAGCCATGTTCACAGTCTCAGCTCATCAAAATGATTTCTCCTCCCTACAAGCATTGCTCCTGTCTTCCTGTGCTTCACTTCAGCCATCTGGTTTTTATCCTGCTTCTTATTTCTTGCAGGCACTGTTTGGTCTGTGCAATGCCTCCATTCTTATCAACTCAAAGGAAATGTGTGGTGAAGTGTTACAAGGACATTTCTACCAGGCCTGCTGTGACATAACTCTTCCCATGGAATAGGAGATGGTGAATTGGGATGGAAGCTGATGGAAATCACTGGGATCCCTCTGGTACCTAAGCAGGGACACATTGGGACACTGCAGCCTGGTAGCAGGGGCTGAGGGGGTGCTCCTGACCCCCAGACCCCTTGCACAGCCTGTCAGCATCTTGAAGGAATTTCTGGTGGTTCTAGGAGTGCACTGCCACTTTTGGCCTTTTACTGTAGCTGTCAGAAAACCCTGCCTCTGTGCTTAAACCCTCTTTTGGCCAAAAGCTGTGGAATAGCAGACAAGGTGTGCCATGCTTACTTGCTGCTTGCTCAGGAATTATTGAGTATTCAGAAAACAGGTGATGTGTAGTAGTGTGAGAAATGGTTGTAATTACTTGAAAAGAGACATGGAGACATCTGATAATGGATGGGGCTTCTGGTTCAGTTTCTCTGACGTGGGGGTACTCATTTAGAAAAGGATTTTTACTAGTGGAAAGATCTCACTGTTCTTGTTCTGCTATTACCACAGCTCTAAGACTCAAATCTGCTACATGTGATTAAAAGTCAGTCACAATTATTTTGGTTTTGATTTAAGTTTTATGGTGATTGCCATGGTCTCTGATGTTCTTTTATGTCTGTATCCATCTCTGTCCTACCCAAGCATATGGGATTTTATGTCATTTAATTCAATATGGTTCTTTACAACAGATAGCACTGACATTGTTAGTGTGGCCTATAACAGCTAATCTAAGATAAAGAGTTAGTTACTGTGATAGTTCTTCTGCAAACTTACATAAATGAGAGACTTACACTTTTGTGATAAATGGTTATGATGGGTTTTTAAACTCATTTTTGCATAGCTGTCAAACTAATGCTTATTGTAACAGCTGTGTGATAATTGTGTTTTAGTTAAGGCTCAATTTTAAATTCTAATGGGTTTTTGCATAGCTATAGGAACTCTAAGTGCAGAGTATTTTAGAAAAGATGAGAACACTTTCATCAAATGAAACTGTTCTAAGAGGTGAAACCAATGTTTGTTGTTAAACACATTCTACAGAAAGTTCCCTATGGCGTAGTATTTCAAGTATTGAAAGGAAAGCTCATAATCTGGGAATATACATAGAAATTTTGTATTAAAAGGCACAGAAACATTAAATAAGTTTTAAAAACATATTAAAAGGTAGGTCACTTTTAAAATCTTACCAAATTTTCTGTCATATCTTATATCTGAAACATTTATACATGCAAAATAAACACAGGTAGTCCATGGTATAGTGCAGATAACTTACAGGGACTTGTTGGCTTTTGTTTGGCTTCCTTTCTTTTTCTTTTTTTTTTTTCACCTGCATTCAGCACACACTGAAATCACAGCTGTGGGAAGGTCAAAGATTGGCTGAACAGAAGCTGAATGCATTCTTGCTCTGTGTCCCATAGCTTTTCCCCAGTGCAGATGTGTGGTCATCTTGCAAAATCTTGGCTAAAGTTTCAAAATGAGCCAGGCAGGCTTGTTTGGATTTAGATGCTGCTTACCTGTGTGAGATTTAATGCCAGCTTTACATGGAGGATTTCAAGCAGTGTGTGTCATTCTGCTGCAGTGAGAAATGGTGATAAAGAACTATCTGCAGAAGGAGCGAGCTGAGACCTAGTGTGAGGGTGTAGTTACCTGAGAAGGCTGAACTGGGCTGCTCAGGCTCACTGCTGCTGAAAGGGGCTCCCTTCCTCTTCCCTTGTCTTTGTTTGGTGTTTGTGCAACTGCACAGGGAGCTGGTCCTGTTTGTCAATCCATGAGAAAACTCTCCTGGCTGAAACAGTGAATGGCTTGAGCTGGATATCTGTGCTGGAGGGCTGGAAGCCAGAGGTGGCACCTGGGGACAAGCAGGGAGCAGAGCTGTGTGGCTTTGGCAGGGATTCTTCCCAGTTGTTCTGGACAGGGTTTGGATGGGCTCAGTCTTGCCATGTCACTGGCTGTGATGAACATCCCCCAGAAATTGTGCTGCCTGCTTCCCTGGCAGGAAGGAGCACTTGGTAAGTGTCTGTTAGCTGGGTGCCAGATCTGTCTTCAGATCACCTACAATGACATTTCAGATGGGAGCCCTTTCCCATGGAGCCAACATCCTCCACACAGGGTACAGAATACATTGTTCTGCAAGAAGGGGGGCTTGTATTCCACCACCTATGCAAAAAGTGTTTCAGTCCCATGTGTGTATTTTGCCTTTCATCCTGTTAACTTTAATCATAGGCATGTTTACCTTACACCAACAGAGAGCAACCTTTTCACCTTGTTTCTTCTGTACTTTTGCCCACCTTTTATTTTTTTCCTGGAGTTGCTGCTGATTCTGGCATGAAGCTGTCATAGGAAGGAGGCTGTTTTTAGAAAAATCCTTGTTCCTGTCAGGAAAAAAGCACCTATGCCTGAACTATAGTAATTTTAAACAATACTAGGGCTCTTATAAAGTGGGTGTATTTTGCATGGATATCTTTGTTGTATTTTGTCAAAGCTTTCACAAATTTGCATGTCAAGAAGCTGCTTTGCATGGTGAGTGCCTATTCCATACATTAAACAAACAAAGAAAAGACAAACCGAAACAAAAACCAGTCAAAAGGCAATACATTAATAGTCTCACTTCAGACTTTCCTTAGCAGCCTTAACTGTGACAAAAATAACTTTGAGCAGCATGCAGAGTTCAGCCTTTCCAGCACAGCATTTCTTGCTGTACCATGCAAGTGGCAGAGAAAAGAAAATTCTTTGAATTTTTAAGCAAAGAGAAATACTTTCTGAGAGAACAGAATGCATGGTTATTAAGTACTAGATTTATTTGTCTCACTGGGCAGATTTCATAGGTTTTAGGTTTACTTCTGCTTGCTATTCTGTCATTGTTACATGACTTCTTTTGTTTCATTGCCCTGGACACACGTGGGGCTAAGTGGACTCTTACATTCTTTAGAGCCTCCTCAGAACCTCTCTGATGATGCTACAAAAAGGGGCAGGGGGCTCTTATTCCTGGATTTCTGCACACTTGAAAGTTTCTTATTCCAAAACAATTCAGCAAGAACCTACATCTGTTTAGACAAGCTTTTACTTTCCCATATTGCTTTTCTTGTTTATCATCTTCCTTCTACATGCCTACCTGTGTTGCTTGCTTAGGACTTGGGAAAAATGCAACCAATTATGCTCAGCAGGAAGAAGGCACCCTTAGGCATCCTTATCTTAGAGTAATAGTGTTTACACAGCAGGATACTGAGGAGCATTTATTCCTTAATAATCCTGCAGGAGTTCTACTTGGGGCAGTCACACAGCTAGATTTCCTTGGAGATATCCCTCTTTTTTCAGCTGGCAGTGTTATGGGAGAAGAGCTGGAGGGCTCCAGTCCTTCATTTAGCATTCCAGATGTCTGGCAAGCTGTTCTGGGAGCTTTTAGCCATCCAGAACGTGCCAGACAAAGGGTCACAGCCTGGGCCAGGCTGGGTGTACCAGCCTGTGCTGCACCTTCCATGCTGCCCTTTTTCCTGCCCAGGAAATCCCTCTCAGAAATATGGCAGCTTGGTGTTTCACACCACATCCTGTTTACTTTCTCTCATCTTCGTGTCAAAAATTCCAGTGCTAGACAGTGAATAATCCTTCAATCCCCATGCTCGGCCCATTTCATGATGTTCTGCTGAGTCTGCCAAGAACAGGATTTCCAATAAGTTTTTCTTGAATCTGAACATTTGTTCATTTGCTGTGCAAAGAGTGATTGTAGAAAGCCAACTCCTCCCTACTCTGAACACAGCCATGTGCTAACTACCTTCAGCTGCTGGCACTGGTGAGCTGGAGTTTGCTGATAGTCAGCACCACTGGAGAGAGATGGGATTTTCATCTTTTCCCCTTCCCTTTTGTTATTTTTTTAAGAGGATACAGGTTTTTTCACCAATTAAAGGATATTATTTCAGTTCATGTGTGTATGCTGTTTTGATCTGGGTTAATACTTGTTTTTGTTTAGACACGATGATCATGAAAGCTCAAATCAGTATCAGGGGCATATTCAATGAATTTGTTTAATATAGTGTAGTTTTTCCTATCTCAAAGTAAATGCCATGTAGCTGTGACTGTGTTTCTACAGTTTGGAACAATGCACGTTTTCTGGTTGAAGCATTCACAAGCAACCGGGTTCATCTGGTATTTTCAGCTAAATAGTGACTTGTGGCAAATGAAATGATAGCTAGGGTCCCCTTTGTAAGGTTAAAAATGTAAATTTAAACCTGTTTTAGGATGAGGAGAGCACTTGTGAAGAGGTTTAAGAGCTAAATTCAAGAGCTATGCTAGTTTTCCTTATAAACTTGGTTAATAACACCCTGTGATGCTTCCTTTAATGTAAAGGACTCTTTGCTGCTGTGTTTTATGATGAACTGTGTTGTTAACATGTTAGATCTTTCCTGGGCACACCTCCCAAATTGGGATGGAAGTGGTGTTAGTCATAGGGATACCTCTTGTTATGAATCTGAAGGAGCTCGTATGAGCTGCTTAGCCCTTGTAGTGTGTTGTGGGATGTGGAAAAAACACCGTGCTGGATATGTGGATGTGGGAGGCTTAGAGCCCATCTAATGGCCCTGGATTTTTGGCTGTGGGGTGGCAGGATGTGTGATCTCAGATGTGGTCACTGAGCAGCTCCCCATTCTATGCCAGTGGCTGTGGGCCATGAGACCACTGCTCTTCACAGGGGTGCACTTTAACTTGACAAAACCTGGAGAAAATGCCTTTTTTCAGTACTGGAGACTCAGTGGTGGGGGCTCGAAATCAGAGTGATTATTCCTTGTGCCTGGCTGAAGCACAAGGTATTCCATGGGTTGTGGAACTGGAAAGTGCTTCCAGATTTGGTGATGAAAGGAACCCACTGATAGCATAAGATGGCTATGTCAGTGTACAGCACACGTGTATCTGCACTTCTTACCTCTTTCTGTGATGAAAACCTCAGCTTCAGCATCATCCTTTCCATAGAAATGGAAAATAAAGGGCTTAGTAAGAAATGGGATATCAAGTATTCCTCTAGTACCCTAAAGGTAAGGCTCAAGCTTGCCACAAAATACAATGCTGTAATAACTGGGAGGATGAGGGTTGAAAAGCATTTCAATAGGTAAAATGAATTGTGATTTATTAAGGCTCTGATGTGGCTAACCCACATCTTGAGATAACGCTCTGCTGATTTTTATATTTTGAAATAAAATTTTGTTATTAAAAGTAATGGAATCTTTTTGTGTGTATCTCAGCTGTAATAGAGGATTATGCTGTGTGTTCAACCATTAGTACTGGAATGATCTAGAGAAGAGTTTTGAATATGCCCCAAGTACACTTTTGGCAACAGAATAGCATCACATATCAGAGAGAAAATGTTAGATTTCCATTACTGTCTGTTACAAAAATCTTTTGAAATTGTAAGTAAAACTCTAAGAGAGAAGTATTTATAATTTTAAAAATCGCAGCTATTCTCTTTATGCTGGGTAAAGCAAAAGTTCTTTCACAGAGGGAAGGTAAGAGAAGAAGATAAATAAATGTAGTGACAAAATAATCCAGTGTCTCAAAAGGCAAGAAAATAAGATTGCAGACCTTAGAGTGGTGGAAGCTACACAGGCCATAATGGGACTGCTGTTTCTGCAGGCACTGATTGAGTAGAAGCTGTCAGGGAAGATGTATGAATCCCCAAAGCACTGCTTGGCAAACAAATGTCTTAAAATTATTTCTGACACTGCATTATAATGCAAATTGGGAGGAATGTGTTACAGTGTCTGTTTAAATGATACTGTCTTAATAAGGACATCAAAGTTAGTCTTGAATATTCAGAGCAGGAAAGCACTGAAAGCTCCTTTCCAGACCTTGAAATCTTCAAATATGCATCAGGAGCTTTAGACTGACATTGTAGAGTAGTTTAATTTTAGTTTCTTTTTTGTAAGCTGCAGAGTTTCTGTTTTGGTTAAGTTGCAAAGTTTTTTTTGTCAAAGCCAAGAGAAGTGGTTCCAAATTTACCAGTTCTGATTCAAAAAAAAAAAAATTATTTCGTCATATGTACTGCATTTCAGTCATAAATAACCTCATAAAGAAAGCTGGTTTAGGTTGCATGCATTAAAAATGACATAAAGTAGTTTGTCCAGTCACTTAGTAGTAACTGAAGTTTATAAATAGCTTGTTTTTATCTGAATATTAGTTTTCACATACATATTTTCAAGACAGAGTTTAACTGATTTTTTTTTTAACAGAATTATATTGTCTTTGTTGTTAAGAACTCTGCAGGTTACTTAATCAGACAAGCCAGCACTTGCACTCAGGTATTGAAGTCCCAGTAAGACTATTTTGGCTTTCCTGTTTTTCATTTTTAAAAGGATCAAGCATAAGGAGTTCAGACACATTAACATGGGAATAAAAGGGAGATGGACCTTTTGTGTCATAAAATATCTTTATTTCCTTAAGAAGTGATACATATTCAGGTGAAGAATAACAGGAACAGTGTGAACTTTTGCTTATTGAGGCAGCTCCCTGCATGTAATTTTCTACCTCAAAATCTATTTCTTAGAAGCTCCTTATCTCTGCTCCTAGAAAGCGAGGAAGTAATGAGAGTTTCCTCTCACAAGTACCTCCAGGCAATCCTTGGCCCACATTGTGGCAGCCTCAGCCATGCTCTTGCTGGCTCTGCCTTTGAGTTGAAGGGGAAAATTAACATTATAGCTTCATTTTTAATGAAAGAGTGGAGGGTGATTGCCTTTGGTGTGTTAGGATGGGATATATTCTATACTGGATATGTAGTGTGTAATTGCATTAAAAGGGAGAATGTGCCATAACCAACGGACACTGGAGCTTGTCAGTAAAGTGCTGCTCCTCTGTGCTTTATTGACTTCCCCTCAGTACTGCAGTCTCATTCTGTATTTTCCATCTTTCCAAAAGTATCTACCTTAAAGAATCATGTTAATAATACTTAAAAATATCAATATCTATTTTTTCTTGCTATAATAAAAGAACAGGCTAGGCAAATGCTAGAAATGTATGCTGTTCTTAAAAGCATGCATTATGTACCTTGAGGTATTAGTTTGAGATTTTCTTTTGATTTTTCAGCAGTGGGCTTTATTTTTCAAGTAGCAATTTTTTTTTCTTTTGTTTCTTATAGTGTAGAGCAAGCATATCTGTGTGCAGGCAATCTCTGTTTTTAAATACAGTTACAAATAAAATTCTACTCCTTTTCCTTCCCCCGTTTCACTCTCAGATCTAGGTTTAAAGGCACAAAACTGATTTCTGGGCTAAACAGATGAATGGAGGTACAATTCAGCATCATAGAGTCACCCCAGGACACATGGACACTGCAGCTGGTCTGGATTGTTAAATATTCTTTCTCTTTTTGCAAATATGATGTTAAGGTTTGTCTTGTCTTGTATAATCTAATGAGAGGATCAAGGGAATTAGATGCAGGGAGTAGGCTGGTTTCCTATTTTTCTTGAACCTGCCAACATTTTCAGGCTTCAACCCAAATTTGTGTTTGCACTGTCTTCCCCCTCCCTCCAGTATGTCTGTGGCTGGGAAATAGAAGTGAAAAATCACATATTGTATACATTTAAAAAATATTTTGCACTGAAATGAGTTTCTGGGCTGAGAAGGCATTTGTTTTCCATTGGAATTAATTATTGGGACATTCTCCATTTCTGTTTTCGGTTGTTTTTAAGGGCTTTCTGTGCTTTTAAACTTCCATAAGTGTGTTGGACAGGAGTGACTTGGTGTTACTAATGGTATTGAACTTTCTTCCTGGGCAACTCCCTCCTCTGCTTCTTAGGGTCATGGCTTTTTTAAAATACAAGATGAAACCTATTTCTGGATTAAAGTAATCTACCTATAACATTGCTTTTAAATTTTGATTTTATTCTGAGCTGCAGATAACCCCTGGGTGCTGAATTACATTCTAGCTTGACTGTAGCAAACAGGGAACTCTTGCTGTTACAAAGAGCAGCCATCTACCCTCTATTTCATCTGTATTAAATTCGAGTGAAGTTTTCAAGTAATGCTCTTCCATTCTTTCTCCAGGAGATGTTGAGTAAAGGCAAAATAACAAAGAGAAGTATTTAAGGAAAGTAATAAACATTGTATCTAATATTAAAGCTATTATTCTAATTATATATTATAATATCTATTATATTTATATTGTATATTCTAATATCTAATATTAAAGCTATTAAATATTAATCCTAACGATGTACTTGCCAGCAGGTAGTACAACCTGGAACTGCATTTTACACATCTAAAATCAAATACAGTGGACAAAAAGAGATGTAAGCTGTGTGTCAGTTTCTGTATCTTATATTTTGGATGACATTTTCAATATTCAGCAGTGCATTTGTCAGTTTTATGGCTTTGCTTTCTGTCTCTGAGTGGAATTTGCTATAGCACAGCTGAATAGCTGGTTGGAGAGAGACTCCTTTGCCAAGTGTCTGAGCTTTGGGATAGCGAGGGAAGTTTGATATTTCCCCTATTTCACATATATCTCAAGTAAGATAAACTGCAAAGTGTGATTTTAAAGGTATTTTCTTGCCAGTATGAGGCTATCACTGTTCTTTTTAATCTCCTTTGTGGTGATTTCATTAGAAGGGGGCTGTGCCGAGTCATCTTCTCATAGGAGCTCTTGTTTTCAGTAAGGCAAAAATGAGATCAAATTTCTGCTCTGCCTCAAATCTGATGCCTTGTGTGCATGCTGGCTTGGTGGCTTTTGTCATTTGGGCTTGGTTGTTTTGGTCTCAGACTTGTGCTGGGGCTCTGAGTTCCCTTCTCAGGGTGCCGGCAGCACTCTGGGGTCTCCTGGAGCCAGGAGTTCCCTGTGCACCCACTTGTCTTGTAGGTGTCCAGGTTCACCTGGAGCACAGCTTTGGAAGTGCTCTGGGATTTAATCTGGGGGTTTCTGTAGCACTTTTCCTTTCTGTGAGAGGCAGGAGGTACAAGTGCCTAAGGACAAGGGATTGCACCCTCTGGTCTGCTTTCCATGCAAGCATTGTGGGTTTCCCTGGTACTTGAATGATTGCTGTTACTAAACTAAACATAACCCAAACAACCCCCCAGAAAGCACCAAATCAAAATAATCAATCAACCTTAAAAACTGATGAGCTGTAATGAAGATTTATCCAGAAAATAAAGTAGAAAAATGAAAAAAAATTACTTGATGGTTAGTAAAGGAGTATCATTACATCGAAAGGGGAAAAAAATACTTATGTAAAGTGCTTGTTTTCTGTTTCTGTGTTTTATTCAGTATGGATGCCTAGGAGAGCATGGTTATTTGAAGAAAGTAAAAGAAATAAAAGTACTTACTTCTATGTCCAGTGTTTATTGCAGCTAAATTTTGCTTCCATGTAAAAATGAAGCTTCAATCTGAGTGTGAAGTTGGGAAATGCATCCCTCGCTTGTGTGAAGCATAAACCTGATAATTGCCTTGGCACCTGAGGAGGGTGGTGAGTGCAGTGGGACTGGATAACCTTTTGCAGATGGAGACCTGAATTTGTATGAAACTATTGGATTGAAGAATGCTTTGAAAAGAAATGATCGTGAGAATAGCAATGCAAACAGATGTGTGAAGGGTCCATTCCTGACAGATTTAATCTGAGCTAACAAAAAGGAGTTGTAAATCAAGGTTGAGGTATTTTAGTAACAATGAAGTGCAACAACTGAACAGTTTTCTTCCAGAAATTTTACTGGACAAGTAAAAATCTTCTATTCGCCCAGCTGATGCAGCTGAAAAAAATCAGATTAGTACTTGAGTCATTTAACTTCCATTGTCATACACACTTTTTGATTGCATTATTACAGCAATGACAAATAATAACTCTATACAGGATATCTCATTTAGAGTAATAGTTATCTTTTCAATGAAAAATACTTTGGGGGAACTCTTTTCCAAATTAGTGTGTCAAATTAATATTATTTCCTAGCAGTAATCACTCCATTGTGCAGTTCACTATGACAGTGGGAGTGGGAAATCACTGTGATAATCAGTGCTAAGAGCCAAGTGCTTTTGGAGCAGTGCATAACAAAGTACCGAGTAATGGGAATGTTTCTTCAGTAACTTATCTGACATTTCAGGACAAGTAACAACTTGCACAACTGTAACAAACTTCCAAACAAGAGCATGCAGAGCTTGGTAGCCATAAGGGTGTTTGCCATGCTGGATGTATATTTGATATGTGAATTACATGCTGTGTAAATGCATCTGTTAAAAAGTTAAATTTTATAAAAAGAAACCTTAAGGCAGTAATCTCTCAGATTGCCGTGCTTGTTTAGGATAAGCTTATGTAAACTGAAGGCATATATGCAAGGCTTTTTGAGATAAGAATCTACATTCCAGCAAGCAGTAATTATACAATAAACAATTAACTGTTCAAATAAATACAATGTTTTTTATTGAAAGACAGATTCATTTTTGAGGTTGCGGTTGCATTAACTATGAGCTGGGAGTTTGTATTTAAAAAAAAAAAGCACCATCATATACTTAGAGTGTTCTAAGATGCCCAGCATTACTAGAATTTTGAGGCTCTAGTAATTAACAATGTTTCTGAGTGCTGAAGTC
The DNA here is from genome assembly GCF_051311805.1 of Agelaius phoeniceus. Taxonomy (NCBI): domain Eukaryota; kingdom Metazoa; phylum Chordata; class Aves; order Passeriformes; family Icteridae; genus Agelaius; species Agelaius phoeniceus. Next base: position 6,077,180 of record NC_135270.1, read on the forward strand.
TAGAGGTTATTTTGTATCCCAGTGCTAATTCTAGCACACTCCTTGTTACAAAGTCTTTGTCCAAGTTTGGTTTACAAGTTACTTTGATCTTCCAGAGGATTCTGCCTCTGGTCTGCAGGCTTGTGTTATGGTGTCTCCTGGTATTTGTGTGTACTGTGCCTGCCCTTTACCAAAAAAAGGTGTTTATTGTACAGGAGTGAAGAGGGGAGAAATTAATCACAGTCCTGAACAACCAGAATAAATAGAAATTTAAAATAAACAAACAACCCAAACAAATAAAAAACCCTCACAACAATTTTTTTTTAATTTTCAGGTGATTAATTAAAGTTCATCCACTTTTTGCTGATGACCTTTTCTTTTACAATTAAAGAGGAGGAATGAGGTTGAATTGCTTGGTATACTGTACTGGGTTTGGGCTCTTGCTCATCTGGAAGAGCTTTTGGTGCCAAGTGCAGCCCCGGTTGCCTGAACACCACCAGAGTGCCTCTCACCTGAAAATACAGAATGGGAAAAGGAAGCTGTGCTCCTGCAGGACTTTAGAGTTTGCCTTTAAATTGTGTATGAAAGAGAAGTCAGCACCACATACTTTTATATAGGTAAAAGTTTTAGGTAAACTTGCAAGAAAATCTAAATACAACCTATTGCTGTTGCAGGAAGGTTTCCACAAGCTCAGCATTTTTGTTAGTGAAGATAATTCTTGTGAGCAATCTGCCATGCTTCAGTTTAGAAACTTATTTTCTCATGTAGTGCTTTATTATTTCTTAAAAAGACCCGAAGAAAGCCTCATGTCCCTGAAGTTCTATGTTTAGGGGTTTTTTCCCCAGCTATGCAAGTTTGTTCAAAAACCCAAACTACCTTAACTTTAATGTTTTTTCAGTGAAAATACTTGCACTTCAATTGGCTTTATTACTTGCATAATGTTTTATGTGCAGAACACTGTTGCAATTTTTTTTTTTGTCTGGAAATAATAGAAATTGTTTAATGCTGTAAATAAAAAAATAATCTACAGTGTCATGCAATCATGTCTGCCAGTTGTCCATAGCAGTGATGCAAATAGTTAGATTTCAGTCAGCATATAATAGAAATCAGTTGCTGATGCATAGAGTTGAACTGCACAAAGATCTGTCCTCTACAGCATAAGCACAGGGATCTGCTGACTCTGAATTTAGGTTTGGCAATTCTCTAAATTGCAATTACTGCTGTGAAAGGTGTTAAAGTGCTAGACAATGAGCACAACTGAGAAAAGCAGTAGCCGAGGTTCTTTGTTTTTTCAAAGGATTTTGGTTCATTCTTTAGGCTTGTGCTGTAGCTGGCATGCTCACTATAGAGCATTGCTGAAGTGGAAAATACATCCCCTGATAGTGCATCTCAGGCAGGAAAGTCCTGCACAGACAGGCTCTTGCTGCTTCATGATGTTTGCAGGTCACAATGCTCTAAGAGGCTCATCTGCCTCTTAATGAAAATGAAGCAAAGCCAGCAGTGTTGCCAGTTTTTATATTATTTGGTGTCTTCTATAAAAGTTTCCCATGATGTCATGGTTCCTGGCATGGAGAGTTTAATTTTTCCTGGTGCAGAGTGCCTGCCCCTCATCCCCAGGGATGAAAGATAAGGGAAGTCTCCCTTGGAGCAGGCAGCAGGCAGGGCTGTGGCTTTTCTTGTTTGGGTTGTTTTGGCATTTGTTTACACTTGAATTTTGAAATTGAAGCAGTCTCACATGTGCACTGGAGTAAGTAGCAGCTACCCATAAACTTGATGTCCAAAAGCAAGAAAAGAAACAGGTAAATGGTTAATTGGTGGTGCTGGCCTTCATTTTCTTCCATTTGACAGGTGGTATGCAGAGCTGAGTCTGGGGAAGCTTGAAAGTTTGGGGGTTTGTTTTGCTTCTCACTCTGTTTTATGCTTTTTAAACTGGAAATTATTAGGGCTTTTGGCAAGTTCCTAAGGTTGCTTGGTGTTTGGATTGCATTTGTTTCTTTTCTGCATTATTGGTTTTGCATGGACCCAGACAATCTATATTTTATGTGTGCTTCCATTAAGCCTGATTGAAACATCATGTTAATTTAGGTGACTCACTTAAAAATGTTAAATAAAAGCTGTGAATCATTAACTTGCATTTAATGCTAGGAGGTCTGAAGATGGATTTATCACTTGGTAGTGCTTTCACTGTCAATTTTATTAAATTGTACCAAAAGTACCAAAACCATTTTAAAAACTACAGCTTCCTAGTAATTTCAGCCTTTTAATTGAGGTCCTGTAAGTTTCAATGGAATTAAAAATGGAAAAGTTAAAGTGGGCATGTATTCATAGTCATCTGCTTTGCAGACTTGCTATCAGTAAATCATTACAAAAAGTGCCCAGTGAGTGTTTCTCACAGTTGAACTCTGTCTTTCTGACCTAGACCTTTATAAACTTTTATGTGGTCAGCTTTGATTTTTGTAAGGTTTTTCCCCACCCTAAACCCTTTGGCTTTTTAGGTTTCAATAGTACATTTTTAATCTGCTTAACATTTTTTGTGATATTGTAGCACATCTGATCTATCTGATCTTGGGCTTTTGTTTCCCTGTCTTTTTGTAACTTTTTGGCTTGTGATTGATACTTCATAACTGTTCTTTGTTTCTATAGGTGTACATTTTGTTAATAATGTTTAATTTCTTCCTTAGTTTAAGCTATGGAGGAGGACATTCATCACATTCAGAAACAGACCTTCACAGACAGACATACACAGCTTCTCATCAGCTTCCTGGATACTCAACTACCCAACATCCTGCTGGTAACTGTCCTGATCACGAGAATACTGCTTAAATAGCTACAGAGGAAAAAGAAAAAAACAAACCAACTGTTATGTGATTTAGATTGAAGTCAATGAATTTTATAGTCCAAGGGAGTTTGTCATATAAATAGTGGCAATTGGTATTAGAAAAGCTGAGTGTGTAGCAGGAAGGTAACAGTTGTTAGCTTTTTATCAAAATGTTGTAAGTAGAAAGGAAAATATAAAGGGAGGTTATGCTTGGAATCTTGTTTTTTGGAAAAGCTGCACTTATTTTTTAAAATACAGCTTTTCAGGATTTGGCCTATGTATGAGGGCAAAAGTTGTGTACCTTCAGGCCAGTGGCAGAAATGCTGCCAGCTCCTCCAGGCTAAAGCAAACAGCAGAACTGATGTGAGCTGGAGCACTCTGCTGCTGTACTGCCATGTGCACACCGAGACCCTGCTGGGGAAAAGTTAAAATTCATTTAAAATGTAGAGTGGCTCAGGCTGTGTTACAGCTGCACTGGGGTCTGCCTTTGATCCTGATCATATCCTGTCTCTGGATCCCCCAGAAGATGGGGCTTGACCTCTTCATGCTCACTTTGCAACCCAGGTTCCAAAGAAAGGTGTGTGAGCTCATGTGCTGGCTGAGTCTGTATCTCCTGGCCAGTTCCTTGATCAGGGTGATGGAGGGTTGGAATTGCAGTCTCAAGACAATCTCAGTTATTCACAGCTCTGGATCTCACCAGTGCTTCCCATTGAGCCCCCTGCTATGGAAAGGTCTGAGCAATGGGAAACACATGGATGTGTTTGTTGAAACAGGGAATGCAACCAAAACCCCTTTAGTTTATAGATGTGTCCAAACTTCCATAAGCTGCCCAAAAGGGAGAAACTGGATATAGAAGAGTTGGACATGTTTCAGGAGGAATTCTGAATGTTTAACCAAGTGAAAATAGAACAGTGAATCTTCAGATAAGGGAAGCATTTTACTGGTATAACCTAAGTACTGTTATAAGCATCATATTTGACATACACTTAATAATAGGTTTTAAAATGTATACTGAAGTTTCAATTTACAGTTGTAACACTGCATAACAGTTAAACACAGAAAAAAATCAATGTACTTTACTTTGCTAATGTTTCATAAGGTGGGTTTTTTTAGTGAATTATGAACATATATCTGTTATTTGATTTTGCTTCTTTGAAGTTCATCTGAGTTATCTGTTTTGTTTCATTTCTCTCTGCTATCATCCAGGTCTTTCAGGAATATTTGATACCAGTATGCACAGTGCTGGAGGTAACACTAAGGAAACTTCTTCAGTTATGAATTTTCTCTCTGCTATTGAGTCTCGTACTGCTCAGGCAGTCTCTTCAGGATCTACCCTTTTACCACAATTCAGGGCTCCTTCCTGGCAGACAGGTGAACATTTTCTCTTTAAATAAATTTTGTCATTGTTATATTGAATGTTAGGGAGAATTTGAAACAAAAATATTCTGACTAACTGAAAAGGCTGCATGTTTTCTACCTCTTTTACATCTCCATATTTAAAAATTTCAGTATCAATGAAATTATGTTAGCAAAGGATTTATATGAGCAGAAGTTCTGGTTGTTTAGAAGGAATTTAGATACATAGGATATTATTCTGTCTGACAAGTCAAATTTATATCCCCAGCTTTGTTTGGAATTAGTCTCACTAACACTTCAAGCATTTTCAGGCACACTACCTACCTGTACCTCCTAGCAAATCATTCACTTTCAAACTCTGTTCCCTATGACAGTTTTTCTGTGGTATTAGTACTAAAATCTATGGGTAGCTTGGCCCCTTTATACACAGAAATAATGAGCAAGGTGTTCTCAAAAAGAAGGTCTGAGGTGCATGTCAGATAGAAATAAGGGATCTAATTTACAACTGAACAAACGTGCCATCTCTTTTGGCAGACTGACTGCCTTCCACAAACCTCCCCCATCTGTCAAGCCTTCTGTGCAGAGCAGGAAACTGCAGTTTTTGAGCTTGCTGTAGACAGTCACACCAAGATAAGTGTTGCTACTGCATCTGTGGGTAGCTTCAAGTTCTGGTTAATCTTATGGAGTGATTGTGCAGCTGTGCAGTGAATTGGTTCTATTCACTGATCTAGCAGAAAATGTTTGAGTGGCTTTTTTCCTTTGGTGGGATGGTTTTCCTCTGTATCAGCAGGCTGATCTGTGTCTCAGTGCAGCTGTATGATTGCTGTTGTGATTTGGGGAGGAGACACAAGGTAGCCAGAGTGGAGCAGTCCTTTTGTTGACAGTTTGCACTCATTCTAAGGGTAAGGTGCAGCTGCGTTCTGTGAAGAGCTGCTCAAAAAGTTGAGACTAGAGACTGTGGCTTTTAAATCACTATTGACAAAAACAGATATGTAGGAGCACAGATGAAGATGCACACTGCTAATCTGGCAAACAACCTTAATATAAATCAGTTGTGAGTTTAGAGTTATGATGACCCATCCTCACATCAGAATGTCAGCTGGGAAGAAATACTTTTCTCTTTGTCCTAGCATTTCTCCATTGCAGCCTGCCTAACAGTGAATTGTGAAGAAGGGGGAGACATGCTGTGGGTCAGGTTTGATGTTGGTACCAATGACTGGGAGACTTCTCAGTACTCATTACTAAGAACTCATTAGTAAGCCCATTTTTCATTATTACAGTTCTCTGAGCTTTCTGTTGTCCTTTAATACTTTTGCTGCTTTTCTGTAACCCTCGATCCTCCCAAGTGTCTATTGAGAGCTTTATCTTCACAAACTTCTTTGAGGGAAAGCAAGAGCTCTTACTCTGCAAAGTGACCTGTTTTCAGAAGGGTTTCTTACTTTGGGGTTTTCTCCAAACCTCCCACTGCTGATTTTGGGGGGAAAAAAGAAGAACATTGTTTTATTTGTCCTTCCAACTGTTTCTTTGATCTGTGTTATCAGGGTTCTGATTTCTTAGGGTAGTGAGGGTGTGTCTGTGCATGCAACTTAGTACCTTTGCCATGCCTTTTGTCTGCTCCTGAACAAATATTGGAATATAAAGCCCAGCAGTTCTGTCATAGTAGTGCTCCTGTGACAGGCTCTTCTCTGGTTTAAGAAGTTACAGGTATTTGGAAGGGTTTTGATTTATGGAAGAGAAAGGTAAAATACAGGTTAGATGAGAAATTAACATCTGCAGTTAAAACAGGTTTAAATTCTTCCCTTTCTTTGAGGCTTCCAGATGGTCCTTCCTTTGTGTTAGCAGTAGGGATCAGTAAAAGAGAACCCAGCTGTACATGATGTTGCAGTTTTTTAGAATAGGGGGGGAAAGTGCATTAAAACACTGATTATGCTTTCTCACTCAGAAAGACCTTATTGTTGACTAAGGAAAAATACCTTGGCATTCCTTCACTATCACATCTCTTCATATCAGTTTGTCTTGGACTGAAAGGGAGAAACAAAGAATTTATTTCTCAGCTTCACCTGAAACTTCAAAAGCAATTGTATGATTAAGTTGCAATCAGCTTAAGAAGACTTACTGTATTGTAAAATGAAATATTTTTTTTAATTGAAGTATTTGTTTCAAAACAAGCTTTATTTACTGAGAGTTTTTATTTGTTCTTGAATAATGCTAAGCTAAAAAGTGTTTTAAGTGTGCAAGAAGAATCTAGAAAGGTCAAATCATTTCACTGATTTTAATTTTTTCTGATTTGCATACCCTGGTAAATTTCCCAGAGGAAACTGATTCCTTTGCAAAAATTTTAAGCTTCTCTGGGAATAAGCTCGTCTTCTTCGCTTTTCTTGGTAAACTTTGGATACAGTACACAAACTTCACCAGTGTCTGCAAGTTACAGGGTGAAAAGCAAGGTGAATGATTACAGGGTTACAGGGTGAATGATATGGATCACTGCTCTAAGTCTCAAAGCTTGCAAGGGAGTTTCATTCTCCTGTTTCAGCTGGAGTAGTGTATTCTGTTGAGAAATCTTGTTTAAGCCAGGGTGTCATACCAATGGCTGGATGCAAATAAGAAATAGGCTTTTCATTTGGATAGTTGTTACTGCACCATGCAGATAATTGCTGTCTGAGGATATTTGGGACATAGTCTCACTTCAGAAAGCATACAAATTATATTTACTGCTTGTACTGAAAGTCAAACTCCTCCTTTAAGAAAATGAATTGCAGAGTGTATAGACCATTAGCTATTTCACTGTATGCTCTGAAATGTTTCCCATAAAGTGTTATAAAATTATTGGTGAGGGTACCTCCAGGAGATGGGATTGCTTCTTAAACTGTGTATGTATTACAACTGCTAAGGTGTAATTTTGCCTTTTTACTGTTTATTAAAGGTGGCCAGGGCTTTTGATCAGTTCACTATGACATCCTTTTTAAACTGAAATAAAAACTAATAAAGAGCCTTCCATTTCAAAGCAGAATTAATTTTGTGCAATCATTTTTATCAACAATTTGCATCTTAAGGATATGAGGTTTTCCCTCAGCAATTCACTGCAGCTATAGAGTTTGGCATTCTAAAAAACCCTGCACTTCCATTTTGAAAATTACCCACGATGAGTGTCTCCCTATGTATGTTTGGGTTTTTTTAAAAGGGTAGTGATTCTAAAGAACATTGCATTTGTAAGTGCTGTAAGAGCTTGCAAGAAGAAATGCAATGTTGTTACTTTTAAAGCTCTCTAATGCTCCTTTTTCCTCCTTGTTTTGTTTTTGTTTTTTCCAGGTATGCATTCCTCGACAGCCACAGAACTATTTGTTACTGGAGCTTTGCCAACCTCTGGAACATTTCCACCAACCTCTGCTTTGTCAGCGTATCAGCATCCCAATACCTTCAGCAGCAGAAACTTTGCTACTACCCCTTCTCTTACTCTTCAAGATGCCACTTTCAGTGCTACATCCAACGGTCTCTTAAGTGCCCACGATCCTTTATTGCAGATTAAAACATCCCAAGGCACTGTTCCAACCGCTTTGACATTCGAGCGCCTGGGCAGCTCCGTTCTGAGTACCAGTGTACCCCCCCAGTCATCAACATATCGTTCTGCTCAAGAATCTGCACCCCATCTTTTGCAGCCTCAGTTCAGTTTGTTGCCTTCGACCCTTGGAGGAGCCCAGCAGGTGTCTCAGGCCTACAGCACATCTGTCTTCACTGGTTCCACTGCTTCCATGGACAGAGCACTTCAGCGAGAATGTAGTGTTATTAAACACCACCAGCGGCCTTCCAGTACTCAGTCTGTCCAGCCTCAACTGACTGTTTCACAGCATTCCTTACACAGCTATTTAACAAGTACAAGTGGAGTTAACTTTCAGGATACGTCTAGGCACTCAGCGTTATCCTGCAGTCCAGTTGGAGATGTTACTCAGGTGAGCAATGGAGGACCACAGCAGAAGACTTCTCAAGTCACAGTGGAACTTGCTCAGTCGTACACATCTGCAATTCCATCGCCCGGTTTTCCCTCTGCTTCCACTGCAAAAGTGAAAAACTGTTCCATGAAGCAACCTCCGAGGTCAACAAAGACCCCCAAACCTCAGAGTGTAGCTCCCACTGTGCAGACACAAAGCTATGCCAAAACTGCACAAAACCAGAGTTCTGTCATTACAGGCCAAGCACAGATCTATTCTACAGCACAGCTCCCCAGCCTCTTGTCAGTCAGTCAGTCCCAAAACTACGTTTCATGCCAGGCTCAGAATGTGCCACCTGTCAGCCACTCACAGGATTTCTCATCCAGTAAGGTTGAGAAGCTGCCCTCACTGTATAAAACATTGACTTTTTCTGGGCAATCACAAGCTATTACTTCTGACAGTCAGACTCTAAATTACTCCTCAGAGGAACAGGTATTGACCTCAGTTCCAAATGAGAACTACTCTGGGCAAATGAGGGAACTCTCTTCAGTCAGCCAAGCTCAGAACTACTCTTCTAGTCACTCTCAGGGTTTATCTCCAGTTACCCAGTCCCAAGTTAATTTTTCATCTCAGTCACAAGTTTTAGCAGCTGTTAGTCCTTCAGAAAGCTATTCATCAGGGCAGTCCTTAACATTAACGTCGCCTTCTCTTTCCTTTAATGCCTCTCCTCGGGTACAAACTCTTCCAGCCTCGAGCCCTAATCAAAGCTATATTTCTTTACATTCTTCTCAGAACTCTCAGTCACAAGAATCCTCCTCTCCACAGTCTCAAAAGTTTTTGCCATCTGTCCAGTCTCCTTTTGCATCCCCAGCTCACTCCCAGACGCTGCAGAACAACAGACCTTCCTCAGAAACAAAGTCCTATGTTAAAAGGAAGTCTGACTCTAACTTGTACGCCTCGTCAAAACAGGAGGAGGAATTATCAATGCAGGACATGCAGGCATTGCAACAGCAAGCTGCTCTTGAATCTTCCACTCAAAGCCTAACAGAGGAGGAGATCAATGCTCAGGATGCATCCTACAGGGTCTCAAAAGCAAATGACAGATACTCTCAAAGTGTAATCAGAAGCAACTCTCGTCTTGAAGATCAGGTTGTTGGACTTACTCTTCAAGGAACAAAAAAAGATGAAAGAATGGTCAGTTCTGTGGAACAGCTTTCCCAACACATTGGCCACATCAGCAGCCTAAGCCATGATATCAAAAAGACAGCGAATTTAATGAGAACAACACAGGGAGCTGTGAGTGCTAAGGAACTAAACCAGCAGCATTCCCTTATGCATAAGGTACATGAGAGTAAAGCTCAAGAGCAGCAGGGCCAAGTCATTAGCACACCACCACAGGTGCAGCCTCATGCTTTAAGACATGGTCATCAGCTGTGCTTGCCCAGTGCACAGGTACTGCTGGAGTCAACCTGTGACTTGCAGATTCTTCACCAGTCAATCCTGCAGTCGGGTTTAGGACAAGCAAAGGCATCACCACAAGTGCAAAGAATACAGAGTCCTCAGCAGGTGGCACATCCGTTCCTTCAGATGGATGGTCACATTGTTCAAAGTAATGGGGGTCATTCTCAGCAACAGCTTCATAGTCAGAATTCAGAAGTAATGAAAATGGACATTGCTGAGTCTTCAAAACCATTACAGCAGCATTTGACAGCAAAAGATCATTTTACTCAGACAAGTCAACATGATGCAAAAAATCAGTTTGTTTCTCTTAGTTCGATATGCTTCCCAGAATCTATGCTTCTCAGCGATGAGAGGAATATATTATCCAACGTGGATGACATCTTAGCAGCAACAGCAGCAGCCTGTGGAGTGACACCATCTGACTTTGCCAAATCAGCCTCTAATGAAGAGGAAATCCAAACTGTTGAAAATAGTGAGGAGTCTAAAACGCAGTTCCGATCGTTGGATTCCAGACACGTGTCTTCTGTTTTCAGTGCCTCACCTACTGTAGTTGGAAAGCCAGCAAGTAGAAATAATATTTCTCTGAATGGAGGCCAAATTACTCTAAATCTTACCCCAGTGTCAACAATACAGACAAAAGCTGTGAACCTGGATCAGCAGCACCTTGAAACTTCTGATCAGACTGTACCAATAAGAATGACCTCTCCCACCCTTGGTCCTGGTCAGGAAGAGCAGGAGGCTGTTCGAGTGAAGAAACAATCTAGCATCAGTCACGAGTCTGAAGAAGATAATGATGCTTCTGTTGATGGTGCACTGAATGCAAGGGAGACAGAGTTTGTTTCAAGTGGTAGGAGCCTAAGTGAGGAAAGTGCTGCTTCGGAGAATGATTTTAGTGTGGGTGGTGATGATGGTACAGTGGCAGGTAACCAGTCTAAGGTTCCATTGCAGCCTCTGTCTGTGCCCCAAAGTGCAGATGGAGCCATTAATAGAACTGAAGAAGAATGCCAAGATTTAACTCAAGGGAACCTTCAGAAGAAAAAAAGCAAAGGAAAAAGCCAAAACAAAAATGCTGCAGAAGATGACAGTGCAACCCAGAAACAGGTAAAAAGAAGTGGACAGTGTAAACGTCAAAATTCAAGAGGAAATGATGCGTGTTTCACATACTCTTCTCCTGTTTCTGAAGGTTGTTATGATACTTACCAACATCAGGAAAGAATGAGGCAAAAAATTAAAGAAGTTGAAGAAAAACAGCCTGAAGTCAGAACAGGATTTATTGCATCTTTTTTAGACTTTCTAAAGTCTGGGCCTAGGCAACAGTTTTCCACTCCAGCTGTACGAATGCCAAACAGGACTAGGAGACCAGTCACACAAATAGTTCGTGCCCCTTGCCTGCAGCCCTCTGCAAAGCCTCAGCCAGCAGCAGCAGCACCTGTGGCTGCTGAGGTCAGTGGAGAAAGTCCAACCAAAAAAGCCGATGAGGAACTTAAGAAAAATTTAGAAACGCTGCCTTCATTTTCTTCTGATGAAGATGATTCTGTGGGTGGCAACCATGATCTTCAAAAGAGCATCTCTACTGCATTGTCAGCCCTGGATGAAACATCTGACAAAAAGATCAAATCAGGTAAAAGGGTTACTATAGGTGCATATGTTGAAGGAGATTTTTGTAGCTGATGGGACAAAAAAAAAGAATAATTTTATCTCTCTTCAGGTAAAGGTTTTAATTTGATTTGATTTTGGCCACAATTAAGAGTTTTCTTCAAAAGGTGTATTGACTATGGACTAAAATAGTGTTTTCCACAATTAGAAAATATGTAAATAAACTTTTTCATGCTACTTAAATAGGACTAATGCCAAAAAGTTATTTTAGCCTGGAGTTGGAATAATGTGCGTGTTCTCTTCGATTCTGGCTTGAAACACTACATATGATTTTCATCTGGGAACATCAACAAAACATGTCAGAGGTTCTAAACCTATTTTTAAAAAAATCTAGCAAGGGAATATATTCATAATTGCCATCAGCAGGTGTTAAGTTTTGCTGGGTAAACACGCATTTTCTGTGACAATCAAGTTGCCCTGGATATGTGTGTGAAACAACTTTTGCTCTTGTAAACTGCACTCATTTACTTGCTGTAAACTGCTACTCATGGTCCAAGGTAGGAGTCATTTGAGCCGTATTGATCAGGGGTGTTGTAGCTCCATGTGTGTTGATAGGTTACTAACAAAAGAGCAAAACCTGGGAAGGATTGGTTTGGGCAGGGAGGGGCAGGCAGCAACCACTGATCACAGTAGTAATTAGTTTTTCCCACACTTTTCAGTTTCAGTTGTGTTACATCCATGCTGTACATCCATGTTCAGAGCTTTTAACTGATGATGCTTTGTTTTGAAGAATTTTCAGCATACAGAATATTTTTGCCTGGACAGGTCTCTTCAGTAAAGATTTATTTTTTTTCCCCTCTGGTAAGCAATTAGAAGCTATCCAGGCAATCATATAATTGTACTAATTCCAGAGAAATACCACTGTCTTCCAAAATAATCACAGGCAGAAAATGAAACATTTCTTTAACTCTTCTCAGGATTCAGAACCCGTGACCCATAAGCTGATTCTTAACAAGGGAGAATGAAGTAATGGTTTCCCTTTTTAGATTAAAGGAGAAAGGGAGAATTTTTTTTCTCTAGGTGTGACATGATTTACTGAAAAATAGATAGCAAAATTAAACTTGAATTGTAATAATCACACCTAAGATACTGGGAAATCATTGCAGAATACATTGAGATGCTGAACAATGCTTTATCTTAATTACTATTCTGGTTTTTTCTGTGGCTATTTCTATGTAATTACGTTAAGTGCATGCATTTCAAAAAGGCTCTTACAGAGGATGAAGTTCCTTCTGTGTCTTTCAGTTGAATATATATTTCAAACAAGAAAGCAGTGATTGTTTTTCTTACCAGAAAGCTGAAATCTGGGCAGTGCCAAGGCATGAGCCTCTTGCTGAAGTTTGTTAATTTTAGTTAAGCCATTTCTGTGTACAATGTCCAAAGAAATCTTTCAAATGGGTTTTTTTGTTGGGTGAGCATTTCCATTAGTGAGCATTTCCATTAGTGTTCTTTGCAGTGATTTCTTTTACGATATGATTGTATCTTCTTTGTTATCCATAAGGATGTAAAATTTATGTCACCAATTGCTTGAATTCACCTTCCTGTTTTGTGACACACAAGATTGTTTGTACAAAATGCTTAACCATGACATCTCTCTTCCTTTCTTGCTGGTGTTTTGCAGGTTTTCTGGTAATACCCTTTTCTGTCTGTTTTTGCAAATAAGTGTAGACAGACAAATATTAAAACATAGTCTTTTGTTGATAGTATTAAGTAGTACATGTACCTTTATCTGCTGTTCTGACAAATACGTAAATATACCTGAGCAACTCATAATGGTGTGGCTAATTAAAGCTGCCAGAGCTCTCTCTCACTGAAGAAATAGAACATATTTCAAAACGTGAGGTGATGTATCTGGAAGAACACATTTCACTTTCCAAATTAACAATTTTATTGAATGGATTTAGTGAATCTTCACTTAATTAGGTATATAGCTTTTGTATTGACACATTAATTTGACATTTAACTCATTTGTTTGGCGTCACTTTTGTTAAAATATGTTACATTATCTTTTGTATACTATTTCAAGTGAAAAAGTCAACAATTAGCAGTGATTGTAACAAAACTGTGAAGTGGTTTAAGTTTCCTGAGTGATATTAGTAATGGTATTATAGTTAATATAACTTGATCTCTTTTAGATCAGCAAGTCAATGTTAAAACTAACACACATAGAAGATTGTAAAGTAATATCTAAAAAGGATTCTAATTTTTTTCAGGTGGGAAAGAATAATTTTGAAAGGTGGGACTTCTCTTTGGCTCTTTGGAATAGAGGAGGAAAGGAATGTTCTTTTCCCTTCTTTGTTTTGTATCATCAGTTCTCATTGGTCACCTCTGTTAATATTAAAAATCATTAGGCTATTGCTAAAGTTTTAATCTGGAACTTCCAGTTACATTATCACAAGATATAAATTATAAATGTCCAAAAGTCACACAGAAAATGTTTTCATATTTCATGTATATTTCTCTTTCTGCAATCCAATTTCAAAAGATTTATCAGCAGGTAACAAGATGTTGTAACCTTTACTGTTGTATTTGCTTATTGTCACAAAGTACAGCAGTATTACCTGGTGATCATGTCTATAACTATCAAATTGTTTTCCAAAGCATTCAGTTTTGTTAATTCCAGATGCTAACAGATGGAGCAGTTTAATACAAACAGAGGTATATTAGTTACAGTATTCTGGTTTTGTTTAAGATTTAGTTGTGGTCAAATACTGCTTCTATTTTAACTCCTAGAACAGGTATTTTTCCTAGAATAGTTGCTTTTAATATCAATTGTAACAGAAAAGAAGAGAAACCTAGCTCCATATTACATTGCTAATCCTTGATAATTTAACTGAAATTTGGATTTTTTTCTTCAGAAACTGAAAAAGTGACAGTTGTTACTGCTGCTGCCACCACCACCAGTGCTGTAGTAAAGCAGGAATCTCCACAGACAGCTGCTCCTGTAGGCAATGTGCAGGAGAAAGTGAATCCAGCTGACCCCTTAAAAGTAGCTCAACAGGATGCTGTGACTTCAGAACAATTGGCAAAAATGCAGGAGACTGTTGCAATAGAAGGATGTACTGATGAGGAGAATATGGACAGTGAAGGAGAGGGGATGTACAGAGAACGTGATGAATTTGTAGTGAAGATTGAAGATATAGAGACACTAAAGGTAATCTGAATATTTGCTGGGGGGGGAACACAGCACAAAACCCCTGCATATGAATTTAGCCTCAAGGAACTACCAGAAGAGGAAAGGCTGCAGATTAGTTTTCTCTTTCTATTCTAATATTCCCTGACTGCTGCCAAAATGCCTTAAAGGTGTCTTTCTAGTGCAGATTACAAACATGTCTTGAATGTACATGACCCATTTTATGCTACATACATAATAAAGTAAATCTGTGTGCTGGAAACCTCTGTTAGAACTTGGAATTACCTATTTTAATATTAAACAGCATAAATTTTTCAAAGGCTCTTGACTACTTTTTTTTTTTTTTAAGATAGGAGTAGACTTTCAAGTGAAACTTTGCAAAAGAACTTGAATGGAATTGGCTTCTGGTTCTTTGTAAGAGGATCTGCTTTGTATTTCAACAAGCAATTATTGCCATAAGCAACCAGTACAACTCTTCACATGAGTTTATGTGAATTTCCTTGTTGTCTTTGATTGTTTGGTTTGGTTTTGTTGCTTCACCATTTTAATTCTTCTGTGTATTGACCTTTCCTTTTGTTGCTATCATAGCCAGCAATATTCTTACTGTTAAAAAATTTCTAATATTTTTGATTACTTGTTCTGTGCTTGTCCTCTTAAGGTGCAGTTTTAAATTAAGTAATGCTGCTTTGTCACACAAGACAAGCATTATCAGTTTGAAATATTCCCTTGTCATTTATAAAAGGGATTAAGGTACGTTAGGAGATATTTTGAATTTTAAGTTTGTTAGTTCAGGAGTCATGAAAAAGTAATGAGTGTTTGACTACATTTTCCAAAAGGTTTATTTGAGTTAGTAGTTTGTTTGTAGGATCTACAGAAAATTCTCATTCAAGCTGATAATTACACACTTGCCTTGATGCAAACAGGACTTAATAACGATGGTGTTGGAATTTTAAATGACTTTATTTACATTTTATCCTTGGGTTACTTCCTCGAAAACGTGATGCACAAACACATTTCTGGAAGAAAAATAAGCACTGCTTTTAGCAAACAATTTTATGTTCTTCCAGGTTGCTTTGCAGACAGGAAAAGAGCCTCCAGCTATCTGGAAAGTACAGAAGGCTTTATTGCAGAAGTTTGTTCCTGAAGTGCGTGACGGCCACAGAGAGTTTGCTGCTACTAACAGTGTGAGTCCTCAGAATTCCTTGGGAAGCCTCATGGGAGCAGCTTTCCTTCATGCAAGGCTAGGAGACTAAATTGAATATGATTTTGGCATACATTTTTAGCAATCATCTTAGAGGGGAAAACACCCTCCAGCTCAAACTCTCCCTAAAGACATCCATGGACTGATTTTCTACTTTCTAGTATGGTGTCTTTGATATCATTTTGATATCACTTTGATATCTTTTGTAAAGGAACAAGTTTTCCTGTCCAGAATAAAATCAGTGGAAAAAAGCTTGTGAACCAACTGCTTTCTGCAATAGGAGGGATACAGGGAGGATACAATTTTAACAGCAGCCTTTTGCCAGGCAGATAATGCTTTTGGGATAACACATGTGGAGAATAAAATAAAGGGAAAAAAAGAAGCCCAGAGTACCTCCCCTTACATTATTGTCTTCTGTTTTAGTTATTATCTGGAAATCTGATGGATAATTTTGTTTAAATTATAAATGTTGTAGAGTGGCTTGTTGTATTTAAACATGCAGGAGTTTAAACTGATTTTTTTCTTTAGTATTGAAATTTTTACTTGTTAAAACTGACAAATTTTGCTTAACATAAACACTTGTGGTTTGGGTTTTTTT
The DNA here is from genome assembly GCF_051311805.1 of Agelaius phoeniceus. Taxonomy (NCBI): domain Eukaryota; kingdom Metazoa; phylum Chordata; class Aves; order Passeriformes; family Icteridae; genus Agelaius; species Agelaius phoeniceus. The sequence goes on from NC_135270.1 coordinate 6,093,308, forward strand.
CCTTTTAGTATCTTGGGTACTTTGGGGATGCAAAGACAAAATACAAACGAGTGTATGTGAAGTTTGTTGAAAATGCTAACAAAAAGGAATATGTCAGAGTATGCTCAAAAAAACCACGAATCAAGCCTGTGCAATCAGCAAGGTATTTTATTTCAATTTGTTTTTAATTTTGCCATATTGTTTTCATATTAAGAACACACCTGTATAAATAAGCAGGAGTTATAACTTTCAAGTGTATTAATTGTGCTTTAATATGGAAACTGAGAACTGTTTGCTTTAAGAAATTAAATATAAATTACTGCCTTGTCTTCCTTACTCTATTCTGTTCCATAATCAGTTATTTTGGAGGTGTTAGGGTTCTGCATGCTGTTTCTATGTCATCCTTTGCCCTACAAGCCTGCTAGTGTAATGATTTTAATTTTCTTTGTGTTGTTTTTCTCATATCCTGTGGACTTTACTAGTTAGGTAGTTTTTTTCTGGGTTGCCTTAATGACCATTCTGTCCTGGTATACTGGAAGTACCATGCTTTCTTCACAATCCTGTCAGATGTTCATGACAGTGCTCTTTATGCAGGAAAGCACTGGAGTTTTAAGTCTAGTTTGCTCTCAAAGAAAGCAGTGCCATCAGATAAACAATTTTGTGAAATAATCCTGTTCTACTAAAAGTAGCTGGCATTTTGATGCTCCTTTTTCTTGGGCTGTGGAAGGCTGTTCCAGTACCTGTTCTTGCAGTGCTCTGGAGCAACCCCCTCTTTTAACAAAACATGATCGTGATGAGCTTGTTATGGTTCTGCTGTTCTCTCAACACTGCTTTTGGCTTTTCTTTCTGTTTGTACTGCATGTTGTATTTCTGGAGAAATCAGTCAGATCCCACCTCTGTGTGTGTTTCAGTGAGCTCCGTTAAGTGAGGTCTTTCAGCTTCCTCCTTTGGGACACACTTTCCATTGCTCTCATCCTTCTTCTGTCTGTTATCTCCATCCATTTTGGTTTGAAATCTCCATTTCTGACAGATGTCTAGAATTATTCTCAGTGTTCCAGAAGTTACTGGCAATGTTTCTGCTGTACATATCACTGCTTTCCCATCCTGACAAAACTCTTAACACTTCCCAAGATTGTATTCCCTGCCATGCTCTCATAACTGTATTGTGTTATCAGTCCTAAAGTACAGAACTTTGTGTTTCTGATATTAACATTCCTGTTTGTTTCCTGTTCTGAGGGGTGGGAGAAAGGCATTGTTTGGTCAAGTATTATTTCAGAAATATAGTAGTATATCAAATGGGTACAACCTAATACCCAGTTACAGTGAAGTAAGTGTATATCATCAGTGGGGAGTATATGCTGGTTAAGTAAGATTATAGCTATTTTATTACTGCCAAAACTTGTGTGGTAATTATATTCATAAACATTCTCCTCATAATATTGCAGAACTATTCACTGCAAACCTAGTAATAGCAACATCAAACCCCCTGATCCACCAACACCAAAACCAGCAGCAGCAAAAGTCTCTTCTGTGAAACCCAAAGCTAAACAGCCAAAGGTAAAGGCTGAACCACCACCAAAGAAAAGGAAAAAGTGGAAAGAAGAATTTTCATCTTCCCAGTCTGATTCTTCACCTGAGGCCCAGAGTGAAGAAGATGGTGAGTAAGATACCATTGCTGGCACCCACGCCCTTTTGAACTGAACTGAGAAGAGTATTATAAAATTACATTGTTTGATCTTGCACATATATCTGTACAAGCCTCAGAAAGAAAATATAAAATCCAACAGTGCCGTGAAAAATGAGTTTCTTAAAACTTTTCAGTTGCTGTTTGTGTTTAAGCAAATGTGTACAACTGAATTTATTTCAAATGTAGTTTATCTACATGAGTACGTATTTTACCATTTGCTGTCTGTAATGGGTACAATTGTAGGAGAAACCAATTTGGTTTTTGAATTAATCTTAAGAATGGGATTCTTCATTAGTTTTCCTTTGCAACTGAACGTCATGTCTAAAATAACATTCCTGTAGTGTTTGCTTGCATTCAGAAGTGGGCAGAATTCAGATGCTGCTGTTTTTTCAGAACCAAGGGGAAAAAGCAGTTGAGTTTTTGGCTGCTCCGTTGCTTGTCTGAATGCCAGCTGTTCAAATGTAGCCTGCTGAGCAGATTTGCTATTAAGACATCGATAGAACATTGAGATGCAATGTTTGCAGGAGCTCTCCAGAAGAAAAAGGGATTTCTGAAGTTTCCAGTGTTTATAGGGGTTACCTGTGCTAGCAGATTTACAGTGCATTTTGCAGGCTTCTATTTCTTGTGTGTTTGAAACAAAGCTGTGGATTGCTCATTCTTTATTATTGCTGCATTTCTAAAGCATCCTGGTGACTTTTAAATATAGATACACTCTCACTGGTGTACTGGCACACTGCCTCTGTGAGGACAGCACCTTTGAAATAATTTTCAAGCAAACTTGCCCAAGTGACACTCTCCATATTTAAGACCTCAAGTAACCTGGTGTGATTATGGTCATCCCTGAGGGAGTTTAACAGCCTTGCTGTCTGAATCACTGCAAAACCCTGGTATCAGACATGGAGCCTATAAAAAGCTGCAGAATGCTTCCTAGTTCTGATGTGCATGTTAAAATTGCTATCTATGAAAACATAAAAGCTTCCTCAGAGGAAGCATAGGTATGCCTATATCTCTTCACTGATAAATTTTTTTTACCTTTTTTTTTTGTGAGTTTAAAAATGAGGTGTGATTGTTTCAATGGTATGCAGGCTCCTAGGTGACATCATTAGTACTCAAAAATTCTTTTTCCTTTGGATGATTTCAAATTTTGCAATTTTGGGTGGTACTTGCCTTGATGTGAAAATTAGGGCACTTAGGGTACTTCACTTGACTGAAGTTATAAATTATCCTGTTTCTCTGAACTTTCATCTACACTAATAGGAAAATGTTTTAATTCCTTAAAATATAATCTAAATACTGATAGTTAAAAATGGAACCATTTTTACCATATTTGGTGTCTGCCCCTGTTTTTGATGTGTAAGTAGTTTATTGCAGTAGACTGCACTGAATTTTCATCTCTTGGGGTACCAGTAGGGGTCACTTTTGTTTTAAGAGAGAAACCTTCAGTTTTGAAAAACACAAGTGTTTTTAGGATATTGAAGGGGAAAAAATCATTCTTTGCTGTTGACTTTTCAGAGGTTGTACCTCCAGCTCCACTTGTTACTCGTTTTTTGAATACAAGAGCTATGAAAGAGACTTTCAAGAGCTACATGGAGTTGCTTGTGAGCATTGCCTTGGATCCAGACACAATGCAAGCCTTGGAAAAGAGCAATGGTACAGTATGTTTAACACTTGTGTGTTCTTACTAGATCTTAAGGTTATTAATCAATAAAGCAAGTGTTCTTTAAAAAAACCCCACAAACATAACAAAATTCGAGTTACACAACCTCAACTCAAGAATCTACACATGTTATGGGTATATATATATATATATTTTTGCATTATCTCTTTAAACAGTCAAAGTAACTTGGAAATATTGTTTTATCTTCTTTGCTGCATTAGAATTTTGCTGTGAATGTCAGAATTGAGCTATTTGTTCCTACAGTTACTGTACTTCAAACCTTAGCAAAGATTTATTTAAAATCAGAGTTTCAAGTCTGTTTGCTTTCTTATGAAGAAATAGGCATATAACTATAAGTAGATATGATTCCTCCTACTATTAAAAATTCAGCTTTTTAAACTCTGAAATCTTGAAATTCTGATCAAAGAAAATGATATTATGCATACTTTTTCTTTGAAGACAAAACATTTGGATTTGTTTATCCTAGTAGACTCCAGGGTACAAGTCAAAACTCCTATTTCTCAAAATTTAGTAAAACACTCATGTTCAAAGATAAAAGTTCCAAAAGATAAATCCTTTCATGTATTATTTAGTTGCAAGCTGTTGTTTTGTACTATATTCTGTTTGCCTATGTTTAAAAAAATCTTTTCTAGCCTCTCCTCTCCTGCCTCTCTTGATTTGAGTGTGCATCAGTGCACACTTATCTCAAGATTTCAGACCCCTGCATTATGTCAGTAGTCCCACTAAAATCAAAGTAATTGACTTTATTTATAAAATGCTCCATACTGAGCTGTAAATTTTTATTCCTGGCCACATGCCTGTGTTCAGCTGTATATTGTTCAATTCACAGTGGTTTATCAGATAACTTTCATCAGTAAGCACTTTCCTCAATTTTTTTTTTTTGTTATAAATGCCAGCAGGACCATTTCTTGTAAAATGGAATAACAAATGTCAAAACCACCTACTTGTCTTCATAAAACTGCCAGCTGTATTGCACAGAAGAGGATTATCTAGGAATTGGTGTAAAATTGTCTCTAATATTTATACTCTGTATTGCTCTATCTGAATTTATCCTTGCAGCAAAGGAAACTCAGAGAAGGAGCAGGATTGCAGTCAGCAATTAAACTTCATACTATCTACACCAGCTTAGTGGGCTGATTAAAAAAAAAAAGATTTTTCTCTCACATTTGAAATTAGATTATGTGCCAATTGCTTTATTTTTTACTTCTCACATTGTATATTAATGGGTCAAAGTATAGAATGAATATGAATCTCATTATTGTGCATCTCTTAATAATCAACTGCTGTGGGTTTTTGATGTGTCTTTTAGATGAGCTGCTTTTGCCTCACATGAGAAAGATTGATGGAATGCTGAATGACAACAGGAAAAGGCTGCTGTCCAAATTGCGCTTGGATCACGCTTTCAAGGTACTCTCTTTCAAATTCTAGGCTTTTAAAAGTGGTGCTTTGGGTAAATCACTGAATTCATACCATGCAGGCACAGCTTAAACCTCATTTGGAGCAGCAGTTATAAATTTAGTGCTTGTATGTGGCATTTGGAGAACATTTTGGGATGGAGGAGTTTCATACTGCAAAGGTGACATTCTAGTTTTACTCCCCATGCTTTCTGGTTCATTCTCAAGCATTTTTTTCCTTTAAGCTTTTCGAGTTTGCCAAAAGAAAATCTGTTTCCTGTCCTTCTAGAGCTTTTGGTTAAGTGATTGTATTGCCTAAAAAAAACCTTTTACATGAAATAGCTATGCTGTGGAGCAGATGTCTGAACCTCTTTGAAGTAGAGAACATGATCAGAGGAGTTTAAAACCGGGACAGAGGGATGCAAGAACAACTCATTTGTGTGCTCTTTCATGTATCTTCAGCATGGAAGGTTGAGAAAAGTGTGGATAACAAGCCCATATTACAGCAGCTTTGGCGTGGTAATAAAAAAACAGGTCTGGATGTGGCCAGGGAAGAGAGAAGCCGTACCATCTCAGTAGAGAGAAGGTAAACAGGAGGATAATCACTGTGCTTCCCACTGTTCCCACCCACCCTCCAAGCAGCAATGCAGAGTTTGCAAGTGCAGGAAGGTGATTTTCACTCATGTAGGTTAGAAAAGATCAATTCCAGCACTGCCAAGTCCACCACTAAACCTCCAGAGACCTGGAAGTCTCTGAAACACGTGCAGCCACCACATCTGCTGCACGTGTTTCAGAGACCTCCAGGGATGGTGATTCCACCACTTCCCTGGGCAGCCTGTTCTAGTACTTCAGAAGCCTCCTGATGAGGAAATCTTCTGTAATATCCACTCTAAATATCCCATTTTCTCTTGTCCTGCTGCTTGGGAATAAAGCATCCTTTTGTCAGTGTCTGTAATCAGACTGATGATTTGTTCTTGTAACAGTTTTGAGGCCAACAACAGGAAAGCAGGCCTGACTATGAACACCATCACCAAACTTGTTCTTTGCCTCACTTTCCCTATCCCCCTTTCCTCTGTACTGTCCCACAGCACAGAGACACTTGGAGAATGAGTGCTGTTCTTTATACTGCTGTGAGTTCATATCTGACAGCTAGGTGAGGAGGGAGATAATAACAGACTTGAAAGTTCTGCTCTTTTCCATCATGAAACCTTTTCCCCCATTCCATGGCTGGTAAATTCTGTGGTACATAAGGAGGCTTTGTTTCAGGGAGGAGACCACCATCAACCAGAGAAACAGCTGCAATTCACATGATTCTTGAACTTTTTTATGTTAGTTATGATGTTTTCCCAACAGCTGAACAATTTGTACCTCCTTGAACAGAATTGCTTGTGGTTTCCTCCTTACAGTAAAAAGGCCTGGGGAGGGCTGTGTAATTTCAAATGCACAGAGCCTCAGAGAGGTAGCATGTGTTAACCCTCCGTTTCTTGGTTTTTTGTCATGGTAAGAATTTTTTGTTAATAGTTATTAATATAGATACCTCTTTTTGATCTGTCTGTGCAGAGAAGATAGACCAGTTAAGGGAACATACAAATTTATAGAATTTCAGTTATATTCACAGTACACAAAAAGTGAGAGGTAGTCACACTTGATTTTTTTTCCCAGTTTAAGGGGGAAAAGCTACTATAATTCTCTGTAATACCAACATGAATTCCAACATGTAATTAAGCTGGAGTTCATAGTGAATACAATACCTTTGCTGTGTGTTCACTTAGCAGCAGATTATGTATCATATCTCTGAAGTTAACTTCAGACTATTCCATCATATCATCTGCAAGATATTAATGGAGTTAATGGATGTAAGGAAAGGATCTGCTTGTGATGTCATCTGCAGGACAGAAAACCTTTTCTGTTTTTCTTCTGATGTGATAGTGCCAACGTGTGCCATCCTTGGATCGATGTCTTGGATAAAAATGAAATGCCTACTTGTCATCATAAGTGCTTGTGTTGGTTAGGAAAATGTGTCTGATGCTCTTTAAGATACAGAGGGTTTCTGTTCCACCTCATTTGTCATTCACTAATACCATTCAGTTTGAATGTTTTTACTGTTTTGCATTGATAGGCATGGATGAATTTAATGCTGTTTTTCCACTGGATACAGTTAATATGGAATATGTTAGCACTGTGTTACAAACCAAAGCAGACACTGAAGTTAGCAGTCAGTGTTTGGGAGTTTTGCCTGTAACATTTTTTGTAGTTCTGGCAGTTCATTGCATCATTTGGGCAATAGTTGTTACAAACAAAATTATGAAATATAATTGTTGCTTTAGTTGAAGATCAGTAAGTGAAGCATCTCAGCTGATATATGTAAACTTCATTTGAAAATAATGATGTGGCATTTGGAGAACATTTGGGGATGATCATCCAAAAGATGCAGTAATCACTAGTATTTAATTCTTCATTTCAGTTCACATTTGTCTGGTGTACGTCAGTGGTGTGGCCATGGAACTGTTCTGGTTCTTAGGAATTCTCCAGAAGTGGCCAGAGCCCCTTGACACTCCAAATCAGCCTTGAGGAAGGCAATTTTAGTGGATAGCAAAACTAAATAATTCAAACCTGTGTAAGTTGTTCCACTTTGGAAGTATTGCAAAGAAGACTGGATATGCACAGATTGGCTGGTCAAGGTTCCTGCTACCACTGTGCAGGAGATTTAATAGCTGTTTACTGAGAGGTTTGCTTAATAAAGTAAAAAATGGCTGATATAGATAAAGAGCTAATAAATTATAGGCAGGGGAGGTTGTTGTAGTTAGGCACTGTTTATTAAAAGAAAATATAAAAATGGAGTCAACTTGATATTTTAACCCAATAGTCCCAGTAAGGTCCTTAAGCTGCATTGATTCATTTTTCCACATGTGTGTCTTTCTGCCTCACAGTGGAGTATAATACAAAGATGTTTATTTAATGTGAAACATATTTTTCAGGGCCAGATTATGTAGCATAGCAGGACTATTTCAAAGCAGCTGCTAACATAATGCTGTATTTGTTCAACAAAATTGGATTCAAATTTACTCATGCAAATAATGTAGAATTGAAGCTGACAGAAATGCAGTTCACTCTCATGAGTTAAAATGTCTTCAACTTGTACTTTTTTGAACCTGCCTTCTACTTCACTATGCATAAGCTTTTCTGCCTTACAGATCTGATGATATGCAATTAGTTTGTAATTTGCAAAATCTGGGACAAAACCTATGAAGATATTTAGGCATCCAATGCCCACGTGCCTGACTATGCATGAAATACTTAGAGATCTTCAAGTAACTTAGCCTTAGAAATTCTTGGGTAGAAATGGAATGGAAAGTAATTTAGAAGTTTAAAATTGCCCTGTGAAGCTTTTTTTCCCCCTCTCTTTCTAGTGAGAGGATCACAGATGTTACTCTGATGTACAGTGAAAGGATCTGCTGGTCTTGAAAAATTCCAGTAGTCAGGAGCAGGTGGTCATGCTTTCCAACCAGATTTGGTTGTATAATCTGATAAAGACACTTTATCACGTCTTTGTGGAAGAATAAATTTTTTCCTAATAGGCTGCACTCTAATCTTTTCAAAGAAGGCCATTTATCACCAATGTGACCATTCTTGATTTTTTCATAATCCTTTGTCTTTATGTGCTCTGTTGAAGAATGCTTTGGAAAACTTTCCTGAACTGACAGTGGTCACTCGGGATTCCAAGACAAAGTGTGGAGGGACATCTGTGTCTAAGATCAAAATGAATGGTAAAGCTTACAACAAGAAAACACTGAGGACTTCTAAATCAACCACTAAATCAGCACAGGTGAGTGTTCACAGGGTTTGTTGCTGCCACCATCTGACTTGTGCTGTGATAACCATGTTTATATAAAACACTGCTTCATATGTTAGCTGCTTTGGTTGGTTGATTAAAATATAAAATCTTTGAGAGAGGGGCTTATTCTGTAACAAGGGAATGTTAAAATCCAACATTTAAAGGAGTACATTAAATCATTATTATAACTTAGATGTGAAACATGGTTTGTCAGCTTCCTGGGCAACAGTTTGCCTTCACCATTGCTGCTGTAGATCATAATAATAAGTCATACTATAATAATAACATATATAATAATCATATAACAGTTTCTTACACTTGCTGCAAAATAAATGATACAATGACTTCTAGATCAAAAATTTAATAAAAATAGTGTTAACCCTGTAAAATCTGAGATCAGATAACACTTCTTAAAAATTGAGCTCTATCTTGTTCCAGTCTTCATTTTCAGTGGTGGAATGAAGCTGTGTATCTTAAATTAAAAAAAATAAAAAACAACATGGAAAAAATTTGAGAAGAACATATTGTTTATTTCCATAGAATTCCTGGGGAGCACTAACTAGATTTGGTTTGCTTAGCTTCAACTCCCTGGACTATATAGTGGCTTGACAAATGACCTGTACATATAGCTCACACTCATATTTCTGGCCAAATTAACCTAATTTTTAGGTAAGCACCTAAATCAGCTTTCTCATGCACAAAGTCTATGTCTTCTGCAATGATAGCCATCAATCTGGTAGAATAATGGTTAAACTTTGGTAGTTCTTGGAGTACTTCTTGAGAAGGGTGTGTCTTACCCATTTTGGGTTTGCAGTGCATTCAGGATGACTGAAAGCATTCTCACACCTGGTTTTGATAAAACAACATGGGAAGTGGAGATAGGAGATAATTAAGATATAAGGGAATCACAGTTTGCCAGGTATGTCACAATCGTGATTTGAATCAAGCACTCAATTTCTGAATTGCTGAAAAAAATGGTTTACAGAAGAAAATGTCTGTCATGTCTCCTAGTAAATAACATGAATTTTCCTAAAATAATTGTTCTTTTTGCAGGAGTTTACAGTAGATCCAGAAAAAATACAGTTGTATTCTTTGTATCACTCACTCCATCATTACAAATATCACATATATCTAACATGTAAAGAAGAGGTAAGTATTGCTCTCATTTTTTGCATTCATTGAGGGAATTGAGTCCAGCTTGAGAGGTTATTCTTGGTAAATGAGTATGGATTGAGGCCTCCTATTTTAATTAATTCTTTACGGCAAGCAAAGGCTTCACTGACCACATGGGTTGCCCCTAATGGGAGCTGCTGCTTAGAACATTCAGATGTGAGGCTTGCAAGGTTTGTGGGATTCCCTGACGTGTTCTTCACTGCTATCTAAAATAAACAAAACAAATGTTGTCAGTGTATTTAACTCCTTGGATCTAAAAGGATTTTTTTGGTCTTAGAATGCCGTGCCTTTGCCTTCTGCAAATCCTTGCTGGAAATATTTCAGGTAGCAGAAGTACAAGAGTTGAGCTCTGGCTTAGTTGTTAAGAAATGCATTTTGGGGGGCATTACCCTTGTTTTTAAAATTCAAAGATTTTCTGGCAGAGAAGGTTGATATTTAACTGCAGACTTTTATAAAAATGAAAATTCTCCAATTCTGGCAGCCTAATGTGTGTGTGCATCTCTCTCCCCCTCCTTCTCTTTTTAAAATAGATTTCTTCTGTTCAGAAGACGAGTGCAGATCTAGGCCAGGAAGAGATCGTGCAGCTGTGCATGAAAAACATAAAATGGGTGGAGGATCTTTTTGAAAAGTTTGGTGAACTCTTGAATCGTGTCCAGCAGAAATGCTCCTAACAGAAATGTGTCCCAAATCCCAGATTTTTCTACGGCACTAACCTGATGGAACAGAAAGCTCAGAGAGAGGCTCTGATTTCTTTCACAATGCCAGACTGCATTCTTGTTCATAGCCATTTTTATTTCTCTTTATGGAACTCTGTGCCTTGGCTCGTGCTAAGGAAAAGTGATGCTGCCAAGGAAATCTGTCCTTTGGAGATGGAACTAAACATAAACCTAACCACATTTTTAACCTGAAGAGTTATTTTCAATTTTGTAAACTATTGGATAACTTAGTTTTATTTTCAGAAATGTTTTTGACAAGTGATGAAGCATGCACTACATATACTTTTTTTTCTTTTTTATTGCTCAACAGATAACAACACTTAAAATACTACAGATTTTTCCATCCCTGACTAAGTGAGAGAAAAGTCAGCGTTGGGGCGAACTAATTTTTACATGTCTGGCCACCAAATTTAGATTTTTGTACATTTTGTGAACAGAGCTGGAGTGACATCAGTTTCTGCATACGTATGTTGCCATCATGAAATCCAGAAATTTCATTATGCTTTATGGACTCCTTTTACTATTGTCATGTTTGGGAGACCGAACATGGAGTTGGTGCAATCCTATGACTGCTTTTGTGTCAAATTATATTGTAATGAAAGACAATGACCTTAACTATTTTCCCTGTTTTGAAGAAAAAAATATTTTCCTTTATACTGTGGTTTTTTTTTTCTTTTGGAAAAAAAAATCAATTGTACATTTTATCTCACTAATAGTTGTATTTTTCACAGAGGAAATATTGTGGTTAAAATTGTTACATGTATCTTTGTAATACACTTTCCATTGTTTTCAGTAAATCCTATTCATTTATATGTTGATTTTATATTGTAAACTATGTATCTCGAGGTAACCCTTTTGTTTATACAGGTTTGCTTCAGTGTTAACCAGAATAATGCATAATGCATACTAGACTAGTTTTGCTTTAAGTGTAGTTGTGTTAGACACTGCAATTATTTTCTGGTATGTGAAAATAAATTTCTTACTAAACTAGCACTTGATTAACTGAGAGTTTAAATGAAGAGCTACTACACTTTATCTTGGTCAACAAAGATTGTTGATTGAAAATAGACTATATGCAGTGTTAAACACAGCTTACATAATTGTTTGTAGAACTGGCAGTTGCAGAGCTGTTCTCTTTTTGGTGCCTTTCAAGTCCTCAGACATCTTTGTAGCTTTTCTCCCCCCTCCAGGTTGTTAACACTTAGTAGTGCCACTAGTCACACTCAGACAATGAATGTAATGGGCTCTGATCAGGAGAACATTTTCTTTAAATTTGCCAATAGAATGCCTTACTGAGTCATTCAGAATGGAGATGTACTCTACTGGCGTCCTAAAAAAAAAAAGTCATGTTGGTCTTTTTTCAGAAAATGTCAGAAAAACCTTCATTCCTTTATCCTTTTACTGCCACTTAGTGCCTTAATTTCAGCCAAGAGAGCAGGGTTCACTATTCATTGGCCAAATGAAGTAATGTTCATTGCCATGTGACCTTTCCCCCATGTTTTCGTCCTATTTAGTTGTTAAATATTCATTAGACCGTAGAACTATAAAGAGTTTAATGAATAGATGTGAAAATGAAATTATTTGATCTTGAGTAAGCAAATAGAGGTTTGAATATTAAAGTATGTACAGAATTTTAGCTGATTAGATTTAGAGCCTTGTAGGATGTTTACCATATTTCCAAAGCTTTTCATCCTTAAAAAGCAATAATTCTCCTTTACAATTTGTGTGCAGACTACGATGAACAGAAATGGGTATGTGCCCATGCCTTTTTTAAAGCCTCTTCCTGGTGGTTTAGCTTTAAAAAGGGAGGTCACTGTCGTGCTAATGACACATTGTGTTACTGCTGTGTCTGCAAATATCAAGGAGAGGAGGTGGGTTTGGGGTGAGGCAGAATGTGCAGATTGTTAGAGCAATCATGGAGCTAATTAATTCCCACAGTGAACAGAGGGGTAGCCGTGGGATTAAGGAATTTCTGTGGTTTCAGTCCTGTGAGTTTAGAGGGTGAAACCAAACAGCAGAGTTACCAGCCTTGGCAGCAATCAGATAAAATGATTTTAATGTAAATGTGCACACTGCAGTAGAAACGTGCTGGTACACTCTTCAATCACGAGTGGGCATTCCCAAATTTCCATCCCTTACTGGGATGGCTGGCAGTGCCTGCAGGTTGATGACAGGGAGTTACTTGGCCAGGCAGAGTTCTGTGGTCACATTACAGTTTGGAAATTCCTTGTCTGTGCTTTTAAAAATCATGAGGATACAGACTGAGGGAACAATGGAATCACCTCCTTGATGGTGTAGTAAAGAGACTTTGTCTCTCTCACACCCCTTCCTAATGAAGTAGTGAGTTGAGAGAGTTCTCTGTGCTTTCTAGAAGATTACCACTACTGTGTACTTACTCTGGATTTTCTAATCTCAAAGTAGCTTTAGAAAGCTGCTTTCAGTCCTTAGAAGCTAAAAAAAAAAAAAAAAAAAGAAATGAGAGGCTTTTGGAGTAGCTTGTCCCTGTTTAAAAAGGAAGTAACTTTAGCAACAACCATTAAAAAAAAAAGTTGGTGGGGGGCCAGGATGCTCTGCACTGCCATAGAAAGTGACCTGGCTTATTTTTGGCTGTTTTGTTCCCAAGGCCAGTTAAACAAGCACTGGGCCACTACAAGCACTGTGCCTGTAGAAGACAGGAAAAACTTGTCTTGAATAAAATTAACTGCCCCAGACTATTAAAGATTAATATAACGGAGCTTCCATCTTTGTCTTGGGGTGCAGAAATGGTGGCTGGATTGTTAATTTACCAAACCAGAATAAGTAAAAACATGAAACTCTTGAGTGTGTTGAAGGGTCATAAATCAAAGCAAAGCTTTGTTAGTAGGATTGACCAGTTTTTTTTATACTGAAGCAAACTTAATGAAAAAGTCAATGTACAAATTACCTTTTTTTGCACAAATCCTTTGTTTTGTTGCATTTTAGATAATGAAGTCTGCACCCACACCTCAGATTTTTTCCCCTTGGAGTAACAGTGAGGTCTTCATCCTTTAATATGACAGTGGAAATTGAGCACTGATTTGACTGCAAGAGAAGATGCACTGGGAAGGAACAAAGCCCTCCTTAGACTATGAATTAGCAGAATAGGAATGAAACAAATTGCATAATCAGTTATTTGGCTTTTAATTCCACTATTCTTTCCTTTAGTGTAGCATCCCAATTTACACTGGGTTTGATTTTATTCAAATACAGCATTGCTCTTAAAGGCAGGTTTGCTTTGAGATGCTACTCCCAAAGTTTTGCTAGGAAAAAATCAGACACAAATTGGATTGAGAAATTGTTTCTGAGAACAGCTAAGGACTTCAGGGTCTTGGAGGTTCTGTGGCATGTAATGTATTCGTATATTGTCAAAATGAAATACTACTTTTTAAAAAGTCAGATCTTACAGGCTGTCTTCCAAGTAAATGATTCCCATAGGAAATATATTTTAAATATTATTTAAATATTTACTACTATTTAAAACAATGTTAAAGCAGGAAAGCTAATACTATGGTCACAAAATGTCAGTGTGTCACCAACCATTTCTTATTTTGTTGCCAGCACTTGACATTTGGTCTCTCTTACCCTATTATGAACCTGTGCATTTCACAGTGCACATTCTGCCATATTTTATTATTTAAGCTAATATTAACATGTCATTGGTAATAAATGCATGTTTTTCTGCATATCTGTTCTACATATGGCAAAAATGAAGCTAGGGCTAATTAAGAGACACTATGCATTCTTAGTCCAGGTTTTCAGGTGGTCCATAATACAATGTATGGAAATGTGAAAAAGGACAGTTTTGTACCATTCATGATGTTATTAACTAAACCCATTAAAGTGAAAACACTTTTTAAACAAAAACCTTATAATGCTTAGTCATTTGTTATTAAAACAATAAGTCTTGAAAAGTTAAGATTGTTGGAAACAAATTGGCACTTTGGAATTTTTCCTATATTTTCTGCTTGCAACATGAAGAAATGCAGTTCTACAGTTGGGTTTGGTTTTTTTTTTCCATTATGTTGCCTGAACTGAGCATGTCTGGTTGATCTGGATTTTTTATTTCTGGGAAATTTTAGTTCTGGATTTTTTAATTCTGGGTTCTAAATGTTCTGAATTAATGTTTACAATACAGCTGCCAGATCTTCCACTGCTGTGGTGAGTGAGGAGCCAGACTGTTGGGGCAAGAGAGAATCTGCTGCTGTGATTCAGGTGGGGTTCACCTGAACTTCAGTCTTTTCATTTGTTCTCTTTCTTGATGGACTAGAATGTCATCTCTGTGTGCCTTAGAAGAAAAGGTGCTCACAGAGTTTTGGGATTTTTGCCCCCCAGCCACAAGGAGTTACCCTGGATATCATTAGCACTGTTTTTCCCTCACACAGAGGGCTGAACCCCATCCCATGCTGTGGATATTGTCCACAAGACCCACAGCAGCCCTTCTCTGAGCACCTTGGTTGCAGAAAAAGGAGGTTCTGGAGGCTGGAATTTTTTTTTTTTTTAATGGCCCTCTGTATAAGCTTCTTCCCAAACCAAGATGAATATAAAATGAGTCATTTTCCCATGCAATTGATTGTTGTTTTCTCAAAAAAATACTTTGGGAAGCAGGTAGGCAGAGAATGTCCGGTTGCAATCCTGAAGATTTCAATGCTGAGTTTCAGATACAGCTTTCAATTTCTGAAGTTTTGGTTTTTTTCTTTTTCCAAAAAAAAAAAAAAAAAAAAAGAAGCTGAATGCACATAGCTTTTTAAAAAAAGGAAAGCAGCTCCTACTATCAGCAGTTTGTGGGTAAGTATCTTAGGCAATCAAAATTCTTGCTTTGCATTAGCTATTTGCCTTTTCCATAGATAACCTAACAAATCTTTGTTTCATTTCTAGAAACTAAAGAAGAGAAAACCATATTAAAATTATTTTCATTTGGTTTCTTACAAGAATACAGCACTAAATACAGAGAACAAGCTTTTTATAAAGGAGAAAAATAAATGGTGAGTCAGGGAAAACAGCAAAAAACATTTCAGGACTGTACTCTCTCATTTGTCCTGAGTATGTCTCGGGTTCTTGCTTTTAAAAGTTCCACTGGGCATTTTCTTTTCTTTGTGTGTGCTTAATTTTGGTTGGTTTTGTTGGGTTTTTTTTAGCTACCTGATGCCCAAAGGGTAGAGGGAAGCAGCAGAGCCCATGAGCAGGACTGAAGGAGTAGCTAAGGTCCTTCATTTTAGTTTTTATGAATAAATAAAGTCTTTATTTACATGTGTTATTTGAAATTGTAAACTATATACTTGGGAATACATGTTGTAGCCTTCTCAGACTCCCAGAACATGTGATAGACAGATCTTTTAAGTAAAATTATGTTGGTTTGCATCATCCTTTCCTTTCTAACTGTGCTGGCTGCTAGTGTGATTTGTCTGTGCATTATTTATGTATCAGATATTTTTGCTGTGGCAACAGAAGGTAAGTGATATGATAATTGAATAAAAGCTGGAGCATCAATGTTTTATTATGTGCTTAGGTCAAATGGGCAGCTTGTTCAAAGCTCTGGGAGAATGAGGATTTAGAGCTCTTCCCTAAGTAAAGCAGCTTTGATGGCTTCTGACACCTCCCAGGTTTTTGTTGTTGGTCAGAATGCAGAAATTCCTGTCCCTACAGCTTTCTTAACAAACAGTAAGGGAACACTTATTTGTTTCAGTGCGGCATCCAGCAGCTTTGTTTAGAGGTAGTTTGACCACAGTCAATGGACTTTGCACTGAAGGAGTTGAAGAGAGTGCTCACATGTTCTGTGAGAATCCAAGTGTTGCAATTCTGGGACCAGCTGCCTTGAATTAACCCCAGAAACCAGGTAACAAGAAATGCTCAGCCAGGGACTGTCACTTTCTCTTTGACATGAACTGTACAAGTTCCCTTTGAGTTTGGTGGGGTAATAAAATTCTGCAGGATGCTTCTGAGGACATTTTCCTATCCTAAACCATGGGCCTGGCAAAATATGGCATAATTGAGTTAGGTGGCCTCAGCATATTGTACAGTAATATAAAAGGTAAATTATAGACTCCTGCTTCTAACATACAGAAACAATAAGCCTGATTCTCTGCCCTAGAGTATATAGGATCTGGAGCTGTTTTCTAAGAAAATCAAAACAAAGGGTCAAAATCAGGAATTCAGTTTTGCTCAGCAAATCCATTTAGAGTTCTCACTTTTCTCCCTCCTCACCCACTAGCTCCTGCTATCCCATTAAGCTGGTGCCACTAGTGAGTGCTTGTGGAATTATGCCCTTTTCTGACCCAGGGATGGGGCAACTGAGAGCTATTTTAAAAACTTTTATTCCATTTTCAATCTCATGTGAAGGGTGAAACAATACAAATGTTATAATTCACACCATCACAATCAGAGATGAACTATTTCCTAATTAAAATACATCATAAGTGTTTCTTATCAACTTTTACTACACCATGCTATAACGACCTTAAAACCAATCATCTAAAATTATCCCTCATAAGTCCCACTACATCTTTCATAGTTCTATTTCTCTAAAATATCTAATCTTATTTATAACACCATTCTTTAGAACTTGTTTCTAGTTCCATTTCTCTCTCAACAATGTCTGTCCTATTCCATAATGTTTCTAAGTCAACATTTTTTATCTCAAACTTTACATACAATACATACTATGTAAACCTTCTGTCAAACTTTAAGGAATTCTCTACAATTTTTTACAAGTGCTCAGTGGGGAGGAGGAACATGGAACTTGTCCCACAGTGAAGTGATAATTTCACTGCTTCAGGTGGACATCACTGCTCCTTGTGGCTCTGCACAGCTGTGAATTGGTGAGAGCTGCTGCCCTAATTCTGAGCTGACCCCAAGCCCCTTCCAGCAGTAACGGGGGTCAGCGTTTTGTGATGTAAAACAGCGGAGTTAACACTCGGTCAATAAGGAAATGGCCCCTCCCAGCTGGGCACAGAGTGACTCCTGCTGCCTCAATTATTCACAGTGTCTGATTGCACTTCTGGCTGAGCAGGTTTCTGTCCTGCACAGGACACTGAGCCTTCACTGTTCTGACAGGAGTCTTTGCATACTATTTTTCTTCACCAGCCAGGTTCATGGCTTGATCAGGGCTATAAAATTGGTTGGGAGAGGTTTTCTGTATAGTGCAAAAAAGTTTTTTTAACATGAACAGCTTATGAATAATTAAAGAAATATAGGTATTTAAATTTTCTAGTTAATATGTGTTATAGCTTTACATACATACATGTGTCATAGCTTGACAATATGGTATCAGTGTAAGTAATATACTTTTCTTAGAAGTTAGAAATTTGTTATCGATTTTAGTAGGGGACTTTTAGGTTTTTAAAATGCTGACAGGTGCAAATTCTTAAATTTAGAATTTAAAATCTGTTAAAAGACTTTGCAGCTGAAATTTGCTTATGATATTAGTAAATTCGTGTTCTTTGTATACTTTAGACCTAGAATGTTAGGATGATTATATTCTTTGAATCTCCTATGTTGTTCTAGATATATTACAAGTAGAAATATTAAGAGAAAACTTATTAACATGCATTCCAGGATCTCTTTAATACATAGTAGCCCATGCCTGAGACAGAAGTGTAATGTTTTCTTAGACCTGTAATCCAGACAGCACTGCCAAGACTCATTTAGGGACAGTGCAGTCAGTCTCTGGTAACAGCATCTAATCGTGCTTGAAGTCCCAGGAAACCTCCACTAGAGGGAAAAGCGGGAAAATCCACTTAAGACAAAATCTTCTATTTTTATTAAGACTGAGAAATGGGGGCTTGTGACATCACAAGTGTGGTGAGGTTGCTCCATTCCCACTTCCTTGCTGTGAGGCACCTGGAGGACCAGTGTGTGCCAGCTGCTGTGGCTCCTCCTGGAGTGTGGGAAATGGATTTGTAGAGAGCTCTAGGTCGAAAAAATAGTATTGTCCAAAAAATGTGACAATACTCTTTTCTTAACCTAGAGATGGGGCAACTGAGAAAACTGAGTGTTTTAAAAACTTTTATTCTATTTTTAGTCTTACGAGAAAAGTGAGACAATACAGATGTTGTTGTTCATCCTATCACAATTAGAAGCTATTTTCTAATTACAATACCCTTACAAGTGTTTATATCAGTTTTTTACTACACCAGTAGTAAAAGGAAGTTTTGAAGGAAAACTAATCATCTAAAACTACTCCTCGTGAGTCTTACTACATCTTTTGTAGTTCTATTTCTCTAAAGTATCTAGTCTTATTTGTAAAACCATCTTTCGAAACTCTTTTCTAACTCCATTTCTCTCTCAACAACATCTATCCTAATTCCATAACGTTTCTAAGGTCAGCATTTCTTATCTCTAAGTTTGCATCCAAATGTGCAAGCTTTCTAGAAGCTCTGTACGAATGCCGCCCATGTTCCAGCGGGGGTCAGTGTGCAGCAGCCGGCTCAGCCTGCCCTGCCCGCCGTGCTCCCGCAGACACATCGCTATTCCAGCCCGCCAGTGGAAGCATGGAGCTCCGGGACAATGCTCCCTTTGTCGCCAGAACCTTCTGTCCTGGCAGCTTGTTTATTGTTCCAGGCTCTTCAGAAAGGCCAGGGTGGAATCCTTACAGATTTCCCTTCACTGGAACATTCCAGAGCTGCCCTTCAGGAGTAAGGGGTGCCCTCACCCAGGCCAGGTGTGCTCTGGAGCAGCCTCTCTGTGGTGGGGCAGGAGCTGTGGTCACTAGATGGAATCACTGTATCCCTCAGAACCTACACCTATTGTCTTGGTTTGGAAAGACAGGAGTCTGCTAAGGAAGGCATGAGGCAGAATGGAAGTTTTCCAGGGTAGAAATCCATTTTGATTTAGGTGAAATGTACATTTTTGAGTTGAGTCTGTGGTTAGAAACCATAGTTATTTAGCCTGGCTGCAAAGTCTAGGCTCAGAGAAACTGCTTCAGTGAAAGACAGAAATGAGGGATGGGGGAGACAGAGGGTGATAGAGAGAGACAGAGACTGCTGTGAGAGCAGGTCAACCTGAGGAGTTCTTTCTGATAAAGAAGTAGAGGCAAATGTCACATGAAATTCGTAAAAATGAATATGTATGAACCTATTATGAAATTGTATGCATATGTATTTGAGAGGGGGATAAAAAGGGACCTGAGGTTCCCAGAAGTACACGTGTCATTTTAGGAGAACCATTCCCACATGCGTCCAGCGCTGTAATAAACATACCAGCTTTATAACTTTCACAAAAGTTGTAGAGTTTTGTTTATCTCCGCAAAACAGGCAGGAGCCTCCCCTGAAATGGAGAATGTAAACCCTCCCCACCCCTCCAAATTGCTGTACATTTTAAATTAAGGGGCTCTCAGGCAAAATATACGGGAACAGGAAATAACAGTTCTTTATTAGGGAAGGAAAAATAAAAGGATAAAATAAACAATGCAGTACACTAGAACAACACTGCCAGAGTCAGAACCCAACCTGACACCCTGTGGGTCAGGGTGTTGGCACAGTCCCATTGGAATTGTGGCTGCAGTCCTCCTGCAGTGTCAGGGGTGGTTCTGCTGGAGCAAGGATCCTGTAGAGAAGGATGGATTCTTCCTCTGAAGATCCAGTGGAAGGAGAGGCAGCTGCTGTTCCTCTAGGGAATCCCATGGAGAAAGCTGTGCTGGTGTTCCAGAAACTCCAGATTATATCTGGGTAGCAATGTTTGGCTCCTCCCTCTGGGCTCACATCTCCCAATGGGATGCTGCAGTTCTTATCAGCCATGCAGTGACATTCAATTGCTGTTATCAGCAGATGTCCCCACCCAAGGGAGGAGTGAATGTGGTTACTCAAAGAGAGAGATAAGGCAAACTGCCCACTTGACAAAAGATAATCTGCCATAGAGATGGTCATAGAATACATCTTGCCTTGCAATCTGGAACACTCGTCCATGCAGGGTGACCCCAATGTAGGGAATAATGTGCTCTGACTCCATGGTTCAGAAAGCTGAACAAATGCTATACTATGAGCTTCATACTATAGAGCTATAATTATATAAGCTATAAGTATATAGCTATTAGTTATACTAAATTACATACTAAAGAGATACTATATTAAAGAAAAACCTGTGACTGTCTCCAGACAGTCACAACACATGTGGATCCAATTGGCCAATTGATCCAAACAACCCTCAGCAGAATCCAATTAACAAATCACTTTTGGTAAACAATCTCCATAACACATTCCACATGTGCTGAACAACAGGAGCAGCAAGTAGAGATAAGAATTGTTTTCTCTTTTTCTCTGAGCTTCTCACTGCCTTTCCCTAGGAGAAATCCTTGGGAACTTGCCTGCTGCCCTCTGTGAAGAGACCTGTGGCCACACTGTGCTGTCCTCTTTTGTAATTCCTGTGAGGATGGGAAATGGGACTAAGCAGAGTGAGTTTGTGAGTAACCTGCTCTGCATCCTAAGGGAGAGTGTCTGTCCTCTGCAGCCCATGGAGCTCAGCCCCAAGCAATGCTGGTGCTCTGAGCTGCAAATGGCAGAACCTGTTACTCAGTACTAAGGGAGATTATCTGTGCCAGCTCTGTAATCCACCCTCAGATCTGTCCTGCTTGTCAAGCAGCCCTTTGCACTCTGGTATTGTGTGAATAGCTGTTCGTGTTCTTAAATTTGAGATTACCAGATGTGAAAAATGTGTATTTTATGACTGGCTTTTCACAAATATTAAAATGAATATTATATGTGTTGTGATAGAAAGTGATGCTGTATTAATGCTCTTAAGTATAGTGTTAAATATAGTTTTAAGTTATAAAAAAAATGTTAACATAGAAACTATATTCTGTAGGATACTTTTTTTAAAGAAAGGACTCGCACTGAGATAGCAGACACAGGACACCTAAATCCTTCAGAGAAAGAGAATTTATTGCTCCATTATCAGAAGAAACAAACTTCTTCCTGCCTCGAAGGCGCTGTTAGGATTCAGAGGAAGAGATGACCAGACAGAATCCTGTGTTTGAATGGAATTTATGCATCATGTATGAAGTGTATGAATATGCAACTGGTTATTGCTTTTAAAGGTTAATCCTTTGTTAATGTGTGTCCTTTTTTGGGCTCGTGCTGCCCAGAAAAAGGTACCTGGACACCCGTAACTCTTTGTCTCTATTGTCTCATATTGTCCTAATCCAAATTGTCCAAATTATTATTACTCTAATTGTGTTACTATTTTTATAATCATTTTATTACAATTAAACTTTTAAAATTTTAAAAACAAGTGATTGGCGTTTTTCACACCAGAGAAGAGTTTTCCCATTTTTATAGGTCCCTTTCATTACTGAAAACTTTGTATCCTCAGGCATTGAAGTAGAGCAGATTTGATAATACCCTCATAATTGTAGCAATTTCTGTAACAGAAGCTGTTGATTTTCCCTTCCATGAGGATCTCTGTGCGACAGTGAACCATATGCTGAACTTTAATTTGTCTCGACATTTGTCAGTGGAATGGAGCAACATTTTAAGGGTTACCCTTTATAATGTACTCCTTTCATCAACTTCACCACTGTAGTGAATACAGGCATTGTTGATATTTAAGTGGGGAAAAAACAGAAGTGTAACTGTTCTAAATAACTGGAATCTTTTTCTGAATTTTTATGGTAATTATTAATTGCTTTGCATTTTCAGAAACAGAAAACGATTGGGTTCAACAGATCCTGATGACAATGGCAATAAATTTTATGTACATATACATTTAAGCTGTGTTGATATACACTTAATCTTCAAAGCTTTATTGCTGTGGGAAGACATTTGAAATCTAAAGAATAAAGTTGGGTATAGAAGAGACAGCCTTCTGACATGCTTGAGATGCTAGAGAGGCATTTGAAATGCAGAGTTCTATGTTAACCATTCAAAAAAGTGGGATCAAAATTCATTTGAAAATAACAAATTGGATGGTATTGTTCTGCAAAAATCCCTTTTTATTTCCTAGTCAATTTTCAGAGATAAGTTGCTGTCTATTTTGACATTTAAAAATTGAATAATAATTGGGACACTGAACAATTCTGGGTTTTAGAACAGCTTATTTTCCAGCTTTAGTGTCCTTCCAGTTTTTTTTTTGAAGTTATGAAATTAAAACTTTTTCCTGTGTTTTTTTCAAGAACACATAACATTTCCCAGTCACTTAACCAAGCATTGATCTGTTGCAGATAAAACAGCAGCACCCCAATAAAATAGAACAGCACTCCTATAAAATAGAATATTTTCTATTGATATGCCTCTCATGTTTTCACTTTGTGTAAGGTCTTATAACCAATTAGATCTCCTTCATTTCTCCTGAGCACTATTCTCCTGGAAGAATAGTGCTCAGAATACCTGGAAATTACAGGTGCTGTCACTTCCCCATCCTGGTTGGCAGCCCAGATTCCAGGTTCATTATGGGAAAAGCTTTTTGCATGCAGGTGTGCATCATTGCTCCCTTTGTGAGCTGCAGGTTTCCATTTTGCCTTCTCTCCCTCCATGATCAGACAAGACCTGAACGTGGGTCTTTATCCTTAACCATCTTTATCCTTGACCATCTTTATCCTTGAGCAAACACTTAACTGACATGAGGAAGTTAATCAACACACATGCCTGAAATTGTGGCTGTTGAATTTAAATACTCTGTTTCTGCATTATGCTTCCAGTTAAACACTACAGGTCTTACATGAGACTCAGATATTCTTGAAAACTGAAGTTTTTAAGTTCTTCAAAACATAACCACTCTCTTGATCCTTTTGTAGCTGGTAGGAGTATTTCTAGATGATCTGGAAATAAATGAAGATAGATTTTTATTTTGCTGTTCCTTGCTATAAAAGTCCTTTATAACAGTTGAAAAGAATCTGACACAACTGTGGACTTTTGTTAGGACTAGGACTTCTGTTAAAATACATTGGTCTCAAATGATTTTATGAATAAATTAACATAATTTAGTGTCTTTGTAATTGGCATTCTCTTGTGCATCCTGTGTTCAGCTTTATGGAGGTTAATTAGGGGAATCTGCTGTGAAAGGGGAAACCAGATACAGGGAGTTGTACTTTTATCCTGAGCTCTTTCCACCATGGTCTGAGGAATTCCCCCAGCCAAGACCATCCAGGCTGCACTATTTAAAGTGACTAAATAAAGCTATAAACAAATTATTATATTGTCAATAATTATGTATATATTCATAATTGCATAAAAGTTTAACTGTGCTTTAGGAAAGCATTTTATAATAATATTATTTTAAGAAATAGCAAAAGATGGCATTTCTCAGATCCTGTCTGACCAGCCAGTATCTGCTGCCTGCCCCTGTCACCACCGGGGTGTCAGGGCTGTGGTCACTGGCACAAAACACGAAGGCAAAGGCAGAAATCCAGGGTAGGCTGTTGATCCCCTGATGATAAAATACAGGAATAAAACCTTACTAACTTCTCAGTGAGCAGCCCTCAGTGCATTGGCTGTCCTTGCTCTGTTCCCTGCAAGCAGAGTTTGACAAATCATTCTCCAAGGTAAGGTGCAATGTTCTGATTGCTGCACCTCCTACTCCAAAATGTTTGTGGGTTTGAATTCTCTCAGGATTAGGTGAACCACAGCAGGATGATTGACTGCATCACTTTATTTCAACAACTGTGCAAAAAAAAAATTAAAATTAATTCAGTATTTATTGATTTGCAGTTATATTTTGGCAATGCATCAAAAATTCTAGCATCAAACTGCTGCAAAGCAGGGAATAATTAAACAGTGCATTATATCTTATTTTATTGGGTTCTTATTGGCACCTGTGAATCAGGACTACTTTTTTTTTTAAAGGGATTTATCTTCCCTTCTTTCCCCAACAAATAAATCTCTGTTAGTCACTTCCTATTGTTCAGGAAACAAGATGAACTTTATTTTTTTTTCCTACAGCTTGAATAGATTCCTTTCTCTGTGCCCAGAGACTTAAGCCTTCCTTATCTGAAAAATTTCACAAAAACTTCCATTTTTAGAACTCCCTCTATCAAATACTGTACTCAGGCAATGAAACATGAAGAAATGTTTGTCTGCCACAAGTCTGTGGTACCTTAGATGCCTGCAGTAATTTTTCACAGCTTCAAATGCAGTGCATTGTCTATTTATTTGCATACAATGAACAAACTTGCAGTGCCCTACCTGTAAGTGTGACAAATGAGGATAGAAGAAGGCTGCACTGAGCCTCAGTGGATAGCAAACATCCTGCATTTCCACCTGCCAGCACAGAATTTGATGCAGAACAGGCTAAAGTTCAATAATCTGATGACTCAAAGTGGATTTTTGAATCACTTGTAACATTGTATTATTTGGTCTTTAATGTGCTTTCCGTTCTTCTTAGTCTGTGTACCATGGAAATCAGTTTGGCTTTGTCTGTTCCTATGGAAATCAATCCAAAAACCATGAATTATTTTGTGTTGTTCTAATACACTTCTGTTGAGTAAGACTATCAAAATCCTTGATTTGTAATAGAAAATTATACTTTGTACACAGTAGAAAATTATGTTGGATCTCTCAGCAGTTTGCTGCAGGCAGTAGAAAAAAAACCACACATTACTCTGAAAATAAATTTATTTTTTCATTTCATTGCAATGAGAAATGCCATCTGCTCTAATGAACAGCTCATGGAAGACATCACAAGAAAACTTCAACCACATGTGCTGTTCAAGCTGTGTGTCCCACAGGAAGAGCCAAGGACAGGGTTCAGGTGTCTATATGCCTATATATATATATATATATATGGGAATGTATGGAATTGATATTTGAAGATGCTTGTTATCGGGGACTTGGATTTCCTCGGATTTATCCATCATTCAGAACTTTCTTCCCAGTTTTGAAATGGAAAGCAGCTTCATTTCAGTGGATTGCGAACATCCTGCAAAACAGATACAGAACTATCAGAGAGGGTCCAGTGGAAGGTCACAAAGATGGTCAGGGATCTGGAGCATCTCTCTTAAAAGGAGGAACTGCAGGAGCTGGACCTGTTCAGTGTGGAGAAGACTGAGAGGGGACCTCACCAATGCACATAAACATCTCAAAGACAGGTGACAAGAGGATGGTGCCAGGCTCTTTTTGGTCATGCCCAGGGACCGGATGAGGAGCACTAAAACACCAGAAGTTCCACCTCGGCACGAGGAAGAGCTTCTTTCCACTGAAGGTGGCAGCACACTGGAGCAGCCATTCCAGAGACACCCGAGCGCGTTCCTGTGTGACCTCGCCGGGGGGATTACACCGGATGGTCTCTAGCGATCCCTCCTACCCATAGCGATCGTTCCGTGGCTCTCAGAGTAGCGGAGCCGCCCTCGGGCAGAGCCGGGGCCGTCGCTGCCCTTTCTGCCCCGGTCCCGGGCACCGCCCCGGGGCGGGGGCGCGGCAGCTCCGCCCCCGCGGGCCCCGAGAGCTCCGAGAGCCGCCCCGGTGCGGCAGATGCGCGGAGCCGCGCTCGCCAT
Organism: Agelaius phoeniceus; assembly: GCF_051311805.1. Classification (NCBI taxonomy): domain Eukaryota; kingdom Metazoa; phylum Chordata; class Aves; order Passeriformes; family Icteridae; genus Agelaius; species Agelaius phoeniceus. The sequence continues at coordinate 6,119,203 of NC_135270.1, forward strand.
GGCCACGGTGCGGGAGAAGGCGGCGGCTCTGAGCCTCAGCGCGGTCTGCAGCCCCGCCGCCAGGCCCCCAGGTATGGCCCAGCACCGGCACCGGGGAGCGGAGCGGGGAATGGGAGCGGGGAATGGGAGCGGGGAATGGGAGCGGGGAATGGGAGCGGGGAATGGGAGCGGGGAATGGGAGCGGGATCGGCGGGACGGACGGATGGGGCGGCTCTGCCCGCCGTGGGATGCGGCTCCCCAGTGGCGGCAGCTGCACTCGGCGCCTTTCCCGGCTCCGGGAGCTTCAAAACTTGGCCGCGCTCCGGGAGCTGCTTCTGCGGGGATCCCGTCCCGCCTGTGCCGGCGGCAGCGGCGGCTCCGGGCCGGGCGGCAGCTTCGGGACCCGCGGGACCCTGCCTGCCCTTCCCTGCTCTGCCATGCCTTACCCTTCCCTGCTCTGCCATGCCTTACCCTGCCCTTCCCTGCTCTGCCTTGCCCTGCCCTGCCCTCGGAGCTGTTGCCGGGGTGGCTGCCCGGGAGGCTTGGCCCCAGCTCGGTTCAGGAGCAGGTGCCTCGGTAGCGCAGCGTAAGCGGTGACATCGGGCGCGCTCGCTGGGAAGTGCCTTTTCCCTTTTTCTTTCCCTGCCTTTGCCCTTTTTCTTTCCCTACTTTAACTTTGTGGAAAGCTGTTGTCTTAATGGCACGCTTCATACCGCTTCCCTCAGGAAAGATCCGAAGGCTCTGTGTGTGCAAGGAAGCGCTGGTAAGGCTGTGAGTGGTAGTTAAAGCATCGCAGGTTGTACGTGCTTGTGTTTATTCGAGCGACAGAAACCAGCGTGGTTGTGTGTTTGATGGTGCCGGGTTTGGGGCTCTTCCCTCCCAAAGAGCATAGCTGGCTAGCTGGCTGTTGGAATGTAGGGCAGGAAGCGAATTCCGTGTTCGCTGTGTTTGTTCTGCCTTCGGGTTCAAGTGTCAGCAGTTGTGCACCTTGTCCGTCTTGTACTTTTAAAGCTTTGGGAACTGGAGGTTCTGGGAGATTTCTGCCTTGGCTGGTTCAATGCTGTGTGTTAGAAAGCTGCTTTTCTTTTCTCTCTCTTTTTTTTTTTTTTTTTTTTTTTTTTTTTTTTTTTTTTTTTTCTTTTTTTCCCCTGGCTTGATTCTTTTCAGAAACAAAAGATGCTGTCTTTCTGAAGTGTTGGTGTGTTCAAATGGTGGTGTATTCCTTGCTTTCTCTCCCTCTTCCTAGTCTTCACTGCCCCTCTACCTTTACTTTTCCCCTTGCTACTTTGCCAATTTGGGCTTTCCTGCAGCTGGGGATCAGCTGAAAACTGATTGGTGATTTGATGCCCCAAACTGGAATACACCTCTCTAACTAAAGCCCACTTCAGACTAAACAGAGCAGAAAAAAACACCTCCTGCATCTCTGTGGAAAACGTTCGTGGTAATATGTTCCAGAAGGAGTTGCATGTTGTTGTTTTTTTCAAACACTGCCTTGCACTGTTAATTCATTTGGTTTGAGGTCTGTCACAATCCCAGCTGGCTTTCTGTAGGATTGCTGCCAACTCCTCCTTCCATATTTTGTCCTTCAGCTTTTGATTTCCCTCTTCTTCCTCTGCTTTCACTCTTAGTAAATTATTCATCTGACTTACTGAAAAACATGTTCTAATTCTAGCCTCCCTGGTAGCTGCAGCTCTCCCCAGTTGGGTGCCACCTGCTTAAAAACAAACTTGGTGTGTTTTTGAGTCCTTGTGGAGGCTGAGTGTAGCCTCAGGTCAAACTGTTGGCTGCTGGCATTTTGTTCTAATCAGACTGGTAATGAGTAATAGTTCAGTGGTTTCACTGGGGGAGGGAAGACGGGCTGGCTCACGGAAGTGGCTTTGGGTGGCAGAGGGAGCCCTGGTGGCATCAGTGTGGTGTCAGTGCCATCTCCAGAGAATCCATCGACTTGTTAGTGGTGTGCTAGGCACTATGTTAGGCAGTTTGTGTGTGTGCAGTCCTGGAGCAAGCAGGGCTGGGAGGAGTCTCTTCATCCCTCCTTCACTGTTCCCTGCCCAGGTGTGTTGTGGAGGAACCGGGGTGTTAGGAGTGCATGCAGCTGGTTTGTGGTTGTGGGACTTAGCAGTGGTTCTGCAAGGGTGACCATTAGGTGACCAAGAGACGCACAAAAGGACAAAGTGAGAGGCTGAAAAAACAGGAACTCCTGGTTGCAAAGATTGAGGCTGGTGGAGCGAGGGGAACCACCAAAGAGAGAGAGGGAGGGAGACAGTGGCGCAGAGCAGGCAGGCTTGCTGAGGAAGTAACACAGTGTTAATGCCTGAGCAACCCGAGCCAAAGTGGAAGTCTGAAAGATTTTTAAACCCTTACGAGGTTGACGAAAGCTAGAAGCCAGAAAGGGGGCTGTTCTCTGTGGCTGCAGCATGAATTCAGGCTTTGTGTGCGTTCTCAGGCTTCAGCCTGGCGCAGAAGCCCTTCGGAGCCACCTTCGTCTGGAGCAGCATTATCAGCGCTCTCCAAACTCAAGTGGAAGTGAAGAAGCGCCGCCAGAACCTCAAGAGTCACCACGACTGCTTCATTGGCTCGGATGCAGTGGATGTCGTCTTTGCCCATCTCCTGCAGAACAAGTATTTTGGGGACGTGGATATCTCCCGGGCTAAGGTGGTGCGGGTGTGCCAAGCGCTGATGGACTGCAAAGTGTTCGAGGCCGTCTCAACGAGGGTCTTTGGTAAAGACAAACGCTCCGTGTTTGAGGACAGCAGCTGCAGCCTCTACAGATTCACAAACGCCTCCAACCAGCCAGAGCTTGAGAAAGATTACCAGCAGTGTGCCCCGCAGAGGTTAGTACGTGGAGGTGAAGAGAAATTATTTACGAGAGGAAAATATTATGTATTCTGGGGGAGAGAAAAGCAAACTTGTACATTTAAGGGGTAAAAATAGACAGGCACTGCATAGACGTTTGTGAAGGTGTGGGTGGAAGACAGGTAGGAAAGGGCAATTTGAAGAGAGCAAACCACACAGCCTACATGGCTGCTTGTTTTCTCTGTCTGTTATCACCTTGCCTTGGGGGAGGGAGGTGAGAGGGTAGAAATTAAGTACATTTACATACTGATCTAAATCAATATAACCAGCTGGAATGCATCAAACAGGCTAATGTAACAGGGCAGTCTTTAGTCACTGCACATCTAGCAATGGCATAAAGAAAAAAATGTTCTAAGAAAAAAATGTTTTCTCCTTTCACCATCTTCACTTTGCTATGCTTCCAACTTAGCTCCTTTTTTAGCTGTTTCTTTATGCATGTATGACTTGTTCCCAGGCAGGGTAGCAGGCTGTTCTGCTGTTCTGCTATTGCACTCCATCCTCGAACCAGAGGCAAGTGCAATGGTGAGGTTTTTTTGTTTCCCTGTCCCTTTAGGAGTGGGCAAAGAAATCCCTGGTGCTAACTAACCCCACACAAAGCAGAACGTGTAGATGCCCTTTGCCACATAACTTCCCTTCCACAGTTTTTGTGAGGTGTTCATCTCTTCACCTACTCTGACATGTTCTTACAAGAAACTCTGTGGATGTATTTAATGCAGTAGTTTTAGCAATGTGCACTTGTGGAAATTGTAAATGGTATTGACCCCAAATTCCTTATTTGACTGACATATTCATGTGAGTAGCAAATGTGAACTTGAGCGCATCAACCCTGATGAAAAAAGTAGAGGAACACAAATTAAAAATATTTCCTTTTTCCTGCTTCTCCCCTCTCTCCCACTAGCTCTTGTTCTTTCCTAAAGCATACTGTCCCAAGTCTTTATATAAAAAGAGAATTCATGAGAAATTAAAATCACTTTAATTATATGTGGTATTTAAAAATATTTCCATCACAAGAGCTGTTAAAGTGAGACTTAGAATATATTGAACAAACAGTCATTAAACAGGATTATTCCTGTTTAATTAGTGTAGAATGAAGGTGTTTTTCTTCTGGGCAGAGCACAGATCCATTGGGTTACATTTCTTCATTTAGTCAAAGGAACAGCTCTGTCAATACGTGCATATCCATGTCAAAGATAGTGGACATCAAAAAGATATTGCAGTGCCCGAAAACAAAGAAAAGTTGGGAATTGAAATCATACAGCTGTGCTTGGAGAGACAGTAATTTTGTGGCTGGAGTGGTTCTGTTACATGCAAATGATTTTTGCAGGTATGATACATTCTCCTGGGTGACTTGGACAGAGGATGTGTCAGGCAGGGGAGACGAGGGGAATTATGTAAATATCTATACAGGAGAAAATTTTTGATCTTGGTACAGTTACCCATATCTGTATGTTGCATGATATATTTGGTTATCCATATATATGGTTATACATATATAAACTGGTTTTAATCTCAGATATGAGAACAGCACGTTGCTCTACAATACCCCATTCAAACCAGAAAGCTTGGAGGATCTTTGGGAAAACCTGAGTCTAAATCCTGCAAGCAGCCCTCAAGTAAACATCTCAGACAGCTTGTCCCGTCGAGGTAAGCCAAATAATGCCCCAGTCCTTGTCTGTGGGAGAAGGAAAATCCATCTGCAGGACTGGGAAGACTTGTGCCCCTCAGGATGGAGAGGGAAGCAAACTGACACTCACAGTATTTTCGTTTGAACACCATGTCATGAAAAGGCAAATTATATTTGTTGCAGGCTTGCCTTTTGCCTTTTTATTTCATCAGACAAGAGGCATTATCTCTTGATTGAAATAAATCAGCGTTGACTTTTTGGAGAAAAATACCCAATGTGTGGAGCTTGATTTGAGTTAGAAATATTCATAATTCTCCATTACCTGCACTGATTGTGCTGGTTTTAGTCAGGGCAAATAGTCTGCTGTTAGCTGGAAGTGAATTGTGTATGTGCACATACAGCACTCCTTCAGTATTGTGTGAAACTCTTCTTGACAATTCACGGCTTGTCTTTCAGACCAAACTATGATTGTATTTTTTCCTTTGGTTAAAAGTGCTAATGCATCCTAGAAACTGTGGTTTCATCATAGGGAAATATTCAAGGAAGCTGTGATAAGGAGTGTCACTGTTGTACTTTTTTTTTCATCCCTTATCTAGAAGAAAGATTGTTTGCAAATTAGAGCACAAAGAGTGTAAGGCACTTCAGATTTATTCGAAAAGCAGTTCTCCCACACTTGTAGCTAACTAAACAAATGGGTAATTCTTGCCTTTTTGTGGTGATAAAAGGCACTTCAAGCTGATAAGAGCCACATGTTTTGCTACTGCAAGTCTCTACTTTGGTAAAATCAATCTGTTAGGTTAGGCCCGATGGGAGGAAGAGGAGTTATCTTCCTTGGGATCGGTTTTTGCACATGCTGAGTCTCCCTGTGCTTTGTGTATGCACCTTTCCCAGTTATTAATGAAGTGTGGCAAGAACAAACAATTGCTCGCCTGCTGCAGCTGGTGGACCTCCCTCTCCTGGAGTGTCTGCTGGAGCACCAGGAGATCAGACCTCAGCTGCCAGAGCCCAGGAAGGCACCTGGATATGTCATCACCAGCAACTACCTGGACAGAGAGATCCTCAAGGCTTTCAGTGACTCTCAGTAAGTGATCATTGCTGTCCTCTGCAGCTCTGAAAAACTTCCTGCTTTCAGGGGAGTGTAAAGCACAGCTGGTCTTTGGGGGGATGTAGCAAATGTAGCAGTCTCAGTCCTGCAGAAAGGATGTGAGCAGGTGCTTTTTTCCCTGTTGGACTTGACTGGAATAACTGGTAAATATCAATTGCTTAGTGAGAATGTCTGCTGAACACTGGGATGGGTTTTGAATGCAATGACAGTAGTTGATGGTATTCAGAGGGGAAATTCTTTGTTGCGTTGAGGGAAGAATAGAGGGTTTGTAATCATCATGAAAGTTTTTCCTGGAGACATTGCTTGTGAGGAACTAGTTTAGTTTCTCCTACTGTATTCAAAGATCTAAGAATGTCGAGCTTGAAACTGTGCATAGAGTTGAAAACATTCTCAGAAAAACTTGTACCAGTCTGAATCAGATCAAGGTTCATGTTTCTGTTTATCCAGCGATAATTGTGTCCTTATCTAACAGTAGAGGACATGATTGACTTTGGGTTTCACTGCTTAGGCCTGTTTACTTGTGGGTTACTAATTTTTCATCTTGATTAAATACATAACAAAGAGGCTTATGGCTGTGATCTGCCCCAGTGTGTCAGGTGAAGTGTCTTGTGTGTGAATTTCCAAAGGGTTTTAGTGCCCACACCTGCAGTTTTCAGTGTGATGGAGGAACCAGTCTGCCTGCTCTCTTTGGAAAGCTCTGCAGCCAGCTCTGAAGGGTATCCACACATAAAGGTACAACCCCAAACCCCTCTGTCTTCCAGGACAGACGAGTGGCTCTCTGCAGCAATTGATTGCTTGGAATATCTTCCTGATCATATGGTGGTGGATATTAGCAGGAACCTGCCTGATCAGCCAGACAAAGCAGATTCCTGGAAGCTGCTGCTGTTTGAAAACATTGGGAGATACTACAGCCAAAAAAAGGAGCCACTCTTAAGCCATGCATCTGAAATTCATTTAGGAATTGCAGAACTATTAGGTAAGTAAAATAGAGCTGTGTTCCAATGCTAATGTGAGATATGTACTAAGAAACTGAGTGTTTACCTCAGGAGCCGAGATTAAAAGCTGACTTCTACAAGTGGTTGTTTGGTTTGGTTTTATTTGTTTGGGGGTTTTATGTGTGGTTGGGTTTTTTTTTTTAATTTCTAGTCATAAAGACTGTTCTTTTGACATTTTGGTTCTTACTGTATGCAGCTCTGTAATCATTGTTCAGGTCTATGTAGAATGGCTGTGAAACCAGAGTGTTGTTATTTGCTACTAGCTGGTATCCATGAAAGTCAGATATCCATGGGAAATGAAATATAAATGTAGCCTAATAGTAAATATTTAGGCTGTAAGAGCTAAACTGAAAGCTGTAGATGCTTGGTACCCCATTGACAACTTTTAGTTTTTTCTTCTTTACTTGTTTCTTAAATTTTGTTTGGACAGCATTTTAGAAAGCTTTTGATGTTTTAGTTCTCAACATTTTATCCCAGATCTTATTTTTCATAAGTTCTCTGCCTTGATTATTCTCCTTTTTTCATGTTAACTGGAATACTTTGCATTTATATCCCATTCTTCCTCTCTACATGATAAAGGACATTAGTACAACCTACTTCATTTAAACAATTCACAACTCTAAAATGACTATTCTGCATTGTAAGGCAGATTAAAACTTAGCAAAATTCTACAAAGTAATTTGCAATTAACTCATCAAACTAGCCCATGTATCTAGGACATATTCCTCAGTTTTTGTGAGGTCTTTATTACCACAAGCAGAGGTCGTTCTTTTTTTTTTTTTAATAGAACCATTTTCCTTTTTCAGTATTTCTCACCCCCCTTTAGGATGGCTGAACTGTAATTGAACTTAATTACAAGGGAGCTTTAATGCCAGGCTGAAGGTCTGTGTGTAGGATGTTAGAGGCTCTGCAAGCAGCTCTCCTCAGCCTGGGAGAGGTTTTTGTGAGAGTGGATTGCTGTGTTTGGCAGGTTCTGTTTAGAGAGATGGGCATCTCTTCAGTGGCTAATTCAGGTGTTTTATGGTAACATTGATTTAAATGAATATGGCAATGGATCCCTTTCTCTCTCCCCAGTGAATGGGAAGATGGAGCAGTCTTTAGAAGCTGTTCAGCTCTACTTGAAGCTCCTAGACAGCCAAGTCAGGGAGGAGTTCAGGAGACTGCTGTACTTCATGGCTGTTGCAGCACATAATTCTGAGCTCAAGCTACAGAAGGAGGTAAATCTGCATTCTTGATAGTTGTTTTTCTCTTTCTGAAATCCAGACTGGTCAGAAAACACCTTTGTAGTTTAAATTTGTGACTACAGGAAAAGCAGTATCTCAGAAGAACAAAGGTGGACACTAACTCTCCTCTTCTGGTCATTATTTCCCTTTGTTCTGTAGAGTGACAACAGGATGGTTGTGAAAAGGACGTTCTCTAAAGCTATTATCAACAATAAAAACCTATCCAGAGGGAAAACTGACCTCCTGATCCTGTTCCTTGTGGACAACCAGAGAGATGTGTTGAAGGTAGGAGCTAGAAAATGGCCAGGTTTTGTTTGTCTGAAAGTTCATGGAGAGCTTCCATGGAAAAGCTGCTGTTGCCTTGTCCTCTCTTTCTGTTCCAGATCCCAGGGGCACTGCACAAAATGGTCAGCAATAAACTGCTGGCCCTGCAGAAGGGCCAGGATCCCAGCAAGATATCAGGTAACCCTTCCCACTGAGCTTTGTAATCTTGTCATGCCCCTAAATGAGAAACGCCTGGTGCAAAAAAAAAAGTTTGTAACAAGGACTGATGGGATCTAAAGGAGGGTGGGTGGAGTGTGGTGATAATCCTCTGAGTGTCTCACCTTTCCTTTCAGGTTATACCTTTTGCCAAAAGCTGGATGAGAGAGAGTATCGCTCCAACACAGAGAAGACCACAAAAGATGAGCTGTTCTCTCTATTGAAAGCTATTGATGAAGATTCAAAGCTCTCTGACAAAGAGAGAAAGAGGCTGCTAGATCAGTTTCATAGTAGTAATCCAAGTATTTTTATGCAGTATTTTGGAGACAGAGTTACTGATATGTGTAAATATTGATTACTTTGTATACCCCAGCAGTGAAAACACTAATATATTTGTAAATCTTTTATATTCATGTATCTGCCTAATAAAGTTATTTTGTGGAAATTGATGGAATTTATGCAATTATTACCAATGCCAACAGTAACTGAGTTTGACCTTTATTTATAGTTTAGTTTTTCTCATTGTTAATTGCTACAGGACCAAAATAATTCCTTTTCCTCCCCAAAAGCCAAGTACTCCCTCTATTCAAGTATCAAAATTACTGAGATGGAAGACACCATGAATGAAATCTCTCTGCTACCTTTTGCCCCAGCACTGAATTTTATGTTGGTTTTTTTTTTTTTTCTAATTTGCCTTAGATTATGTGTGTATGACATAACATTGATCTTTGACTTGCTGTGTGCTGGAGAGAGCTAAAAAATATGTTCTGCTTAATACAGCACAGCTTTTCTTCAGGCTTGCTAGCCAACTAACCCATGTGTGTGCTGAATTACTGTGCTGCTTTAAGCTCAAATGGCACCATAGTGAGGAATTGGCTCTCCTGGGGTGGTAAAGGCAGTCTGGATTTTTAAGTCAGTCTGGCTTTGGTTGCCACAGGATGTACTGTCAGTGGCTGGTTATCTTCATCCCTGCAGGGTTTTGCTCTGTCTGTAACTCTTACTGATGGCACCAGCTGTAATTAGAAAAGTGCTGGAGCAAATGAAGGGCCTTTGGCTTTTCCTGTGGCATTTCTTCTTCATGGCTGGTCTACAGTGGAAATACCAAGATTTGCAACTCAGGCAACTGCAATCACATGTGTGTATATATATCTCTAACATGATCAGATATCTAATTTTGACTCTTGTGGAGTTATCTTTAGAATGATATCACCAAAACTTCATTACAGCTGCTGTTGGAAAAAAAAATACCAACCAAGTTTTGTTCAGTTTAAAGTGTTGGGCTCTGTTCTTTTATTTAGGAGCAAAAACTAATTTAATTATGATAACAAAGTAGTAATAACTATTACAGCCACATGTGGTGAGCTGTTCTTAAAAAGCATCATCTTGTGTCACTCTCATGTCTCACTAACTAATGCTTCAGTGATTACTGGTGTCTGCTGCCAGGGGCCAGAGTGTTTCTCTGAAATGGAGCTGAAGGACTTGGTGTGCAACAGGACAATGTTTTACTGTGTCCTGATGGGGGATGGAAGACAAAAATGTCAAAAGCTTCTTCTGGTTAATTAGAAAGGACTTCTAAAAATAATCAGTTCCTGAAACCTAGCAGGGAAGCACAAGTCTTTATAGTAGTTATAGTCCTTAGTTTTGACTGAAAGGTTTTTATTATGAATGCACTTCCTCAGAAAAATTGTCATTAAAATGTGGGAGAGGAAATCCTAAATTAGTGGTGATGTTGGATTGGTTTGCTCTTCAGCAGAATTATTTTCCCTTTCCACCTGCTGCCTGCTGTAACATCTCGGTCAGGAGGATGGGATTCCTGTCTGGGAAATGAGCTGCTGCCGGTGGGCATCGCCTGCTGGAATCCCGCGTCACGGATCCCCTGCCCTGGGACTCACCGGGCCGGCCCCGGGGCCAAGTTGGGTCGGGCTACGGAAAAGCAGCCCGGGCACTCAAAGGTGGGCACAGGGCAGGGTCAGCACGCTCCTTGCTCTTTTCGGGGTGATTTAGGGAATCTGAGTACCTCAGCCTCCTCTGTGGAGGAACTGGCGGTCACTCTGTGACCTGTATAAGGACAGCAAGGACAATGCAGGACCGCGTTCCCGGCTTGCTGGGGGTTTGATCTGAACCACCCCTGTGTGGTGGGGCAGACCCCGATCTATCCGTCCACCCATCGAGGTCGGGCTGCGCGGGGCTCTGCCTGGGCTCGGGACCCGCTCCTCAGCGCCGTTCGTGCCCCGGCGCCGGGCAGCTCCCCCTCAGCCGCTCCGCCGCGGGGCCCTCGCTCCGCCCCGGAGCTGCCGCGGCCCGCCCAGCGCTGGGGCTGCGGCGCCGGCCCAGCCCCGCTCCGCGACCGCAGGAGGGGCCGGGCCCGTCCGAGCCGGCGGCCGCGGCGGCTGCTCCGAGGGCGGTAAGGCGGGGCGGCCCGGGGCGGAGGGCGGCCCGGGGCGGAGGGCGGCCCGGGGCGGAGGGCGGCCCGGGGCGGAGGGCGGCCCGGGGCTGGGGGCGGCGGCGGGGCCGGGGGCAGCGGGCAGGGCCCGGGCCCGGCAGCGCCGAGCGGGCGGTGCGGAGGCTCCGGGCCCGGCCGGGCAGCGCAGCGCCGGGGCCCCGGCCGGGCTCGGCCCCAGCACCGTATCTCCCCCGTTCGGCCCGGCAACCCACGGCCCCCCGGGCTCGTTCTCCCCCTTTGGCCATTGATGAACCGCGGGGCTCCCGGGCCTTGCGAAGGGAAAACGTGGCGGGAGCGGCGGCGCTGCTGCAGGGCCGGTGGGGATGGGGACGGTGCCGTGTGAGCTGCCGGTAGGGATGGGCTGGCAGGGCCTCACACGGGACCGGCGGCGGAGGAAACAGCGGGGTTCCGCAGCATCCCTTCAGCTGGGACGGCGGACAGGCTGCGGCTTGCCTGCCAGCGGGTTATGAGGGAAAGCAGCTGTGGTGTGGCAAGAGAACCGAGGGAAGGGAAGAGTTCAGCGCCTGGGGAAGGAGCCGGGAGTGCTGGGCCGGGGCTCAGGGCTGCCTCAGACGGTGGGGACAGCGCCGGGAGCTGCTGCTCCAACCCTGTGTGTGCTCCAGGGCAGCACAGTGAGGTTTATTCAGTGCTGATCTTTTGTGTGCTCCAGAGTAGCACAGTGAAGTTTATTTCATGCCCACCCTGTGTGTGCTCCAGGGTAGCACAGTGAAGTTTATTTCATGCCCACTCTGTGTGTGCTCCAGGGCAGCACAGTGAAGTTTATTTCATGCCAACCCTGTGTGTGTTCCAGAGCAGCACAGTGAGGTTTATTTTGTGCAGGTGCCCATCACATGGTTTGAGGAGCTGTAATGAAATGAAGCTGTGGAAAATGTTTTGTTTAGATTTTAATTTGTTGCGTTTTTCTTCTTGAGTTTCTCTTCTCATTAAAAATAAATGCAAGGGAAGTGGCAAGAAGTAGAATTTGCTCTGTTAAGAGTTGGAATTGTTTCTGTGAAAGGAGGGATGACGGTCATGCTTCTGGAAGAGGTATTGTCAAGCTTATTTAGCCAGTGGAAAGAGGATATGTTCTAGATGTGTTCTGGCAATAGTAGCAGTAATCCATCAGAAAAGAGCAGACTACTGCAAACTAAACAACTAAACCAACAAGTGTGCCTGTTTACATCATCTGCTGAGCAGTCATTTGGTAGAATGGCCCAGGAGTTCTAATACCTGCCCTCCATAGCTGAAATAGGATTTTTCTGAAACAAATGGTAATTAAATGAAATTTGGGCTGGGTTGGAAACTGTGGCTCTTGAGCTGCCATTTTCTGGAAGGCAACACTTCAGGGTGTAGTCTGCGTGGTAGGAATGATGGCCTACTGGGCAAAGCTGGGGCTAGGAATCATCAGACTGATGATCTTGTCCCTGTCATTTATCTTCTGTGAGTCCTCAAGCAGCTGAACTCAAACCTCAGCTTCCCCTCTATGAGATTTATTGTTTTTCTCTGCTTTTCTCAGAGTGGTGAGGATAAAGTGCAGTGAGAGATTGCAAGGCACTAGGAGTTGTGTGCATTAAAGACATAAGTGGGGCTCGGTTGAGTCATCTTTGTGGTTCAGATTTGACTTCGGGAGGATGCTTTGTGGAAGAAATGGATGGGAAGAACAACCATCTCATCTGGAATGAGTGTGGAAGCCTTTTTGACAATGCTTTTATCCTAGTCAAATTCAACAACAGGTTACTCTCTCTCTCTCTCTCTTTAACCAGTGTTATTTTATATTTGATATTGCAGTGGTTGCTCTGCTCTTTTCTGTGAACAGCCCTTGTATTAACAGAGCTCCTCATCCTCCATCTAGAGGTGGAGCGAGTCTAACAGTACCTGTACTGATGCCTGTGTGCCAAGGGTGCTCTCCTGTGTTATTCATCCCAAGCTTCTCATGCTGTTTTCTCTTCTAAAATAGAAATGACACAGTGCTGTGGGCAATGTGTTGCATGCTGTTGTCTCTCATGCATCGAGCAAGATGATGATCCTGAGTCATTGCTGTAGAGCAAAGCTGTTCCTTACATGCCCTGAGCTTTCCAGCTGTCCTGAGGAATCACACTGTGCAATCAATTTAAGCACTGGTGGAGCGGGGTTAGTTATTACAGCTGTTGTATGAAAATAAATCTCAGTGCTGCATTTTATATTTCTACACTGTTGCTTGCTTCTGCTGCATCCTCTTCAGGGTAGTTTTTGATGCTGTATTTTGTCTCAGTGGCTGTGAGGTGCCTCTGGAGACTTTCTCTTGCTGAGAACTTGGTTTATTTCAAAATGTGAAAGTGGGGATGGTGATGCACTAGGAGAAAGAGGAAGTTGTTATTTTTCCAGGAGCTTTATTTTATTTTGAAAGCAGGCTCTTCCAGACTCCAACTTCACAGAACATCTAAGTTATTTAATTTAGAGACATCGTATGCTCTCTGAGAGATTTCTGTTAAATTAAAGCCTGAGCAGCAGCTTCCTGTGTGAAAGTTTTCAATGGTGGATGTAGAAATGACATTCTTGATAGGGAAATCTGAGAATGAAATAAGTGAAGATAAGGAACCAAGTGAGACTTGGTTTTCTATGGTAATTTTTTCAGTGTAACTTTGGGTACCCTGCAGGTGTCTGCAATGTGATATAAATATCCTTTAATATGTAATGTCTAATAAACCAAGATTTTAATTACAAAAGCTATTCTTTACTGTCTTAATTAAAAAACCCAAATAACTGTGATATTTTATGCATAAATCAGGACTCTTAAATATAATGAAAAGATGGGAATAGAATTTTATATTAATTTCTTTCTAGTTCTTTTGCTGCTTCTTAATGCTTTTGGATGGCTCAGAGGGAAGTTTTTAAGCTGTGAGCAGTTGGGGCAGACCATAGTTCAGGGATATGTTATGTTCAGGAAGATTTATTGCTGTGTAGTATGGAAATGTTGCCTCATAATCTTTCGTAAAACATGTTTGTGGCATTGTTCTGAAGGTGTTTTTTGTTGTTCTCTCAAAAGCAGTGCTAGGAAAGAAAACAGTATATTTTTCTCTCATCTGTATCATTATGGCAAGGGAACAGTTTGAGATTTTTGAGAACTGACTGGGACTGCAGATTAAATAAATGGTAGCTGTGTTGAAAGCATCCCATTTTGTGGAAGATGGGAAGTGAGTCACTGAGTCCAGGTCCCCTGTCATTATGGGGATGACATCATATAACTTCTCATAAGAATTCTTTCATTCTTAATTCTTTTTCTTAATCAAGAGGACTCTTGGTTATGTTTACCCTCTCAGCCATGTCAGAAAATGCTTATTCATTCCCTTTTTCATATTTTTTTTCTTTTTGTAAAGAACCAACTGAAAATGTCTCAGAATCCTGACAAACTAAATTCAAGTGGAGAAAAGTTGAATGCTTTGGAGGAGGATGAGGAGGAGAGCTTGGACAACTCGGATCAGTCTGTCCGAAAAAGAATACGACAGAGTGCTCCAGGGTCCCACAGAGATGATACACCCAAGTGTAAGCAAAACTGCTTTATGAAATACCCCAAAAAACCCTTAATTCTGTCATTGTTGTTGGGGGCAATCCTAGTGTTTTATAGCATTCTGTGCAAGTTGGGCTGGCTTGCAATTAAATACAGTGGGACTCTTGATGTTATGCCTTGAAACTGTAACACTTTTATCCAGGTTTTCTTTTTATTTCCCTAATTGTACACACAGTGTGTACATTTTCTTAATTGTACACAATGACCATGTTGCTCTGAGCCACATGTATCCTAAATATCCTGGTGATATATCCTAAATATCCTGGTGTGTTTGTGCTCTTGGAATGGATGAACACCACCCCAGTGTGTTCCAGTTAAACTGACTCTGCTGTTTGCCTTATCAGCTGAACCTTCTGCATTGCTGCAGCCCCTGTTCCCACTGCAGGGCAGAAAAGGCTGTTATCAACAAAGGGATGTCCTGTCAGCCCCCTCACAAGATAGATGGAAAGTTGTATATTTAATCCTAATACTACTTCCATATAAGCATTATTTTTCCTAAGGCATATTTTTCTTTGCCATTCTGCTTTTAACATGAAGGCCTGGATGCAATATGGGAGCCAATATTTCTGGCATATCTGTAGATAAAACCAAGGGGAAGTTTTTTGGCTCCAGGGATTCAATTCAAAGAAGCAGAAGTGCTCCGGCTTCTGTATTTCTGTAGGGAGTAACATTTTGTTTGTTGCATTCTTTTTATTTTTTGGTTGTGTTCAGTGTGGTGTTACTCAGAGGAGATGTTCTGAGGGAGTTTCTGTTCCCATGCCTTGCTGGTTGCCTGGTGGGAAATGGGGTGTTTGTATGGAGAGAGGCTCTGAACATGAGGAAGGACAAAACATGGCACAGTCTAGCACTGCACTGTAGCACAAAGAGGTGGTTTGATCTCAAACCCTTCCCTTCTGTAAGGGAGCAGGTATGCAAATGAAGTGATGTGATTTAGGAGCAATCTTTGGCCAATGAAATTGTCTTAGCTCTTAGAGCCCCCAGCCTGTGAACTTTGCTGTCTGCTGGTTCTTCTCAGAATATCAATCCTTGCTGTGTTCCCAGAGTCACTATGCCAGGTTGAGCTCCAAGCAGAAGAAAATAAGGATTTAGGAGGGCAGCATGAAAAGAGCAAGATACTGATGAAAAACAAGCACACTGGAACCCAGCTGTATGAACTCAGAAAAGCTCTGCATGGCAGACAAGTGATGGACACTTCCTTTTGAAAGATCTTTTCTGTGTAATTACTTAAGTCCAATCAACATGGACTATCAAATGAGATGATCATAGCTTGCCTGAAACATTCCTTAGGGAGAAATGGAGATCCCTGCTTGGTTTCTTTTCCTTTTGGGATTAGCATGTTGCTCCCATGCCTGGACTGTAGCTGAAGTGAATGAACTACAGAATGGAATGGATCCATCAGGGCACCAACCCTGTCACTAACCCAGGGCCCAGTCTGAGGCTGCTGGCCCATCCTGCTCACTCCCAAATGCCTGCCAGGGGAACAGCTCTTAAGCATTGGTGCTGCCACTGCTGCTGTTCTCTGTTGTTTGAGTAATGGCCTCTGGGGGGAAAAAAAAGTGTTTGGAGGAGTGCCATTTGCATTGGAAGTAGTGAGAATAATTAGCTACTGGTGTGCTGCTGCTTAACAGTGATGGTGATTGTTTGTTGACTGCTTTAATGATGAAATCACTTCCTTGGAAAATGTAAAACTGAAATGGCAATATCTGCACAATGCTTGTGGAAGTAGTATGGTGAAAACGCTGCTGTTTGTAATTATTTCTTCCTACAATGTGGAGAAAGATTCCAAGATGCTATTAAGCCATCCTATAGAAGTATTGGGTTATGTGGGGGGTTTTGTTTGGAGGTGATTTTTAAAGAGCTTGATAGAAGCAATTGACATACTGAGCCCAGAATATCAACTGGGATCCACTCCTTGGTTTTCTGAAATACTCCTAACCTGTGTCATCCACCAGAGGGGAAAGGAAGGGAAGAAAAGGAAAAAAATCTTCAGCTGATGCTGTCATTTGACCCTGTGTACTGTCAATAAGGTGGAAAGGGTCCAAAAGACTCTTTCTGCAGGCTTTTGTTGAGAGCTGTCTGACAGTGTAATTGATTTGCAGCCAGTCCCTCTCGGCCTGTGTCCATAGAAGAGCTCATGGAGACAGCAAAGGGAGTCACCAACATGGCACTGGCACATGAAATTGTGGTCAATGGAGACTTCCAGATAAAGCCAGCTGAATTGCCAGAACACAGGTAAGGTTGGTACCAAATACTAAATAAAGTTGTGTTTGTAGAACTGCAGAGCAGCTCTGGGGGTTCAGGTAAAGGCTCTGGCTGGTGCCTTGCCTGGGAGGAAGTAGGAAAGAATATAAGAAGAAGGTGGTAACTGTGCAGTTCTGCTTCCCCAGATGTGTGTGTGTGAAAGGAGAACCTCTTGGATTAATTGGAGATGCGTGTTGCAAACCCCAGAGTGCTGTGGTTTCTGTTGTGTCCCCTTGTCCCAGGACTCAGAGGCTGCAGCCTTCCCAGTACCCCAGGCTGGCTGCAGATGTAGGTAGTGCTTTTAGCAAGTTTTAAGCTTTCATTGCTTGTGGGAGTAAGAGGAAACTGGTTATTTTAGCTTTTCCTGTCTGTTTCTTCAGGGATATTTTGGGAAGAGATTCCTGTGTTTTATTAGGTTGCTCCTTTCAAGTTGGAAGCCTTTCCTTCCCTGTGTGAGTCTGCAGTAATTGTGTGCCCTGCTGAGGGGGGAGAGGGAGAGCAGAGAAAGCTTCATATTCTGTTTTTCTCTCTCACACACAGTGAGGTGTGGCTGACAGCCTCCTGGCTTGATTTGGGACAGGGGTGCATATTTCATGGAGGGAACTTGGTCTCCACTGGGGCCAGTGTTGGAGTTACACCTGGTGTGAACAGGAACTGTCACTATTTTGAATTAGGAATTGGTACTGAAGCAGTGGAATTCATTTATTTTTTGTATACAAACTGATCTGAGCCCTTATCTCAGAGTAGGTGCAATACTTTTGTAGTGAAATCCAAGATTTTGTGTCAGGGAAATTACTTAATTTCTGTTAGGTTTACTACTGAATTTTGAGTAGTGGAATGGATTTCAATTAGTGGGGCCTTTAAAAGGAACATGAATACTGGTCTTTTGAAGACAAAATGTAATTTTTGCTATTTTTGTTTTGGTCCAGTTTTCTAGATGTAACATGTGATAAATACTTTGAAGGGTTTTACTTTGTAGCCAACTTTGCTGGTGTGTAACCTTGTATTAGGACATAAACCATTCCAAATCCTGTGTCCAGTTTTTCTTGCTTTTCTGAGTAACTTTAAATGATGGATCTCTGTTAGTTATCATATTATTACTACTACATTATATTGATTTTATTACATGCTGTGCTTCAGGAGCTGCAGGTTATCTTTGTAAGGTGGTGCAGAGACCAGTATCATTCTTTTTAACATGTTTATTCACAGCTTAGAGAAGAAAGTCAGAGATATTGTGCATAAAGCCTTCTGGGATTGTCTGGAAGCTCAGCTGAAGGAAGATCCCCCAACGTATGATCATGCAATTAAGTTATTGGGAGAAATTAAAGAGGTAAGCTGCTGTGCTATGAAGGGAAATGATTGAATTTGAGTAGCTCCACTGATAGGAATGAGCAAAAGTGGTTGGAGTCTAGCTTTTCATAAAAAATCCTCTTGTTCTTTTTCATTACTGTATCACTGTGAACATATTCAAGCTGTATAATCCTAGAGGAGAAATTTGAATATAAAACCAAATGCAAAACCATGTAAGGTGATTAACAGGTAAACAATACCAGTTCCATAATTGCAAGCTTCCTTCATGTTGTGGCACTGGAATTAGTTATGGAGTTAGTGAGATGCTCCAACACTGGGCTGATAAAACCAAGCACAACAGTCTGAAGGGTGATCTGAGCCACAGAGGGTTTGCCATTTAGTAACTTCAGTATCACACAGTCTGAGGTGAAACACTTGGCGTTGGTGAGTGGTTGGTTTAAAAATAAAAAAATCAATTATTTATGGTTTAGATAAGAATCCCTGGTAGTGTTCAAGGCCAGGCTGGATGGGGCATTAAGCAAACTGGTTTAGTGGGGGGTGACCCTGCCCCTGGCAGGCTTTTGGAACTAGGTGGTCTTTAAGGTCTCTCCTGACCCAAACCATTTTATGATTCTATGATTCTGTTAGAGGTGGTTCAGTAACTGTTTGGATCCTTGTAGTCTTTGATGTAGAACTAATGCACTGTTAACTTTCCATTTCAGAGTCTTCTGTCGTTCTTGTTGCCTGGTCATACTAGACTGAGAAACCAGATTACAGAAGTTCTTGACCTGGATTTGATAAAGCAGGAGGCAGAGAATGGGGCCCTTGACATTTCTAAGTTGGTCAAATTTGTTATTGGGATGATGGGGACTCTCTGTGCGCCAGCTCGAGATGAAGACATTAAGAAACTGAAAGATATTAATGAAATAGTTCCTCTTTTCAGGTACTGAAATGTATTTATTAGTCATGTTCAGAGTCCCTTCAATAATTTTAGAAGTGGAGGGGGCAACCTAAACTCCTAGAAAGAAAAGAGTAATAGGGAAAAGGATGTAGCTGTGGGTGTGAAGGGGAGAGATGCTCTAGGAGTCATAAACAAGGGCCATCTCTGATCTGGTGAGTTGGAGTATTTGTCTGGCTCCTGCATGTCACTGAAGGACATTTGCTTAAATGTCAAATGCAAATAAGCTGTAAGGTAGCAGATGAATAATCACTTTGTATCAGAATTGAATGTCAACAGCAGAAGGTGAAAAAAGCACACAGGGGCTTAGAGGAAAAGCATTACTGGTTTCCAACCAGTTTGTCCCTTCCTCCCAGTTGGAGCTCTCTTTACCCCAGCCCCTGTGGAATTCCCTGTCAGTTCCAAAGGGAGTGTGTGTTCCACATCTGGGAGCATCCAGGCTTCTGCTTTGCCACCATGTTCCCAGTGGAACAGCTCAAGGTCTCAGCAGTTGGGAGAAGCTTCATTAACCTTGCTGTTTTTTAATTTGAAAAGCTTCCAGGAGTTCAGGATTGACTTAGCAGAAATATTGCCAGCAGGAATTAGGTTGCTTTGAAATGAAGGTGTTTTTCTTTGGTACTTGTTTGTTTGTTTTTTCTTTTTTGCCCCTTGGATCTGATTATTCACTTCCCACTGAGGTTGGCTTTCCAGGCTGCCAACAGCCATGGCATGCAAGGAAAACCAGATATCTTTTGGAAACCCAGATATCTTTTCATATACAATACTGCATATCCTGGGAGATAAAATCTATGGAGCTAGTGAAGTTCATTCCATGGAAGCTTTTTTACAGGAGAGCAAGATTTGTTTCCCACTTGGAAGAGGCACATGCATGCATGTACATGCTTGCTCCAGCTTTCTCTGTCTCATGCTCTGAAATTGTTAAGCTGTTACTGTTTCCCATGCATGTTTTTGCTCTTTCTTTAGACAACCTGTAATAAATCTTGTAAACAGCACCTCTGAAACATCTGCAGCCTTGAATAACTTTTTCTGTTTGTTTGTTTAGAGCAATTTTCTCTGTATTAGACCTAATGAAAATGGATATGGCAAACTTCGCTGTCAGTAGTATTAGGCCAAAATTAATGCAGCAGTCTGCTGAATATGAAAGAAAGAAGTTTCAGGAGTTTCTTGAGAAACAGCCAAGTATGACTTTGTTCCTTTCTTTCTTCCCCCCTGACCTCCCAGTAAACTGCGTGTCTTTGCTTGTAGATCATGAAAAGAACTCAGATATTTTTATAAGTTCTAGAATTCGTATGGTAAATGACATTTTGGGGCTTGTGCCCCAAAACTGTGGTTAGAAAAAGCCTGCCAGAACAATAGTTGTGCCCTTGGTACATTCAGTTTAATTTCAGTACAGTGTAGGGCATGATTACCCAGCATCATCTCACCTCTGATTTCCTGTAGCTGTGTGGTTTTGTTTTAGATGTTCTGCTTGATGCAATAAATGAAATGCATGTCATACCTGATATCATGGGCATTAGTCATAGTAACTGATGGGATTGTTTGGAAATTATTGGTGGAAGAACCTAACTGTGAAAAGGAATTTTCTCAACAAATGTTTTTTTCCCCTGCTCTTCCAGATTCTTTAGACCTTGTCACAAAGTGGTTGCAAGAAGCAGCAGATGATCTTGCAAAGCTGGGACATGAAATGTTGCCTTCCCACTGTAATGATGGTGCCACTGGTGGAGCTTCTGCCTTGTGCTTCACTGCTGTACAAAATCAGGCCTATCTGAAGCTTCTGAAGTGGGATCACGTGAACAGGCCTTTTCCAGAAGTAGGTATTTAACAGAGACATTGGTTCTGTGCTTGTTCCACTCCTCTGTTCCCAGCACACAGCAGAAGCTGTTGGGATTTGTAGCCTGGCAACACGTACAGTGCTAAACCATTGATGTCTGACTGGGAGATGGGGCAGCTCTAACTTGTCCCCCAGTGCTGAAACCTGCTTAGCTGGGGGAGAGGAGCCAGTGCTTCTCACTGTGCTCCTGTTGCTGGCCTGCTCTTCCCTGGCCCTTTGCTGACCCTTTCCAGCCCTGCAACTGACTCCCTGCTCTGCTGGCTCCCTCCCTCCCTCCCTGCAGACGCTGCTGATGGACCAGACACGTTTCCTGGAGATGCAGCTGGAGCTGGAGCAGCTGCTGGTGGTGGGGACAGTGCTGCTGGTCACGTTCAGTGCAGCAGGCCCAGCGCTCATCGACGTGCCTGGGTTTGCAGAGCGGATCAAAACCATCGTCAAGGTGCTGCTGACAGGAATGCATCTCCCGTGAGTACAGCACATCCTGCTCTCAGGGCAGCTGCAGCTCTCCTGGCACCCTGGGAAATGAGCAGCTTAAGCCACTTTCTGGCTGGGGACTGCAGGAAATGCAGTTTTTCTATGAGTCCAGTTTTTCTTCAGCTAACTCACACAGAGCTTTCTTTTCTTAATCTGCTCTTTCATGGCTTGTACAAACTTTGTGTTTTTCATGATGCCAGGCTGGCACAGTAGAGTGCCAGCAGCTGCCCCTGCTCAAAGTTTGGGTCAGGCTCCCCAAAAACCTGGGAGAGAAAAATCTATGGAGCTAGTGAAGTTCATTCCATGGAAACTTTTTTACAGGAGAGCAAGATTTGTTTCCCACTTGGAAGAGGCACTTGAGTGTGGCACAGTGAGCTGCCTGCAGAGTCAGTGATTACACCTCCAGGTTTTGCTTTAGTCAGAGCTGTCCTCAGGCAGAAAGTCAGCTCTTATGTGTATGGATTGTTCAGGCTTGAAGTCTTGAATGTTCTCCTACTTCCTTGCTTTAGATCTCAGCTTTATTTTTCACGTATATATAGTTGGATTAATCTTTATAATTGGCTTTATCTGCATTGTGCTTTTCCCGCTACATTTGATAAGTAAGGCAGCTCTAATTGAATGATTTATTTTTAAAAAGTGGGAAAACAGTGAGTAACTAATACAGTTGTGCTGTACCTCATGTTTTCTAGCTCCTTTAACCTGAAGGAATCCCTGGCCACTGTGGGTGAGAAGGTGTGTGCTGAGGTGAACAGCTGCCTTTCCCAGCATGGCTTTACCCCGTTCTCAGCTGAGAGGGAGGCTGTGCTGAAGGGGCAGATCCAGGCAGTGGCCAGCCCAGATAACTCCATCTCCAAGCTCATAGGTAGGTCTGGAGAGTGCTCTGCTCTGCCTGTCTGTGGAGCTGGGGCTGGGGATGTGCAGGGCTCCTCTTTCCCTGCTGTTTGCATGTTGTTTCCGTGTTGTCTTTCCAACTTGCTGACCACGTTCAGGCTTGTTGCATTTCACATGAGGTGATGCTGTTTCTAATTCACCATCTCTTCTGCAAACAAACCAAACCCATTTTTTTCCAGATTCTCGAATTCAAAAGTTTCTGGAGAATTATCTTGCATCCAGTCACCAGAAATCATTGCCTGCCATTCCTGGAGGATTAGGCCCTATTCAGAGGGAGCTGGAGGAGATTGCTGCCAAGTACATTCGTCTTGTCAACTACAACAGAATGGTCTTCAGCCCTTACTATGATGCAGTCCTTGGCAAAATACTGACTAAGGAAGAATCCCAAATTGTAGGGAAGTCAGAAGAATCATAAAACCAGTCTGTGTGCTATCACTACAGTATTGTCAGCTATTAAATAAAACTTGTACCAATATTTGTCTAGGAAAACAGCTTTCCGTGTAAATACTGGTTCCTTTTAACCCACGAGTGCTGACTGGTGAGGGAAACAGAGGAGATGCCAAAAGGGTTCTGAGGTAAAAGATGAGAGATGCATTTCTAATATAATTATGCAACCTGGGGAAGGGGATATCATAGGAGTTTTCTGGCTGCAATTTTTAGATTTTTTTGAGCTGGTGATAGGTAGGGCGAGTTTAAGAACCAAACTCTGTATTTAAGTGGCTCATTTTAGGGCATTTAACTCTTAATTTACAGTGAACTTAGTTTAATTTATCCAGAGCTGATTAGCAATGATTCTTCCCAGAAGGGGTGATTTGTTTTTTTTTAAAAAATCTTACTTCAAAGAATTAATTAAGCTAAAATTCTAAAGATGAACTTTACCAGACAAAACACCAAGCCAAGCAGCACTTTACTGTACCATTATGGTGAGTATGGTAGGCTTACTAGTTTTTTCTGTATTTTACTGCATTTTAATAGCATTTTTTTGCTGTTTACCTGCAGATGTTACAAAACATAATATATTTTTGTAGCAAATTTTCTGGTTATTGGGTAACTGTCCTCTGCTATGTACAGTACTCCCAGAGGTGGCAATCTTATAGATTGCAGCTGTATTTATATCTTGTAAAGATTTCAGAAAGGGCAGAGCTAAAACGTTTTGATAAAAGTGGCATTTCTTACCTTTTTTTTTGCTAGTAATTTACTCCTTTTTAGGTGAAATACTAATTTTAAAGTAAATTCTCATTTGCAGAAGGTGGATTTAAAGTGTGTGAAACTTTAGGTTGAAAATTTGGGGCTTTTTTAAAAACTACAACAGGGGATGGTTGCATATTCAATCATGTCTTCAAAAATACCATGTGCAGAGCACTGTGGGCAGTATAAGTGATTTTAATGTACTGTGAGAGGTGAATGGTTTGATGTTAGTTTGAATATACAGGGAATATTTTAGTAGATTTTTTCACTTTCTAGATGTGTTCTTGAAACTTAGAATATTTGTAGGTCTCGAATTTAATAAGCTACATGTTGTATAGCGGAGAAGAGCCCAGTGATCTTACATTGCAATCTCAGGCTCAGCTGGGAGGTAAGTGAAATTTTCCTCTGGTTGAGCACAACTGTGTATTACAGTAATCAATATTTGATGGTTTTGTGAAAGCAAAGTTTGTAGTTACTCACAGTAAGTGGCCCAAGTATGAGGTTGTCCAAGCCAGAACGTGCTGTCTTGAAAATAAACAAGGTAGGTGAAATAAATGAATGAAGGGCCCTTGTATTGCCAACAGGCAGGTTTATGTAGGAATCAGCCAAACAGAGCTTGCAGAAGCATTTGATTATGGTCCACTGTTGATGCTTCCCTTTCCAGTTTCCTTTGAATGCCAGTGTGGATAAAGCTGCACCAACTTTGTGTTTGGAGGGGGATGGAAGAAATAAGACCTTTTTTTCTGTATTAGCCTATGCAATCTAAACCAAATCTTTTGTCATTCATTACAAAACCCCTTCCCCAAGGGAAAAACCCAGCAAAACCCTGTGAGAGTTCATCAGCTCAGACAAGAGATTTTTCTCTTTGCCAAATGAATGTCTATCTTTGAATCCTTCTTTGAGAACTCAAAAATGAGGTTGGTTAGCCAGAAAAAAAAGGGTTCTGAGTAGGGTCTATTTCACTGTTTGGATCAGCAAAGGATTCTACTGAGGCCTTCAAGGCTGCTGCCTCAGCTTGATGGGCTTTGCTATTAGAGCAGGCTCTGCTCCCATCACAGCCTAAAGCTCTGCAGCTGCACCAACTCCCTCAGCCTGTGCTCAGTGAGCTACCAGAGCCATCACTGCTGGAGTTTGCACCAGGATAGAGAACCAAGGCACAGCTGTTTCCATTTTCCTAAATGAGAGCTGCACAGGTTAGAAATTGCTGCTGTTGTTTTATCAGTCGTCCTGCCTAGGAGCTGCCTTTAGAGGCACAGGGTTAGGTGAGGTACAGGACCAGCTCGAGGGTGTGGGGAGGAGCATCTTGGTGGGACAAAGAAAAGCCCTTGAAAGGTGTGTGACTGATGGCAGGGTGCAGGGCACTGCTCTAGCAGTGGATAAAACCCTCACTGAGGAGATGGCTGCTCCCAGGGCTGGGATTCAGGGGTCAGGGTCCTCACAGGATGGCTTTGATCCTAAGCCTTTGTGTAGCAGGAAGATCCTAGAATGAGGGAACAGTGCAGTACTCACCTGGCTCCACTCTCACCTCCAGGGCCCACACAGAAGGAACAAATGCCCCTGGCACAGGTGCTGGGGGCCTTTAAACAGGAAAGACCTAAAGGAACTGCAATAACTTCCCACAAGTGCAAGGTAATGATTCTCCCAGGTTGTTCTATTTAAGGATCTCTACATCCTCTCTAAAAGAAAAAGGGAATTGCAACTGAGTGGCAAAGCAAGGAGGGCATTCCAGGATGACCAAAGCCAGCCCCATCTCTAGAGGCAGGTGCTGCTTCCCCCTTGCCCTGGCAGAGGGGCCCTGGGGCAGCTGTGCTGGGAATGGCTCTCATCTGCCCCAGGCTCTGACTGCCCTCTAGTCCAAGGGGTTCTTAGGATCTTATCAATCTTATCACAGCCAATTCCAAATTAAAAGCTGAAGTAGGCATAGAAACTGCTTGGAAAGCTCACATAGTGTTTCTTTAGCTTGTTTGAAGATAACAAGTGCAACAATGTAGCTGATTATTAACATTTAGCTTTGTACATTACATGGAAGAGCAGCACAGGTATCCAGGACCAGGCTGTGTGAGCCAGTGCTCCTGGACTACCCACACTGAACTGAGTTAGTCTTACAATGCTGTCTTCTTCAAACAGTCCTGGAATTACAAGCCAAAGTGTGCTGTATCCTCTAGAAAATGGAAACCAAGCTCCATTCTAATATGTATGCTCTGATCAATTTCCTGTGATGGTATAATTAGCATTGCTTTTGAAGTGGCTGAGTAATATTTAAGAAGTACCTTGTTGTGTTTGAATAAAACCAGAATGAGGCATGATGTTATGGATATCCTTTTATTTTAAAGGAATGGTCTTTTGTTGTTGTTTTATTTTTAAATTTTCAACTACAAAACAGATTCCTTACATTCTGCCATAAATAAAAACGAACAATAAGGCAGGACACTACATGAACAAACTGAGAACAACTGTTTTCCAGAAAATGTGAATTAAAAATGCTTCACAAGTATAAGCCATCCAGTTTTTAAAATAAAACTGTTGAAAACCCACAAGAGTTCAAGTGGTAGATGTGTATACCCTCGAAGAACAAAATACAGTTTTGACATTTTGCACTTTTGGTTTTAAAAACCGAGTTTTGTTCAGAGCACATTCTAAGGTTGTTCGGGCTGTTTTCAGATCAAGAACCATATGGGAGAAGAGGCACCACAGTAACAAAACCATGTTCAAGGATTTTTTTTGTTTGCAGCTGTCCCTTTTAAATGCTTGACTTTTAAGAGACTGATTCAATGCAAGTCTTTGTCTGTCACAGCAGAACTCCAAACTTGTTTCACCGGATTCTCTTTTGCTGTCGTGCTCTGTAAATGTCATGTACAGGGGGAACTACAGATCCTTTCTCCTCATCATCATCAGAATCCTCATGTGATCTCTTCACAGCCTTGTTGAGAATGGTGTTGTTTTCCACAGGTCCATTGCCTTCCACAGCTATCTCAGGCAGGCCGCCCGTGATTATCCGTACAGCTTCGTCAACAGCTTCGGGGAGAGACACACAGAGCCACTCAGGGGGGGAACTCAGACCCTGCCCAGCACCCAGCAGGGACACCCACAGACACCCTGGGGACACTTCTGCAGCATGAGACACTTTTCCTGCCCTGTTTTACAAATATTAAGCCTTGGCTGTCTGAAACTCTGAGCTGTGGTGAGCACCAGTTACAAAGGAAATGCTGCTGCTCCAGCTTGAGCCCTCCCTTTACACAGGAATTGAGGTCATTTGAGAGCTGCAATAAAACAGGAAGGCCTTTTGGGAATCAGGGTAACTAGTTCATGATTCACCAGAGAGGCTGCAGAGCAAGTCAGTTTCTGCTTCTCAACAGAGGAAGCCTCAAAAATACCCTGTCTAATTTAAATAGATATTTTAGTTTCACTCGAAGTTAAATCCTACATTTTTTTCTCGATGATAATTTTTTTCCTTAAACTAACAAGGAGGGTGAAGAGTAGCATATTATCATCTGCTGTAGGATCTGTGCTGTTTCTCTGTTCCAGAACCCTCCTTCCCTTCTTTGCAGGAGCTGAGAAAGCTGCCTGCAGCTTGTGCCCAGGCACTGCAGCAACGTGCACTCAGAGTTATCCCTCACCATGCTGCAGATTTGTAATTTCACGTTGCAGCTGCAATGCTGCTGGAAATGCTGCCTTTAAAGAGTATTCTCAAAATCTTAATTTCTTTCTTTCAGTTGATACCACCAACATATTAAAGAGCAGCTGGTGATGTGCAGTTTTTTGACTTTTTGTTGCCTCCCTCCAGGTAAAAGTGCAAACATCTCTATGCAGATTCCAGTGCAATCTCCCCTGCTCTCAAACACTAATTACAATCTGTAAATGAGGTCTGGGTTTTAGACAGAAATATCCATATGTAAACCCAAGTCTCATGCAGCACTAGCACAGCCTCCAGAGAGGACAAGTAACTTACTGTCTGGCAGTTTGCATCTTCTGAATATCTCCATGAGCTCATCCACTTGAACAAAGGGACCCTGATTTGTTACCAAAGGGAAAAAAAAAGTTTAGAAGGTTATTTTCAATAGAGGGATACACACTGTGGTTCTGTCATGACAGAATGTCTTCCACAGCTTTTTGAAATGTTCAGAGTTCTTTAAAACAAACCTGAAAACAAATAGGAGGTGGCAGGAGCTTCATGAGAACTACAGCTGCTGGTGGAACAGGAAATACCCCGCCTGGGACAGGATGTAAACCTGGAGCTGTGGGGAGAAAAGCTGGGTGAATCCAGAGCAGGACAGCTGTGCCAGAGCTGCTTTTGCACTGCATTGCTATTTGATACAAATAATTAGTACCTTGTCCCTTTTGCCTCTACTAATTCCACACTGTTCACTCAGCCATCTGCTCTGTGATGTGTGTAACAGCTTATTACCATTTACCAGACCCCAAACTCCTTGTACTTATTTCCATGCAACCTTGGCATTAATTAAAACACATGTGCCTTTAGCAAGCCAGTGAAATGACAGCCTGAGAGTTAAGTACAGGTTTAGATGGCTGAGGAGTAGGAAAGCCTCTGATTAGGCTGAAGAGCCAGGTTCCTAACTCACCACAGGTGAAACACAACCACTCCCCAAAGCCTGACTTACGTGCTAAGTGTCTTGGCTGAAATGGAATCATCTGCTGGGTGTCTGGTTTGGGATATTCAGGTTTCCTGTCTACTTCATCCTTGAGGACAGGCACGATGGAAGGTGCAACCACAGGGTCTGGAATTATTGCTGCTAGCTTGGCACGGGAGACATCCTGTGAAAGCCAATTAGAGAGTGTGAACTTGGCAGGATCACATTGCTAGCTTCAATTACAGAACAAAACCTCGCTCTGCACCAGTTGCTTTTTCTCACTTTGTCTTCATTATCATCTCAGATGGCCTCTCACAAGACCATCTGGGCAAAACTTGCATGGTTTCATTAAAGATTTTAATCCTACAGTGACCCAGTGGAATGGATTGGAATGGAAACACTTGTTTCTGTTCCTGAACGTGTGTTTGTCATTTTGGAGTGCCTCCTTTTTTAGGTTAAGAGGATTTAGGTGAACAGGTGCAGACCACTAGGCCTTCACAACTATCATTTCTCCCTCATTTCATTCCTAGATTGCTTTAGCTGGAAAAGAAGTAAAGCATAAGGCAGTCAGCAGGCATGCAAAGCATCAGTTCAAACAGGATTATGTTTTGGCATGTTCCAAGCAGCAGGACTGCACCATCCTAGGTACACACTGCCCTGCATGCACTTAGCAAAATGTACTTGTTTGTAAGCTCACATCTAACCTCAAAATAACTTTGCCCCCACTGTATTCAAAGAAAAGTATTCAGTGGCTCAATGTGAATCTGATTTCCACCTATCAGATTATTTTAGAGCTCTGTGATGGTCAACAATGCAGCTGCTTTGTTAACTTTGATGGCATCTGTATTTTTCATACATTATTTTTCTGTGTAAGAAGTAAGTGGAAGCTTGGATTGAGGGTTCTCTTCCTGTCCATGCAAATGGCAATCAGCTGTTTCTACTTCTCTGGCAGCCTTTAAAAATTGTACACCAACATCCTGTTCTGTTCTTATGATTCCCCAAAGTGTTAAATGACAGAAATAATACATATGGTTAGAAACCAAACAGGAGACCACCAGATACAGGGGTCTGGCCTACACTTTGAAGTCCACATGGCAGCAAACACTGAAAAAAGAGGCACCACTGCTCCCTGCCAAGAGCTTTCCTCAGCCATTCCCAACAAACATTGGCACTGCAGCATGTGGGCTTTGATGCAGTTCCCAGTGAAGTCAGGGGAGCTCTGCCACCTCAGAGCAGAAGGACAGCTGGCCATATTTCATACAGGTGACCTGATCCTACAAATTTCCCACAGAACTCTGGTTTTTGAAGGAGCTCAGATGTGGAGGCCTGTAGCTGCAAGGTGATGGCATTAACACACTGACCGTTCCATGGGAAGATGGGACATAACCAGGAATACCCAAAATTGCAGCTGGTACTGATGGTCCTGGCTCCTTTCTGCCCTTGGCCTCTGGCACTTTACTGCCCAATGAGACCAGGAGGAGGAGGAGGAGGAAGCCTATTTTACCTGCTTTTCTAGCAAGGGGAAGGACTATAAGGCATGTCCTAAACAAGGAATTGTCCAAGATTCTTAGGACTGAGAAGAACAACAGTGAACTGAAGTGTTCTTACCCACTCACCTTATAACCAAGGGCCTTCAGCTCGCTGGCAGAGCAAGGGTACAGATCCATGAACTTGTACCTGTCCACCAGCAGAGCTGTTTCTTTGCCTTCATATTCTTCCTTGAAGGCTGTAAACCTCCGTTTTTCCACCTTCAGGATGCTGGCCAGATCCCCAATGTTACTTTCAAAGGCTAAAAACCGAGCCCAGATCTCCCTGGAACAGAACAGGACACTGAGAGTTACTGAAGGAGGAAGGATTACTGAGCACAATCCAGTTAAAAACCCACAAGAGGACAGAGCCAGAGGAGCCCATCTGGGAGTGCATGGCCATTTCTGTTATTTGCTTTAGGTGCATCTAAAATAGGCATTGCCCTCCCAGTGCCTTCTGTATCTCTGTAATTGCTCTCAGTCTGGTGGGCTGCAAAGGAATTTGTTACAGAAAGGAAAGGAATTCTGGTGTCAAGGACTCCAGCATTTGAGGTGAGCTTTTATCAAACACTCTGCTCATCCTGTACACACAGCTTCACTCTGATGCTGACATGGGAAGGACTCTTTACCATGCATTATGATCTAGTTCCTCTGCACAGAGCAGCACATTCTAACTGGCAAGAACACAACAGGCAGCGCTTCAGAATTTTATACAGCCCAAAATATATATAGTTACTGCTGATTTCTCCATGGAAAATCTCATATATAACTTCAGCAACATCTGACCATATTTCTGGACTTGATTCAACTTTCATTGTAGCTTTGGAGTTCACCTTTGAAGAAGGTTCAGCTTTTAAGCTCTTGTGTTTTGTCACTTTTAAATTTGGTATAAAAATATTTCTTCACAAAAGATTAGAACTGAAGTGCAGAACAAATATGCACAGCAGTGCCATATTTGATTCCTTAGTTTTGATGCTTTTGTCTACCAGAGTAATAATGGTGAAGTGAACCCTCAGACTGCAAGGCCTTGGTGAGCATTTTTTTTGAGAAAGAAACTTAAAAAGTAGTAATGCAAATATGGCAGTGAGTGGTTAATCCAAGTCCTTTCTGGTTCTTTTCCTATTTTATTTTCATGGCTGGGAGATACTCAGCACCCTCCTGAACAAATTCCTGACTCACCTTCTCAGCTCAGACCCCTGAATCCATACTGTACAGGAGGATTTTGCACTCTATCCTCAACAATCCTGCACCAGTGAGGTTTTAAAGTCAATAAATTAATGAATTTCACTAGAGGTGGGATAGGGACTTTCCCAAATCTGTCACAGCTGTTGCTATTTTGGACAGCATAAAGAGGGGAAGGAACATCTGTACCTAATTTTATCCTGCTGTTCATGTTTCTAATTTCTTCAGGATATTTATGGTTGAAAGGGGTTATGTATCTTTTCCAGAGCAGTGAAACTGCTTTTGCAGACATACCCAGATTTCTCAGGTGGAAGGCTCCCTGAAGTTAAAACACGTTCAAACAAAACTCTTGTATTGTTGTCCTCTTTAAAAATAGAAAGAAAAAAAATCACACTGAGTAAAATATATTAAAGACAAATTAAAATATGTCCATTCAAAGAGATGTGTGCATTAGATTAAGCATAAGGCTGACTTTCATGGATTTGAATTTCAGTAAGTATAAAGAGATCCGAGCACCCACATAAAACTTCACTGATGTTAAATTCCAATGTGAATTTGTTCTTTGGGAGTCTGTTTTTATTGATAGTGACAAACTTATCTTACTACAGGTTCTTTTATAAGAGCACAGCTATTGCTTGGCATCTCTTCGGGATGTCTGGGGGTTTTATCAATTTTCTTGAATTATCTCAGTAGCATATGTTGGCAAATTTAAATTTGGCCTTTTGATTCATTATTTCCCTTTTAAATCAGGGCAATATTAATATGTTTGTATAGTCCTCAGAATCCTCCCAAAATTATTAGACCTGGCTCCCAGCAAGCAGTCAGTCTTTGCACATTGCCAGCTGGGGGATGGAGAGGTTGGTGGGTTTGTTCCCAAAACTGCCAACTCCTGCCCTGTGCAGCACCACCTCCTACACTTACAGCTCAGAGATCAGCTCTCCTGGGTTTCAGGAGTTCTGCTGGGTTATTAAAATAGACCAATAAACTAGGGAGTTCTAAGATAATTTTTTCTCATGGCAACTTACAGAAAGGTATTGTCAATATTTATGTAGACCCTTAGCTTAACTTAGAGCAAAATTAAATGTACTTTAACTTTGATAAAATCTCTCATTTTATAGCTCACAGGAGAAAAAGCCCTCAAAAACCATTCAACTCCCAGTGCTTGAAAACCCTAGGAACTGCAGCCTGACAGATGAATGAATGGTGCCTGGTGCTGCATAATCCACACAGCAGCTTGGGTTTCCTTTCTAAGGAGTCCATTCAGCCCCTGCCCCAGGGAATCCCACCCAGAGCCCTTCCACCACCACCTCCACCTCCTGCCCGGGTTTTCCCAGCTCCTGTGCCCTGCTCTTTCCATTGCAGCTCCCCAGCACCCTCCAAGCATGACTGACATGCCCAGTACTGATTTTACATCTTGCTCATCTCATCTACTTGGGGAGAATGAGTTGAATTCATCCTAGCCAGGACCAGCTAATCCCTCACTCCTCTCATGCTGACTGTAAACTCCTTTAAATCTTTTTCCTCAGGATTTAAATTCCTCAGTGTACTTCCCACTGTTCACAGCAGATGCTGTAAAACTCCTGCACTGCCAGTGAGTTACAGTTTGGAAAGTTCACTCTCCTCCCTTCAGCAGAATCAAGATTTAATGTCACCAGACTTCTGGAGCTTCAGTTCAGACAAACCAGCAGCAGGTTTTCTGTTCAGATTAACTGCTGAGCTTCATGAAGAATTTAAACACCAAGAACCTGGCCTGAGTAATGCTTCATTAGACCTCTCAAAGCTTACCATTAAGGTGGGAAAGGTAGTCGATATATGCCAGTACATATTCTGGAATGTCCCCATATTTTTTCAGCCCTAGCTCAAAAATCTTAAAGGCCACAGACTTATCCTGCAAACATCGGGGGGGAAAAAAAAAAGTTATTAGCTTCAGTGAGCTGTGCAGCCTCCTGGCACTTGTTTAGGATCAGGGTGAGCACCTGTGGTTACCTTACTACAATAATACTCCATTAAAGCTGCAGTAACATAGACATGGTGGCGGGTCCGGGCATCCTCTCTCGCTTTCTTAAATATCGTCCTTCCGGATTTAATGCCTTCTGCTCGCCTTGCAAATTTCATGTACTGGATATAAACCTAAGGTGCACATTAATATTTAAATAGCATCAGTGCTAACAAAGAACAGGGTATCATTAAGGTTTTTACTATGTCTGAAGTAATCATGACTCACAAAATACAGCAGATGAATCCAAACAGAAACAAGGCTGTCTTGTGCCTCTGTGTTGTTTTGCTTTACAATACCGAGGCAAACATTTTATAGATTTTTTTTTTCTTAATAAAAAATGGAATACACCTAAGACTGATCCCATGAAAAGATAGTAGTTAATACAGAGATTTTTCAAGGAAGGGGAGGTAAGGAGATGAATGTCATTTACATTAGCTGGTGCCTTCAGAGAACTCAAGGCTTGTTGTAAAAATGATAACTTTCCAATAAAGTTAAGACATCCATAAAGCCAAGGAACAGCCAAAAGGCCTGATGAAGCATTTTCCTGTACATGACACAACCCAAGATACAAATCCTCCTGCCTGCAAGTATTTATACCTGATCAAGGAAATAATGAATGTGCTACTTAATTCAGCAGCCAATTTGTGATTTGCATTTCTTTGGGATTCAACTCTCCTTCACTCTGAATTAGATCACGAATAGCAGCATTCCTTAGCAGGAGGAACTGGCCCATGGTTTCCCATAAGATGTGCCTTTGGGAAGCATTAGATGTGTCTCTAAAGAATGGCAAGTGTCAGTGAATGGATACCTCTCCTCTGACACTGACCTGTTGTTTAGTGTTAGGCTTCACACCTTCTTTTGCCCCCTCATGCTTTGTTGTGTCTGTTTATAATAAACTAAATAACCTTTTGAGGTTGTTGTGTTATAATAAACTAAACAACCTTTTGAGGGCAGGTTACTGCTGACACCCTGTGTTCAGCACCACCACAGCTGGCACATGGACAGTGTTCACTGTGTCACTGCAGCAGAGGCACAGCAACACTCTGCTACCTACATGGTGCATTGCAATTTGCAAACTACATGGCCACAGGGTGCTTGTGAATTATTTTATATCTTTTATCTTCATTACTTGTTGTAAAGGAGACACATGTGTCTCTTCTACAAAGTGCACATGTCCTAGCGTATTTCAATGGGTTAAAGATTGTAATTCTGCCACCTCAGTACTCCATGCCTGTGAGCCAAGGAATCCTGTGAGAGCTTCCCCACTCTGTGCATGCACTGGGTGCCAATCCATGGGGATGTGGAGGCACTAGGATGATCTTACCAGCGTGGGGTCGATGTCCTCGATGGCCAGGAGCCGGTTGTAGATGCTGTGCACTTTCTCATACTTCATCCGGCTCTGGGGGAAGGCAAACACACACACTGCTCACTCACTCCCTTCAGAGCACCTCCCAGAATGCAAAACTCAAGCTGAAGACAAAACTAGAATTCTCCTGTTCCCATTTTTCCCTGGCTGAACACTGTGTATGTCAGTCCCTTTACCCAGATGAGTATTCTGTCTTGTGCAGACATTTTTTACTTCTCACACCAATTTCCCACTAATGGTTACCTACATGCTTTTCAGAAGTCCTTGAAGTCTTTTTCTAATGTAGTAATGCTGCAGCAGAACTGGCATTGGAGGTGTTTGGCATACAAAGACTGTATCCTTTACCTCTGTCTAAAAGCCATGTGCAGATAGGTGGGAACACCATCTCCTTAACTCTGCAACCTACGCATTTCCAATAGTCCATTCTGCTTCCTGCCAGCTGCAGCCCTGCAGGCTGTATTGTGCAGCCTTGAAAAACCAGAACACAGCATACAGGAGGCTGCACTGAAAACCAAGGAAGGATTTTTCTTTTAAAGGCAAAGGCTTCTTTCCCTCCCTCTGTTGTCCTGAAGTTCTCCCTGGAAAGATTCTTTCATGATAAAGTAAGTGGGCAAACTATACCCCACACAGGACTGCACAGTCCTCATCTGCCCAGTGGGAAACAGCCTTTATTCCTGCTGGAATAAACACCACTGGGACACTGCTCCTTGTGGAGGCTCACTGTGGTCTGGGGAAAGAGATTTCTCCAGAGAGCTGCAGCAAAGGTGGCCCCCATCTTCTGTCACAGCCATGCCAACAAAAACATCACCTCCCCAAGAATCAGACAGGAAAGGTGCCTTTGATGCCCACTTTAAAAGTGAAGAAGCTGATGCTCTGGGAAATGGAAATTTTTAAGCATTTCACCCTTATGATAACTTCAGAAATACAGTCAATATTGAAACAGAAAGAGAGCGGATTTTCATAGCTTTTCCTCTTCATTTTGTCAGCTCCATCTCAGAAACACTGAATAAGGCTAGAAGAATCAGTAAATTAATTCTACAGAATTTTGTGTACTCAGTATGTTTCAAATAAATGACAGTATTAATGGGAGATGTATTTGGATTTTAATGTCAGTACATCACTATTTTTGCTCACCTCTTCATAATCTGCATATGCAAAATAAAGAAGCATATTCTTCTTTAATAAAGTGCTGATCGCTCTTTCATAAATATTAGCAGCCTCATCACTGAAAAGTTTAGCATTGTTCATGTCCTGTTATAAAATAAGTATAATAATATAATTGTTCAGCATCTGTGACAATGAAGGCCAATTTATGGAATATCTCTTGTGTGTGACAAGCCCCAGTGAATTTCCATTCAGTGCTCCAACAAAGAGATAATCATCTCCCCAGTACTTAAGGAATCACAAAATCAGGCCCAAAAAATCCCCCAAGCCTAAAGCTGGCCAAAACTGAAACAATTTTTCACAATTCTTGTCTAAAGTGCATACATTTTTATTTATTAAAATTTTTAGTTTCCCCATTTGAAAATTCTGAACATGTCACAACTATTTTTTTACACCCCCCTCCCTGATTCTGAGGAAAAACTGAGAGTACACCATGTCAGAGCAAGGAAAGAAGAGAAAGCCAGTGCAAGCTGCTTACCCCTTTCTCAGCCAGCAGCTTGCTGGACTGCTCGAGGTACTGAGCTGCTTCATACCAGATGTCTGGGTGATGGCCCAGCACCAGGAGACACTGCTCATAGGCAAACATCACTGTGGGCAAAACACGACAGGAACACTCCTTGGAAACGGTGCCACCATTGTACAACCCAAGTGTGGAATGCAAAATTCATCAAATAAATCAGACAACATCAACACTAATTGGCTTTGAATACAATGGTCACTGCTGCAGTTCTTTTATACTGCCAGGAACTTCATGAACCACAACCAGCAGCTAAAACCTGCCTTGTCCACAGAGGAACAAGCACAGCTCACTCAAAACGGGCCATAAAATCAGGCTGCAATCTACTGTTCCCTGACCTGCACCAGAGGTTCAGTGGCACACAACTATAGCACTGTCTCCCAAAATCCATTTCTTACTTTCAGCTTGGCTTTAGCAAAATCTAGATTGTTTTTTTATAAAAAACCACCCACACAATTCAAGAAACTCCATCAACATCTACTCCAGCACCATCCCTGAACACCGAATCACGTCGTGGCTTCTACTGGAGCTGAGAAATACAATTCTCTACACCCTAGAGACATCTCATTACCTCTTTTTGTTATCAGAGTTTGATCTTCTGTTCGTAGAGGGTTGCTCTTTTCCCACTGGATGTACTTCTTCCACATGTCCACCTGCTGAGCCTCCTGGGGGGTGTTTTGGGGGGGCACGGAGGGAGCGTTGCGGTCCAGGCCCTTCATCACTGTTTCATATTCCTGAAACAGAAGCAAGGCTTTGAATTTAAACACTTCCTTCAGGTTATGCTTCCTAAAACAAATGGAAATATTTTAGCATGCCAGCCTTACTAGTCTGTGCACACTTTTATTTGATGTAAGAACCAAGTTTAATGCTGGTTTGTGAAGTTAAATAGGACAAAGAAAAGTCAACAGAAGGTTGTACCTTTGCCACACGTCGTGCATTCATGTAATCTCTACTCCTGTCCTCGATCATCTTCTTGGCTAAGTGAATATTGATGCCCTGGAGAAGGGTGAAAAAAGGAATTGGCAATGTGCAATTTCCCTTTGGACATAATGAATCTTATTTTATACAGGAAAGAGCTCGAAAGGGGATGCAAAAGTGAGCAAAGACAAAGTTATTTTAAGATACCAATCTCAAAATATTTATTTCACCTAATAAATATATGGGTAAGAACTTATACAGAGGATGAACTCACTACTAAAATTCAAGTGACCTGAAGCACCTCAGCTTATGTTTAATCACTCTCAAACATACAATGAGCTTCACATGAACTGTTGTGGGTGAAAGTGGGAAAATTTGTGATTTACAGTTTTGCTCTTAAATGACGGTCAGTGACAGCTGCCTGACTGAGAGCACATGAGCAATTTGATTTTCTGGTACAAGGAGTACCAGGGATTGACCTCCAGGCTCAGAGCTCTGCCTTCTCCTCTGTTCCTGAAGGAACTGACAGCTCTTAGAAGAGGTTCCATGCAAAGGCTCCTGCCTTTGTCAGCAGTGTCAGCACTGCCTGACAGCCTCCAGGACTGCACACATGTCACACACGTGCAGAGGGCTCTGCTGTGCTGCTCTGCAAGAGCAGCAGGGGCTGGGGGCAGCCAGGCCCTGGGCACAGGGTCCTGGCAAGAACAAAACCTTGAAGAACTGCTCTTGGGCAGGAAAAGCAGCCACCCCTTGGCTATGCCTGTGTCTGGGTGGATTTTGCTGGTGTGGTTGCCAGGACTGTGCAGAAGATGTGCACAGCTTTCAGTCCAAGTACAAAGAGGCACCTGAGCTGGGAAGCAAAGGGAGCTTTGCCCTCACTGCAAGCCAAGGCACTGTCTGGGATGGCAAGCTGGGCCATGGGGCACACAAACCCCACAATGCTCCAGCTAAGCCAGGACCAGGCTGAGGGTACAGCAGGACTCTCCCAGGATACACAACCAGCTCAGCAGCTGTGCAGGTTTGTGAGCCAGATTGTCACTTTGTCACTGAGCCACAACTCCCTAAAAGCTCTACCACTTTCGACCATTTAGTTAATTAAAGACTGGTGACTGACAGGCTGGTATTGTTACCTGGTGGCTACAGCTGAGCTGAAGGAAAGCTCAAATTACAGCAAATGGCCATCACCTTTCCATACTGAGACCTGCATGAAGCCTCTGTGCTGTTGGGCTGCTGACATGGGCAATCCCTCCCCCTCAAAGAGCCCTTCTGGTGAGGAGCATTCCTTTCCCTGTGCCAGGACACTCGTGAGCAGCAGCCCTGCCCCTGAGGTCAGAGTAGCCACAACAGGACAGACAGATCCCTGTGCCCCAGCAGAACACTGGCCCTCAGCTCCCAGCAGCTCAAACAGCCTGAGGGGCTGCTGGAGCTCCAGGTGTCAGCCAGAGCTGCCTCAGCTGGGACAGCTCTGAGCCATGGCTTTGGCAGCCTCTCCATGTACAATGAAAGCAGGAGGAACCAGCAGTGAAAGCCTGTGTGGGAGGGGAAGGGGTGGTTTATGGGGAAGTTGTGGTGGGGGTTTTCCTACACTGGAGAAGGTGTGTCCTGGGCATCCTCCCTGGGGACAGCAGTGGCGTCCCCAAACACCTATGGGACATTGAGCTGCCATGGTACACGCTCGTGGCTGGGGATGCCTGGAGTTCTCCCAGCAGAGGCTCTCCCACCCAGAGGCTCTCCCAGCAGCTAAGCACCATGGCCTTATTAACATGAGAGGGCATCAAGCTCACAACTTGCACAATTAGCAACAAGGAAAGAGGAACTGGCCCTTCTCTGCTGCTCAGGGCACAGGGAGCCACAGCAGCCACACCTGTGCACAAGCAGCAGGACCAGAGCTGTATGAGCATCCCTGCTGGGCAGTGCTGAGCACCAGGGCACCCCCATCAGCTCTGCACTCACACTGCTGCTGACTGGGGCTGCTTGGTCACCAGATGTGTTTAAAAACACACTCTAAAGGTGCAGCTACAAACTGGCCTGAAAGGGCAGAGAGCTGAGCTGAGGGCAGCGTGGGAGCAGACTCACCTGAAGGGGTGCTGGAATGGCTTCAGGTGGAGGATGGTGAGGAGCATTTTTAAACACTGAGAACATGTAACTTAATGCCGTGGAGGAAGTCCAAACCATCCCAGCTGAATGCCATTTGACTCTGAGTGAAAGGAGGGGAGTGCCTCCTTGGGGACACAAGTCCTCACTGCCAGCTGAGCTGCTCCAGTGATGCCTCACTCACTCATTTACCAGCAATTCCACTGAGCCAGCTGGGAAATGGGACAGCCAAATGAATCTCATGGAGGGTCTTTGAAAGAAATTTAAAAATCACTCAGGAGTGATTTTTTGCCACAGGAGTTGGTACATACTGCACACAAAAACGTGTTTATACTGCTGGTCACCTCTTTTATACATATGTGTTTAGTGGATATGGGTTGGGCACCATATTTGATTACAGGATAATTACTTCTTTCTAAATGTCACAAAGAATCAGTTATTGGTTACCTCTTCATATTTGTTATAATCTCTCCAGAGCTGCTCTATGTTTATCATGGGGTTGACACAACCACGCTGGTAAACCCTACGGACAGCTGTGATCCTCTGGTTTTCTGCATAAGATCCTACTGCTTCTCTAAACAGTGGGGAGAGAGAGCAACGTCAGCTATGACAGGTCACAACTGGCAGAACATCAGCATTGCATCAACTGAGCTTAAAAAAAAGTGAATTTTCAGGTACTTACACGCCTTTCAAAAAATTGATGTAATCCACCCAGATCTAGGTGAGAAAAAATATTACATATGGTGAAACCAATGGTTAGCTGTACTTGTCATAAAGTTAGAAGTAAAATGTGTTTGATTAACAAAACATACCTGGTATGACATGATTTCCATGCCAATCTTATCCAGAGCAAAATCATAGGCCTGAGCCATTTTTTCTCTGAGGGAAAGAACCACAAAGACCATAAAGCAAGTGTTTAGTATTTTAAAAATTCTTTATTTAAGAGTATTCTTTTGTGCAGCAAGTTCTAACCAAACATCAAGGAATCAGAAATATTCAACAGGTGAGAGCAAAAATTGGTATTCAGATGGCTTTAAATTCCTTATTCAGATTCTGATGGGGTTTTGGTTGTTTGTTTTATTCAAGAATTACAAATTCATTGGTGGCAATCCAGCATTTTAATAGTTCCTGGCCCACCCCAAGTCAGTGGAAATCCACAAATATGATATGAAGCTGAGAAGAAACCAACTGCTCTCCACATCTTCTCAGCTGACAGAAGCACCCATGGTTTCTTAGTTTTTCCCCTCAGAGTTCCCCAAACCTTTTTGTAATTCTCCAGGAGCCCCAGAAGGCTGGGACAATTAGGAGTAGCTCCCTTGTGTGAAAACTGCCCAGAATACTTCACACAATTTATTTTCCCCAAATTCCAAGTATTTTCCCTCAAATTTAAAGTGTTTACAGAATTTCCTTGGTTAAGTTTCAGTGAAAGCTTTTTTTTTCTCTCAACTTTTCTTCTAGCTTCCTTTACTCAAACACACTTCAGTACCTTATTGCCTCCTTGACCACATTTACAGGAGAAACAGAGGAAAGGTAAGGTGAACCTTCTAAAACTGTTTCAAAACAGTCATGTAAAAATAAATTAAAACTCCTTGCTTATTTTCTTTGTTAATGCATTACTCATTTTGCCAATTATAGTGCAAAGAAATTATGGTGGGCTGGGGAAGAAACAGTTAATAGATGCTGGAAGTCACTGGTATTTTTTGAAACTCAACCCACAGGAATATAAACAAGGAAAATGTAATAACTGAAAAGGGATGAAGATTAACATACCCCAAAATTCTGACACCCTGAATTTTATGACTTTTTAATGCCTTCCAAAACTTCCTCCAATTCCTGAACTCTTTACTGCTACTGGTCTCAGCTGGAACCAGTGCTAAATTTTGTGGAGACTAAACAGGACATGGAGGGCAAGGACAAAGAAGAAGAAATGTGTTTCAGGTGTTTCAGGTTTTTGGTTTAAGCACCAATCCCATCTGCAGAGAACTGGAATTACTACACCAGCTCCTCCACTGCTCTTATCCCATTCTGTAAGAGGAATCCAGACTAAGGAACCAATTTTACCCAGCAAGCTCAATTAAAGAGACTTGAATGTTTTTTCTAAATGCAGATTATATATTAACCTCCCCCAACAGAAAATCCCCAGAGAGATTTGTGACCCAGGCTCTTCCCCATCCCCTGGCCAAAAATCAAGAAGAGATCCACCATAAAACTAGAATAATTCAGAGCAACTCTGGGAACTTACTTGTAACTAGGTAGCTTCCCCTTGGTTTCTCGTACATAGGAAAGGTAACATTTCCATAAATCAATGTGTAAAACCTTCATAAGGCAGCGCTGAAATAACTGTGCAATACATCAAGAAGACGTGATCAGGATTCCAGACACAGAAATTAGGTTTCTACTTTTAAAGCTATACAAAATGAATTTAAATAGCCCTTCTAATTGTGATTGAGATTTATAAGGAAGAAGAAGTTAAACTACTCATTCTTTTGTTTAAAGCATCTCCATGCTATGCAAGGGAACTGGAGAGAATTAAGCAGAAAAATCCCCCTGCAGATTTCACTGATTAGAGCTTGGCAGCAACAAGTCAACTTTAGTGCTACTTTTTAATCTGTGTTTTACATTCAATGACAGCTACAGAATTTTTTCAATCTGATTTAGCCCAATCACAAGGTACTTGTTCTTGCTATAGAGATATATTACATATATTAATATGACTCACCTTTTCCACCTTGTCATAATTTTTTGCTTTAATCTACAGGGAAGCAGAAAAAAAACAAATCACTTAAGAAACTATTTTAGAATAGTAGGAATATATTCTTCATACAGTACTATAGCATTGCAGTTTGTACTTTGTCTGCCTAAACTAATTACATCAAAACACCCCATAACGTTGCAAAAATATAATTAAACATACAGAAGTCATGTACTTTGCTGCAAAATTAGCAGATTTTTTATTTTTATTTTTAATTCTTCAATACCAAAATGTAGGTACCAGTAGACAAATTTCCTTTCTGGTTTGAACCCCCAGACTTAGCCTTTTATTTCAAGGAACCTGATGCATTCAGAGCAGATATAGATGTAGAGCTTCTACACCAAGATTTAGTAAAGGGTAAAATACTTATTTACAAAACTACTAGGCTAATAAATGTATTATACTTGAATATTCATTTCTCAAAGTGCACTTTGCTCCAATCTGCTGATGCTGAATAAGGGAATAATACCCATGGAGAACCTGTTTTTCCCAGCCCCCATGCTCCCTGGGAGGAGGAAGCAAAGCACTCTCACATGCCAGCAGCACTTTCATTTATTCAGACACACACCACAAGGGCAGGGGGTAAAATTCAGACCCCAGCTCACAGTTTGCCTTTCAGCCAGGACAAAGGAAAGCACGAGACTCTGTGGCATCCTGCATGGATTTGTTAGCTTCAGCTAGGGTAGCAGGCTAGGCAATCTCTACAGACACACCCTGATGACACAAGGAAAATCAACAACACCCTTGAAAGAGGCCTTGAAATAAAAAAAATAAGGATTTGTTACGCTGTGTTGCATTTTTGTAAAGCATTAAACTCCCCTTTTAGATCTCACTGCTCTTTGTTCACTTGGAGGATTCCCAGCTTTATTGTGGTGTGAAACACAAGCACCTGTCCATTTCCCTGAGGAGCACAGTGTAGCAAACAGCACCCTTGGCACCAGGGATTCATGATTTCAGTTTACAGCATTCCCACTCCAGAGCACAGCAGCGTTTTTAATGGATGCATCAGGAGACAGGGACTGCAGGAGATCTAAAATAAGAACACCACGCCTCCTCTTCCCTGAGTATCTCTATTCTGCAACACCCCAGGACCGAGAGACTTCAAAGAGCCATCCCCATCTCTCTCACTCCCAAAAAAAGATCAGTGAAAAATGGGAGAACTGAAAAAATATTGAAAAAAAACCTTTATTGGCACACAAGGCAGACTGGACCCTTGGACCCTTGTGTCTGTACCATACTTGAACTGGAGCAGTATCCCACCCAGGCTGAAAGAATTCCACACAATCCAGGATGGCAGGAAGGTAAACCTAATTGTGTCTTGCAAAGAGTCTCAAAAAAAAAAAAAAAAAAAAAGACATTTTTCATTTTTACTTCATCCTTCTTCTCCCGCTCCCTAAAATCTCCTGCTATCCTTGGCTGAGTAAAAAAGAACAAATGAATCTTGGGTTCTACGCCTCAGCACACAGGACAGCTGCCTGCACCTTCTTTCCTTTTATTTAAGTGAAACCTTCAACAAGATATGCAGGATTATCTTTTTTTTTTAAAGAGAATGAGATAGGAGATAGTATGAATTCTTTTGTGAAAATGAAATAATTAATTCATGGCTCTGCCACTGACAAAAAGGCATCAACGTCTGGTTATTCAGTAATAAGATGAAAAATAATTTTTAAGAGCTCAGAAGGAAAAGCTGTAAGCAGACAGGGCAAAAAATGATTCTGCCTGCCAGGTGCAGCCAGGAAACCATTGTCAGCAAGTTTAGTAGCTCCTGGCAGCACTGTCACCAGGCAGCATCAAAGGATGGAGCACAAGGAATACGTATCAATTAGACTGCTTGCACTTCCCAGGACCAAAGACCTTGAAAAGAAAACTACTTTGCTAAGAAAAGGAGGTATATTCTTCATTTGCATGGGTTATGACTCAAAGCAAAATATTTGCTATGTGATTATCATATATATGAAAAGCTGCTGACCACATCTGGACTTCAAGTCAGCGTTCTATATTTGTTAAATGCACACAAGTGGTTTGGTATCTAAAAATTCAGAAACCATGGTACCAGTGAAGTTAGGAGGCTGGCAAGCAGGATTTGAGAAGAAAAGCAAAGCAATATTGGCCAAAGCTTACTGGATCTCTCAATGGAAAAGTGTGGGAGAGGTTTTACAGTGACTTCTGTGAGCCAGAGAGAAGTTTGATAAGAGGATCCATGTTTACCCGTGAAAGAATTTCCTACCAAGGTCATTGACATAGAAACCAAGAAAGAAAGAAGGATAAATAAGAGAAACTTGCAATTGCCTATTCCAATGAGCACTTTGTCTTTCCTGACCTGTGAGTGAAGTGTAAACTCAGGAATTTTGTAAGAATGTGTAAAGACCATTCATGCCAGAATAAAAACAGGTTTGAAGCCTTCTGAAAATGGAGTGTGTTGCTTTGTATTGTGACTGTCTCAACTATGACAGAAAAGCATCTCTCCTGCAGGAATCTGCATTTCTTGGCTCACCACTCCCATGCCAACAGCCCTGCAGCCCTGGCTCAGGGAAAGCCCAGCACCACCCCCAGCAGGGACCCATCACACATTTCTTGGTTTTCCTATGACAGACACTGCAACAGGCACTGATGAGATGTGGGAAAGCATTAAAGAACTGACATTAATACTGTAATTTTGTCCTTAAAAGACAAACATAAAGTCAACTGTAACGATATTTACAGCAACTTATCCTCCAGTTTCTAAGGCTGCCAGGATTCCCATTCTGACTGCTTTAATTCAAGGGGCAGGTCTAACCCTCACAAGCTGACACCAAGGAGTGGCTCCACCACAAATCCATCTCCTACTCAATGAGATGAGGGATATCCTCATTCCAAGGTAAAATCCATGTAATGAATGTCTCCCCTCCATCCTTGAGGACTACACAATACCACCCAGTCTGACCAGCTATGCTTGGACATTCCTGTAGCAAAACACACCTGAACCTGCCCTCCTCTGCCCATGACAAGGAGAAATTCCACCTGCTTTGCTAGAAGAGTAAATTTAGATTTGATGTTCCAATAAGAAATTTAAGTCACTACTGTATCACCTTTGTACAAGATGAGTCTGTAATATAAGTCAAATTTCTTCCCAGAATACACAGTGTAATTCCCTATAATGAGCTTCACAAGCATTGAAGGGCAAAACTTAATCCATAAATTACACAGCACTTCATCCTTTTAAACAGACTTTTACAAGCCACATGAATCATTTATGATTATGCAAGGCAAGTGATTTTACTAATCTAGAGACTTAATACTAGTTCTAGTTGTCTGGCAACATGCATCACAAGCCTAAAAAGCATCCCTGTTTTATTTTAACCTCTTCAGCTTTCCATCAAGCTCCTAAGGAAGCACAGTTAGTACATGATAATTAAGGACCAGCATGATTTCATTTATTTCTATATCCCAACTCCATTT
Source organism: Agelaius phoeniceus (assembly GCF_051311805.1). Taxonomy (NCBI): domain Eukaryota; kingdom Metazoa; phylum Chordata; class Aves; order Passeriformes; family Icteridae; genus Agelaius; species Agelaius phoeniceus. The sequence continues at coordinate 6,163,873 of NC_135270.1, forward strand.
TCTTTCTAGCAATTGTTATTTTTCCAGGGGAAAAAATATTTTCTCCAGCAGAAAATTTGATGTTCCCTTATTCACTCCCTGCAGCTCTTCCCTTGGTGAGGTAGATCCTCTTGCTTTCTTTACTGCTCCCACTGCCCCTGCACTATTCTCCAAGGTTTCTTAGAGTTTTTTTGGACCTGAAGAGAAACACTCTGCACCCCTGGGACTGCAGCAGCTGATGAGTGACAAATTGGGAGAGAAGAAACACCACAGCTACACAGGTGTTACCTTTTTGAGGATTTTCCTAAAATCTGGTTTTGTTACAAACACTAAAAGCCACGCACCATCCTTATTGTTTGGTTTTTTTTTTAAAAATACACAAAATCTGTTTCACAGTATAGTATACAAAATTACAACCAGAGTCTAAATAGAAGTATTTGGAAATATTCTTTTGTTTGTTAACTGAAGGGACCTCATTGTGAAGGACCTATATTCACTGACAGTTACACGACTGGGTATTAGATAAATAAAATCAACATTTTAAAAATAAGATTAGACTACACAAAATTTATGACCACTGAATCCATTTGTGCTGATCATTTGCCTTTTTTTTTTTTCTTAACATCTTGATTGTTAGGGTGAAATAATCAACTCCCCACTGTCAAGCACAGTGGGGTGCAGTTTGGGTCTCCAGCAGTACAGAACTGTGGGTAACAAAATCCATTCACATTTCTCTGTTTCCAAAGTACAGGCTAGGGACCACAGCAGCTCAAACTGTTCAGACCACCTCAAAGGAGTGGCACTGGAAAGGATGGAGATGCCAATTCTCTGTTCTACCTTCAGCACATGCAGGCTTCTGCTGTTTGCTGAGGCTCCCAGTCAGTGACTAATTGTGTGAGCATTTAACATGGCAAACTCCTTTTGCTCCAGCTCAGGGCAAACAGCAACTCAAGCTCTGCCCAGACACATGAAATGAAGAAAAAAGGCAGGGCTAGCACTGCACTTCCCTGTGGTCATTAATCCAAGGAGGTTGGACAATCACTGTCTAAAGAACTGGATGCAAAACTTCTTTTATGTATGCTGAACAAAGCATGTACTTCATTTGTGCCAGATATTCCAAATCCTTTCTTTAAAAGCATTAGTATGTGATTGCAGAAGCAATTTCTGTAATATATTGTTTTGCTACAATTTGTACCAGATAAGGCTTGAATTACTAGGTATTTCTGCTGTCTTCAATCAGAGTTTTAATATTCCCTGTGAAAATACAGCTTTTATCTTGCTATTAGTAAAGCCTGCAAGGAAGAGATAGAGTACACTGACCATGGGAAAATTCATTTTCTCAAAAGACAGCAAGATGAGATTCTACATATTTTCATTCAGAACTGTAATTTTTCACATTCAGCTGGTTATATGTTTCAATTTCAAAGTCTGCCATAAAAGTTCCTTAAAATTATTCTAAATTAAATGCCTCCAACTACTATTTAGGACTATTTCTAGAGCTTCCAGAACCATGGCATCAAAATTTAAAAGTCATGTTGTTTCCATAGATATATTACATGAAAAACAGGATTCACTCACAGCTGCCAAAAAACCCCATCTGTAATGCAGAGGGGGGAAAATCCCCACTATTTTGCAATCTGCTTCTGAGGAAACCTGAGAACAGAATATTTCAGTGGGAAGGAACCTACCCTGATCACCCAGTCCAACTTCAGGGCTGACAAGAGGCTCAAGGATGTTCTTAAGGGCTAAATGACACTTAAATGTAATTTACATGTCCAAATGACACTTAAGCCCCAGCAGGCTCTGGGCCACCTCTCTGGGAAGCCTGTCCCAGTGTTCCACCATCATCCTTGAGGTGTCACATACACTGTATTTATAGTTAGGTACACTTTCAATTTGCTCACAGTATTTAAGAATAAAAAGCTGTACAGTAACTGAGAATATTGGCTCTGTTAATGAAGCAAAGCTGCAGTTCTATAAATCCAATTATCAGTTCATATCCTGCACACAAAAATAGTTGAACAGGCACTTACTGAACAGATAGTGAGAAAGCTGACTTTTAATAGCAAAATGCTGAGCCACATTACCATTTTCAACAGAAAAAAGTGGTCATGTCTACAGGAAAAATGATAATTAGGAAATGAAGGGCAGCAATTTTCATAGGGAGCTAAGTGGCAGCAGGAAATGGGGACAGGGCAGTGGCAGAGACAGAGCCACTGCATGAATGGGCAGCAATATGCAAAACTGCTCCTCATTCTCTTAACTTCTTGAAAATTCTCATTACAGCTTCATCACCCCAAGCCTTTAATAAAACCTGCAACAGCCTTGAGAAACAATTAACCACAGCATATCAAGGTAACACACTCTACCAACATCTCTCCTCTGAGGGGCAGCAGCCTAGAGAATCTCTGCCTGAACATCTCCCTCACTGACTAACTGCAAAAATTACACTGAAGACTTGAAAAGGCTATTTTTGAAACTGCAAACATAAAACTAGATTTATCTGGAAGTCTTGGAAGGAAAGGAACCCAGGGAGCCTGAGGGTGGTGAGGGAGCAGCTCAGAGCAGAAAGCTTTGGAAAAGGGTGCAAAAGAAGAACTTGTGAAATGCCCCTCTGCAGACAGAGTAACAGTCCCCAGTTAAAGTGCTGACATTCTTAATTAGAAAAACTATGTAAACAAATAATTACCAACTGAAAAAGACTGCAAATGGAAGATGTCTTTTTGTTTAATCTATTAGACTGAAAGAGCCAGTACCTTTAATTCTCAGATGCATCAGGAAAGGATTCAATCCATACAAATACTTGAATAGAAAGTGCTTAAGTATGAGCAAACTGCATTCCAGAAGTGCAGGAATACAAGGCCTGAGGATATTGACAGCCTATTTGTTACTTACAGCAAACATTGATCTAGAAGTGATGAAGGATTAATGCACTGCAGTAAATAAACTTTGCCACTAATAATATATTTTGGAATATAAAAGAACTACCTACGTATCCTAATTCCTAAATACCTACTGTAGTGTCAAGGGCAAATGCTTTGCTAATAAGTAAGAGCTCAGAGACAAAGCTACTAAAACTAGCAATTGTGCTTTGGTTTACACCTTAGTGCAATTTGATTAATTTTATATTAAATAGAACATTAGAAATAGAAACTTGCTTACTTCTATGAAATAGACAAATCTGCAGGAGTAGCATCTGCCCCCATCCCCTTACAAAAACTCCTGGCTCTTGGTCCTGCAGGGAAGGCCTTTCTTCATATTAGTATTTTGAAAAGAATGCATAATTTTCAGGCACCACTCTCACGAGACAGAAGGTGTACAGAGAAATATTTATTTATAGGCTGCCTTAAAAAAAAAATCTGCAGTGACAAAACTCTTCAGTGATTTTTCTGGTTGGAGAATGATTCTGAATTGCAATCACTGATTCACTCCCTACTTCATTTATTTCAGACATCTCTTTTGTTTTTAATCTAATTATAAAAAATAAGCAATTTCTCACGTGTCTTTTCTCTTTCTTCCTATCTACAACATCCTACTGTTATCTCTTCTCATTTTGGAGGTTTACTTTCTTTCCAGAACACACTTTCATTAAAAAAACCCCAAACACACCCCCCACCCCAACTGGGAGTTATGTTTAAACACCAAACCCATCTGTTATTACTTGCACTGCTGTTCTTCCTGACTAACTGAGCCCCAGTACTGCAAACATCTCTCACAGATTAGGAGTGATGTGAAGCTGCAAAACCAGCCCTTTTAAATCATGATGAAAAGCATACTCTATGCTCTTCAAAACAAACAGACAGTGTCACTTCTCTTTTACTTTAGCACCCTACAGCTCTGACATTTCTGCCCAGAAACTGGGGGCAAAGAAGAGAACAGCTCCATGTCTAAGTTTTCTTTTCCTGTGAGTCTACTGCACTGGCTGTTCTTTGATGAAGCTCCCAGATCTACAGCTCACATCAGCACTGCCAGCTTTTTTCCCTTGCTCTGTTTCTACCCACTCTTTAATATATTCTCCAACTCAGGAAAACCATTACCTTTTTTTATTTGGGCAATCTGCCCATTATGAAATGGAATGTAATATTAGCTGTATGAAGTAATTTACAAATGCTAAGCACCCACTATGTTCTAGCCAGATTCTACTTCATACCCAGATTCTCAATCTCATTTTAATGAAAAGTCAATTTTCAACATGCCCCATGGCTTGTAATTTCCTCTTCAATTTCACACTCCCTTTAAGGCACAGCAAAAAACACCACCCCACATTCACAGCCCTGCAAACTTGCTTCCTTCCCAACTTAGGCATTTCAGTTTTTCCTGTGTGCTTTGGTTCACTTCTGCTGCTCTTCCCTTTCTCAAGGTCTCTTGTACCTTACAGAAGCAGTGGGATGTTCTAGGATGTGGTTTTGGATAGGTAATATCCCCAGATCTACTCGGATCGTTTGCAGTTCTTAGAAAGTATGCAAAGCAGCAGTGATTTTCTTCCTAGAATTTACTTTTTATCATTTAACTCTCAAATTATAGGACTCAAAAGCACATCTAGCACCCATAGATTGCACAATAATCTCTATCTAACATGATAAAATGCAATGAGATAAATTAAAGATTTGCAGTCTTAGCTGTTGGCCAGATCACTGAAGTTTAAAAGTTTCATTAAGAGGGAAGCCTAAAGCCAAGGTATTTGGTCCATCTCATTGGGCTAGAGATCCCTAATTTGTAAAATCAGAAAATTACATCATTTGTCTACTTCAATCGCTTTTCAAAAGAGAACAGTCCCTCAGCAGGGCCCATTGCAATTGAACACAGGCACTCCTCTAATGCTTTTCTCAGCTGATTTAATAAGATTATAGGCACCAGTGCCTATTATCTGAGGAGCACAGACCAACTGCAGTCTGCCAGTGCCACCAGACACACTCTACCCCAATAGAGCTGGAATAATAATAATAATAATAATAATAATAATAATAATAATAATAATAATAATAATAATAATAATAATAATAATAATAATAACAACAACAACAACAACAACAACAACAACAATCACCCACTACGTTCTAGCCAGATTCTACTTCATACCCAGATTCTCAATCTCATTTTAATAAAAAGTCAATTTTCATAATAATATAATCCAAGCTGGATAATAATCCAAGCTGGAATTCCTTGCTACACTCAGAACAAGGCAGGGATCAGACCACTGCAACAGATTACATGGAATAAAGGGTATGTGAGGCATCACTACCTAGGGAAAAAAAGCCAATTGTTCCTCTCACACCCTATAAGGCTGTGACCTAAGATGTAATTTATTAAGACTCTTAATTTGAAATCATCATGCTTTCTCATGTCTATCAGTGTCCATTACAGTAAGGTACAGCTATTTTAAAAAATCATTCCTGCTTTCATTTTGCTATCCTCAAATTCTTTAAGAAAGTGGCAGTTTACTATGTCATTTGAGGTTATGGCTGAGGAAAATGAGGTGTTTTAAGGGGCACAGAGTTCCCCTTTAGGTTTATAGTTTTATAATTTCTCATTATACTCATCACATGCCTACAGTTTTGACACATTCTTTTCAGATGAAAAGGGTTTGCATAAAAGGGCAGAAAAGAGTAAGTTTGATAAGCAAACTGTCAATTATAGTATTTCAGACAATTTTTTTAGTAAAATAAGGCTATCAAATAATAATAATTTTTATGGAAGAAATCTCTGTTCATTCACCAAGTGTATGTTAGAAGTACACCTGAGCAATTTACAAGTTCAAAGAGATCTTACTTCTTTAAGAGAACCTAGAATATAAAATTTTTAAAAAGCTACACATCTGTAAGGCAGCCTCCACAGGGACTTAGCAAAAAGGGCTGATAACCCAAATGAAGATATCTTAAGATCAGAAAGAACTGCTGCCCTTTTGAGTGGTCAAATCCATTCAGTGGCCATGCATTCATGGCTCACATTTTCTAGCATGGAACTGGTCTCAGAAAGGCTCTCCCCAGTAAATCCAGCCAAACAAGCAATTCTCCTAAGGAAAAGGAATACAGGTTATTCAAGGAGTTAAAAATAGTACTAGATGATGTAATTGTCATACAGAATAATCTTCTTACTCTTGTAACATTAGCGCAAGACCAGCTTGGCCTGTTAGCAGAGAACAAATTGTTCTTAATATTTTGCCTCTGTTCTTAGAATATAAAGAGCAATTTTACAATAATTTGTAGCAGAAATGGCCCAGAGAATGGTTCTCAAAACCATTAGACTGATCCTCAGCCTCCAAAAGCGCCTGAGGGCTTTCCTGTCTGACCACAGAAGCCACTGTCTCATCACAGGAAACCATAAATCAGAAATTGTAGAGTTAATAGTGCAGAATAATGCTCAGGCACAAGCAATTCTCTGCAACTGCATCCCAGCATCGATTTGCAGCTGACAAGATGTTGTATGTTGTACATTGCATTACAAAATAAACCCTAGCAAAGGTAACCCACTAATCCCAAACCAAGCGCACTTCAACTGCAGTGCCATGAAATGAATCTTTAAAGGAAGGGATGTGGTTCCTGGCTTTGACATGGATTTCCTATGAAATCATTAATAGGATTAGGTCAATCATTTATTAAAGTAGGATAATAATCTGCCTCAGATGATGACTGAGCTGCTTTTGGTTTACATGACTGAAGCATTCCATTAATGAACTTCTTCCTGCTGAAGTTCAGGGAAGTTATTTTTCTAATATAGGCAGCTGCCCTCATCAAAAATCTTTCACATGTCTGTCAGAAATCAAGGAAATTCCCACATCTTTTTTGAAAATGGACATTCTTAATCATAATTACTGGGAAATCTAGTCTACAATATTAAGTTTATATTGGAAAAGGAAAGACTATATCTGAAGAGTCAGTCACAGAATTAAACACCTAGCTTTCTGTCTTTTGGCCATGAAGAGAAAACAGACTTTACTATAAAAACAGCATTCAGTGGTAAAACAGTTTCCTTCAAGACAGGAGTTTTACTGCAGGGTCTCAATATCTAGCAACCATATCTGGACTGATCACCAACAACCTCATCCAAAACCACATGAACAATGCAAATCTTTTTGGTAAAAACTTGATCCAAAAACTTTCCATGGATAGGCTCTGCATAACTATTCTGGATCCTCCTTCCAGAATAGTTGAATTTGAGTGTAATTACTGTCCTAGCTGATGAGACTGCTTGTATTACAAACCCCTCAAGTTTCTAGAATATTTAAATGCTATACTGCTTTTCCCCTTAAACACTACAAGTTGAGTTTCTTAAGTGGGTTCCTCTTCTCCTTCCCTAAATTTCAGCTTCATGCCCTCAAAGGTTAAAGCTAAGCCTGATCAACTTCCCTTCACGGGAACTTATTAAAGAACCAGGATCAAGACAAAAATATTTGTATAGCTACTTTTAAATCTATGAGTTGATGTTAGTGCTTAAGATAATTTAATAAATGACTTCACACTTGAATAACTGGCTATGCAGAGATGCACTGAAGTTGGAAAATAAAACCACAGATCACATGTTCCCATGCTTAGGTGACACTGCCACTGAAAGGTGAGAGGGGATAGCTCTACAGTCTTTTAATCTTACAGGTCAACTCCAAGTGACTGACACTTTATGTGAGTTCCTGTTTGCTTGTGGGTGTTTTCCTATACACTCTGTGCTACCAGAATTATAGGATTAAAACCCATTTAAGTCAGCTGCATTATAAGACAAAAGACTTGCAAAGACAATTCATTATGTTGTTCCTATCTGAAATTCACTGGTGTTGGGTTAGCAGAGAGAAGAGCTGCTCAGATGTCAGATTTCAGTATCACAGTGGTGCTAACATTCATTTCCCATGTGGCCTAAGGAGGTGCATTTGCAGCTTATTTCACCTCTTAGGAGGAAGATGAAATGCAGAAACCCATCATAAAAGCAGTACAGAAACTCACTTGTAGCCTAAACAAGAGAGATAGAACACCACTGACCTCCCAGTTTCCTCCCACCTATCCCCCTCTCAGTATATTGAGAAGAAATACCAGGAGTTAGGGTCATGTGTTTAAGCTAAAGATTCTGATTTTGGGGTCATGAAGAGAAACTGGCATAGGTAAACCCCTAGCCTTGCCAAAGGTCAGCCTTGACCCATATGCTAGAAAGAACACCTGCTTACGGACCAGAAATGTGCTACTTTTACAGACACCTGTGCACAACAAATAAATACTGCTGGCAGTTCTGCCCCCCCACTAGAGAACACTCAGAACAATTACAGCTTCTTTGCAGTGAGGCCCTGTTTGGTACTAATAATCTCATTTTTTGTTGCTTTTCACAGAGAAAAGTGTATTTTCTTCTGCACCCTACCACCACCAAGTGCTGGCCATGCAGAATGAGATGCATAGTAGGGAACTGCTGTTTTGAGAGAGCAGAACATCTGTTCAGTTTGATACTTCTCTATCCTACCCCTCTAACCAAGCATTTTGGGACTTTTCTGCGATAACTGATCATCCAGAAGCCCATGGTAGTGTTCTAAAACTTTCTACAGAAAAGAGCCTCTTCAGTAGATGAACACCAAGCAATTATTTGATTCAGGACTTGACTTTGACTCCTAGGTTAGGTGCATTGTTATGTAAATACAGAATACATTCAGACAGCACTTGCATTACAGAATGCTGAAAATGCCTGCAAAGAGAAAATTAAAGCATAGTGTTAAAAACGGTATGTAGGCTCCTAGCTAATTTAATTTGCATAGAAGCACATAAGGGATCTCAGGAATTCCAAGATAGCTCTTTTTTCTTCTATTTTGCTGCTTTAGGCTAGGATGCCAAGAGCAGGCTGGATATAAAACCACCAAGCACACGTCAATAGCAAAGCACTCTGTAAAAGGGACACGTAACTAACACAAGAGCTTAACTGGAAGAAAATATTTTGCTAAGTACAAAACAGAGACCTGCTACAAAACATAATGTAAGCCCTCAAAATTGAGAAGGTGCAGCTCCCAGCAAGGCAGCCAAGGTTCCCAAAAAAAGATGTGGATCTGCCCAGGTCCAAACTTGAGGCCAGTTCTGGAAGAGAACAGGCTTGGCAATGGTGCTTGGTTTGGGCACGTGTCATCATGGTGATGCAGCAGCCTTAAAAATCCATACTGAAGTCTCAGCAACACAGTGAAGCATCACCACAAAACCTCTGTGATGGACTGAGTGAGGCAGCACCTGAGAACTGACTTCCAGTACTGACTGCAGCAGAAATCTCTGCTCACAGGTGAGAACCAGCACTTTCTAGACAGTTACAGCAACTCTGCCAGCCTGGGAGGCAAACACGGCCACCAGCACAGGGTTTAAGCAGCTGCAGCAACTCAGCAGGTGCTCAACATTTCTGTGCATTAGAGGCACAAAGGCACACTCCAAGAGCAGTGAAAAATGTTTGACTGTGAAGCTTGTGCAGAAATGACAGACTGCTAGAAGTCTAAGGACACCTCCTCAGTGCAGGGTCTTCATATGAATCAGACAGAAGATCAACCAGAATTATCAAACTTAATTATTTCAAAACACCAGTGCTTTTCTCACTGGCAAATTAAAAAAAAAAAAAAACCCCACAGCTGAACTTACTCACAACTTTTCTAGGGGTAAACCCAAACTTTGGGAGCATCAGTAAAATGACAAATAAGTATGTAATCTCTAACTTCATGCCTTTTTTCTTTTGTAAATAGCTAATAATGCAACAGTAATTTTTTTTAACAGCTAAAACCACTAGCATGAACTTACCTCCATTTGCTTAGTGCCAGAAAAAATATTCCTGAATTCAAGCCTGTCAGCTAATTTTAAAGTTCTACAGTATTTCCCTTTTAATACTCATCCTGTACACATACAAAAAAGCACGTGCTTTTGTGTATCAATCTGAAATTGAAATCCCCCTCTCCCCTGCCAAAAAGAAGTGAGGCCTGAATTAAGTTTAGTCACATCTTGTCTGGGAAAACTTAAATTTTTATCCTGTAACAATAAATCATACAGTCTGTTACCTGCTCAGGCTTACAAGCACAGAAATTTTATCAGGAGGAAATACTGTGGAATATTCTGAGGTGCCTGCCCATCGTGCTCAAGGACTTCTGTGCAGAATTTCAGTTGAGCTACAATTATTGATAACATTACCCTGGGGAATGGTAACTGGTGGACAACAATCATGGGCAAGTAAGGTACCAGGACAGCAATTTCTTTCTTAGGGGGTGGAGTGGGGATGGAGACCCTGCTCTGCATTTAGCTTGCACCCACTGCACTTCTTTGGGTGACTTAGACCAACAAGTCATGCATTTGGGACTATTTTAAGAGTGCATTTTTACAAAAAAACCAAACCCTTAAGTAGCTAGTAGGGCTTTCCAGGGCATCTATGTGTGCTTTTAAACATTTATCCCTGTCTATTTACAACCAGTCCACTTGAACTTTACATTCTTTATTATAAATGAACTGCACTTTCTCCTAGTCACTTTTTATCCAACTATTGGCCATCATACATGCAGTAAGAATATTGAGCACAATCCTTCAACTAGGCAGAACTTCAAATTCCCAAAGGCACAGTCAGTCAGGACCAGAATGACAAAATTCCCCCAGAGAAATGAACCCTGCCAGACTAAGGCTCTCAGTGTAGGGCCTGCTGCTCTGATCTGGTATGAAGGAAATGTTTCCTCATGGAGGAACCTGGCTGCACTGTCAGGCTGTGCAGGGACACTTCCAAAGCACACTGCTGGGAACTAAAACTATTCATTACTGCAGCACCATGGAAAAATCTTGGGAAGAGCTCAATTGACAAAGCTGGTGGAAGGAAAACTGTAAGCTAAGCTTCCAAAAGCAAATGTGTTACAAAAGCAATTTTCTGTGAACTTATTCACTGTCACTCATCTTCAGCTTGTATTAATTCTATATTAGAAACACTTAACACCTTTAAGTAGCTGCAAGCCTATCTATCTATCTATCTATCTATCTATCTATCTATCTATCTATCTATCTATCTATCTATCTATCTATCTATCTATCTATCTATCTAATTCCCATCATTCTAGCCCCTGCTGCATTAACATCAATAGCAAGGCTGCTTGTACCTCAAGCTCCTGCATGCTGTAATGCAATTTTCTAAGTACCTGTGATACAATATGAAAGAGTACCTACAGAGACTAACTAAACCATGTCTCAGGGAGTTTAAAAGAAATTAATTCAGAACTGTTCCTACAATATAGTGCTCATCACAGGCTGTTAAATGTGCTTGCACACTTTACAAATGCAATACCATTACAAATCAGTAGCTATTCAACTGCATAAGCATAATTTAGGGATATCAAGAATACCAGATTTCTTCTGCAGTAATTACAATATTAAAAAGTCTGTCAGGGGATTAATTTGAGATTTATTTTTTAGATCAAATCAGTTACATTTCCTTACTAGGCAATCTCCCCCCCAGTCCCCTTGCTACCCCATCTAAAATGGTCAGTACAACTGTGGCACTGAAAGAACACCTCTGAGCTGTGCAGTGACAGCTTCTTGCCAAGGCCTCCTGGGACCTCCTCATCATCTGAAAGATGAACTGCAAGCACGCATTGCAAGATACAGCATCCACCAATACCTGAGATTCACAATTCTTACACTGAATATACTCCTGCATCTGCCCATAAAAACACACAAAGACAGTACCGTGATGGGTAGGTAGGAATGGAGAAAAGGCAGGCCAATACTGGGATCAAGACAACAAAAATGAAGAGGAAATCCAGCTCTATCTTCCCACTCCTCTACACACAGCACCAAGGCATGTTTTTGCACTCAGACTGAAGCTGCAGATAATAAAATCCTTTTCACTGAAATTCTAAATATATTTTACAGACATTATTTTTCTAAGTACCCATACACTTTTAGGTAGCCTGAGTAAATTACCTGTAGACAATTTGTACTGATAAGCTCACCCACTGCTATTCCTACTCTATGATTTTAAAAGAACATTATGCTGTGTGACCTTATAATCTAAACATATATACACACACAGGAACACACATGCATATGCATAGTCTGAGAGATTCCTCAGGAATCCACAGGCATAGAACCTATAGTAAGTCTGCATTTAACCATAAAAATTAAAATAATCAAAATCCTAAATTAAGAGTTTGATGCTTAAATGCAGCTCCACTGAACACAATGAAGTTAGCTAACATGCTAACTTCATATCTGTTTTATCTGCAGGACAGCACATATACAACTACACACCTGCCACCCCATTTTTGCAAATCTAAATTTCAAACTGAGTTCATTTTCATTTTGTTTAAACAGTAAAAACTGTGTTTGAAAACTCATACTTCGAGGGTGAACAACAGCTAAAGGAAGTTGACTTTGTTGCAGTCTGGACATAGAAAATACTATAAATTGAACAACTAGGCATTATTTTAATCCAAATGTAAGACCTGAAATGTATTTTAAGCAATGTATTCATTCTCACAAAAACCAATACAGAAGTATCAGATTGTTTATAGCAAGAATGTACAGTCATCTCTTGTTCTAGTTTCACACACTGGTTATTTCTGACTCTCTATTTCAAGCACTAACGCAAAACATAAAGAGCTGGACTGAGTAACTTGCCCACATTAGAACCTCAAAGTTTCATCCAGATGTATTACAGGAATCAAAGGAGGTAAGATACTTGATCCTCCATCACAATATTAAACTTTCCAAATGAGCTGATTTAGAGGAATAGTTTGAATTAAGGATAAAAACGATGTAATTTTAACATATGTACAAGCTGCTTTGCTGAAACTCAGAGCCAGGGTGAAAGCACGAGTAAAATTAGCACACATCCTCAGCATACTAACTCTTCTCCTTTTGGAGTATGTCAGAGATGTGAAAGCTCTGAAAGCCTTGAGCCCAGCAATGTACAAGAGCACTGGGTACAGCACCTGCCAACAGATCAGCACTGTGTGCTCAGTGGAACTGGTGCAATTTAAGATTAATGCACAGCCCCTGTCACACGGCTTGTCCAATCTGCTTTTAAGGGAACAGAGACAGCCCAGCTGTTCACACTTCAGATTAACAGTGAGGTCTTGTCTCAACATGCAACAAGACCCCACTCTAGAAAAGTTATTACTGAAAACTGTGCACAAACTCAATTAAAAAAGAACACCTTTCTACTTATCTGCTTATCCTCAAAATGTAACATTTATGATGTTCCAATGAACCCTAAACATGCTCCCATGCTTTTGTATTATATTTGTCATTACCAAACCAGCTAAACCCCACTACAGATCAGATTCAAATTACTTATTAGAATTAATAGAATAGTAAGAAAAAATCTATGGAAATAATAGAATAATTTCTAATTAGAAATTAGATTATTTAATTACAAATTAAGATTTCCTCATGTGTAGTTAACTACATGTACATAATGTGTACAAAGCAAATGCTACCTGTGCAATGTTATACAGTTATGGACCAATGGATTTCTTCTCACTTTTGAATTGCTTTATGTAAGAAACAAACAAAAAAAGTCACAGGATGTTAGGTACACATGTCATTGGAGAAATCCAAAACTGTCACTGGATATGGAGCACCCATCTTTCTGAAGCCACTGGTGAGAAAAATCAAGAATAAAACGAGGAGGAAACCCAACGCACTCTTGTAAATGAAGACCACTGGTACCAAGAGGACACAGGAATGCCATGGGGAAGGACTTGCTTCCACAGAGCTTCCAGCTAAGAAAAGTCACTGGATTTCATCCCAGCTATGACTCAAAGCCTTCCCACAGTCTGTAAAGACATTCTGCAGCAAACAGTCACACATTATTTTATGTAGTAGCACTAGCAGAGAAGGTTTAACAGCAAGTGTTCTCTCAACCATCATGTTTCTCAAAATCTGAATAGAGATCAGGAAACTCTTCCAGTTGGCAGCTGGAAGAGATATAGAAAAGAATCAAAAGATTACAATTACAGTTTCCCTCTCCCAGGCAGATGGAGAACTAATCCATAACAAATACAGCATACACAAGAAACCCATTTTTACTTCTGGTTCTTTCAGGTTCTGACATAAGAAGCCCAAGTTTGTGCCTGACCTGACACTCAGATTCCCCCCTCAAAATATCAAAGAATCAACAAACGACTTCAACAGAAGAAAGCACACAAAAAGTTTTCACTGTCCTCATTACATTTGCAAGTGAGACTTCAGAAATGTTGCGAATAAGAGCACATAGCTACCGTGACTAACAGGGAGATATTTCTGTTGCCCCACATGGAAAGAATACAACAGAACGGGAAGTAGTTTGTGTTTATTCATGTGTAAATAACAACACACTAGAGAAGAGGGTTCAGAGTAATCTCTTCGTTAGGGAGCACTTCCACTTCAAAAATGTCCTAAAACTTCCCCATAGTATGTTTTAATGATCAAATGCAGCAAATAGAATTATGAGGAAACCCACTAGTGTTGTACTGCATGCATCTTCCCAAACTACAAATGTCAGTATGTGGGCAATTTTCTGATATTACACAGCTTGTAGGGACCAGGGGAACTATGCAAGATGTAGACACACCTGTATTGACACTTGGAGCAGAAGAGACAGGAAAAAGGTGCATTCACTTTCTAGTGCAAGTCTACAATAATCACACAGACAGAACAACATTTATTAACAGGAATGGAACAAGTCCACACATGAATAAGAAAAGATCATAAATAATACAGTTGTAAAAAAGATTGAAAATCTCAGACTGAGGCAGTCAAGACTGTGCAGTATGGGTATTTGTACAGAGCACCTGTACAGCAGTTTCTCAAAGCAGGAGCTTACCATGAGAAATGTGGCTGGCTAGTGGGGTGGGCATGGATTATCATGGGGATGCCTTCCATTAAGAAGTTCACTAAGATCAGCTGGTGATACGCACAATATATTCAGTTGAAAGTACCACTAAACAGAATCTCAGGCAAGAAACCTATTCTACTTTGCCTTCTGATCACTCCAACTTCATCCTGACAGAAGTCAGTTCCCATTTTTCCCCAAGCAGAATAATTCTGGTGATAGGTACAACATTCTCCTTTCTGAATTCATAACCAGACTAAAGTAAAACAGGGGAAGAAAATGCTTTGAAGAAACACAGACATTTTAAACAAAAACAATCATTTTTCTAAATGGTTTTATTTACATTTTTCATATACAAGTACGTTAAATGATACATTCTGACTAGTATCCACACCAGTGTGAATTACATGGATTAAAGATACTGATGTATTGCATATGATGAAATGCAAAACAATCAACCCTAAGCTGTGGTCCCACCCCCTGCATGTGAGATGCCTCACACAGCATCTGTTTTTTACCAAGACATTTAAAATTCAAAATGTCCATATGAAATAGAAATTATCTAAACAAATGTATCTGGTTGCATTTCTTTAGGACAAGCAATAACACAGGAGTCTTGCAAAATTCTCAAGACAAAAAATACATATTAACAGTCAAACCTTTTACATGTATGTTACCAGCTTTGTATTTATTGTTTCTAGACTTGGGCTACTTGTCACAATTGGATATGATTTTTATGTCTTTGATTATGGCAACCTTTCAACCCCTATTAACAATGTTCAAAGTGACCAGGATATAATGCTGTACCACTCAATAAAAAAGGTAAAAGCTGTGGTGTGAACTGCCCTGAAGCATTCAGGACAATTACAGAGGAAAGTTTCCATTCAGAGTAACTGTAACTAAAAATTCCTTAGATCATTAAAAAAAATGTTGAAAATATGTGAATACAGTTTAATAAATGTGCCTAAGAGGATTTTCAACCTGGTGATTTCTCAAAGGAAACTAGCAGAGAAAAAAAAGGCAACTTCAAAAGCTTGCTTCAGAACTACTGAAGTATTTACAAGACTGGTAAAGTAAATGTTCTTTCGTGAGCATGAAAAGCATTATCAGGTCTTTTTGAATCTAAAAGATGGTTCAATCAAAGTGACAAAGGAAATAGCAACAGACAGCTGGGCCTATGGGATCATAGGGTATTAAACTGGATTTATTTTCACATTTCTGTAGCACCTTTTAGGCAGGTGCCAAAAGCACTTTAATCACTAAAGCAGCCTCACAACAACCCTGTGAGGTAGGTAGGTATCTGTTAAATAACAGGTTAAATAACTTACCCAGGGAGACACAGCACATCAGCAGAGCAGGCTAGAGTCCAGACCGTGTGATCTATGGATTTAATGTTATGGCACATTGGGACTGAGACCTAGACCCTCCTTTATACAACTGCCATGTCAACAGAGTCAAGTTTCTGACAGGAGGTTTTTATGAGAAAGGTATCAGAAGAAAAGTGTACTTTAAGTAACTAGAGAAAGTAAGAGTTTGAGAAGAATAGCACTACTGTTCCACTTCCTAAATTTTAAGAGATGCAGAATAGCAAGTTAACTATTTTACTTGCTTAAATACTTATCAAATCCAAAACTCTACTTAGATGTTCAAATATTATGACCCAAAACCAGCTGTGTGCCGGGAGTTGTTTCATCCACTTATATAATTTCTAAGTCCTGCAATTCTTCTTTGAAGGTCAGAAGAAATAAGAACCAGTGCAAGAATCCAAACTTTTTTCATCAATTTCAACTTTAATAGTGTAATTCCCATTAACAAACTGTCAAAGCATACTCTTCCTAACTAATTTTCATGTTCTACTGACTACCTAACCAGTCACAATGCAGAGAGCAGAGCATATAAATCAGTGCTTGGCACACAAACTGCTAAATGTGAAGTATTTGGTTACTTTAGCATGCTCTGTGTACCAGTTGTGGTGAGCTAGATGATACACTGAGTGCTGAGCACTGCTCTCCACTATATTCCACTAGGGAACACAGTCATACACAAAAAGCACAACAGTCAGCAAGCTGAACAAACACAGTCATAAAACCAAGAGGTAATCACAGCAGCAAAGCCTGCACTTACAAGTTATACATTACAGAAAGAACTGGCACATGCAGTTTTTGTTTAGATAGTTTATCAACAATTTCTACTGAAGACTGGAAGTGACTAAAGAGAACATATTTGTTAAGTCAGACAAAGGGGAATTTAAAGACTTCTAACAACTTTGAGAGTACAGCTGTTAAAGGGCTAATTTCTTTTTCGTAAGGCCCTTTTCATAACCCTCACCCTGGCTCATCTTCCAATACACCACAACTAAGGAACATTTTTCAGCTCTGATTTATGTCTTGCAGAGGGCAAAATTCTCTAGTGAAAGACAACCTGCCAGAAAAGAACCCCCATTTCCCTCCCCGTTTCTGTCTTTCTGGGATGCAAAGAGTAAACGTTGTCATGTTAAAGAGTAAAATACTTTTTTGACATCAGAGGAAATGGAGGTAACAGATGACTGAAGATTTTACAATTTTCAGATTTCAATAATGAGGCAGCAAAAGTAAATTGAAAGCAGTGCTGGAGATCTACCACAGGTTTATTTTACTAAGTCATGGCTAGAAAGTTATATACGTCTAAACAGTCCAAGAAAAATTTTCTAGCAGGAGGAGACTACTAAAATTGCCAAGGAAAAAAAAGCTTTTGGAAAATCCTTTCCTTATATTCCTTGCATATCTTAAGGCTGCAATAAAAAGAAGCCTGAACAGAATTCCTCTACTCAGCCTTCAAAAATTAACTGAAGTCTTTAATTTAACCACAGGGTTTAAAGAACATTTGATAAAGCATTTTGATTTGAATTCACCCAGATGGACTGCACAAATGATATGAAACTGAAAACAACACTGACAACGGTGCCCAATTGTGTGAGCGTATTTTTTTTACAGAGGAATTTGGAAATAAGTTATTTCAACTTATAGCTATGTATGCTCACATATGCTTTAAAATACCAGAGAAAAGCATATTGCTTCGTTTGTAAATTACTATCAGTTGTAACATGTCACTGTAACCAGGAAAGTTGAAAATTAAGTCATAACTGGGATTTAAAAAATTTGGCTGTTAAGATAAAAGATAAATTTCTGAAAATTACCTTCTTACATTTCTTTCAAATATAACCCTCTTCAGGTGTAGCCTCTACTGGAAATCTGCAGCTCCTATTTTTCCATTGTTTTGAACAACAGAACTATATATTCCATTTCTCTAATATTTGAAGTGTATTAATAAGCAGACACACAAGAACTAGTGATGGTTATGACAATTCTTTCCCTCTCAGATTTACCTCATGTTCCCTGGTACCCATAGCTGCTGAGGTGCTGATCTGCTCTCCCTGAAGGAACAGGCAAAAAATTCTGCCCTAGACTGTTTCAAGTTGGCCACTGTTAAGGTTTCTAAATACTCTTAGATTATAAATTAGGGGAGGTGATGTCTGTCAGTTCATCTCTGAATATGGTTTAAGACAGGGAGCTTTACTGACAACAGGACTTTCTGCTGAAGGATGCACAGAGTAGTACTGGCTTTCTGAAATGGCCTTACTCAACCCTTAAATTTGAGGCATGAGAAAGGTAAAGGTTTTAAAAAAGCATAGAAATCAGGCAATTTAATGATATTATGAAATAAGATTAGATTCTAAAATCTAGAACCTGCAGCAAAAAGTTCAGGGTACAAGAGGCTAATGGATTTGGCTGCAGGGTCCGAAAAGGAAAAAGATGTATTTGTATGTTAGTCCATTTGCAATCTCCCAAACATGATAAACATCAACACTCTAACTACTGCTACAAACAAGATAGTGAAAACTCTATATATTTAATTTGGTAGCATTCAATTTAGATGGCACTGTAGCATCTTACTATAAACTACAATATAAAAATTTCTGCTCAATTCCCATGATCCCAATTTTCCTTATCTTCAAAATTTACTGCCAGACATTTCTGGATAAATAATTTAATGGAAAATAAGATATGATAACTTGAAATGAAATTTCACAGCAAATGGAAGAAAAAGAGAGCTCATTTCTCATCTACAGAATACAGGTCCCCACCCCTGAAGTTTAGCATATATAAAATCTGTCTCAAGGAAAATGTGCAGCCAGAAGATGCCCACAGAAACCATGTGTATTAGTATTAAATACCAGCTACAGAAAGGAATCAAACCAAAATGAACACCACCACCCCCCTCCATGATTATACAGGGAATTTCATGGCATGTCATTACAGACAGTTCACTGACCAATCCACTTAGTGATAAGTCTTACCCAGTTATGGAAACAATCACAATTTGTTGGGATTTTTAAAAGTTAATGAGTTGGGCTAATGCATTTTCATTCCAGAAATTAGCTTCCATCCCCACACCCTCCCTGCAAACACTGTTCACAGAAACATTCAATTCCCTATGAAAGCAAAAAATAAAAAAAAATTAAAAAAAATTAAAAGAACCAAATATTCAGAGAAAGTCACTCAAATAAGTTTGTATGTGTAAATAAAAAAAAATCCTCTAAGTAAATGACACGGGAGGCAATAAATTGACACGACAAGCAAATAAAAGGCTAAAGCACTCCAATACCATTGAAACAGTTTTAATGTTGTTGCAATTCCATAATGCAACAATCATCAACTCATGAAAGACCCAATACTTTAGAATTCATTTTAATCATTCCTTTGTACCTATTTTACAAAATAAAGGCAAGGCATATTTAAAATCCCCTTTCCCCTAGATATTATGTGCCTATCTTATTCATGCTTATAAAAATATAAACTTAAAATCCTATGAAATGTTATGTAAGAAAAAATGTAAAAATATTAACCTCTGCTTCAATGTACAGTTTCCAGAATCTGCCAGAACTGGGGAACTGGGCAACAAGGCGTTCATAGGTCTTCCGTGCTTTGTCTATAGGCTGATTCTAAAAATTGAAAATCAAAACAGCATTTACAGTATTATGATTTATGTAAATGAATATGCTGATTTTACTCCAGAACGAAATAGTGTGAGTGGACCATAGATAAGGAAATGTAATCCTATATCACTAAACCTGTGCCTCTCGAATGAGAATGCTCCAAGCGTCAAGGTCATATGGATTTTCTTCTAGTTTCTTTTCAGCTTTCTTCACTTTTTCTGGGACATATTCAGCAGTCTAGAAAAATTAAAAAGAAGACATAAGAGATCACAAGCAGAGTTTGAAAAGCTCTGTCCCACCTACACAGTCAAGCAAAAGATAACATTTCAACAGTGTAACAATCCACAGGTCAGCTTTTGAAATGCAGTTTCTAAAGTGGAATTCAGCTGGAAAACAAGTTGTCCCAGGAAGATAATGCACACTTAGCACAAGTTCTACATGTTATGGACATCAACCAAGATGTTAGACTAAACCAACTCAAAGTCTCTAAAACATGAAAACAAATTTGAGTTTGCTGGAATATTTACTGCACTATGAATTTTAAACATTTTTACCAACCTGGAACTTTAAGATGCAAAAAGTAAATTCAGCCCAGTATTTCTATTACAGAGCTCAGGCAAACAAATCCAGTTTATCCAGGAGTCATTCTGGACTTGGAGAACAGAAGGTACTTGGTATCACAGGTTTAACAAAAAAACCAGGAGATGATATTTAGCAGAAACAGATACACACTATCCAAGCACAATTTCTTTGTTCACTTTCTCATCTCTCAACCCTACAGATGCCTTCCTGTAGTTTTGGCACTAACATCAACTTTTTTAAAAAACACTCAGACATTCCTATTGAAGTTTAAAAGTTTTTTTTCAGGCTAAAAGCTGTACCAAATTGACTGCAAACTTTTTAACACAGTTACTTTCAAACACTTTTGGAAATAACTTGCTTTATGATTTTCAGGGGTTTTTTTTCTAGATCTAACATTGTTAACACAAGTAGAATAAGAAATTACAGTGTGAAGATCACATACAGACACCCTTAAAATACATGCTTGTTACGACCCTAAATGAAGTTTATTTGTTAAGCCTGAAATATTGTTCTGACCTGTACTCCAAACCACTAACTTTGAAAACCTGGCTCATTTTTAGGCAGGTACCAGCAATAGAAAAACCACACCAACTAAATGCTTGCCTTTGTGAGATGTAACAATAGTAACGCTGAAATTATTACTGTAAGACCTTGCTGGTGAAATTTTATAATTTCATTACATAGTTAAGAATATTCATCTCTAATGTACCATGAAGTGTGACTGATTTATATATAAAAAAAAAATCTAAAACTTGCAGAAAATTCTAAAAAAACTCCCAAATCCTGTCATCTGCTAAAAAAACTATTTCAAGGAATTTGTTTCAATTCTTAATATTGGCTCTAGGTCCCAGAATCCCAGCATGGGGCAGGCTGGAAGGGATCACACTGGGTCACCTGGTTCAAGCTCCCTGTGCCAGCAGGTCAGTGCATCCTCCTGAAGATGAAAAAGACAAACAGCACAGAGAGAACCAACACTCCTCTCTTTCAATGGTCTCATCACTCTTTAGAATGAGAAGCAGAAAGTAACTACACTAGTTCTGAATATTTATCAGCATCACCAGTTTTTGTGTCAGTCATCTAGCAGGATATAATTCAAAGCATATCCCTTTAAATATATTACTTAATAAAACTACTTATAAAATGGGAAAAGGTTAAAAAATATTGCAGAACCATTAAATGGACATATCTGATATTGCAGATATGCAATAAAGGAAAAAGAAAAAATCAGTAGGCTGGGCTTTATAGGAGTCTAAAGACTTTTACTCCTTTTGATTCACTTCTCAAGCAATTCAAGCAATTCTTAACACTAATGTAAAGCAGTGGAACTTGGAGGGCAAATATCAAACCCCACATTAAACTATTATAAAATCAATTTGATTTAAAATATCAAAGTAGTACTAAGCTGAAGTAGTCAACTCTGAAGTAGTAAATGTATAAACTACCATATGAATAGTTTTACACCCCTAAGTCCATCAAAATTTTGATTCTGTAGTAGTTCAACTGATACAGGCTTAAGACATGAAACAGTATAAAATGATCTAGTGGCTCTATTTCTTCCCAACTGACATGCATAAACATTATTCAGCTTCCAGAAGCAGCACTGAAGCTGAAATTTCTGAATTTTAAAACTATTTCTGTAAGCTACCCCTACAGATCACCCAAAACTGAAATGCTGCTTATTCAATAAAGCATTAATTCAAATACATCAACATCAGAGGGAAGCACTGCTTCTGACTATAACCAACCAACCCAGTGGAATTTATTTGTCTCAAATAAATTATTCTGGATACATGAGACACAAGGGTCTGGCAGATGTACCATTAACGTCTGCTACAACAAAAAGGACCCCACCCTACAAAAGCACAAGGTCCTGCCCTCTAAGTACTGACTTTCAAAAGTATTAAATAGAATGGGCCACTGAAGCACCTTTCAACTATTATATCAGTAGTTACGTTGTATTTCCTCAAATCTTTCCAGGTGACACAAAAATATGCATTTCACTGCAGTGGCAGCTGAGTTAAGACTTCCAGGAATTTCATTCACCTATGCAGATACAGGATCATAAACTAAAACTCAGAAAGGCAGAAACAGCTCAGGAAAAAATAAATGGGCATAAGATGCACAACCACAGCAATCCTAAATTAATTTTGTTTATTTGATACACTAATCAAACTGTGCAAGAAGCACAATTATTTTACTGGAAAATAAAAAGGACTGATTTTTTAAGTTGGCAAGTAATTGTTCAGCAGCAGATGAAGTTCTCCATTCAGTTATACAAGACCAACTATAGGCACCCTACAAAATGGAAAATAACTCTATGATGATCAGTTTGGAACTGGACTGCCTGGACTTGCTTGTACCTTAGGTGACATAAGTAAGAAGTCCCTCTCCTGCCCCATCCACCTCCAGCACTGATCAAAGCCACCCACATCTCAGGGACACACTGCACTGCAGGCAAATCCATGGCCTGGTTCTACGTGAGCACCAATGAGGCCTCATTGCATCTTCCCAAATAATCACTCCTAATACCCTGCAGGAATCAATACTTGGGATTTTCAGGACCATTTTGCCAGAACAGGGTGTGTGAACAAACACCTATTGTGAGGACTAACACCTACAGCAAGCACACAGCAAAATGGAACCACGAGCTTGACTTTTAACCTAACTCAACCACAAGCAGGAAAAATGTGATCCTAGTTTTGAGAACTTGATGTTAACTGCAGTTTGTACTTACAGCTGCTGCTATCACAGTTCAAGGCCATACAGCTTGTGATTATCTATTTCTCATTGTAGTGCTTGCACAACAGCCAATATCCAAAACTGGGAACATATAATTCTTGGGTGTTCACTGCCATTATCCTGCCCCTAGATAAGCATTTCCAGGTAAGCTCATATTGTAGCAAGTCACTTCAGGGAGTTAAATCGGCAGAAAAAGAATTCTGTTGGAAAAGGGATGAACTTTCTAATGGTTCAACCCCCTGGTTTCAGGATAAGATGCAGCAAAAAGGACTCTAGCAGCCCCAACTTAGACCAGCTTAAATACCATCCAACTGAACCTAATCAGATACTGGCTTTCAACTTTTCTTCACTACCTGAAAAAAAAAATATTGCACACAGACTGCAAAAACACTTTTTTCCTCTGCTTTTGTTAACTACGTGCAGTAGATCTCTACGTCATCAGGATCCTATCCCATGAAAAACTCTTTGAAGGTCATGGAATTATTTTAGCACTTAGGGTTTTCTACAGATTACCACCACCGAGTCCAGTTCACAACTACCCTTTTATTATCTATACACTGACAAACAGCAATAGAATTGAAGTTTCACATATACTAGAAGTAGAAAAAGATCTTTCCAAAATCTCAAGAGACCTAAACCCACATTTTCTAGAAAGGGATCTAGTAGCTCCTTACCACAAAATACATCAATTGCACAAAATCCAATTCTGAATTCATAAAGAATGTCTGAGGGAACAAAACCAGAGGAAATAAAGTTCACTTTTAGTATTTGCTTATTTATCAATCACCTCCAAGGGAATATTCTTGGTTTATGCATACACCTAAAATCAACAGTTTCCTCGGGCCTCTCAAATAAATCTTCATAATGCCAACCAAAGTGTCTAAGAAAATACCTAAATACCTTCAAATTACTTGCAAGACTAAATACATCCAGTTGTTTAAGGCATCCTCCTGTTTCCACAAAAGGATCCTCTGCAGTGGAAACTAAATAAATGTGTTTACTTTTCCTGTCACATCCAGGAAGTGGCCAGCTCAAGATGCTTTAAAAACTACCACCAATTATGATATAATAATTTCTACAAACCAAAGAAGATTTGTCTTGCAGGATCGTGTGGGTTTAACATCACAGGAGGAGCTGTTGTATACAAAAAAGCAGGAATTGTAATGGCTACTTTAGTCAAATTGCTTTACTATCCAAAAGGAGGTTTCTGGCCATTAAGGCAGCAGCCAGTTTGCTGGTTTTGGCTGGGTATTGCACACTTTAGCACAGCCTGGCCTGTAACAGACCCAGTGAATGGAATTTCAAATATATCAACATGCAACTTGACAAGCATTGTTAGTTGTTCAGTTTGCTACATTTACAGGTTGGTTTAGTCTAAGGTTTTTTCCCCTTTAAGTTTACTTAAAGCTGCATGTGCAGAGAAGAACACATTTTAAAACCCTTTCCTCAGTAACACATCCCTTCACTGGGGGAACTGTAGTTTCAGCTTAGCAAAATTTGCACTTAAATGTTTTTAATGCCTTGACTTCTTCTATTCTACACCAAGCAACTTCAACTGTCAACAGCCCTGGAAAAATTGTGTCCTTGAAGACTGGAGCAGACATAGCCCAGCATACTCATCTTGACCACAAAGAGGTACTTCTGTAAGTACTGCCCCATCCCAACATAATCTGGGCCCAAAACTCCAGATAAACTGAAAATTTTAGATTAGTAAGGATTACCATTCTTTCCTCATAGGACTATTTCCCAAATGTTGGACTGACACATTTTTCACTTGAACTTCTTATTTGCATACCTGGAACTTACTGACTCTGGAAATACACCTAAATGATAATTTATTTACAACTGTGTAAAAACTGTCATTAAATCACTGCATTACAAACTCAGGAACCTTCCTTCAGCAATACTTGTACTTATTTTGTGTACTCTTAAAGAGGTTTCTCTAAAGTGGCTCCTCCTGTGATGTTAAACCCACACAATCCTGCAAGAAAAGTCTTCTTTCAGCACTGCATTCAGTGACATCTATTTTTAAAATATTAAACTGAAGTTAACTACAACTACAACTTTACAACATTTACTACTGTCTTTAGCATGCAGAAACTTTCATGATGTACCACATCAAACAGACATAAGACAAAGAGAGGAAGGAATCAAAAGGGAGAAAAGTACCTCAAGAAACCAGAACAAACTGGTTTTGAGGTATTTTCTACAGTCACAGAGACAATACAGACATCTTTTTTTTCCACAGATCCATATTCATGCAACATAAAAAATCCATCTCAGACTGGGGCAGTGTCTTGGAAACACTAACTGGGAGTGTGAAATGGATGTTCTAACCTTAAAAGACTGGAAGGCAACTAATGCAGGGGCAAAGTAAATGTTATGCAGTCTTCAGATGAAGGTGATGCCTGGCAAGTATTTGTGAAGTGGGGCATTGAGGTTTTGTTGCCAAGCACATGAAACAAGCACCATGACTGAAACTAGATATGGACATGAAGAACCACAAACATGTCAAGACATCCATCCACGGGTGCAAGCACGGGCTCTTTGTAACCCTGACCCTGGAATTTTCTGGCAAACAGTGGCAGATGCAGCAGCCTTTCAGTCTACCAAAGTGCATTGCTGTGATACAGACAGGCCTGAGTGGCTGGTATTCCAGGAACTGACCCTGGAAATTCTCGTTTGTTCAACATCATGGAGGCCTTGGCAGAAACCTGGCAGGGGCCTGACAGACTTTAAGTCCTCACATGATTCAACTGGTTCTTCAGGACGAATTTGGGCCCAGCACAGTTAACACAGAGCAAGAATTTAAATATACTCCAAGAGTTGTGGCTGCACTGTAGTTCTTTGTCCTCCTGCTCCAGTTTGCTCTACAGTGACATAATGAGGAGACAATCTACATAACACAGGTTAGGCTCCTGATCCACACAGTAAGCTGCCCAAAAACTCCTGGACCTAAGCCTGGCCTAAAGGTGGTAAAGCCACATTTCAACTGCACTGCATCTCGTACAATAAAGCCTCCTAAAGCCCACCTGTGTCTTCAACCTTACATCCCCTTTTCCCTCCCTTTCTTTCTACAATTCCACTCTGTTCTTCCTTCCTACACCACCACAGCTCTGTACTTGCTGCAGACAGCATGGCAATGTATTATTCACCTGGCTGCTTTTTGGCAGTGCATTCCAAAAGCTGGGATCTGGCAATCAGGATGCAGAACCCCCCTGCCTGAGAGTGGGTCTGAGAGTGGGCTCTGCCTTGTCAAAGGTTTCTCACTCTCACATTTTTACATCTAATGCATAGCACAGATGCAAATTAACTGTGCAGTGCCTGTTTCACACTGATGCCAAGCCTCAGAGCTGGGAGCAGCAGCAGAAACCTGAAACAGGGCAGGCAGCTGCAATCCCAGCCTCAGCTCCCACAGCCAGGCACATTCAGAACGCTGTGCAGGTAAGCTCCAGGCCTGCCAGGCAGCACTAGGCTGGCCCAGAACAGCTGCTGTGTGGGTGCCCCAACCACCAGGCTCTGCTGCTCCTCCCTCAAGGAAATCAGAATCCAGAAGCCTTCATCAGGAGGATGGGGCAGTATAAATAAAAAAAAAAAAATTAACCCAACCTATATGAGCAGTTTTTTAATCTAAGTGCACCCAACACGAACACAGAAATAATAACGGGCAAAAAAAAGGAACCATATCAAGGCCCAAAGGCCAAGTCACAGGTTGGACTACGTGCTTTACACAGGCTGCAAATAACAATTTACAGGTCTGAGAATGCTAAACCCCTCTGAGATGTGGCATAACAGTATTACAGCTGCCACTTTTATGCAGTATACAGACAGTAACTCAGCCCCCTGCTTATGAAATTCTCCCTTGCAAAAGAATATAAAGCCTGAAGTCAGCAGGGTTGAAGTTAAATAGTAACATTTAACAAGCTATAGAAAGACACATGCCCTTTTAACAAACAGCTTGATTAAGCCATGAAACATCAATGTATTCTTGAAAACATTCTGGAGTGGGGAGATGAAATCTGCAACATGCCACACACCAGCATTAACAAAATTTTGCTGTGGCATATTCTTACTTCTCTGCAGCCATGCATCTCATGATGAAGGGAACCATTCTGAAGAATGCCCAATCATACTCCAAGCACACTGACCAGCCTGAGCAGCTTGGAACACACGGGGAATTTTGGGACATTACCCTAACCAGGCAGAACCTGAGTATTTTACACTCTGCAGCCATGCATCTCATGATGAAGGGAACCATTCTGAAGAATGCCCAAACAATCCAAGCACACTGAGCAGCCTGAGCAACTCGGAGCACACAGGGAATTTTGGGACATTACCCTAACGAGGCAGAACCTGAGTATTTTACACTCTGAGCATTACATTTCCTATACCCACCCCATCCACCAAAATAGTGATCTTGTAAAAGTTACACTCCACCCTTTAGGGGTACAGGCACAGGCATACAAAAATTCACCAGTTTTGTAAGAAACTAACATTCCTTTTCAAAGAAAAAGCCACTTCAAGAAGCACTAAGGCATCAACTTAATTTTAAGTATTCCTAAAGGCTAAGACACGTAGCTGTTATCTATAACTCTTCCATCAATCAGGAATTTTCATCCCCACCCCTCCAATTAATACAGATTTTAAACATAATCCCAACTACTAAAAAAAGCAATTTTGGAGAAACTCTGCCAGTAAGTCAGAAATCGTTCATAGCAACACTAGATTTAAAAAGGTGACATACAACAATACAACACTCTGATAGCTCTCTATAAATTAAGAGATAGAGATACAGACTTTAGCTTATTTAAAAAAAACAAAAAACCAAAAAAACAACAAAAAACAAACAAACTCCACTGAAACTGCAGCTATTTCACAGAATCCCAGAAGGATGAGGTTTGGAAGGGACCTCTGGAGATCCCCTAATCCAACTCTGCTGCCCAGGCAAGGTCACCTGCTGGAGTAGGTTACACAGGAATGCGTCCAGGTGGGTTTGGATGCGTCCAGAGAGGGAGACTCCGCGCCCTCCCTGGGCAGCCGATCCAGTGCTCTGCAACGCTGAACCTAAGGAAGTTCTTCCTCATGCTGAGGTGGCACTTCTGGGGGTTTAGTTTAGCTCCCTACTAAACGGAACGAGCGCTGTAGTACAAAGAAGACCCTTTATCAAACAAACGCGTGTTTATCGTTTCTAGTTTAAGGACTTTAGCAATGCTTTACTCCGGAGGTGTCGTTAGAGGCCTTCTCCATTAAACGCCTGAGTTGGGCCAACGCTCGCTTTACATAACACCGCAAGCTGCCTCTGTAAACAGCCTGTCCGAGCTGCAATTTCCTCCCCGAGTGCGCTGCGTTCAGCGACCACAACCGATCGAGACGGTGACCGGGCCGCCCATTGTCCGGCTCGGCCCGAGAGCCGGGGCTCCGGGCGCGTCACCGCCCGGGCCGGGCCAGCTCCGCTCCCCGCCTGCCTACAGGGCACACAGAGCTCCTTCCGACCGACAGCGGGGCAGGGGAGCCCCGGCCGGCCTCAGGGCCGCGCTCCGCTGGGCCCCGCCGCACGGCCGCCCTGGCCGAGCCCACACCGCCCCGCTCCCTCAGGGCGCGGCCTGCGCTCACCCGGCCCCGCCTCACCTGGTCGCCGGCGGTTCCCTCTCCGGACATGGCGCGTTGAAAGCGGGCTGGGGCGCGGGGCCCCGAGCGGGTTAAAGCTCCTTAAAAATCGCTCGTCCGGCCGCAGCCGCCGCACCCGGAGAGCGGCAGCGAGAGAGCGGCAAAATGGCGGCGGCACCTCCGGCCCGGGGGCGGGGGAGCGGGGCTGGCGGGAGGAAGTGCGTCATCGCGGCGCGCGGGGGCGGCCGGAAGGGGCCGCGCTGAGGGCGGGAGGGCGCGCTGAGGCGGAGCTTGCTCTTCCCGCTCCCCTTCCTCTCCTTGTTCCTGCCTCTCCTTTCCCTTCCCACGTCGTAGGGACAGAGCTGGTTCCCTGGAGCCGCTCCCGCCCCACACGGGCAGGATGGAGCCGCGATGCCCGGCCCAGCCCTGAGGGTGGCCATGAGGGTGGCCCCGGGAGCCGCTGCAGCCGCTGCGGCCGCGGTCATGGCACCCACCAGAGGGATGGAGGGAGCTGCGGGAGCTCGGTGACTTCCAGCGGCTCCTCGCCGGCGCTTTGCCTTCGCTAAGGCAGCGCCAGAGGCGGCTGCCAGCCGCAGGGCCGTCCCTTGCACCTCGCAAGAGCTTTTGCTAATCAAGTTCAAAACACAGGCTGAGATCGCGGTCACAAAAGATGTCAAGGGCACAGGAGGGAGCTCCCCCTAAAGCTACTTAGTTTTTGTGAAAAATGCTAAACACTTGTTTTTAAAATTTTAAAAGTAATAAAATTATTATAAAAATAGTAACACAATTAGAGTAATCATAATTTGGACAATCTGAATTAGGACAATATGAGGCAATAGAGACAAAGAGTTACAGACGTCCAGATACATTTTTCTGGGCAGCACGAGCCCAAAAAAGGACCCACGTTAACAAAGGATTAATCATTAAAAGCAATAACCTGTTGCATATTCATACACTTCATACATGATGCATAAATTCCATTCAAATACAGGATTCTGTCTGGTCAGTGTCAACTTCTTCCTCTGAATCCTAACAAGGACCTTTGAGGCAGGAAGAAGTTAGTTTCTTCTGATAATGGAGCAATAAAGTATTTTTCTCTTAATTTAAGAGAATTAATACAGCATAACTTTGTAACATAACGCATATAATAGTCATTTTAATATTTGCAAAAAGCCAGTCATAAAATATAATTTTTTCACAGTTTTGTTTACGAAATACCCACCAGCCAGAGAAAACGGCCTTGAGGCAGCCACTGCAGGGAAACTCTGCTATATGAAAAAAATAAAAATCTTGGAGGAGGCTTGGCACATACCAAGGTGATTTAGCTGCCTTCACAACAGCAGTGTAAGTGATCTTGAAATTGTGTAATACAGAAATACATGAAGTAACTCGGTGTTAGTACTGGGGTTTCCTTTCTGCCTCATCTTGCAGAAGTCACTGTCTTAAACCACAGAAGTGTGTGGCAATGGGACATAAGGAAAACATAATGTGCAACCTTCTGAAGCTTCACCTGGGAAAAATAAAGGGAGCAGAGAGTGGAGAGTTACTTGACTAATTGTGCAGTAACATTTCTCAGAATTTTGGTTCTTTAAAAGTGAAATACAAATGTGTCTTGGCTGATAAGCTGTGCTGTCCTTGGAGAACAGGGACTTTGTGATATGAGCCTAATCTGTTGAAAATATTTGAGAAATAAATACAACTCCTATTCAAAAACTCTGCAATTTTCCACGTAGTTCTTGTAATGTTTTTCCACTTCCTATACAGGAACTAATTCCTTCAAAGTAATTGCTTGAAGCAATGCTGGTAAAACTTCTAATTAGACAACACTTGTGTCATTCCAGGGCTGCAGTGTGTCAGCTGCCTCCCTGGCCTGACTGAATTTCTTTTTTTTCTGGTTCTTCAGGTTCCCATTTTGTTGTGAATGCCAGGGCTCCCAGCCTGAGGTACCTGGGGCAGCGAGGACATGATGACAGGCCTGGCTGCTTGGCAGGGCTGCACTTCAGCTTTGGGGTGGTTTGTGATATCAGAGCAGGAGGATGTTGTTGATGCCTGCTGTGCTGTGGTGATTCATGCTCAGCTCAGTCACTGATGTGGAACTTCATGAATCAACGAGGAAACTCTGTGCGTTATACTGCTCTGGGAGGGAATGGGGCAGAAACCAAAAATCCAGAGCTGCTCAGGAATTAAAGACTGCTGTTCCTGCAAGGACTTGGAACTGGAAGAAAATGAGATCCTAGATAGATGTTGAACCTTATAAGGCCGCCAGGCCAGGATCTTGGTGAGCTGTAAGCAAAGCAAATTTGAAAGGAAGCTGCTTTCAGAGAGCTGGGGCAGTGGTTTTCAAACAGACCTGACACACCTGCCTCCCAAGGCATTTTAGCAGCTAGTTATGAAATTATGGGTTCTGTGCAACTAAAACCACTAAAAACATTGTTTGCAACCTTATTCTCAGAAGGATTCAGTTACAGATGTAATTTTGTTGATTTTGTCTGCTCAGTGCTGGAGAGACAGTTTTAGCCCCTCAGATCTGAGCTGCCCTGTTAATTTCTGTGTGCCAGTGCTGAATCCCACCAGAGGGCAGAGGGTGCTGAAGATTGTCACCAGTGTCACCACACTTGTTGGAGGCTGTGGGCTGTCTCCCCTCCTCTGAGATGGATTTCAGACACAGGGTGAAGGTGAGAACCTGGAAACTGAGAGACCCCATCCTGCTCTTGGCCAGGGGCGTGGTGGGGCCTGGTGTTTGCTCAGCTGAGACTTCTGCAGTGCCTGGGTGCCCTACAGAACCCATAATCACCCCTTTGGTGTTTTAAATTGACAACACCCTGGGGATTCTGTGAACTAAAGAGGAGAAAGCAGCCTAGACTTACATTCTCAAAGATCATGATTAAGAATTAATCCTTCCATCTTCCTGCCAGACTGGTGTTGCTCCCCTTTTGACCTCCAGTGAGCTGTGTCTCACTAATCAGATGCATCAATGAGGGAGGAGGCAAAACCCAAACAGGCTTTGCTGAGTTTATTTTCTTGGGTTCTGCACTGGCACTGCTGGGCTTTGTAGTCAAGAAGGAAGGAAGCATCTGGGGGGGATTTGGGTGGTGAGGGAGAGAAGGCAGCAATAGGATTGAAAAGAGTTTGGGAATTTAGTGTATAAGAAAGAAAACAAAGCTGAATGGGCTAGTGAGCAGCTAGGGTGATCAGTAAAAAATAATTACAGCAGATTACATAGTTGCAGTAATGTATTTTAATAGTGTAATAAGATGTTAAAATTCGGGGTTGAATTCTAGCCTCCTCACCATCAATTCATTTGCTTGAATTGCCTATCACTTAATGCTATTTTTTACATTGTTGCCTCATTTATCTTTTGTAGGCAGCTTTTTCAGTTTTTCTAAGGAAAGTATAAATAATCATCATGTCAATTAAATCCTGTTCTGTTTTCAATGCAGAATTCTTTCCCAGTGCATGTAGTTGTTACCTTCCTATAACACTTCTTGCTGTTGTGGAGCATTATTAGTATTCATCAATGTTTATTTATATTGCCTTGTGGATTCTTTGGAAAATTTACCATAATGAAATTAAATCTGAAGCTGGATTTGTGTGCATCTCTCTCTCTCTCTCTCTGGTCAAAGGTGTATTTTAAGGATAAACACTAAGCAGTGAACATAGTGCAGTAAATTGTTTAAGCCAACACCTGGGTATCCTCATGGGCAGGGTTACATTGCTTTTTTCCCTTGAGATTTGTGGTCAGATATTTATGTATGTCAGATATTTACCCTTTATAGTGTACATACAGTGGGTCTAACATGTCCCAAATGCTTTGGGTGCACAGTCTGTGAGCAGATCAGCTTCCCAGGATGGGCACAGTCAGCCTCCCATGCCCAGCAGCCATTCCTCTGGCATTCCTGCAACAGTGTCCAAGGCTCTGAAAATCAGAGAGGCCAATACCCACCAGCTCTGCCTGGGCCAAATTCATAGGCAGAAAAAGAGTAGAAATCCAGAAAACCTCAAATTACACAAGGAAGTTAAAAAACCAACACACAGAACAACCTCAACCAAAACAACAAAAACCAACAAGCCAATAACAACAACAACAACAAAAGAAAACCAACTGAAAAATGCTATTCTGGATGAAAGAGGAGCCCAAATGAAGCCTTGCAGCTGGAGGGAGAAAGATGAAGTAATGTACACAAATAGCAGCGCAGTTCACTGATTGCAGTGTTCTCAAACTTTTGAGTGTTTGTAACCCAAGTATTTTTGAAGTCCTTAAGATGCTCCTAGCGACCACTGGCACGTTCACACGTGTCCCTGTGGCTTGTCGCTGTCCCGGCGCTGTGACTCACCCGGGAGGTGGCAGGCAAACACCGCCGGCTCGGCTGCAAGCGGGCGAGGGGACGAGCTGCACGTACCTGGCACCCGCCCAGCAGGGAGAATGGCACGGCACCAGCTCGGGGGCTTTTATGTCTGGATTACGGGATTTTTTTCCTGCCACATTGCTGTTGGACATCACGAGTGTCTTTCTGTGAATCCTGCTGTCGAGTCACAGCTTGCAAAGAGGAATTGTTTTTAAAGTGTTTTAGCTTTACCTTATTTTAGGAAAAAGTCACGTCCATTTTGGGTGTAAGGGTTTTAACAGTTAATAAGAAGGGCAGAAAGTAGGAGCATATGGAAGAAAAATAGACTCATCAAGGGATGATTGGAAATCAAAGAGGGAACTTGCCAGTAGGCAGCATAGAGATCACCCAACAAATAAAAGGAAGAACAAAATGAGGTGGGGCAGAACATACTTACTTGTAATTGGTTTTATGCTTTTGCATACAAGTATTTAGCCTCAGGTGTTTTCTAGTGTATACTTGCTTACTCTGGTTGCAAATACACAGACAAAGCCCTGTAAAAAACATAGTGGTGATTGCAGTTATTTCTCTCTTAAAGCCAGTGATACAAAATTTAGTGTTCATTGTGATTAGAGGATTTAGTACTTCCAAAAATGCTAGAGATTAACAATAAATAATTAACTATCTAAGCATAATGTTGCTTGCACTCAAATGCCTTCTACTTAGCTGAATAATCCAATCATCATAAGATGATGTGTAAGAGTCAGTTTATAAGACATTACATGCTGTTCATTTTCATAATGTACTGGAGAACATGAACACAGAACATCACAGGTTTCCACCTCGGGGTGTTTTGGGCAGAACTCTTGTTTTCTTAAACACAAGTTGTCCACAGCCAGGAAGCTCACCCTGCCCACATAAATCCTACCTGTGCAAGCACCGTGTTTGTGCAGCCTGGAGAAACAGGAAAGGTGGAACTGGCCGCCCGGTCCACCTGTAATGGGGGTGGGGAGGTTGCTATGCAACTTTAGTGTTTGATGTTTTGCTTGAAAGCTCAGCTCCAGGAAACAAGGGTTTACATAAGAATCAATCTTTCTTTCTTCTAAGTTTGTTTCCTTCTATTATGAAACAAAGCTTGTTTGTGTGATTCAAGTACATCACAAGCTCCCAGAAACCTAGAAGCAATGTGAAAGAAACCAAAGTTTGGGATTGTTTCAATCTCCTTGTTTTAAGGCAAACTTGATCTTCAAATCCTGGAAATGCCAGTATAATGGAATAGTAACCACCCCCTCCTCCTGCATTCACGGTGTACAGCTTGATCCACAAGATACCCCTTGCTTCAGTTCACCTTCAAAACCCATGGTGACTGTGCTGTGTGTCCCACCTTAAGCCACATTTATGTCTCTAATGCCATTATTGTTCCCAAAGCTAATTTTGATGAAATGACTGATGTTCCTAACCTCTGTGTGAATCTCCGGCACTGCTGATGTCACCTCGTCCAGACCTGCATGTGAAATCCCAGCCCCCTACGAGTTTGTGCGAATTTACCTTGACAGATTGCATGCACTTTGAATTAAGGACTGTGTTTTCATATTTATCTCTAAAGCATCTGGGTACCATGGTGACCACACCAGACAAGCAGACAGATGCACTTGTGCTTAATGGTAAGTGCAGTGTTGGGGTCCTTTCCTGTAGGAAGCTGGGATTCATGTTAACAGAGCTGTCCTCTGTAGTTAAACCAGTGATTCCAAGTTTTCTTGTGTGCAATTTTTTAGTAAATTTATAAGGACACAAAGCTAAGGAGGTGTTATTATGTTCTCTTTACTGGTTAAGCTTATACTGCATTTGAACCTGTAATGATACCCCAGCCCAATCACCACATGCTATAGTAGAATTTGCTTTGCTGTTGCATTTCTGAAATAGTATAACACTGCACTTTGAAATCTCATTTAAGAGACACGTTTCAGCCTAAATATAAGAAAAAGCACCCTTCAGGTCAACAGTCTGAAAAGTATTGCCTCTTCAAGGCAGCTCTAATTATGTATTGATTGTACTCAAATCTTGCATTAAAGTCAACTTCATGTTACATGCGTGCATTTGTTATTTTTTTTCCTTGTGTTGTTTTGACAGTTTTTAAATAATAATACATGGGTGAGTGTTTACTCTGGAACAGCCATTTCATTTTATTAGCATACAGAGGGCAATGAGGCAGAAAAGGGAATGTAATGCTTATATATTAGTTAGTACTTGTTCCACGTAGCATCTTTCCAAAGACTGGGGACAATTCCTGGGGAAATGACTCAAAATGTAATGATCCTGCGGTGATTTAACATGAAAAAAATGAGGTGCCTTGGATTTTTATTATATTTGTTTGCTCCTTGACCAGAAATGATGTGTCTTTATTTCTCATCATTCAGGCTTTCTGTTGTCACTCTCATTGGAGTTGTTTGTCATGGGAGCAAAGAACTAGAGCTGCTGTATATCAGAAGTATGTATCCATTATATGAAAAACAGGTTTTCAATGTAAGTTTGAAAAAGGAATGAATCCCACAACTTTCCTTTTTTTTTTTTTTTTTTTTTTTTTTTTTTAATGTTTCCCCCTTTTTTTCCCCTGTTGTAATTCGTTAGAAACCATGAGCACAGAAGGACGTGTGTATCCCAGCACAGTTTGGAAGTGCCATCCACTCAGACATGACAGTAGGTTTGGGAACACTGTTAGCACTAATTACCTTGTAAATCCAGGCGCCCGTTGCTAGAACTGCAGCTTCCCCAGTTACAAACATATTGCCGGGAGATTTGGAGCAATTAAGCAGCAATTGTTCTCACAGAATGGGAGAAACAGGGCTCTGGGATGTAGTTTGGATGCTGCAAGGACTAGGGCACTTTCTCCCACGAGCTGTGGGTCTGCTGGGAGATAAAACCAGCACTGGGAGATAAAAGGAACAATGGGAAGGATTCCACTGATTGATGAATGGAAAAAGAAAATATTTTCTTTTACAAATAAACTTCAGGTTTGCTGATAAACGAAATTGGACATTGAGAGATGAAAGAAATAACGGGGAAGAAAAACCCCTAAATTCAGTAAGAATTAAAAATGTAAAGGGAGGGTTATACATTAGAGGGAAATCTTCGGTATCAGGGAGTCTGCACCTCTCAAGTACCTCAGCCAATGGGGAAAGAGAGAAGGGAAATGCAGCCGGGAAATTGGGATAAAAAGGAGGCTGCGTCCTCCAAAAATTTGAGAGATCCCAGGGGAATGCCCCATGGCCTCTCTCTTTATTCCAATAAAGTAAAAACACTCCTCTGTCTCCTTTTTGGACATAAACCTCTGGTGTTTGTGGATTAATTTTCCTGACACTACCATTAAGAAATTCTTTTCAGGAGCTTCCTTTATTTAATAATCCCCGAGATGAATAAAGTTATTCCTTAATTTCTTGAGGGTGCAGTCAAGAAATAACCGTGTGCTGCAGCGCTGTGTGAGCAGGAATTCTTGGGATACAGAGCCGGGCTGCTGTTTGTGTGTGTGAGATCAGGGCATGCCAGCAGCATGGAAAGCAGCACCAGGGGTGTGGTGTTATCCAGGGATGTCCCAGCAGTGGTGAAAAACAGGGTGTCCTAGGGTGACGTTATGATGCTTGTATCCCCATTCATGTGTTCTGTTAATGTTGGATATCATGTTCTGTACCTTTAAGACCGGCTCTGAAGAGCCAATGTTTTGTTTTGGTTTTCTTATCAGCCTGGCGGGACACAGAAACTGCAGCCTTTGCTTTTGCTGCTTTTGCTTTTGGCTTTGCTCTCTCTCACTCTTGCTTGCTTCGCTTCTGCTTGCTTTGCTCATTAGCTAGTTTAGCTAAACTGTCCAATTTCTTCCTGGACTGTTTCTCCTTTCCTTTTTCTGACCATTTCGAACCTGCTCCGGACTGGGACCTGAGAAACACCAAGATCCTGCACCTTGTGGCCTGCAGCAGCAGCCCCAGCGCCGGAGGGACTGAGACCAGAGTGACCACCCCCAGGAGAGACTTTCTGAATTTGTCATCTCTTTTCAGAGCGGTGTCATCCGGTATTGTTCATTTTGTGTGCTGGGGGGTGCTGTGCCTGTTAAATAAACAGGTTCTTTCCACTTCTCTCTGAGGAATCCTTCCCGAACCAGTTGGGGGGAGGGTCCGTGTGGGTTTGCTTACTGGATTTGCTTCCAAATTTTCCTAATTTGGAAATTCTCCTCCAAATTTGCCCTAAACCAGGACACAGGGGCAAGTTACCCCTTCCTTCAGATAATGAAGACAATGTTAAGGCAGTATGATAAGTGAGGTGATAACTGTGATAGACTGAAGGATGGCACCTTTCCAACCATTCAATATCTATACATGAAAACACAATTACAAAAAAATTTTACCAAACTCGAAAAAAAAAAAAATTAAATAATCTGTCTAGTTAACTAAACCTTACACCATTATAAAAAAAGAAACTTTAAAAAATAAACCATAATTATAATAGTATTTATATCTCATCTACTTCAAGTTACTGCTTGGTTCAGATAATGAAGACAATGTTAAGGCAGTATGATAAGTGAGCTGTGACTGTGGGCATGTGATAGACTGAAGGATGGCACCTTTCCAACCATTCACTATCTATACATAAAAACATACAATTACAAAAAAATATGACCAAACTAAGAAAAAAACCATAATTAAATAATCTGTTTAGTTAATTAAACTATTATTTAAAAAACTTTAAAAAGTAAACCATAATTATCATAGTATTTATACCTCATCTATTTCAAGTTACTGCTTGGTTCAGGTAATGAAGACAATGTTAAGGCAGTATGATAAGTGAGCTGATAACTGTGATAGACTGAAGTATGGCACCTTTCCAACCATTCAATATCTATACATGAAAACATACAACAATTACAAAAAAATATGACCAAACTCAAAATAAATTTAAAAAATCATAATTAAATAATCTGTTTAGTTAATTATACCATACACTATTATTTTAAAAACTTTAAAAAGTAAACCACAATTATCATAGTATTTATACCTCATCTACTTCAAGTTACTTGGTTCAGATAATGAAGAAAATGTTAAGGCAGTATAAGTGAGCCGATGACTGTGGGCATGTGATGGACTGAAGAATGGCAGCTTTCCAACCATTCACTATCTATAAATAAAAACATACAATTACAAAAAAATATTACCAAACTCAACATTTAAAAAAAATCATAATTAAATAATTTGTTTAGTTAACCAAACCATACACTATCATTTAAAAACTTTAAAAAATAAACCATAATTATAATAATATTTATACCTCATCTACTTCAATTACTGCTTGGTTCAGCTAATGAAGACAATGCTAAGGCAGTATGATAAGTGAGCTGTGTGTGACTGAAGGATGGCGCTGAGATAACCTCTTGTGAGTTATTTGCTCATCAAAGGCCGTAATTGTGTTTAGAAAGGAGAGCCAGCAGGTTGGGCTGGTTGTGTGCAGTGCTTGCAGCACTGAGTGCATTGTGTGTGTTATCTAGCTCGATGTGCTTTTCCCCAGCCCTATCTCTGTGCTCTCGCTGCCTTTTGTTTCAGCCTTTGCTGTGTGACTCATCTTCATAAGACGCATTTGCTACAATTATCTGTTGGGTTTCGTAATGAGTCCCACTCCTTCCTTTTGCCTCTCTTCTTTTCAGGCTTGCTTTCAGAATTCATGCTTATAAATTCACGAGGTTTTTTGGGTTTTTCTTCACAGGAGGTACCAGTTACCAGCGTTAAAGAACCACGCCTAAACTATGTGCTAAATCATTACATATCTTTTATTTTCAGACCAAATTCAAGTCTGTAAGGAAAAGCACTGCTGTATGCACCAGAAAAGGGAGAACACTGTGAGGAATGTTAATACCAAGCAATAATGAGGAAAAATGCCACTGTTAAAAATACAGTGGTAAATGACCCTTACAACTATGATAAATTTCAAACCCATATCTGCTCACATTTTCAAAGGCTTCAGAAGAATACTGTGGATTAAAAGACTGTTAATGATTGCTTTATCCCTCTCTTTTGTACTTAAAAGAGGAGCAGCTGTTACCAGCACTCACACAGAACCACTGCTATCTGAAAGAATTAACTGCTTACATTAAATACATTTAAAGTGTCTCTACAGCTTTTTAAAATGCCTATGTCTATGTGCATATATTAAATTGAGTAAACAGTTTCTCTTTCCCAGCTGAATTTAATTTGTTCTGAGTTTTGCCTTTAACTCTTCTTGAAAAGGAGGACACCCAGCACAAGATGGTAACAGCATAGACAAAGGTATATAAAGGTTTATAAATAAACCCCAGACATAAGGTCTCTGTGTTCAAAGGCAATTTCAGTCCTGCATCTGGAAGTTCTGATTTTTTTTCTAAATCAATTTAAAATATTTCATATTATTCAAATACATTTTAGCTAAGAATGGCCTTAGGAGCTATTTTTTTTGGTGCTCTTGCATTGTATACTCAGGGCATAACTTATACATTTTTCTCATCTCTTGTGTGCTTGACATAGGGTTCTAGGACATAAATTGGATTGTTACCAAATGCAGGCCAAAAACTACATTTAGGGCGATAGAGTGTGTTGTCTGACAGCCATCTGACAGAGCTTTCTGGTGGCATTGCCATCTATTTCAGTAAAACATCCCAGTGACACAGAACAACAAATAACTGAGAAATTCCAGCAATGTAAGAAAGAGGAATGAAAAACAAGCAACTATCTTGAGAGGAGCTAATTTATCTTGTATTTTTGTGAATTCAGAAAAAATATTATTCCTAATGATTATCTTAATATATAAGATTCAATTCAATTAATTTGTTTTGTATTTTAGAAATATTTTGCATAAATACAGTTTCCCATTGTAAGCTGAGAATAAAAGGGTAAGTGAATACTTTAGGCGCTTGTAAAATGACAAAATTCAGAGAAACATTTGTGTTACTATTTTGTGGTCAGGTTTGAAACAATATTTAGAATGCAGTATCAAAATGTGTAAGAATTAAACCTGCCATAGACTAAAACAGATACCCAGAACTTGAGTGGGACAGAGTAAGAGAAGTGTAGTAGCCCTTTGCTTTCTCTTCAACCAATTCTGTAAATAAAAAATTGTAAGATACAGAGCTAAAATCTTCAAATCCTAGGCACCCTTGAATCAGCACTGAAATTTATTGTCAAGTTCATCTCCAAGGAGTAATGAATGCTTAATATTGGAGTGCATTTTGAAAGATACTATAAAAATAAACAAAAAACAGACCTGGCTTCACCATTACTAAAGGAAGACCAAGTCCAAACATGCCATCTGAAGAGTTTTGTACTTCCCACATGGCTATCTTGGAACTTGATTTCTTCTCTTTAGATTGTTCTTGGCTTTGATTAAATTCTGATCCTAGAGAAGGTAGTCGTAAAGCTCACAAAGACCTTATTATCTTCCTCTAAAGAATCATCACTTGCTGGAATTTGCAAAGGTTCAGCTCAAAATGGGGTTACAGCTCAAAATGGGGTACATATTTGAGGTGGCCATCTCGTTTCCAAGTGCAATGCTGTTTTCTGCACATCAGCTGTGTCAGATCCTGTATGCTGTTGCATTTGTCCCCTAATTGCAAGAATAATGTCTTGTCCCTAGCAATTACTATAAAAATGTGAAGAGGTGCTGTAGTTCCTGAGCAAATTGTTTCCTTGATACCTATTGACCCTTCAAATCCTTTTAGGAACTGGCTATCTTTGGGAAAAAAAAAAAATCACAAAATCCTTATTGAATTTGCTCTTTGGCCTCTATCTTTTCTCTCTGCTTGTTTCCTGGCCAGAAAAGCAAAAAGACATTAAAAAGAGGAGAGCTCAGTCCAGACTGGTCTAGCAGCTCTAGGCTGTTTGAGTAGGGGAAAAGTAAACAGGCTTTATAAGAAAGATTACCATTGAAAAGAGTAAAAAGGTAAACCCAGAAGAAAACATATTAGCTTGTTTATTTACTCACCACTTAAACTTTCCCTACCAGCTTTTAAGAACCCTGTCACATTCAGCTCTGCTATTCACAAAGCATCTGTCCTGCTTTTTTTCATTGCTGTTTCTGCTACCAATGGTGTGCTTAGAGCTCATCAGCTCTTCTTTGTAGGAGGACACAGTATGGGTAATGTAGAATGTAATCTTATCCCCCAATGAGTTGCAGCTGGACCCTATTACTAAAGATTAGGATCAGGCTGGATGATAACAGGCAACACCTGTAGCCAATAAGAACTAATGGCATAAAAGAGTGGATTGGTGGGAAGAGGAGTCAGGTGGCTGCTGCAAGGACCAAGAACAGTCAGTGCTTAGAGGAGCTGCCTGTGAGAAACTTTGAGGAGGTATGAAACTCTCAGGCTATGAAATCCTTGTACCATAATGATAATAGGACTGTTGTAATGTATAAGACAACACTCCTTTACTCCAGGCTAACTCTCCTCCAAAGGCAGCATGTGAAATCCAGAACAGGGGTTGGGTACTGTAAAGCATCTCTAAACTAGTGGGTGCTGAGCTGGGATATTTTCCTTACAGCATCCAGGATCTTCCCTATTCCATCTCAAGGCTAAACTTTTTTTTCCCCTTTCATTTAATTTTTTATTTCTCCATTCTTACCGACTATTTGATTTAATAAATTGCATTCAGACAGGGTAAAAAAAAAAAAAAGGTAGAAGACATTTAAGAAAAGACTGCAAACCCAGTATTTTGGTCATTTTTGTGGAATGATTTGTGCCAGTAACTGTGTCACCTCCCTCTGCACAGCCCTGGGATTTGTACATGTGTCATGGGTGACACAGTCTGCTTCACATTCTCTTGGAAAATGGGAAGGTAAGGAGTAACCTGGCTCATCCCAGGCACTGCTGGAGTAGCTTTAGGACTGCAGAGTACGTGCCATGGTACTCATTAAGTTGTGCCCTGGTTTCCTCAAGTGTCCCAGTGTAGGAGTTGTTACTGAGGCAACACAGGGACTGCTGTGCAACTCCTGTGAAAACAAGTCACTGGGGCGTGTCAGGAGTCTACATGTACGTACACAGGGCTCTGCATTAACACTTGCCTCCTTTGTTTATCCAAGTTAAGCAACTAAGAAAAGCAAATGGAGCTGGAAATTGTAATTTAAACAGAATACTTGAAGAATTTTTCAATATCTCAATTTTATGTTACTTTTCTGTGTTTGGCTTTGGGTAGGAGAGAACAGAAGTGCTGTTTGTTGGCTGACCTCAATCTTCATGAGACAGATGGGTGGGTGGCTTTACCAAATGGCAGTTGTCTTCTCTGTCAAGTCTGACCCTGAAGGTTGAGCAGAATCACTCCAGGCTGGACTGGGAAGAGTATTTTCTTCATTTGATATGGAGAGCTTTCTCCATGGGGTGTTTTGTCCATCGTGGCCACACCAAGGTGTGACCCAGTGAAGGATGTGACTGTGTTGTTCTAAACAGGTGTGGCTGTGGTGGTTGGAGTGCTGTGCTGGAGCCACATCTTTTCCATTTGGCTGGAAATAGAAGGGGAGCAGGAACCTGTCCACTTAGCCCCAAAAGGGAGAACAGACCCTAGAGCCAGGCAGCAGACACAGTTCTCTCACATTAAGTCACCAGTTGCATATAGTAATTTGCCTAACCTTTTTGGCCTTTTGTGTCTGTAGAGCAGATGCTAATGCACCTGAAAATAGCAAGTCTGAAAGTTATTTATTCACCCTTGTTTCGTATTTTAAAGCTTGTGTGTATATTTATATAGGTATGCATAAAAATATGTGTACAAATATGTCTGATAGGAGCCTTTCATGGTGATCCCTGACCTGCTTGTTTGCATCATGCATAGCTGGCCCCCAGGGATCTCCAGAGCCCATCCAGCATGGGAACATCCATGCTGCTTTTGCTGCTAGGCTGAGCACAGACTGTTTCTGCAATTACAAGGCACTGGCAGGCTTCCTGCACGTGCCATCCCTTGAAATAAAACTCCTGTTTATTCCCATCCTCCTCCAAAAGTAGAATATGTGTACATACTGTTCTGTGGTGGCCCTTTGAAAGTCCTCTTGAAAATCTTTGTCAAAGTATAAAAGGCAGGCAAGCCTTGCAAGTAGTTGCCTAATACAGGTGTACTTCCAGATGGGTTTTCTGCTCAAATCCTGCATTCTAGGGCATCTTTTTTTGTAATAGCTAAATGTCCTGATAAGGGGAATCTCAGATAGGTGGTGTGAGATCTCCATGTGGTGGTGCTTGTTGGGTTAGCTGATTTCAAAATTGCTTGTTTTGGCAAGCTGCTCCATGTTGCCTAACTCCTGTTCCACAGGTGCCACAAGCAGATCCCAGAAATTAAAGATTCCTTTGAAATCCACCCAGGGTTTTGTTAGGAGGATTTAGAGGAGTTTGGGAGTAGCTCAGTTTGTGGTGATGAAGTATAAGGGCATCTCTGAATTTAAGACTGGCTTGACAGACCTGGGAGGAAGCATGTTTTAGTGAGTGCTTTGACTGGTGTAAATACCTGTTGGGAATGGCCCATCCCAGGCTACTTTTCCACCTGCTGCTGGATTTCCTTACCAGTTTAGTCAGGCAATTCACTTCAGACTGTAGCCAGATAATAAGATGGCATGTAAGCACTGTGATTACAAAATAATGATTAATTATTTTTTTTTTAAGGGGTGAAGTGCTAGAAAGTGGAGAAATCACTCTAAAGACTGAACTACTGATAGTCTTAAGAATAATTAGGCTGAAAATTACTTTCATGATCCTAAATGTATGCATCAGATACGGAGACCAGAAGAGTGTCAGGATACTGACACGTGTTGGCAGCATCCATGTGTTTGGAAAGGTTATGCAGAAACAAAATGTACTCTACTCAGGGGAAAAGGAGCACAAATTAGGGCATTATCTTAGTGGGGTGTGCAAGACAAGTCTGTGCATCTCTTGAATTTTTCTGCATGGGTTTCCACATCCATTGATCTCTATGCACAGGTTTTATTGTACCAGCATGGAGGTACTGGGGAAAGATTAGCTCTGAAAAGCAA
Organism: Agelaius phoeniceus; assembly: GCF_051311805.1. Classification (NCBI taxonomy): domain Eukaryota; kingdom Metazoa; phylum Chordata; class Aves; order Passeriformes; family Icteridae; genus Agelaius; species Agelaius phoeniceus. The sequence goes on from NC_135270.1 coordinate 6,207,874, forward strand.
GTTTTAAAATAATTGCTTTAGAGCAATTTTGAAAGATGTTTTTTCTTTTATTCAACCATGAAATGGAAGTGTCCTGCTGATGGCTCCAGCATATTTTTAATTGAATAATTAGCATGGATAATAGGCATTCAACAGCGTTTTTGTTGATAATCACTGGATTTACTAATCTCCCAGAAGGTGGGATGATTCAGAATCTTTTAATGCCCCAAAATAGAAGATAATTAAAACCCTACATACACAACTTGAAATAGAAATGAGTACAAATGGTGAAGAGAAATTAGAAAATGAGCTTGAAGGAAAAGGATGGTGGTGGTGGGGATAAGAGTCCTAAGTACTAAGAATAGTCAGGGTAGTTATGAATTGACACATTTAGTACTTGGAGTTTTCCTTGCTGTGGGAGGCAGGAGCCTCCCTTGAAATGGAAAATGTAAACCCCCTTCCTCTGAATTATTATAATTTGGAAATTAAGGGGCTTTCAGGCAAAGATATGGGAGTAGGAATGACAGTTCTTTACTAGGAAAATTAAAAAGAAATACAAATGCAATAGTACAAAAAGAAGCAAACCACTGCCAGAGTCAGAGCAGGCCCTGTCCCCCTGTGTGTCAGGGTGGTGGCACAGCCCCATCCCATGGGGGCTCAGCCCTCCTGCAGTGCCAGCTGTGGCTCTGCTGGAGCAGGGATCCTGCACAAGGGGGGAGTTTTCCTCTGCAGCCCCAGGGCTGCTGGAGATGGGCCTGGGCTCCCTCTGGCAATGCAGGGCAGCAGAAAGCTGCTCCTCTGGGAATGCAGGGGGCAAAGGCTGCTGTGCTGTTCCCAAACCTCAGATTGTATCCAGGTAGGAATGCTTGGCTCCTCCCCTGGGTGGAGCCTCTCCCCATGGGATGATGGAATTGGATCAGCCATGCAGGGACACTCACTGGCCATGGACAGCAGAGATCTCCTGGAGGGAGGATTGGCTGTGGGAGAGAGAAAGAAAAAACTGCCCAATGGACAGCCGAGAACTGCCCCAGCTCTGACAGATGGGAGTTGAATACATACCCCCATTTCCAACCCAAGACAGTGTTGTACCACTCAGCTGCTGAAAATTGCATTTGCAATCATCTCTGGTGAGCTGGCCACGGTGAGAGGAAGCTGCAAGGGTTTTGTGGAGAGGGTTAGCTCATCTCATCACTGATATCCTTCCCAAAGAAAGTCCAGCAAGGAAGTGCCCACCCTGGCTGGACTCCTCGTGCCTCTGTGGGTGGGGACAGGAGCGGGAGCCCCAGAGGTGCAGGGGGAACATGTAGAGTGGCAGGTTTAGGTTAGGCTTTGGTGTGCACAGTTTAGGTTAAGCTTGGTGTGACACATTTTCTTGCACTAACACCACTGTGGGTGTAGCCCAGGGCGCCTGTTCCGTGGATCACTTACCATGTATCACTTACAGCCACTTGACAGCAGAGGGGCTGCTGTGTGCTCTTGGAATTAATTCTCACAGGAATGAAGAATTGACACAAAGTGGACCACTTTTTCTCTCACATGTGCAAGGGGTATTGATTTAACCTTAACTTTTCCTCCTCTGGAAGAGCTAGAAAAAAAACCCTGCAGTTACAATCTGCCATTTACTTGACTAGATAGAGATCATCATGCTGAGGTGACTGGGCATGGGATGGAACCCAAATGGAATAAGGGATTACTAATCTTATTTCCATAAAACAAGGCTATTAATTAACCTGTTTAATCAGTACTGTTTTTACAGAGGCACAGTGGATACTTGAGACTTGACTATTCACTTTAAAGAACGAGTGATCAAGTTCGTATTGGCACAAGCTGGGCAGGGCTGGATTTCTCTCCAGTGTGCTTCTCTGCCAAATTCTGTCTATTAAAATACATGAGTGTGTGTTTGAAACATCCTTTTCCAGCTTTGGAAAAAAGATGCCATTCAAAGGCAAAGGTTTTTTGCTAATTTGGAGGCTCCCTTTGGTTTGTGGCAAGCATCTGTCATGAAATCAGGAATCTCTAGAGGGGCCTGGCCTGCTCCATGCAAAAATTTCTGCTCCAGAAATTTTTACAGTCCAAAAGACTGACACATGGGTGGAAGAGAGAAAAGATCACAGCAGTGGGCAGGGCATTCCAGTGTAACCTTAAATTGCTCTGACCCTTCCCAGGCTGTGCTGCCTTCCCAGTGAAGGCTCAACACAGACAATTGCTGCTCAAGGAGCAGTGAAAACTGAAGTCTCCTCCTGCCACTAACCAGTTCCACATCAGATAAAACAATGGATTTCATGGAGTAGCCCTGATACAATGGGAGGATATTTGCATTATTGTGCAGTGTGGCAGAGCAGCCTGCATGGGAGCTGTTTTGGTGACAAACCCACATCACTGTACCAGGATCATTTGGCAGCCCCTCTGAGTCAGCAGTGCTGTGCACTGGCAGAACTTGGAGGAAAAATGAGGCTGTGGCTTTGGAATCCTGCTTGCCTCTAGCAAGTAGCATTGTTTTCAGTCATGTACCAGGACTCTGCTGCAGACAGATGAACACCAAAATGAAGCAGATTTGGAGCATTGCTTTCCATGAAAGGGCAGACTCTGCCTGCATTTTGTGCACCAGGCAGTGTAAGAGCCACCAAGAGCATTGTGTACCCGTCACACAGCAAGAAAGCAAAATAAAATGTCATTTCTCCAGCTAGGTATGTCCACCTGGGGACAAATGTTGCCAGGAAGGGAATGGCCAAGAGGACCAAGATGATTTCATTCCTCATTAAATCTCTACAAGACACAGAAAGGAGGAGCTGCAATGCCTTCTATTCAAGTGGCAGGTCTTAGGAGTCTCTCCTCATTTCAGTGTAGCTGGTTTGGTTTTGGTTTTTCTTTAAAATCCTGCTGGCCTTGAAAAATAAGTTCAGTTAATATAGATTTTCTTGAGCAACTGTTTTAGAGAACAAAAACAAAGTAGTGAGCTTTAAAAACACAAAGACTGGAATTTAAACTAACACAGTATTTATTATTATTTTGAAGTCTTTAAGATGCCTGACTCTAGTTTATAGATCTATATCATGCTTTCACACACATTATTGTACCAACTGTCTCTGGGAGTCCAGGTCTTGTAGAAGCACAACTTTTGCCCTAAAACTCCATGGGGTACTATAGCATTTTACCACAGCAAGGCCAAGGGGGTTGGCATCTTCCTGAGTATAATATTCATTAAATACTTAAGAATGGTCTGATACTACAAACTGGATCCCAGAAGATTATGTGGGGAATTACTGAGCAGTGATTGTTCACATACTAAAAGTTGTTCATGTAAAAACATTTTTACGGTAATAAAATCATGTAGCCTAAATATTGTAAGTTATTTGACACATAGTTCTGAATTAAAACGGGGCTTTGTTGATAGAATACAGTTACAATCACTGCTGAGCCTTCCTCCAATGTCTTTTGTAGATTTCCACCCTCCTGACTTTTCCTTCTTTCAAAAGCCAAGATCCTGGAATAGATGGTTTAGAAACTGAATTTTAAATTTCAGGCTTGTATAAACTAAGTGGTAGAGCTATTTCAGAAGCTTTGAATTCACTTTGCATTGTTCTGTGCTCCAAATTTTGATTCATTTGGTGCTTTGAAGTACAACTGGGATCAGAGAACACATTGTCAATGTTAATAAAATTGAGAGACCTCAACATTATCCATCCAGTTTTGAAACAGAGGAGTGATGGTGCCTGTATTACTTCACATAATCAAAAGAATAGTTGTTGATTAGTAATGAAAATTTCCATTCCATACATGCAAAACAATGGAAATTTCAGAGATTTCCAAGATGCTTTTAATATACTGAGGGGTATTGTTTGTCCATGTGCTGGTAGAATTTTTGGGAATTCAAATCTCTGCTGGTGTACCAGAGTTCACTTTTTGTTGTAATCACAAGACATTTTTATGGATGACAATCTTTGCTTTTTTTTTTTTTTAGCTAGGTATTACTATTTTGAGCAGCTTGGGATTTAAGAAAACATTCTGTTTAATGTACATTGAATCTGTTCTCATTTTCAGAAGGCTGCTTGTCCCTTGTGTGGCTTATTGTAGTCTTGATTGATTGAATGACATTGAATTGTCATCTGCTGTCTGAGCTGGCCTTCCTGTTCCAATGGCTCCTCACTTAAGCATCCAGAAATTTGGAGTGAAGATTGCATTAAAAGGTAATGCTGTCCTCTCATTTGCATGTGCCAAAGATGCTGCTTAATTACTTGGGAGACAAACTCTCCATGTGCATCCCAAGAGTGAGTGCAAGGAAGGGAAAGGAAGTTGTGCCTTGGATTGTCCCATCTTCCAGCTCCCCTGGCAAAGTGAAAGAAGGAAGGTGGTGGGAATTTTCCTCTTCTCTTGTCCTGTGATTGGAGAAAAATGCAGATTAATCTTTAAATTTCCTTTAAAGGAAACTTAACCTAAAATTTAACCTAAAAAGGTTATTTTCCTAAATAACCTTTGGGTAGGGTATTAAGCAGCATTTCCCTGTGGTTTGTTAAGGAGTCCATGATTGGAAAGAGAAGGAAGGTGGTGGGGACCCCCCCCGTTACCATTGCTGGGAACTTTGTAGTGATGCTGCTCATTTTTTACTCAGACATTTTCTTTTTTTTCTCTCTAATGAATTATTGCTTTGGTCAATATGAATTATTTCAGGCTATTAGCAAATGTTGGTAAAAATATTTAGCATATAAGAATGATAAATAGCTTATGCACAAGGTATCAGGTACAACTTAAATTGCCTGGATTATCCAAAGAAAGGAGTGAGTACAAGTGGTGATATGGCATCAGGGACTTGGCTTGCTGATAACTTTAAGTATCTCCTTCCACTTTCAAATATTAAAACTCAGGCTAAGAAAATCAGTATTAAATATTTCCTTTTGTTTAGTTGCCCTGGTTCATTTTGTGGTTTTTTTGCAAGTGATATATAAAGAAAAAATCTATTTTAAAAGCTTTTTGAGAAGTCTTTGTCTTCCATCTGGCATGAAGAGCATTTCTGGAGGGGAGGGGAAAGAAACAGAGAACTGTCTGAGGTAAATTTGATAGTAGAAGATGGGATAAAACAAGAGGCACTTAGACTAATTTAATTAATGCCATGGTGGATTTAAGAATATGCTGTTCTCTACAAGCATAAACATAGATCAGTAGCTGAATTAAGGAAGCAGTATTAGACTGCACCTGTTGGGTTTCAAACTGAATTCAGACCTTGTTTCAGTATTGCAGTTGGGACTGGCAGTTGCTGAAGGGATTAAATTATTTAAAGCCTTCAGCTGGCTAGTGTAGGCTAGCAGTAGCTTATAAAACACTTAATCTATTTTTTTAATCTCTTCATATGTTTGCTTTACTTAGACAGTAAAACTATACATGACACACACCTGCCACACTCTGAAGAGTCTTTGTCAGACATTTTACATTTATCAATTAGAGCAGCCTTGAAACTGTGGCCATTTGGGTTTCACTGACAATACTCTTCTTGTTAGCCTGCAATTTTCTCTGGTGAACTCAAACCCAAACATGAAGTATGTAGATACAAAGTTCTTTTTCCACAATTTATTCTCAAAAAAGATGTTCCCTTCTAAAGGCAAATGCTGCTCTCCAAACAACTAATGCTTACTGTTACCTTTTGGGTTGTCATTTAAAAAAGAAACAAACAGTTTGGAGCTCTGGAACTATTTTTGCAGTGCATTAGTTAACTGCTTACACTATAGTACAGTAAAGCAGTTCAAAAATAGGTGATACTGTTTAGCTTGTTATGTGATATGTCTCTTGTTTCTAGAAAGCCAAGAGTAAGTAAGGAATAGCAACAATATGGATTGGACAGAAAAGCCATTTGGATAGCTGTGCAACACAGGATTAATTAGGCAAATCCTCTTAGGTTTGATAAGCCATTGCTTAGATCTACAGTTTATTTTGTCACTGGTTGCTCCTATTAATGTCTTCTTTCTGTCAGAGTTTATTACTCTGATTGCAGTTTTGTATCATACCTTTTTGTGTCAAAGTGAAATGCCACTTCCAACCTTGTAAGTGCAAATTACAACCTTCCAAATAATAAGCAGAGAAATGCCTGGAGTCAATTCAAATCATGCTGGCATCCTCTTAAGAGTCTTAAATAATGAACTTTTTATATGGATAATTTCTGTTCAGCAACTGGTGTATGACATCTTTTAGATTTGGCCTTCCATGTTAAGTTACAGGACAAGCAGGCATATGAGACTGTTAATGAGGATGAGCAAGTGCTAATTCATGGAGATGAGTTGGTTTCTGCAGTATGCTCTTCATAAAAAGCATATGTTTTTTATATTTCTGGGCAGCCTTTAACTTTTTTTCTTCTTTGATATTGCAAAACCATAATTTTAGTTTTGTAAAAGAGGTTTTCCTAGTACCATCAGGACAGAATAACTTCACTACTTGAGCTCCACTAGGTTGGGGTTGGTTTTTTTTTTTGATAATGTGTAGAATATACTTGAAAAATATAAAGTACATACATTAAAGTCATTTTACTAATTGGTGTTCACATTCTGTCTCAACCTTTCTTTTTTTTTAAACTGGAGAATGTGTTTTTTTCAGAAATAAGAAAAACCAGCAATTTTACTGGAAATAAAAAGTCTTAACCCCCTGCCTGAGAGACAGAGACTAACAAGCAGACACCTCAGGACTGCAGCAGGATGGCTCAGCCAGCTGGGTGGGGGGGAAATATGCAAAAAGGCACAGGGAGAATTGGGCATTTCAGTGGGTGGTAATCAGAGTTTCATCAGCACTGGGATTTCATTTTGTTAGACAATGCTTTGTACGTGTCAGGGCCCGTGGCTGCTGTGTGCAGGGAGCACAAAATGTGGGAGAACACTTTTCCCAGCTCTCCTTGTTAGGCAGAATTTTATTGCAAGTCTTTGTTCAGCAGTCACCTGAAAATGGTTTTTTTTTCTGTAAGAGGGTATTGCATCTGAAATTCTGTTCCACCTTGAACACCTTGAATGAACTGGGAAGCTTTTCATGTATGATTCATCTGATGTGATCTGTGAATTGGGTTAACCTCTGTCATGGTCCCAGACCAAACCAAAATAAATCTGAATTACTGTAGAAATTTAACTGTGAGAATACAATAGCCTTTAATAGAAAATCAATTGAATATCACAGCTGCTTGTAAAGGAAAAAGGACAAACCAGGAAAAGACAAACCAGAACGCTGGCTGGAAGAGAAAAGTGGGGAATGCACAGGACTGAGTGATAGCTTTGGGTTTTAGTCTATGAAAGATGAGAACTGGTCCAGTTTGCTCTTGTCTGACACGCTCCCCAAGGCCATTCCAGCAGGGGATGGAATGCTGTGTGTGTGCCCTGGCACAGGTCTGGTGGCACAGGCACAAAACTCTGTCCCCAGAGCCAGCTGGAATTACAGCACAGGGGGAGAAAGGGAAGGGTCTGAGCCTCTGTGTGTGTGAGAGAGAGGGCTTTGGAAGTGGGAAAATAATCATACAGCCCAGGAAAAGCATGCTCTTAATGCAGGATAAAAAATTACTGAATGTGGTGGAATTTAATAATGTTAAATGTATATAATTGTCAGAACCCTGAGCAGCCAAGACCCTGGCCAGGGGCTCAGAGACCCTGGCATAGAGCCCAAAATGCCTGTGTGGTTTTGATTATGACCCATGGAGCAAATTACCAACCTTAGATGAAGATCTGCAAGCCATGACAAATTAAGTAGAATGATAGTGAATTTATCACAAGGTGAAAAAGTAGGTTTTGGGGTTTTTAGAATGGGGATTCAGGGGGCAAGATGGAGGGATCTGGGCGTGTCCAGCCTTTCTCCTTCTTCTTCTTGGCCTCCGTCTTCTGCTGTGATGGTGGCACTTTTAGATTGGTTTAGAGTAGAAGCTCACTGTCCAACATAGGTGATAGGTGTTGGGAAGTAATTGTAAACATTGTATATGTAGTTTTTAGTATAAAGACATAACACCACCCTGCGGTGGGCAGAGTGCCTGGAACTGTCCTGCAGGATGGACCTCGGCAGGGCAGGAGAAAATTTTTTATAGATAAGAAACCACAAACAACTTTGAGACTGAGAAATGAAGAGCTCTGACTCCTTCTTCAAGCGCTGGGCTGGGAAAAGAGACTTTCTAACTCTTCTTGGGGTCACTCTGACCAGCTAAAGATCCCAACATATAACGTTTATAACATTTAATACCATCTCATTTGAGGAAAACGAAAACCTTGCTGATATTGCAGCTGATTTTGTACTTCCTCACAGAGCACTACCATTTCCCTCAGCTGGAAAGCGAATTTCTTGGAAAGGTTTGTGATGGCAAAAAGAATAAACTGATTTTAGCACCGTTTCCCTTTGATTCTTGTTCTGGTTTTCAGTCCTGCCCCATGTCCCTGGGACCATCAGGGGCATGTGGTGACACCACGGCTGCCGTGGCCACATCCATGGGCGCTTTAGCTCTGCATCAGGGAGAGGAAATTCTGCAGGGAGTCCCAGAGCTCTCAGGAGACAAACTCATCTCAAGGGCTTTAAAAATAAGGGAGTGATCAGTGGAAAAGGAAACATCTTAGCAACTTTAAAAAAAATAAAATTATTTTTTCTAAACCAAACCACACAATTTGCAATAATTGTGTATTCCCAATGCCAGGATGGGGTTATATTGGTAAGGTTTTCTTTAAAAACAAAATATTCAGTGAGTTTTATTTGAATTAATATCTAGATTAAGTTCAGCAATTTTGCAGTGTTAACCATTCTTTTCTGGGAAATACTGATTAAACCTGGATCTCTGCTAAGAAAGACTGATTTGACTCAGATGGAAGAATTCATGGAAGTGTAATGATTTTATAGATATCTGCAATAAATACTGCCAACATGTTGCAATGTAATCAAACTGTTGAATTTAAATCATGATTTTCTTCCAATGTAGTTCAGCTCAATTCCTTCTGTGGGCTGTCTTGGTGTGTCTGACGTAGAAGAACCTCTCTAGATTTGTCAAGGCAAACATTTTAGAGGATGTGTTATCCCTTATTTTACATACTCATTAGCAGCAATTAAGCAAGAATAGTATACAGAGAAGGATTATGGAGAGGCAAAATTATTTTAAAGTGTCTGGGCAAAAAAAAACCCCATGGATTTCTCATTCTGATTTGTGGAAATGAATTATTTTTAGGCAGCATTAGTGATATTCCCTGCAAAAGGTTACTTTTAATGGTGTAATATATGCTCTCTGGCTCAGACAGAATAATTTTCTGAGCTAATATTGATTTAGGATTAGAGTGAAAAATAGATCTCACTTTTTCATGTTAAACTAATTCCAAATTAAGATTTAAATTAAAAGGTTAGAAAGAGGTCTCAAAAATAAATCACTTTGGAGGCCTCACAACTCCATTATTGTTTGTCTAATAAACATCAAGCTTTAAAAATTATACTCTGAATAGAAATTAAATGAAAATTATGATTCAGAAAGGAGCTTTGCCAAAGATGTTTTAATGAGGAAGTTTGATTCCACAGTCACTTAGTGTAATAAGGTACAAAAGGTAATGAAAAGTTGTAAATAACATAAATGCAAATGATATTAGAAATGACAGAATTGAGTCTGCTGGAGCAGGAGGCATTTTGGAGGCTATGTGGAAAATGTGAGATACACTCACTGAAATGAAAGGGGCAAAGGATAAATGCCCAGGTTGTTGCCATCAAGACACTCCACCAGTGATCAGAAATAAAGCCAGGAAATGCACTTTTTGCTTAGGTATAAAGCTTAACTTAAGGTACATGAGTTAACCAGCTCATTTTTAAGTAGGACTTAGTGCAAAAGCAACAAACAGTGGTTAAATTAGTTTTAAGTACCTTCCACTAAGAAGTACATTGTTAAAGAACTAGATAGCTAGACAATTTCCTATTGTGTTTTTAATTAAAGGTAATATTTTGTGCTTGGAAATGAAACACAAGGAAGTTAATTATTGAATTAAACTAGAGCTTTTCAGTATTGTCTGCTGAGTGGAATGATATTCTGCCTTAAAAGCCCCATATAAGCAGCTAAAGCAGTCTTTCACACATGTAACAGATACAACTATTTAATAAAAAATGAATGAGAAGCTACTCATACCCTGCTGTGAAATAGTTATTAGTTTCTGCTATAATACATGAATTCGCTTCTGCTGAAGAAATGCATTTAAATGGTGAAGAACAGTTGATGGCTGATTGTTACGTTTCATGTGTTAAACCAAAAATATTTATACTGCTTTTAAGTTCAGGAGTCTAATAGCTGTCATAATGCCAGGCTATAAAAAGCTGATTTCCGTGTCTTTATGATGGAATGTAATGATTAGTGGAACCACACTAACAATCCAGGTTTGGTTGGGAGGTTTTTAATACTTTTCTCATTCAATTGTCATCTCCAAGGGCTCACTTTTGAGGGGGGATGAATACATGTCTAAACAGTACTTGAAGAAATTGAAAATATCTGAGTAAAATCTTGATCCCAGCCATGCTACTGATGTACTTTTTGAAGATCTCAGTGGGACTTGCATTATATTTATTGGGCTTTACATGACACACAGGTTTTTGTCTTTCAGGAAAGAAAAAGTGTTGGCAGTCCTACAATAATGAATAAAAACTGGCACTGGCAGAATTTCTTCCTTCAGGAAATAAGGACTCCTGAGGCAGGTGGGCAGCTGGTGCACTGATATGATGTTCCCTACAGTGCTGGCCAAGGTTGTCTCCTCTTTCCTTGTACACTCCTCTTTTTCTCTCTGAATCCATCTGTTATGTCTTGTCTGATACTTGGATGGCAAGCTCTGGAAGATTTCATTTGGAAGCCATCTTTATTTATTATATGTATTATATGTACTATGTGTATTATATGTACTATATGTATTATATGTATTTGTTGTAATATAAATAATAAATATATTTATAATAGAAATAAACATAAATATTTATTATGTTTAAATACATTTTAATTAATATAAATATTTATTATATTTAAATAAATTTTATATTTTTAATATTTTTTACTCCTGAGCAGAAAATTCTGGTCCATAATTGAGGCTATTTTGTTAATACTGCTGTTTCTATATCTATGAAAATTAATACTGATATTCTGGGTATTTCCCCTAAATGTTCATTAGTAGTTTAATACAAGCATTGTGAGATTTTGATTGATTTTGATGGAGTAGTTACAACGCATGAAGCGTCAGGAGATATTTCAATGAAAATGGAACTTCTGCTATTATTCCAGTATTGATCTTACGCATAAGAAAATAAATAAAATACTCAGGGTGCAAATTTTCTTTTTGAGTATTCAGTAATTTCCTCTTCAGTTTCTCAAGTAATCACACCACTTCCACATTCTGGGATGCTGCTTCCCAAGACCTGTGCACATTTCCTTTCCCTGTTCTGTAATCTCTGCTTAAGCAGAAGTCATAAACAAGTGAATAAAAAGAGATATAAAATTGTCTGCACGTGTGTACACAAAGCAGTGCTCAAAAACAAACAACTTAAAACACAATCAGTGTTTTAAAATGAATGATGTGGCTTCTCCTCTGCACACTGGCTGCTTGAAAAGCCCATCCCTGTTGATTCAGTAATGCTTTTTCCTGCTCTTTTTCATGCCTTAATTTTGAGGTGTTTCAATCTGTGCCCTAACACTTGCCCTTTTAGCCATTGCCTTCTGCTGCTTCTTGGTATTTTTGTGGAATATTTTTGTGAAGTACTTTTGAGTGACAGGTGATACATTTCCTCACAGGATGCACTTTTATCACATTTTGAGGATTGTCCAAAGTAAGAACTATCAATACCAGTCTCCCACATTTATGTAATTAAATAATAAATTAAATTGATTAATAAAGCATATTTTAAATGAAAATATCTTTACTCTCAGATTTGTATTTTTTAATTTCTAAATTATTTTATTACATGCCTGTAGAAAAATAATGAAGTCTATACAGATGCATTTTGTCATTGAGGTAGAAAAAGGATAATGTAATTTGGACATGTTAAATTGTTGTTGTCAGGAATAGGTGTACAAATTTTCTTTGTTATACATGGCACAATAGGTATGAATGGAAGTACTCCAATCCCTGACACTTTTAGTCTTTATGTAACATGTACCACTTCATTATCTTATTCTGAGATAAGCAGTTTGTATTTAAAAAAGAAAAATAAACCTAAAAATGATCTGCAGGTTTGGTGCATATATTAGACCTGTGGATACTGTGCTTTTTAAGTCACAAGTATATATTGACAAAAATAACTTAGTTATAGAAGGATCTCCAGTTTTCTTGAGAGCTCTATTGAAGGAGCATCTGAGCCTGGAGCTGTGGGCCTTTCCTTGTGCCTCTGTGTCCTGATGGCAATTTATCCCTTCCTTGTGCCTCTGTGTCCTGATGGCAATTCATCCTTGTGCTCCCCTCTGTGGTATTTTCTGGGGTCCCCATTGTTGGAAGGAAAGCTGAATCTGACTCCATGTTCTCAGAAGGCTAATTTATTATTTTATGATGTTATATTATATTAAAGAATGCTATACTAAAACTATACTAAAGAATAGAGAAAGGATACAGACAGAAGGTTTAACAAGATACTAATTAAAAACCCATGATCCTCTCCAGAGTCCAACACAGCCTGACCGTGACTTGGTCATTAAGTTAAAACAATTCACATGTTGGATAAACAATCTCCAAGCACATTCCAAAGCAGCAAAACACAGGAGAAGCAAATGAGATAATATTGTTTTTCCTTTTCTCTGAGGCTTCTCAGCTTCCCAGGAAAAGAAATCCTGGCAAAGGGATTTTTCCATAAAATATGATAGTGACACCCCTCCAAGGGAAAATCCAACAAAATCCAGCAAAATCAGGGGTGCTGCTGCTAAACTCTGAGTGTGCCACGAGAACCTTTGCATGTACATGATTTTGAGTCAAATTTCACCATGATCTCCCCAGCTCAGTCCTCCTGGGCTATTGGCAGTGTCTTGTGCTCTGCAGTTTCTGTCCTTTCATTTTCTCACCTGTTGAATCTCATTGCTGCTCATTTGGGTGTTGAGCATGATGTGATGTTTATGACCATGTTTTTATTTATTACCATGTATTTTATTTTATATTTTATTTTATTTTGTTTTATTTTATTTTATTTAGAAAGATATATTTATTATATATATTTATAATAAATATTATTTATTTTATTATTCCTCCCATTCTTTTCAACATCAGCCTATAAATGTGTAAGGCTGCACTCCCTGTTTCAGTAGCAGAGAGTGGAATTATATCAAAATATGAGAAAGCCACAAAACCCCACTGATTTCATGTCTACCTTTGCACAAAATCTAATTAAAATGCCATGTGGGTACACATGATATTTTTGTGTATTTCACACCAAAACATTTTAAAATTAAATTTGTTTCATCGAGAGTGCCTGTGAGTCAGAAAACAACATGAGCTTTACGTCTAACTAGCAAAGAGGTGTTTAAAAAGGAAATTAAAATATTTATAGATAGAAATTTAAATATAAAACAAATATAAATATATAAATATATAGAGATACTTAAATATATAATATAGAAATATATAACTATATTAAAATGGAAAATATTTACATATTATATAATATATTTGTATATAAATTATAAATATAGTATATAATAATAATAATAATAATAATAATAATAATAATAATAATAATAATAATAATAATAATAATAATAATAATAATAATAATAATATCATCATCATCATCATCATCATCAAAATCCTCATTAACTGAAAAAGCTATAGGTCAGAGCACCACCACCAGCACCAAGTGCACATGCAGTTAGGTCAGAAGTGTTACCTGATCTTCCCCTGCATTGTCAGGGGAGAGATTGCTCCGAGGTGAAGGGGCTTTGTGGCCGTAGTGACAGCCTGCTGCCATTGTTCCTGCCATGTGACACTTTCTGCCGAGTGTCTCATTACCGGGAGGGGACACCGTGTGTTTCACTGGGTCAAAACAATTCATTAAACTGCTCTCGAGCATCACCTTTTCCTTTGGAAAGGATTTGGGCTCTTACTGGTTTGGAACAGGAAAATAAAAAATAAGCACGAGTTTTGTAACTTTTGTAAGAATCCTCTCAGAACACATGAACACATTTATAGGGAAATACGTTCTTTACTAAAGAAGGAAATGTTTTTTTCTTTATAATGGTTTGATCTGTTTACATAACTCATGTAATTAATGTGCCTTTTCTGTTGTTCATTCTAGGAGGAGAGTCCATAATGTGGTAATTTACACCTTTAGAAGATATTTTTAACTGGTTTTCCATTAAGGATGTCTCATGGGGGATGGGGAGAAATAAGGCTATCTGCTTTTAAAAGGTAGGAAAACCCATGGAGAAGTTGCTGATGTATCAAACTGTTAAGGGAGGGTGCAGGTGGACATGGACTGGGGTAAAACTGCTTCTCAGGAGGGATTTGTGCCACAGACAGATCAGTGACAGGGCCTTACCCCAGTGCCACAAAAAGGGCTTTTTGTGCACTTCGGGCTTGTTTTTAGCTGGTGATAGCAAAGCCCTGGCTCAGTCCTCAAGTGCTTTCACAGTGAGGCTGGAGAGAGCCAGGTAAAGAGGTCATCTTCCATTTAATTCTAAAATAGGCTTGGCTGTGATTCAGTGCAGAGTTAAAGCAGGCTCCACTCCTGTGGGGCTGGTGGGGGAGGCTGACAAATCCTGCATGAGGATAAAACTTCTCTTTGCCATGGGAAAACATCAGCCTGGACCAGCAGCCAGCTAATCAGACTATTTACTTTGGAATATGCTGTGTGAAAAATGCCAATCTCTTGTTTTTTTTTAAATTTTAAAAGTTTAATAGTAATAAAATGGTTATGAAAATAACAATATAATTAGAGTAATAATAATTTGGACAATTTGGATTAGGACAATGTGAGACAATAAAAACAAAGGGATGCCAGTTATCTTTTACCTTTTTCTGGGTAGGACAATCCCGAAAAAGGACACCTGTTAACAGAGGATTAACCCTTAAAAATATGCAACAGCCTGTTGCATATTCATACCCCTCATACATGATGCATAAATTCCATTCAAACACAGGATTCTGTCTGGTCAGTGTCAGCTTCTTCCTCCTAATCCTGAGGCATCCTCATGCCTGAGCGAGGCAGGAAGAAGTTCATTTCTCTTGATAAGGGAAAAATAAATTCATTTTCTCTGAAAGATTTAGGCATCCCTGGCTGCTATGTCACTGTGAGTCCTTTCTTTAAAAAAAGTATCTTACATAGCATAGTTTTTATTTTAACACTATGTTATAACCTAAAACTATATTTAACACACTACTTAAGAGGTTAATACAGCATAACTTTCTTACATAACACATAACAAAAATATTCATTTTAATATTTGCGAAAAGCCAGTCATAAAATACACATTTTTTACATGCTGCAAAAGCACAGCCCCAGAAACCTTTAGTGCTGTCAGTATTTTCCCTGCAGTCAGTAGACATTACTGCTAATAAGCACAGACTCACTGGAGTAATGCAGGATTGTGTTTGAATTCTTTCATTCCACTACCTGCCTGTGTTCAATGATGTCTATTTGAAGGAATGATGAATTTTGGAAAGTGAGGTCAGCTGGAAAATTTGTTGTGTTTTTCACCTTGATCTTGCAATGTATCAGTCACTGAAGACAGAAGTCATTACTCACCTGTAAAAATGAAATTATTGTAGTATTAGTGGGTGGTACCCTATGGATATTCTTAAATGTAGAGTCCTTATTGATGCTTATTTCAAAACAACAGGAAAAAGTGGCAATATTTGCTATGAAAGTTTTTTAAAATTGGCACAATATCATTGGAATTTTAAGTTTAAATATGCTTTTTATTTTAAAAGGTAATTTTTCTCCTCTGTAGAAAAAGTTTTTCAGAGTTTTTTTTGACTTTTTAAGTAAAGTAAACATTTTTCCAATGTTCGGATATCATTAAATTGGGAGTGGATTATCTAATATTTTGTTGATTGCCTTGAATATTATCATTCTCAATTTATATCCAATTCTCTTTATTTTATGTTGTAATAGTCAGATATTGTAAAATATATTTGTCCTTGCCAAACACCTCAAAAATAGAAACATTAGTTTTGTACACATTTAAAATTCATTAACCCTAACAAGTCACTTCCAGCTCTTTTCCTGCTAAGAGAGAGTGAGCATTAAAATGTAATTATTAAATACACTTCTGTGAAAGGTACTCAGGCACCACAAAGGCTAATGACTACATGAAAATAGTAAAGGAAATGCAAGAAAATTTACAGTGTCAGAATAGAAATGCACATTATTGTGACGCATTTCCTGAAGACAAACCCTTTCCTTGTGGATCTCCTAAGGTACTTGAGTGAGGAATGATCTACTTCCATAGCTCTAACAAAGAGGAAAACCAGACTGAAAATGAAAATACAGCCTGAAAAATACAATACCATGATACCTTAGCATTTACATGATCCAGTAAAGATATTTCAACCATTGCAATATTGCATTTCTTTAACTCTTTGTTAAAGAAAATATGTTAATATGAACAAGATCTTAGCATAGGTTAAAAGACAGCAATGAAGAATCTGTCAAATCTTCACCCATTGATGTAATATGAACACAAGCAGAGAAATAAATATCTCACAGTGTCCCTGAGCAAAATCATCTGTGACAATTAGCAGGGTGCCATATTTTTAAATTATAGTTGTCCCAGTTAGCCGTTTCAACAACTGTGGCACTGAAAAGGACAAGAAGGTTGAAAAGAAACAATTAAAAAAATTTTAAAAAAAAGAGAGAGAGAAAAGT
Source organism: Agelaius phoeniceus (assembly GCF_051311805.1). Taxonomy (NCBI): domain Eukaryota; kingdom Metazoa; phylum Chordata; class Aves; order Passeriformes; family Icteridae; genus Agelaius; species Agelaius phoeniceus. The sequence continues at coordinate 6,224,641 of NC_135270.1, forward strand.
TCTGTAAAACCTAGATAGAACTAGTAGGTATTAATGTAATTTCAAGATAAATTAATTGTATTTTTCTACTTATGATTTTTTCCCTTTGCCTTGTACATAAACATCACTCTTCTATTAAAGGATGGACTCTATGATCTTGGAGGTCTTTTCCAATCTTAATGATTCTACAGTGTAGTTATTCTGCCTTTCTCTGGTGTGAAAAGTTAGGGGATTAGTGTTTTGGTTTGGATGAGGAGTGCATTTCATCTCAAGTCAGCCAGCTTTTATCCACATGATAACCAAAAAGATTTTAGATTCCTTCTCACATTTTCTAAGAATTACCATTTTCGTCACCCTATCATTACCATTAGATACCAGACAAAATTATTTTCTAAGAGAAAATTCCACCATTACCTGGCAGAATTTGAAATAGCAATGTCAGGATGGTGCAGGAGGTTTCTTGGGGCTGGGCTTTAAAGGCTGAGGAAGGAAGAAGTAGAAAGAGAGGCAATCTGAAGAATGCTTTAATCTGATTTTCTTCTTTGGAAGAGCCCCAGTGGATGGAGATGCACAGGGACCTGTGGTGTCTTTGTGAAAAAACAAAACAAAGCCCCAGAAACCACCATGAGCCCATGGAAAGCATTTTCTGTCCCTGGCAGCTTTTAAATCTTTCCAGAGGAGCCAGGCTGAATTTGTAATATGAATTTGTAAGTCAAACAGCAAACAATAAACAAAAAAACTTTCACCAACTTCCGCTCCACCTTGTCCTTTTTTTTTTATTTTTTAAATGTTTTTAGTCCTGCATTAAATCTGCAAAAATAAAAGGTGAAATTTGTACTTATTTTTGCAAATGTCTCAGTGGAAAATGCATAGAGAAACCTGTGTGGTTTTTAATTGAGGAAACACAGTGCTTCTCAACTGACCTTCCAGTTGTTGCAAAAGGAGCAAAGTGTATGTTTGCTTTAAATTTGAAAGTAGTTTTCCATTTACACCCAGCAACAGAAGGTTGGATTTTGGGTATATCTAGTAAACATATCTATGGGGAGGGGAGATGAAGAACTTTGAACTGTGCTTGTCTGAATATGATGGTAATCAGTGGGAAGTGTACATTTAAATTTTTATATTTTAAAAGAGCACTTTTTATCAGTTTAACTCTCAGTTGCTTTATCAGTTTAACCCCTTTGCATGTTTCCACAGGAATTTGGATCTTGAAAAATTTTGATCCAAATGCAGAATATCGAATGCTTGTTTCTCATAATACAAGTCATACTTAAGTGACAAAAACATCAGTTAAAAATGCTTTAGATAAGGAATTGTGAGGGAAAAAAATTACTTAATTTTGCCCAGTCTTATGTCTGATTGGGAAGGATAAATACTGTAAGCATAAAATACTGCAGCCAGTTTGAAATACTACACAGCACATAGTACATACTACACAAAATACTACACAGTAAATACTGATTTCAAATCCTATAATTTGAGTCCATGAATTAATTCTCTGCTTAACAAATTATTAAATACTGTGGGAAAGACTAAAGACTGCAGCCTGCAAGTTTAAAAAAAAAAAGAAAAATTTAAGTGGGACCTTTGCTTGTTCCACATGTGAAGGCCTGCACACCTGCAGGGGTCACAGCACCACATTGCCAAGCAGCTTCTGGGTTGTTTGGATTTCATAATTTCTGCTCAGGAAACTCAAGTCTCCCATCCAGGCGCCAAGGAAAAACCCTGCCATCCTCTTTGTGTCAGCTCTGACAGTCACTGAGTGTTTTCCTGACCCAAGGAAAGCCTTTTCTGCTGGGTGAGCTGAGGCTGCAGAATGGGATGTTCAGTGGAGAGCCAGCACTGGGGAAATTGAACTGCTGAGGAGAATTGTGAGAGGCCAGTTCTGTCCCTCTGCACTGGGACTGTGCCTTGCTGCTCCATGCAATTGCATCTTTGTTCTTGGTGGCATTCTGAGCCTTCTGGATGGAATTACAGCCCTGTGGTCTTGCCTTCTCCTGTGATGGCAGAGCCTCATTCAGGACTCCAAGCTTGTTCAAAAATTAAGAGTCAAGCTGATACAAGCAACCCATAAGCTGATATGAACAACTCATCCTGGCTGTAAAAAGTGTTTTGATGATACAGCTTATAGCAGTTTGAGGAGTAAAACAAATTGTTCTAGCCAAAGCATTTTCGGCCTGCATCTACACTTGGGATTTTGGTAACAAAAATAGCACAAAATGTCACTGGGAGGTGTTCTGCCAAAAGCTTCTAGCCTGTGTTTGTCCTCAGATCATTTCTTTTGCTGCATAATAGATTACATCTGTTGGAAATATCTTCTTCTTCTAACTTGTGGGTTTTATTTTCCACTCAGAGCACTCACACCTAACTAGTGCTTATCCTCTGCAAAGGCTTGCAGACAAGGAGGAACTGGAGCCCACGGGGTGTGTGTTTCAGTGCTGAACTTCATAAATGAATCTAAATGACACAGAGCCTCCTTCCACAGAGTTACTTAAGCACTGTGAAACAAAACCCTCCCCTCCAAACGGTATCAGGAGCCCACAGCACTTACAGGTGTAACAAGAGTTTCCACATTAACCCCTCTGTTGCCTACCAGCACAAATGTACCTGCCAAGAGAAAATTAGGACAGGGAAGTGTTTGCTGTTTTCCAGGTGACCAAAAAATAGTCATGTGAGGGCATCTCAGACACAGTCACAGATTTAACCTCTGATAGAAATGGTGATCAGAGCGTTTAAAGCTTGCTGATACATCTAATGTTGTTTTATTGTGCTTTGTGGGCACTTCAAAACTTTTGTGGCCAAAGTCATCCCCAGGAGTCACTGACAGAGGAGGTTCATCACTCCAGCTCACACTGGCTCTGGCCAGCCCTCAGCCCCAAGGCTGGGGAAAGCTTTAATTGAAACAGCTGCCAAAGAAGGCAGCTCCTTGAGGGGGCTTGAAAGGAAATAAGGACAAACAATGGATCTGCAGAGGGGTGCTGTGCTCCACAAAAGCAACTGAAGCAGTTTCAACGAGATTTGGGAGTTTGATTACACGCTGGTGATACTCCTGTTGCAAGGTGAGTGGGAGTCTAGCTTGATCTAATTAGCAAAAACTGGAACATGAGGAGAGAACTGACAGTGCTGGGATGTTTCAGGAGCTGCTGTCATTTAGCAAACGTGACCCACCCAAAACTCCAGTGAGAGAACAGCATGATAAGAGAGGTTAATGAGCCCAAAGTCACCCCTTCTTTTCTAAATCTAAATTCAAATCTGTTTCTCAAAGTTGGTTAAAATTGTGCAGATGTATCCGTGGAGCACTGGATTCATCATTTTGCCTGTTAGTAGAGGATTGGTAACATTCAAATTTACAACTGTATTTGGATTGTTTTGGTTATCAAATTGTAGAGAAGGTGCATGGTGAAACGTGAGAAATTTGCTAGAAATAGATCCTAAAAAACAGCTGGAAAAATTATGTTGAGATTCACAATTTGGGGTGATATACAATTTATACAATTGGAGTGATACACCAATTTAAGTTTGCAGATCAAGTATGGATTGAATCAGCATATATTTAATGTGCTTTTTGTTTTTGTTAAGCCATTTTAGAGTTTGTATGGTTAAGTAATCAACAAGAATGTTTATCAACATTTACTGTCTATTTATATGTTAATAAAATGTGTAGAAATAACTCTGTAGGATGTTATTTTTTAGGAGCTTGATTAATATTTCTAAAATTAGTAAGCAATAGATGTTATGAGCAGCTCTTGAGTGCTATAATTTACTACCATTGACACCCACCTATTTCTTCCCCAGCCCTAAATTATATGGCTCATTACTTACAAGACTGAAAATTGGTGGTGTTGTGGTAGTAAAACCAATGTTAGGTTTTAGCACTTCCGTACAATAAGTCTGGCTTCTCCAATTAATTAATTCAAATTCTGACTTCACATCCTAACAATCTTTATTACAAGGATTGGTGCTAAATAAAGGTTAAAATCAAGCAGACACGTGTTGAAAATACTGGAACAAGTAGTGAGAAAAAATAGCAGAGTACGTGTAGTTGTGCAAGTAAATAAAGAAATTCTTTGTTATTTTTGGCAAGAGGTGGAGAAGCATGTGATGTCCAGTTGTAGCTGTAGCCAAGGATTTATCTTGGGGCTAAATACTTTATAGGCAAACAGTAATTCCTTTTTTGCCCCACATCAGCTGAACACTATTTCGGGTCAAGAATGCTGTTTGCAGAAGCTGACCAGTCGTACAAACCACTAATATTTAAGTGATGTATAATATTAGGGACATGTTGTTACTGGGGGTGTATCCTGTTATTTTGTGAAGAGTTGAGCAAGGCAAAATGCTGTACTGTAATGCAGGATGCAAACTGGTCAATACATTTGCTCTGCCCTGCTACCTCTAAAGCTGGTGGTGTGCCTGATGGGCTCGGGCTAGCGTGGCAAGGACTGCGAGCCAGGGAAGGATGTCAGACCAGATCTGGAAGGTTGGTGCTTCACAGTTGCTTTCAGGTCTGGCTAGGGAAATCTCTTTGTCTTACGAGGCCAGAGCACTCATTTAAATGAGTTAGGAGTTGGTACGTTTATTCTCACCTTGTCATCTTCTAAGCGCCAGGTCCTGAGACTCAGGCCTTTGTCCTGGCAGCAGTTTGCTCATCGTTATGCACGTTGTGTGTGTGTGTGTGAAGGAGTGTTATGGGAGTTGGCAGCTAATTGAGAGCTGGGAGGGAGAGCTCACCGATTCGGGGTGTGGTGATTGGGATGACCAGCACCGGAGGATTATTGGGGGTTTTACAGGTACTCCTGGCAGAGCCCCCACAAAGCACCAGGTTGCCAGGTAGTGACAGACCGGGGCGGGCACAGAGACGAATTCGCGGTAGGAGCATCTCGAGTTGTCCTCCCAGGGGTGACTTCCCGGAGGGAGTTCGGGGTAGGAGCATCTCGAGTTGTCCTCCCAGGGGTGACCTCCCAGGGGGACCGTCACGGGAGTTCGCGATAGGAGCATCTCAAGTTGTCCTCGCAGGGGGGACTTCCCGGGAGGACCGTCAGCTGGCGCTGAGGAGGCTCCGCCGCCGAGTTGCTGCCAGGGGCGGTGATGGCCGCACAGCAGCCTCGGCCGGTCGGTGCGGGAGGGCGGGAGAAGCGAGCGCGGAGCGGGGCCGGGCGCGGATGGCGCTACGAGCGCCGCGGGCGGGCCGGGGCGGCGGCGGTGGCTGCGTTGCGCGGCGGGGCCGGGCGGGGGCGCTGCCGGCGGGCCAGGCCGGGCCGGGCGGAGCGGGCGGGCGGCGGGAGCGCCCCGCAGGCTGCGCCCCGCGGGCTGGGCGGGGGCCGGGGAGCGCCGGAGCGGGGTTGGCCGGCGCCCCCTCCGCAGCGCTCGGCGGGGCCGCGGCCCGCCGCTCCGGGGCGATGGGCGGCGGCGGGCGCCGCTAGGCCGCCGCGGGCAGGGCGGAGGCGGGAGGAGGCGGAGGCGGAGGAGGCGGCGGCCGGGGGCGGGTTGGGTCCCTCCCCGGGAAGATGAGGCGGAGGCCCGGTCTGTCGAGCGGGCTGAGCCGGGGCTCTTCCCTCGCAGCCGCCAGGACAAGATGGCAGCGGCCGAGGCGGCGGCGGCAGCAGCAGCGGCGGGGCTGAGCGGCTGAGCCCGGCCGGAGCGGCGCTTCCCGGAGCGCTCCCGGACATGCCCAGGGCGGCGGCGGCAGCTCCAGCGCGGACGCCAGCGCGGCCCGACCCGTGAAGGTGAGCGGCCGGCGGCGAGCGGGGCCGGCCCCGCGGGCGGAGAGAGGCGCTGCCTCTGCCTCCGCCGGTGGCGATCGCGCTCTGCCCGCGGGGTGCTCCGCCGCACACCCGACCCCCCTGCCCGGGGCAGCGCTGCCGGCCTGGCCGAGCGCGGCGGCGGCGAGCGGGCAGCGCCGCTTCCCCTTCCCGCTGCCCTCGACGGCGCTCGCCCCGCTGCGTCCCTGAAGTTTCCCGTTCCGCGGCGCGGCCCGGCGCCCTCCCGGAGCCGCCCCGGGTGCCGAGCGAGGCCGCCGCCGCCCGGCGGGGAGGTGTGGCCGCCCCTCGCCCGCTCCCGGCGCTGCCCCGCTCCCCTCCGGGCGCGCCGCCTCCCCCCGTGCCTTGTATGGAGCGCCGGGGGCGGCCGGGCTGCGGGGGGTCCCGGGGCGCGGCCGCGGCTCCTCCCGCTCCGGGTGCTGCTCGGCCGCCGGCGCGGCCGCTCCTGGCAGTCCCGGCGGGACGCGACCCTCGGCCCTGAGCCCCGAGGAGAGACCCGCGCTGGGGGGAAGCTGGGGCGGCAAATGGTGCCTGGGGCCGGGATCACTAACAGCAACTGGAAAGGAAGTGGACGCTTTAAAATTTGGTCAGTTCCCAAGAACGAGCTCTGTAAAAACAGAGGGGTTTGTGTGCCGGAGGCTTTGCCGTAATGGTTGCGGCAGGGATTGTGCGGGGTTTGTTCTGGATTCGTCGTGGTATCAATTGTAAAGCTGGCAGGTGCGTTTGCATGTGTTTAGCGCTGTAGGAAATTGTGATGAGTGTGTAAAAATTATTTTTATTTAGATCGAGCCCTCGATCGTCAATGCTATGTGCTTACACGTATATAATAAAGAGCTTTCTTTTGAGGCTATACTTTTGTTACTAACTGTTGCATCTGACTTAAAATGTCAGAAACTGCGATTGTTTGTTTCTTTGTTAACTTAGTTTTTGGCACTCCAGGGCTTGACTTGCCAGAAATTATGTGGCGCTCTGATGTTTTTGCATCTTCCTGCTTGTGTATTTCGCATCTCCCTACTTGTGTATTGCCTTGTTTATTTCAGTGTCTTGAAATTGTGGGGAAAGTATGTTACTGTGAGCGACGATTACATTAGGTGAAGCTGTAGCTGTCGATAACAATGCATGTTTGTGTGATTATTCATTTTCTACCCAGTATTACCTCCCCGTGACATCGCTTGCAAAAAGTTTAGGCTCTGATGATGTCGCACCGAGTAGGAAAGCTGGGATGGACTGCGAGGACTGACATAATAATTCCGTAACAGACTTAATTTGCTAGAGCTTTCTATAAACTAAAGTTTAAAATACACACCAGTAACTGCCTAACAAGCGTGGCAGCCAGCAGAGAGATTAATTAAGCACCTGGAAAATAGGTCAATACTGTATTACGAAGCGGCATGGTGAGATGGCAAATAAATAGAGCAAAGTGTTAACGCGGACTTACCGGGGGAAAACTGATCCCGCTGGAGCCGTGGGGCGGCTTTATCTGCGGACCTTTTATGGTAGCACATGCTGAGAGCCCTCGGACTTTTCACTCCCTCCACTTCTTCCTGGGGGCTTCTCTGCTCGGAGCTCACTCAGGGTGTGGCACCGCTCGTGCTTGTTAATTAATTAATTTTTTTTATAGATAAATTTGGCTGGGTGTTCCAGTTCCGACTGCGGTGGTGGTGCGTGGTTCTCCGGGCTCGGGGGCGGTGTGGAATTGGATGGGTTCCATGAGCTGGAATAAAGTTTCATTGAAAAATTGCTCGGGAAGCTGCCCCTGCCCTGGGGTCTCTGCGGCGCTTGTGATTTTTCTTTGTTTCGGGTTTTTTTTTGTTGTGTTTGCGCGTTTCCTCCCTCGTCTCTTTCAAACAACTACCTATGGAAACAGGGAAATGAGACAGGCTCCTGCATAACAAGATAGCAGAGACAAAGACAGGGTGTGGGGAGGGAGACTGAGCTTGCAACTCATCTTTCAGAACTAACTGATAAAAACCCACTAGAATTTATTTGCATGTGCTGCTTTTCTCCTTGTGTCCTCCAGTTTGCAGCAGTTGCTTCAAAACAAATCGGTGATTTTTTTTCCAAAAGCATCTGTGGGATTGATGGCATCTGTGCAAGGGGATGGGAGGCTGAGCAGCACTTTCAGAGGCAAAGGGTTGGTTAGCTCACCAGCCCCTGGGTGGAACAGAATTCACTGTACTAAATTCCTGTGGAAACACCAATCCAGAGGTGTAGCAACGTCAGGCTGTGTTTTCCCAAGCTCACGTGTTTAGGTGTGTGTAGCCCTCTCTGAAGGGATTGCACACTTCCTGTTTTTAGAGCAGTTTTCTTTTTACCTCTCTATAGGATCTCTTTCTTGTATTTTCCCTTTTGCAGTGTGCTGATCACTGCAACAAAGGCCCTTTTGACGAAGCGGTGCCTTTTGGAACGGGAATTTTGTGGTTGCCTTTCTTCTGTGTGAGGGGGGAGAAAAGCAGCGTTGGTAATGGGAACAGCACTGTCATTTGAGGCTGGACATGTATTTTGGAGGAATGTTAAATACAGAAGGACAAACTGCTTTTAGTGGAGCTAAATTTCGCTGTTGCAGTGTGGGGTGTCGTGGCACTTACAGAGCAGTTCCTGCAGACAGTGCTGCTTTCTGCACAGAACTTTGGGGAGTAAAGCAGAGGACAGAGAGGCCTTCCTACATTTTTCTTTATTAGATCAGCCTTGACTTTTCTGAATATATGAAATGATTTTATCTGATCTGATTCGCTAGGAGGCAGAAGGCTTATCCTTCTGTGAGAGAGAATGGATTTCTAGTGCACTGATATTTACCTGTAGGAAATACTGCTTCTCTATATCCTTAGAAAGCTGAAAGAAGGGGTAAACACCTTTTCCCTCTATTTTTTTTTTTTTTTACTGTGCTGCTTTCTGCACAGAACTTTGGGGAGTAAAGCAGAGGACAGAGAGGCCTTCCTACATTTTTTTATTAGATCAGCCTTGACTTTTCTGAATATATGAAATAATTTCATCTGATCTGTAGAAGCATTAGAGCCGAATTAAACTGCTCTGACTGACAGAAGTACAGGTTGGGTAGAGCAGGCCTGATAATCACCTGGTGATCCTTGGTTGAGGGAAGAAGAAATGTGGAAGTGTCATGATGGTGCTACCAACATTCCTCTGTCATGAGTTTGCTGTTGAATTTTGTGAAATAGCATCCACATTTCAGACTTCAGAAAAGCTTGTTTGTACCATTTTGTGTTTTCCAAGTTCCTAAGTCATTGAAATATTCTATTTCTTGAGATCCCTTCACTGACAATCAGAGGTGGAGTGGAAAATAATGAATTACTTTTAATAGATCTTGAAAGAAAAGGTCTCCTCTTTCCTTTTAATACCAACTTATTTTGTAATTTGCAGAATTAGTTGGTATTTACAAGATCTTGGAAAACAATGGATTACTTTTAATAGGTCTTGAAAGAAAATAATGAATTACTTTTAATAGATCTTGAGTATAGGATGGGACTTCAGGTGTCTGAAACTGTGCTTCAGAACCGTGGCTGGGCTGAGCACAACGTCAGACATGGGGAAAGGAGCCAGGATGAGCACTGAGCATGTTCCAGACCATGCTGTGAGTGCAGTGCACCTGAAATGACCATGTAACTCCATTTAAAGCAGCCTAAAATAACTGATGCTATGATATGGGTTAGTAATGGGTTACCTTTTCTGACTTCTACAGGCACTGAGCACCCTCTGTTTAACCTGAAATAACCTATAATGAAGGATAAAGCCTGGAAAATCCTGTTACCTGGTCTTGGCTTCCCCCACCCCCCCTTTAGACAGTTTTAATTTAGAGCCTCTACCTCTTCTACAGAATTTTAGAGAAATTGTAGCTTTTTCTTCAGAGTTACTGTGCTTTGAGTGACAGGTGAGCAGGGGAACAACATGTAACTGTGAAAGTGGATTTTAGTTGGTGACTTTATTTGATAATGTATTTCCTACAGGCTAGGTTCTTCCCCCCAGCTCTTCAGTTGTCTTATTTCAATATAGTGAATATTGAAAAAGATGGCAGGAGTTGGTGTGAGTCTTGGTTCCCCCCAGTTCTTCAGTTGTTTTATTTCAATATAGTGAATATTGAAAAAGATGACAGGAGTTGATGTGAGTCTTGGTTTTCGATGCAGTTTGGGGATAATCTTTGTAAAGCTTTGTAGTATTTTTTTCATTGTATATCACTTTTTTTTCCATATAGCATTTTAATACTGCCTTTTGGTTAGTGGGTAACTTTCTAACAATCTCTGGTTTAGCAATTGGGCTTGGAAAAGAAAGAAGAGCCAAATAACAACTGTTTTTTAAACAAGTAGACTCAAGTAGTTTAGTTCTGTTTTTTTTTCCTTATGCTGAGACTTGGAGTCAGTGTAATTTCAAAATACCTCTCTGAATATTAACTGTACATATTTATTAATTCCAGCATTATGTAAACCTTTTTGTTTAGTATGTTGTACAGTATTTTATGTTTTTAGAAAAAGATTAGGAAATTATTCCTTTTTGTAAGTAAGGAATATAATCCTTTTTTCCCCTTTTATCCAGCTCTCTTATGCTCTACAGTATTTGGGTATAACAGGAAAATGCAAAGTTCAAGTTCCAAAACAGAGCAATAAAAGAAGATGCAGTCAAACAGCCAAAGAGAAAATAGACATAAGAAATATTTTCCTATCTTTTAGGATGATCAAAGCTACAGCAACTCCCAACATTAAAAAGGTAATTGGATTCTTACATGCAGAGAACTCTTTTTGCATGTTAGGAGGGGCACTCCCATCAAAAAAGCTATCTTTAACATCAGTAATCTTAAACTCATGCTTTCCATTCTTGCTGAAATAATGTAACAGCTCTAGAAGACTTTTTAGTGCTTTTTAAAGCACATTACAAATGAAGTACCCATAAGGTTTTTAATGTAAAAAGTCAGCTTTTATTTGTATGATCACTTGCTGGATACATGTGGTGGTCCCATAAACACCCTGAAAAGAGGAGGTTTTGGAGATGATTGGAGATGCCCATGGCCACTTCTCCAGGCCTGTTGGATTTCATAATCCATTGGTCTGTGTGTGTCTTGTGCTCTCCTGTGTTCTGGAGGCTGCTCTGGGTCACCACACTCCACTGTCCTGCAGCTGTTCTTTGTGTCACCAGGACACCAAACCTCCAAGGAACTTAAATTACTGGGTGAGGCAAGATTTTTATCACCAAGCTTGGCTTGGCTGTTCGCTTGCCTTGGGGCAAGCAGCCACCAGTACCTGAGAAAACCTGCTTTGGGTTATTTTAGGGGTTTTCTCTAGTTTTACTTGGCTCTGAACTGTGAGATGGAAGTGGATCTCTTTGCCTTGTGCTGACCTCATCTTGAGATGGCAAAACTGGTCCCTGGGCAGGAGAAGGTGCCAGGAGAGCAACTTCAGCTGGGGCTGCAGTGAGTGGTGCAGCTGTGCTTTGTGTGGGGCTGGAGTGTCCTCATTGCAGAGATGTTTGCTGCTTTTATTAGCGTGACCAGATCCCTGCAGGCCTGCTCCCTGCCTCTCTGGCTGTCAGCTGACACCTGAACCTCTCCCTGCTCCTGCTGGAATAGACTGAAACAATCTGATGCCTGCCTGCATCAGATGGGACCCCTAATGCATGCCCCCCTCAAGGGCTGCATGAGGAAGCTCACCTGTCAAGGCAAAATGCAGAGAGAAAAGGACCTCAATACCAATAATCATTAGAAAGTTTTATAAGGGAGGAAAAAAAGTTTTTCTTACTGGTGATCTAAGCTCCCTTTGGAAGACATGAGTAACCACTAGTATCAGGTATCCATAAAAAGTGTTTATATACACGTTTTTTCCTAAAGCTTTATTAATTCACTTTTGCAAAAGTAATTTACTTTTTCATATGTAGATTGAATAAATGTTTCTTCTCTTGTGTTTCCACAGTCTCAACATGTTTACTGCTTTGTTTTGGTCCTTTGTCAGCATTAAAAAAAAAAAAGCTATGTTAACTTTTACCAAATTCCACTAGTTTGAATAAAATATATTAATTTTTCCCCTCTTTCCTATGGTGCAGGTTTTCTTCTGTGTTGGCACAATTGGTGGAACTTACACAATTTCCAGGAGGATTTGTAGTTGTTTCTTGTAAGATGCCTTTCTGCCTTTTTGACTGAAGCTGTTGATGTCCATCATTGTCTTATCAACATCTTCCTTCTTGAGTTTTTCTTAGAAACTTTGGTCATCTGATACTTCTTACCCCTTTCCTTTCAATTCTTCTCTTTTTTTTCTTTTTAACTGTTAGACTTGGTTGCTTGTCTGTAGTCTGTATGTTCCAGTTGAGAAGTTTTTTCCACAGCTTCTCTTTGAATATTATTAGGGATTGTATGTGGGTAGAAGAGGCATTCAGATAATCTTTATTTTTCAGCATTTCAATCTGTTAGCTATGGGAATTTTGGTGTGTGAGATCTTGTGAAGCCCTTCAGAAGGAACCAGATTTGTTCCTAAGAGGAGACCAAGAGCTTTTTTCCTTTTCATACCAACTTATTTTGTGATTTGCAGAGTTAGTTGGTATTCAGCCTAATAGGAGCAGATTACTTTCATGAGATTGCTTTTCATAAAGATTGCTTTTCTCTATGGTTTTTGTAATGATGCTGTGGGCTGGCTTCTTCCTTTGCACTGTGTCAGCTCTGAGCCCAGCAAGAGGCCATGGTGGGAAGTGTTCCCAAGAAATGCTCTGGGAGCTCTTTGTGACAAATGCTGCTTGAGACTACATGTGTTTTTAAAACTCTGTCACAGAGGTGTCTAAACATTCTTGTGAAGATTAAAACAAGAGTGGCTGTTAAAGGTTTATTTATGCTACAAGTGGAAAGATTATTAAACATGGAAGGGAATACAACAGAGAAAAAAATGTATGCACATTTAGCAGTATTATTATGTCCCCAGGTAGTGGGTTGTATGCTGCATATAATATTTCTTTTCACATGGTTTCTGTGTAGTGAAATCAGGAAGTTTCTTTGTACAGGGGAGGGGGAGACATTTCTTGCCCTGGTGGCTTTGGGAAGCATTATAATATGTGTTATAACAGTTACTGATTCATTAGGAGGCAGAAGGCCGATCCTTCTGTGAGAGAGAATGGATTTCTAGTGCACTGATATTTACCTGTAGGAAATACTGCTTCTCTACGTCCTTAGAAAGCTGAAAGAAGGTATAAACACATTTTCCCTCTCTTCTCTTTTTTTTTTTTACTGTTCGACAGTAGATGCCATGTCCACTTTATACAGCTATTTTCTGCAAGCAACCAGTGCTATTTTCATGATGGTGTTGCTTACAAGGAAAGAAAAACACCTGTTATATAAAAGCAGAATATTCAAACCACTTTTAAATAACAACTTTTTTATTATGGGAAGAATACTGGGACTTCACAGAGGTTTTTATTTTGTTTGTGTGTGTATAAAAATACCTTCCTGCTTAATGTGTGTGTCTGTATATGTTTGAGAGTTGTTACTAGATGTAGCTGGGGCAACTGACCTGAAAAATAATCAAGGCATCTAATCCCACACACTTATCTTGATTGATCTTTTTCTGCTGCAGTTAAGTCAGTTTTAAAACAAATAAATGCTAACGTTCTATTTACTCTGACATTTTTGTTGCAGAGGAAGCTGAATGTGCTCTAGGTGTGTTTGGTTTCACAACTCAGTAACCACTTGATAGTGACATTCTTGTTGGTCTTCTTGGAAGAGGGACTGATTTTTCCATGTATTTGGGCAAAGTTGTAACTCAAATATTGCTTACTACCAGGTGGTTCTCAATGTGTAGGAAAGTTTTATTCACCCCCTTGGTACAGGAGAGCCTGATTTGCACATTTTTGCATTGCATGTCATACTCAATGAGCTCGACAGGTTTTTTTTGTGTGTGCTGCTCTAGACTTAATGTGCAGGTCCTGTGGGGAGAACAGGAATTTTGTGTTGTTGTTGTTTGGGCTTTTTTGTTTGCTTTGGTTTTTGTTGCTTGTTTGTTTTTGACCAGGTGAAAATCTTTTTTCCTGAGAGGGAGAAAGGTAATTTTGGATGAGTTTCCTCCTCATTGAGTAGTTGAGAGGACTTGATGAACTCTATGTAAGTAGGACCCCTTCCTGGGCATGCAGATGTGGTGCCTTACTTTCTGTGAAGTGGCAACAAACATTTAAATGAATATTCTTAGAGGAGCTGTTTTTGGTATTGTCTAGAGCTATTTTAAAATGAAATTTCAAAATCAATTGCTTAAATGGGTTGATCCATTTCTAGTTCTAGCAAACACCCAGCATTCTAAAAAATGCAAAAATTGAGCAATTGCACAAAAATAAAATGACTGAAAATAAGAAAGGACTAAGAAGGAAATTTTTTTTAAGTACAGTGGCATTTGAACATGTGATATACCAACATGCAGTTTGGGCTAATCCTCTCTATCAAATTTTATTTCTGCTTTAGGCAAGGTGGCAAAATCTTTTGGAAATACTGAGGGCAATGGAAGAAGTGCCCTGCCTCTCTGCTTGCCTTGGCCCTCCTGCTGCATCGAACAGTGGCAGACAGTGGTGGTTGGGATGGATCCTCCAGCACTTCTGTCCTGCAGAAAGTGTGGGCTCTCCTAATCCCCACTGCTAGAGACTTTTATTTGAGTGTGCCTGCTGTTTCCAGGTTCAAAAAGAATTAGTCTTCTAAAAGAAGAGATTAGGCTGGTGAAGCCCTGGCTGGTTGAAATGTGCTGTTTATGTTGATGGTGGCACATTCTGATTTGGAGGGCATGTTCTCCCTGGGGCCGGTGGCCAAGGCACTGCTTGTGCCTGCTTTCCAGCTTGCCCAGGAGAAAAAGAAATGCTTCCACTACTGTTTCATTTATCTTTTTAGCTATGATTGCAGTCATATTGGTATCACAAGATTTAGCTTTTGATATTGGTGGAAAATATGAATAAAGCAATTGTGTTCTTGAGTGCTGGTGCTATGGCAGCGTTGAGTCACAGCAGTTCACTCTGATATTTTATGTAAAATATGTTTGTGCTCAGTGTATGGTGTTAGTTCTGTTTCCAAGGATGGAGACAATGCTGCAATTGAGACTGGTTTCTATCACACTTAAACCAACTGATATTTTCAATTTCTGCTATCAGTTGAACATTGGTGGTGTCTGATTAAAAATATCTCTGCTGTTGCACAGACAGCCTGTACCATTTTTTTTGAGTGGTTAGTAACTAAGTTCTACAAGGGCAGAATTGGATCATTGTATCCTTTGCTTCCCACTAAAACTTGGAGCCAACCTTTGGCCTTTCAGCCTGGACCTGTGCAGGACTGAGGTTTCATGTGGGGCAAAGGCTGTGTTGGCTCAGCTGAATGCTCCTGGTGAATGATGGGCCAACATCCCTGAGCTTTGGAATACATTTTTTAGTCAAGAATGGTAATGATTTCTTTTGTCATGAAATTGCATCTCTGGTTGCTGCCCCAGAGCTGGGTGTTGGTTTCTTTGGTGAGATATCATCATCAGCTGCTCCTGCATCTCCTGGTTCTCTGTAGGGCAGTGTGTGTGCCTGTGCAGTTTGTGTCCAGAATTGCCTCTGTCATTGAGGAAACCATTTATAGGGCACAAGTTACCTGGAACACCTCAGTGCTTTCTGCTTTGCTCTGCTCTCCCTTCTGTGGGTCACAGAGC
Source organism: Agelaius phoeniceus (assembly GCF_051311805.1). Taxonomy (NCBI): domain Eukaryota; kingdom Metazoa; phylum Chordata; class Aves; order Passeriformes; family Icteridae; genus Agelaius; species Agelaius phoeniceus. The sequence continues at coordinate 6,240,017 of NC_135270.1, forward strand.
TGGTTTTGAGGTGGCTGGAGGGTTGGGACTCCCTGGGCTTGTATTTCTGGACACTTTGCACTCTCTGTGGATATGTTTTCCTTTATAAATTACATGAAACCTCAATTGCCAGTGCTTTGTTATTAATTGTCCAGCTGGAGTGAGGGAATTCCTCAGGGTGAACAGGTCATGGGGTATGAAAGAACTTGCATCAGTACAGCTTGTTCAGCTACATATCCAAAATAAACAATAACGTAGAGGTGCTGCTACTACTGGTAATGAACTTTCATCTGTGCTGAAAGAGAGGGCAACTATTTCAGCTTTGTACTTGCTGAATAACTTGAGAATTTGGGTGGCACCTAATATGAAAAGAACAATTGTTTTACCTGGAAAAAATGACAGTTAGTATCCTTCCAGTGTTTCCAAAGTGATGCATGATGTAAACAAAACATTTCGTAAGTGCCACTGCTCCAATTGTGCATTTGCTGGAAGATACTGAGTGTTTAGAAAGCCTCCCTCGATGCCCAGCTGCACTGTGAAGAGGATGTGAGAGTTTTGGAGCTGCTTTTTGCCCATGGAGGCCTGAAAGAAGTTGGAAAACAAGTTTTCTTGGGTTACAGTTTAACTCTGTTATTAGGTGGCTGCCTCTGGCTGCTGGGAATTTACTACACCAGGAGCAGCAGGGTGATTGCAGTGCTGGGGGAAGGAGCTGTGCATTTCACAGACAAATGAAGAGAGCACTGTGGCAATTTCTCCCGAGCTCCCCTGCCGTGGCCTTATTAACCAGTTACTTTGCCACACTTCCCCCCAACTCAGCCATGTGGAAATGTCACTGTACAGTTAATTATTAATGGTGCTCAGGCCTGGAACAGCCTGTGCTGCTCCAGGTTGTCACAGTGTGCCAAGTGGGTTGTGCTGCTGAGTTTGCCTAGCCCCAGAAGGCTGCAGATGTAATTTTGAGAAGTAGAGAGCATTGTTACACCTAGGTGAACATTAGCAAGGTGTTAACCAGAGGTGCCTCGTTTTGCTGAGATGCATCTGCCTGGTTCCCTGCTCAGTTTCTGTACAGAGAAGTTTGGTTGTGGGGGGACAAACTCAAGTGCCTCCTGTCCACTGACATTACTTTGTGAAAATACACTTGTTAATTTATTTAAAGGAAAACAATGAATTTACTGAGGTGAAATATGTTTGCTTTGTTACTTTTGTTCATACTTTTTTCAGAAGCCCAGAATTCACAGCCTCAACTCTGGTCAGAAGTCACATGTTTTGTATAGTTTCATGTTTAACAAGCCAAATTTTCCTGGTTCTCTCTGCTTCCAACCAAGAGGACTGGTTCCTTTGAAGGAAGCCTTTCTAGAGGTGCTAGCAGTTGGTAGGCTGTACCAAAACTCCTTTCTTGTGCACATTCCCTGCACTATTCCCCAGCAGTGAGGTGGGATGCAGCAGCCTCCAGCTGGAGAACACAAGCTGCAGAGCTCCAGAGCCAAATTCAGCTTGTGTGTACCACTGCCCCGGGGCAGGCACTGTGCTGAAGTGGTTACACTTGCTTTGCACTCAATGAAGGAGAAGAGGACTTTAAAAATGTGTGGAGCAATGGACTAAAACTGAAAGTCAAGTGGGAGGTTACTCTGAGGCTGCCTGTGGTACTGTCACCTGGAAATTGCACTTTTCAGACCTTTTGATGCTTTGGTTTGCATCCTGGGGGGCTCTTGTAGTGTACAGTTTGGTTTTTATTTTAAATTAAATTTAACTGGAAGATGTGCACCAGCTCCTTATGTGTGTTCAGACTTGAGTAACCTGAAATGAGCACAGATGATTTTTTCTTTCTTTTAGCACTGGTTGTTTGGCTTTACACTCCCCTCTCTTTTTCTCTTTTTCTGCAGCTGGGCTTGTTAATGTAGGTGCAGTCTGACCAACTTCAGTTTGTATGAGGAAGCAGGAACAGTCTTATTAACAAGTATGCAGAAGGATGTATGAGCTCAGTGAAATGTTTTGTGATGGGGGAAAAGAAAGATCCACTCTCTGCTAGGTGAAAATGTGCTGTGTATTTTTTTCTTTTGCTGGGAGTCCTGGTTTAAAAAAAAAAAAAGGCAACAAAAAACCTGCAACACAGTAAGTCTATTCTTACAGGTGTAACTATCCATAGGATTGTATTGTAATCCAAATACCTCAAAATAGTTTAAAAAAAAAGCTTCTGAACCCCACAAACAAATCAACCCAGTAAGAAAAACAGAACCAAAAAACCAAACCATCACCAACCGCAAAAAAAACCCATAACCCCAAACCAACAAAAAACCCCTTAAAACACAGCAGTGGTGTTACAGTAGAGGTGTTGTGGTATTTTCCTTTTCTCTTCAAGGTTTGTTGTGCAGCTTTGCTGTCTGTGGGGGTTTGTTTTCCTCTGGGTGGGGGGAAATCAGTTCTGTTTATCAACTTAGCTTCTCAAAGGCCTCCAACAGCTGCTTGTATTGGATAGGTCCATGCTGTTCTGGTGGGTTTCATTGCATGTAGGTTGGTTAGAGTGTGCTTCTGTCTGAAATGCCTTCTGAACACTGTGAGTGTGTGGCAGAGGTCTTTAAGCAGTCTCAGGTCTAGGATGCTGCAGGGTTTTATGTGCCTGTTTCACAGGATTCGCTGGTTATGTGAAGATACTGTAGCTTCTCCAAATGACATTGGCATCTAGAAGTGTGTTTAGAAAAAGACAAGCATAATTATGGGAGTTGTGAAAGAAGTGTTTAGGGGAAGAAATAAGATGATTGTACAAGTCTGTTTTTATTTGTGTGGAGTAAAATCTTATTTTATTAGTTCAGTCTGTGATGATTGTATCAAAGGCTGTTGCAGTTCAGTCTGTAATGATTGTATCAAAGGCTGTTCCAGGATATGTTATCTGTTCCATTTAATGGTCAATTTTCTTTTTTTTAGTGGGTTTTTTTTTTGAGTTGCTAAAAATGTTCTTGCAATAACTCAGTAAACACTTCTTATCTGTGAACAGAGCTGTTTCTGTGGTTGGAGTTCAGGGTCGTGGAGTTAGTCCTGTAAGAAACACACTAACCCCAAAAGATGATAGTCTAGTTTTTCTTATCCAACTGAAATTAGTATTGAAGAGAAAGCTGGGACTGTGTTCCTCCAGACCTTCTGGACTGGTTTGAACAGCATGAGCTCTAGAAAATTTACACATTTTTAAATGCCAGTGGTGCTCACAGGCTCAGGTGGGGATTTGAGTGAGCCTCTGGTCCCTCTGGTTCTCCTTGTGCTGGACTGTCTTGTCTTCCAAAGCCCTCCTTAATTTCAGTGTAGCTTTTTCAAAGTACTTATAATCATCATCTAGTGCCCTCAGCTTTGGTGACATGCTTACACAGGAAAATACCTTCTCCAGAAGTTCAGTGGAGCAGGATTTTTGCTGTTAGGTAGATCCAGGGCAGACTGACCTTCTGGGACTGCTGCAGCTTGGCCAGATTGTCACCTGTGGGCCAGGTGTCCTCAGTCCCTCCTGCCTGGAGGTGCATGGGACCTGTTCCTGCCCTGGGGCTTCGTGGTGTGGCTGTGCCTGCCCAGCATTTGGGTTTGTCTGTGAGTCAGGAAAGTGATTCTGGTCATCTGAACCCCCCTGTCAGCAAACTGGGATAGCACACTAGTGTGTCCTTGAGAAGTTTCTTTGCTTTGAAGTGTAGATGTTTTTTGAGTTTGAATATCTTACTTGTTTCAAGCACACGTGTGTAAAAAAGTAAGAGGATTGTGATGAACAAGCAAGCAGATAATTTTGTTGTGGGAATCTCTGAAAGGTTTTAAGAAGAAAACCCCCAAGGCTTATTTTGATAATTTAGTGTCTTTGGCAGATGTGATATTTGAGTCATCCCAGAACTGGAGGAGTAGTAAGGTGCTGATAGAAGGTTTGGCTTGGCCTGAGCTGTGCAGGTGCCACTGGAAGCTCCAGAGGGGCCTTGGATGTATGTGTTTTCTGGGGCAGGCACTGAGGCCTGAATTTTGGATATCGAAATAATATGATCAGGGTAAGTGATTTATTTAAATATAATTGTGTTAGAAAAGGCAGTAAGATCTCCTAGTCAACAGTAATGCTTATGCACCTTGTAATGGGGCATGTTATTTAGGAGAGAAGTCAAGAGCTTGAGGAGTTTTTTCCTGTGTTTTGAGGTTAATAGTTAGTGTTAAGTCCTTGGTGTGGAGCAGGAGGCCAGTGGCAGTTTCATCATGTTTGGTGGCAGAAGAGCCCAGCTGTTTCCTGGCTGTCTCCAGCTTTCTACATCATCTGGCTCTGAGAAAACAACTTTGGGAAGGAGAGAGCTTTGAAGTTTTCTTGTGCAGCTGGGACAAAACGCATTAGAGGATTCTAAACTGAGGTGTTGGTATGATTATTTTAATTGCTCTTAAGATATCTAAATGTTCATTTGCATAAATGAAATCACAGCTTCAGAATAATTATGCTGTGCTTTTGGTTAGTTTTCATTTGATCAGAGTCACTGCAGTGTCTAGCTCAAGTTTTATGTGACTCATCTGCAATTTAAATACCTATTACCAGAATTTTCATGTGCTTGGTATGATTAAGTGATCTAATTAAGGTATTATTGTATTGAATTTGTCTCTGGGAGCTGATCAGACTGGTATAAACCATAACTTCCCTGACACCTTGTAGCTCCACTGGGGTCCATCCAGAGCCTTTTTCTTAGTATTTAGCTTAACTACGTGACAGTTCAAGGCTGGTGTTTGACAGGTCTGGAAGGGGACACTGGGTCAGTGCATAGAGGACACCTGGAAGGTAAATCCCTGCCTCTAGCCCCGTGACTCTGTCACTGATACACGAATTTCTGCAGCGGGGTGGAGCAGAGCTCAAGGAAAGCACCTGCCTTTGGTGAATGGATTAGGTTACTGTACATGTAAGTTACTGGAACCTTGTTGTTGTTTATGTGTACATACCCATGCCCCCTGAGTTATTTTGGGCCCCATCACATGGCTTGATCACTTTCATTTTCATCCCAGTGAAATTCTTTGGTCTGTGGCTGTTATGACATTAGCCTGTTGTCAGAAGGTTGCTGGTGTTTACAGTGAATAGGTTGGAATCCTTGTGTAACGGGTAGCATTGACTCACAATTATCAACTCCTGAGTTATTTTTTGTCATCGTTGCTAAATATTTGAATTGGTTTTTCAGTTGTGTTACTGAGCACTGTGCTACTTTTGTGTGTAGAAATGGTGGGAGGTTTTAAATGAAAGTTGAGTTTAACAGCGCAAAGGTAGGACCCTTGTTTGAAAAATGCCATGTGCTGCAGCCTGTCTCAGTCCTGTGCAACCAGCTCAAGCACTTAACTGCAGTAACCTGCTGCTGCTAAAGTCCTTCTGTGGGCACTTGTGAAGCGTGAGGGCCTTGTTCTGCCACAAGAAACTAAATATAAAACAACTTTAGACCTGCTCATTTGGAGAACATAATTGCATCCTGATTTTTCTTTTAGAAGTTGCAGCGGCTGGAAAGCTTGGGAATGCGCACAATTTTCACTTGTTTTTTTCTTTTCCTCTCCCCCTGTAGGTATGGCCTCACAAGTCTTGGTCTATCCACCATATGTTTATCAAACCCAGTCAAGTGCCTTTTGTAGTGTGAAGAAACTCAAACTAGAACCAAGCAGTTGCGTGTACCACGAAAGAACCTACCCGCAAATCTATGTGAATGGTAAAAACTTTGGAATTTCTCCCCACAGGGTTAGTACTTTCTTTCAGACTAAAAACCCATTTGATAGACCTCGAGGACAGAGCTTTTGGTTGCAGTCAAATGCTGTTGCTTTAAAAAATACTGCAGGTGCTACAAAAGCGTTGGCAGCGTGGGCGCAGCAACCTCAGCCGGAGGGGGCCGGGACGCAGGGAAGCCGCTCGGATCTCCTGGAGGGAGCCCAGCGATGTGGATTGAAGCGTAAGAGTGAGGAGCTGGAGAACCAGAGCAGCACGATGCAGATCGTTGACGAGCTGTCCATCCTGCCTGCCATGCTGCAGAGCGGCGTGGCCAACCCGGTGACGGTGGTGGCCACGGCCGCCTCCAAGCAGGGCGGCACCGGCGGGGATGGGGATTACCAGCTGGTGCAGCACGAGGTGCTGTGCTCGGTGAAAAACACCTACGAGGTTCTCGATTTCCTGGGACGAGGGACCTTCGGACAAGTAGTCAAGTGCTGGAAAAGGGGGACGAACGAGATCGTGGCAATCAAAATCTTGAAGAATCATCCTTCGTACGTGCGCCAAGGGCAGATAGAAGTGAGCATCTTAGCGAGGCTGAGCACTGAAAATGCTGATGAATTTAACTTTGTGAGAGCTTACGAATGCTTTCAGCATCGTAACCACACCTGTCTGGTTTTTGAAATGTTGGAACAGAACTTGTATGACTTCCTGAAACAAAACAAATTCAGCCCTCTGCAACTGAAAGTAATAAGGCCTATTCTGCAACAGGTGGCCACTGCACTTAAAAAACTCAAAAGTCTGGGTTTAATCCATGCTGACCTCAAACCAGAGAACATTATGTTGGTGGATCCTGTTCGGCAGCCTTACCGGGTCAAAGTCATAGACTTTGGGTCTGCCAGCCATGTATCAAAGACTATTTGTTCAACTTATTTACAATCTCGGTATTACAGGTAGGTGTCTCCTACTTTGGTTTTTTTACCTGTTATGGAACGAGGTTTTAGCATTTCTTAAAGTTAGTGGCTTAAATAATTGCTCCTCCAGGTAACTAGTAAGAATGATTTGAAACGGTAAAACCATCTAGGAATGTGAGAGTTCTGTAGTTGGTTGCCATGTTGAATGTGAATACTTGCTTTGAATGTTTTGATAGTCTTGTCTTTTTCCTGGAAGTATGTTTTGTGTTGTTCTCTGAAGCCATCACTTACTGCTATTTTGAGACCTCTGAGACTGTTCAAAAGGAAAAGAAAAAAATTATCTTTCACTTGCTTGTTTAGGATGTCTTTCCAGCCTTCCTAACATGGTGGATTTTTTTTCCTGTAAGCAGCTGGACAGTGTCCTAGAAGTGCCATGTTTCTATATCCTGTTGCCAAAGATTATGTAAATGCCTCTGTTTTTCTCTAGCACTTGTAAATATTTTCCCTAGTTCTTAGAAACTCCATTCTGTCTGAGTGCTTTCAGCAGCTGTGGAGTTCAGTAACCTTCTGGAGTTAGGGAGTGATAGGATGCTTAAATGTTGAGGGTGATAGCAAAAGGGTGTTTAAAGTGATTTTGGTATGTGGTTGCATTCTACTTTTGCCTGAAAATGGGTGTATGTTTTCGATAGTTTTGTTTGGTTATTTTTTTAAAGCTTTCTTTGAATAGTTACCCAATCTGCCTGGCATTTAAAAATTATCAATATTTAGTCCTTTTGTTTTCCTTATGAGCTAAACTTGTGTTGATTGAAGATCTTCCAGTTCTGCTTTGCATCACTGGCAGTAGTATGTGCTGTGTATTGCCCATCTGCTGGTTGAGTAAGAAGCTAGTAAACTAGGACAATGAGTACTTGGAAGAAAATTTTAAATATTTTACAGCTATTCATGCTGGAAAGGAAAACTTGTGCACTGCAATTCTAGGCTTGATGAAATTAGTGATTGGAGTTCATGCCAGAGGAATCTATTTTTTCACTGTAGCTTATAAACAAGAACGCTTCATGTACAGCGCTCACATAAAATATTCTAATTCATCACCTGCACTCTCTATTACTTAATTGCAAACTGCAGCAGAGGATTTTAAAACTTCATGAAGTTCATCAACAGAAAACTAAATAGGGAAATGTTATGGATTGATGCATGTTCACATTATACAAAAATATACATGAGAGGGAATAAAAAGTTAAATAACTTGGGAGTTCATTTTGGTGTAAAAGCTGTGATAAATTTTTATGTAAAATCAAAAGATACTGTGGTTTTGGGCCTCTCAGGACAAATCAGGCCAGGTTTGCAAAGATGGCAGGAGTTCTGAGAGGCTCTGGACAAGTGCAAAGGTCTTACCTTGAGCTGGTCTGTGCAGAATCAGAATCCAGCAGATACTCAAGATGCATGGTCTGAGAATGTTTCCCTACCTATTTTGGCTTTTTTATTTATTGAAGCAATTACAGATTATTGTGATCTATTGCCATTTTTCACTCCTTTCTCCCCAAGAACAGAGGGGAGACTGTGGACAGCCAGGCTGGGTGGTCCTATTGGAGTACTTCAGCCTCAACTAACTACTTTCAGCAGTTTTTTTTTTCTGGTTCAGATGGCTCAATAGACAAGACGTTGTTTTTTAGTTGCCTACATAAAAATGCAGTAGCTGTAGTTGTGTTTTACTTGGCTTGATGTTGCTTTGCAGCTCTCAATAGAATTCTGGCACACTTATGGGTTTGGGCAGGTCCATTGCTGGCAGGATCAGTATGCAACTCCTTGGCATGTTGGATGCTTGCATTACACTCAAATGTGACTTAGTGGGGTTCCCTGTGGGTGTTAATTCAAATATATCATCCCCCAAGAATAAGATAAGATTTGTGGGTGCATATACTTGTCTTGCCTCAATGCTGTTGTTGAATGATATGGACTCATATGGTGTGTGCACCTAAAATTTCCTAGTTATTAAGTTATGCTTAAGTGCTTTGTAAATATTCAGGTTTCAGTAGATCATATTCTTTGTTTGTTTTGTATAGTCTTATTACCCTTCTATAAAGTAGCATCTAAGTCAGAAATGTTTGAAAATAAAAAGAAGAAAAAAGGTTAGGGTCCATCTACTTGAATTTTTTTTTAATATCTAAATATTGGTTGAGATAATTTTGAAAAAAAAAACAAACCACCAAACAACTATACTTCAAAATTACTTTCAACAGAAGTTTTTACTTCTGAACAGGTTTTCAACATGCTGGATTTCATCATGGATGTGTAGCTCTCTACCAGTTGTGTGATTCAAACTAACTTTGTGTAGACTGGCAGTTCTTCAAAATTTCTTTTTGTTCTATTGGAAGCACCAGACGAGTGCAAATAATAGCAGAAAATAGGGATTTGATTCAAAAGCTTTAAAAATAGATGATGCTGGGGAAATTTGAAGTGAAAAGTCTTACAGAAGAATGTGAAGGGCCTTCAGAGAATATCTTGTGTTGAGATGGCATTTGTTTTAAGAGAGGTTGTGCTTTTGGTCAATCAAATAAGGAGAAGTTATATATAAAATATAACTGTACTTAAATGCTTTTTGTATTAGAAGAACCTGGGAGTGATAGTGCAGGTTTCACCTGTTTGACTGTGACATGTCAAAACAAGTTTTACAAAACTGAGTAAAGAGAAAAAGTTGTTTGTTGGTGGTGCTTTTTGGTTTTGTTTTGTTGGGTTTTTTTCTCCCTTGGTCTGATCATTGCTTCTGTTTTTTTGTTCCTGGGACCAGAGTGAACTAATGATTGTGAGAATGGAGAATGCTCCAATGTCCAGAATTGAATAAATAATCCTATTTTATTTATATACAGCCTATATAGAGCCTATTTATATACAGCCTATACAGACTGTTTATTTTGAATTCTAGTGTCACAATTTTGCATCTGTAAGAGGAAGTGAGTAATGAGTTGGAAAAATGAGTAATAAGAGGATTAGGACTTAAGGAGGGGAACATTATGTAGCCAGATGAATGGATAATGGGCTGGCTTACCTTGCCTATAGCAGCAGGAGAGGTGACCTAATGATAATTGGAAATATTAGGGTACTTCTGTATGAGAAGAGGTCCTAAACATGTGAGACTAACTGAATTTTAAAAAGGTATAAGCAAACACAAAAATGGAGACAAGACTGCATGGACTGATAATGACTTGATGTTTTCCTGTTTCTGTTTCAGCTTTGACAAGCAAAGAGAAAATAAGAAAATGGTTAAAAGAAGTATGAAAAATAGATTTGAGATTTTGTTACCTTTTGGAAGCTCCTGTTTGTTGTATTGCTAGAAATTGTTGAGTATGGGTATGAATAAGTACTAGATACGATTCGCTGTCTGAAGTCAGAGATGATTTTTTATTTGTTTTAAAGATCTGATGTTATTCTCAATGCTCTTTCCCTGAAAGGCAGTGTCTGTGCTTACATGCTCTTTTTATGCTGGTCTGGATTTTAATAGCTGTGGACTAGAGAGATCTGGTATTTGAAGCCCTTTTCTGCTTCTGGCCTCACACATTAAGACTGCTGACCTTTTATGAGTGATCTAAGGAGGTAAATAACTAAGCAGTGTGTACATTTTCAAAAGAAAATACCCTTACGTACAGCGTAGGTGATCAAGCTTTTGTCATTTATGGAAATGGTATGAGGAGTGTGTTGCTGTCCTTTTGGTCAACTGTGCCCCAAATCATGAGAAGGGGAGTGTTGCATCCCAAATGGAAAGCAGTGCAGGCTGTGGAGGAGGAGAATCAAAGCATCTGTTTCTAAGTCTGGTCTCTTGTGCTCATCTGGCAAGGCAGAAAGTTCTCGCGGGACATGGTGTTTCTCTCTGGAAGTAATTTTCCTTTGTTTTGCCTCTTTCCTGAGGTGAGATGCATTTGGGAAAGCAGGTATGAGAAGAGAGGCTTCAGAATGGCTGTCTGCAATTAGCGGTAGCCTCCAAGAGGAGTGGAGTGAAATGGTCAAGGTGGTGCTGCCCATCTGCTTCAGGGAGCCAGGTTACCTTCCTTTCTGCTGCCATGGGAAGCAGTGGCCCTCTCAGTGTATGGCACTCAGAGGTAGCTCTTCAGGGAATTACTGCTCAGTTTTTTTTTCAAGAGGAATCACCTTCATATTGATTTAATTTGGGTTCCCTTCCTAAGGGGATTTTAAAATTGAGTCTTCAGTAAACCTTACCAAATTCATCATTCATAAAATCCCTGTCACACTGTGGATCTGATAGTAGCCATTGAGTGTGCTACTTCATTGCAGGATCCTGCAGCACAGTCCCCAAAAGGAGTTCAACAGTGGCTCATCACCAGCCCCTGTGGCTGCCTCCATGCTTATTTCACCTCCTGTCTCCAAGGAAAACATCATCACCTTTGTGCTGAGTCAGATCATATTGCTGGTAGAGTGCCGCTGGAAGCTTGACTGAAAATGGGTTTTGAGGATTAATGATGCCTTGTTCAGGCTGCCCTAGAGCAGAGACTGGAGGGAGCTAAAGAATCAAGCAGGGATTGATTCAAAGCATCTCCTCCATGGATCCACCTTGGGCAGCACCAGAGCCCAGCCAGGGCTGCACCCAAGATGAACCAAAATGGCCCCAAAATGCACCAGCGCTCCCGGGCTCTCTCCCTTGGATCAGTTCTGCTCCATTTGCATCTTGCAGTTCATTGTCCCATTCCAGCTTTAGCCCCTGCAGTCCCACCCTGCTTGTTTTTCTCTCTGCAGCCCACGGTGTTTGTGCTCTTGGGGCTGAGATTGGGATCATTTGTCCTTGGTGCCCAGCTGGAGCAGGAATTGTTTTGTCTCCCTGCTCTGTGCACAGAGCTCAGCATCCCCTCATGTGAAGCTCAGACCCACACACTAAAGCAGCACATAATGTGAAAAATATAAAAGCTAAAACCTGAGGGATCATAAGCCCTTGGTTTCCCATCCAAAGGATGTTCCTTTTGGCATCAAGGGATCTGCAGGCAAACTGGTATTGCCAAATTCATTGGGAAAACAAAGTGAGTGGGAAGCAATATAAGTGATCTCCAGATTAAACTGGGCACCAGCTGGACCCCATAGGCTGCTGGGCAGCTGCAGTGGTGTGGCAGAATGGAAGGTGTCTGGTTAGTAAGAGATGCTCATAGCTCAGAAATGTTTCTCTGTTCCACTGGTGACAGCAGTAAAATACGATCCTGGGTATTCAGCTGTGCACTCATAAGGAAAAGCAAGTGATGTGAGTAGATGCACTCAGTGCAGTCACCCCATTCCAGAGCTGGACAGTGATATTCTCCCTCCAGCCTTCCAACTAAGGGTAGTGCCTAATCAACAGACTCGTTCCAGACAAAATGCCAAATGTCAATAGTGTTGCAACGGAGCTCAGAGAGATGGAAAAATCACTGTTGGATGTGTTCCTGGTGGCTGAGAGCAGGCTTTTCCCCCTCTCCTCTTGCCCTCCTCTCCCATGAAGATCAGAGAGGACAGAGGAAAAGTGATAATAATTGTGTTCTGTGGTCACGACACTGTTTTCACTTGCCCAGTCAGTTCTGCTGCAGCTCAAAGAGTGATTTGGTCTGATATGGGCCCTTCTGTTTTAAAGAGTTTTGGAAGGAGAAGAAAGTAGTTGAGCTGTGGAGTTTAATTACTACCCCTGAGCTGGGCTCAGTGAGGGTTCTGTGCGTGCTCTGAGGCCGTTGCAGCAGGACAGCTTTTTATTTATGACTTTTGCAGCTTCATGCTAAGTTTCAGAATAAACCACCCTCAGCTTAGGCTGGTTTTTTCTTCCCTCAACTTTATGTAATATACTTGACTTCTTGTTCTCCTTTCTTACATGCATTCCTTCAAAATTAGAAAAAAATATTCTCATGGCCATAAATTCCCAGAGAGGCTTATTTTCTCCCTGGCCTTTGTAACTTGGTCCTTGTCACTCCAGGGACTCCTGAGAACACAGAGTGACAGTGACTCTCCCTTGAGTGGGATTTGGAAATGGAATGTTTTCTTTCTGTAGGTTGGGCTTGTCAGCAGGATGGGTTGTTATGGCTCAGTGACACAACTGTTACATCCCTGCAGACGATTATCTTCCCCTAATGTCAGATCAGCATGCAACTTCTCTATGTTTCAAATAGCAGTTAAAAACCTATATACAAATAAACATATCTCTTAATACAGCTTTTCTTTAAAGCAGTGAGCAAGGGGAGAAGCTGTGCAAAACTGACATCTTGGGAAGCAACTGCCTTTTCAAGTTCACCCATTGCTGTTGCATACTTGAAGCTTTTAAATGAGCTTTTTCTAGAGTGGGGTGTCTGAGGGTTTTTTTCTCCTTTTACAATGCCTAAAATTCTTGCTCAGTGTTTATTAAATTTTGGGGTTGATATGTTTAAATTAGAAGCAAAGCTCTGTTAATCAATTGATTTTTCTGTCAGTTTGGGAAGCGCAGTGCGAGAACAAGCTAAAAATGCCTCTGTAAACAACTTCCACCTCAACATGCTAGCAGATGTTATTCTATCACTTTGAACTGTGCATCACTGAAGTGTATTGGGATATCTTAAAATAGTCAGGGGTGGTGGCCAGGAACGGTAGACTTCTATAGATGGTGAGGCTGTTTCGCTGCTGCAGTGAAATAAGCCAGAAGTACATGCTGCTGAGGTCGTTGGCTTGCTCAAGGTCAGCCTGTTCAAAGTCAGCTGCTCTGCTGTGAGCATGCTTTCAGGCAGGGGTATATATAAGAGAGTCCTGATAATGTAAGGAATTGCTGTTACAAGTGAATTGGGACACTTCACAGTTTTTTATCCCCCCTCTTTAAAGTCGCAGAGCTGCGGCTGCTGGTTTCTTTCCTTATCGGAGCAAACGGAACTTAATGTCAAGATAAACCTTTGTGGCTTGTGTCTGTGAACAAATTGTTTTATTGATTTGGCAAGACTTTGTTTGTACTTTTTGCATACTGTTCATTAATTGTTTTATTGAATTCCCCTTTTAAACTTCATGATTAATAGGGCCGAACAAAAACCATTAAGAGTATCATCCAGGAGTGGCAATCTTAGCTCATCATGACTTCATGTTTATGTAGCTATTTGATAACAAATGTATTTTCAATTCTCTCATTATTTTCTAGTCAACATAACGTGCTCTCTAATACCTTATTATTCTCTGTTCATAGACGCAGAAAACAAAAGTAGATTTTTTTTGTAATGGTGTGGTTCTTTGGTTTTATGTTTGGGATTTTTTTTTTTTTAATTCTGTAGAAATGAGTGTCAGGGTTACTGTTATTTTGCAAGTTTTTTTTTTAATCCTCTCTGAAGATCCATAGGAGACTCATGAGGATGGGAGTGGATGAAATGCCATCCAGCCTTCATGTTGGGTTTTTTCCTGAGCAAGAGATTCTCTGAGTAACATAACCTGGGATAACACATGGAGCATTTGAATGTACCATGTACCTGTTGGAGATTCTAGTAATGTCAGCCCAGATTTCAAGTTAATCATGATGGCTGGAGCAGCAATGTGAATCAGAGTTCAGATGAGGGTTCTCTTAGTCCATAGGTTGCTTCAGTTTAACAGAATGGAAATTCTTTCATGGTTTTCAAGGCAGAAGAGCTCTTGGTTCTTGCTATATTTAATTTTTGCTGAGCTTGAATGATAGACCTGTTTGCCCTGGCTAAAGTTTTGGGAAGCAGCTTTTATTTTTCACATATGAAAATAGATCTACTGAAATGTGATCCTTTTTTTTTTTCACTGCACTGATATTTAAGTCCCAAAGATCTGTTCCTCGTATGTGAGCATGGCTATATCAGATATCTCACTTGCAGAAAATATCGGTGGTAGCTGCAGTGCTACCATTTGTAAATGCTAATATTTGTAAATATTGTGACAAATTGGTCCCACTGTGGGGCTCCTGTGAGAATATGGCTTTCCTGGTGTAGCAGCAGGTAGTACTAGATGTGAATCAAGGTGGTGGAAAGCCAAGCCTCTGCTCCAGCCCATCTTCTCCACCTGACATCCTTGGCTTCAGGGGAGAGGTGTCCTGTGGGTGGAGGCTCCTTCTGCATCCATGGCTTCCTCCAGGAGTGAAGAGGATGGAGCAGATGTGTTGGAAGTCTGTTGACTGGAAAATCAAGCAGCTTGAGCAAGTGCAGATGGATATGTGAGCATGTTTTACGCTCACGTGGAGTCAGACCAAAACCAGCAATAAAATACCAGGGAATTAAAAACCAAAACACTGACAAGAGAAGAAACCTCTTGTGAATTCAGGCACTGATTGGAAAGTAGTATTGGTGTCTGGGATAAAAAGAATTGTTTGGGATGTTATTAAGTAGAATTCAAGTTTGTATGAATATAAATGGCCTGAAATGTCTGGACTGTTAAATTTTACACTGTATATTTGAAAATTCTTGGTCCTACAGTGCTAGGTAATGTTTTCAAGGGTTTTTTTTTCTTTTTGTTAGAAGCTGTTAAAACAGCTTCTGTCAACTGAAATGGGATTAGAGGGCTGGGAGAAACAAGCCAAAAGCATTTCACAGATAAGATTTTCAAGCAGTTGCATTTTGAGACTATGATGTTACCTTAAGAACATTTCCCCCTTTGTAAATACCAAGGATGTTTCAGTTGTCCCAGGACAGTGCAGCAGTTTCTCACAAAATATCATCTCTTTATGTGATTATTACCTTTTTTCAGAATTGCACTGTTGAATTTTCATTAGTATTTGAATGCTTTCTTGGAAGTTTTTGAGAATGATAGGGCCTTACCCTTGTAGTGAATCTTTGGTATTCAAAATGTTAAAACCACCTAATACTTCACAATGAAATCTTTCACAAGAGTACACTTTGTTTTGAGTGTAGTGCGCAAAACCTTTTTAAATGTTGAAGATTCAAAATTCATGTGAATTTCAAATGTATTTTAATTGTCCCATATTGATTCCAGGAATTGAAGTGAAACAGATTTTACCATTATTTTTGTTACTTTCTCTCAATAAAACTTAATTCTCTGATAACTTTCAAACATGCGCATTTCATGGCTTCTTTGAAAAACTGCAGGCACCACCTCACTTATGTAGAAGGCTTTTGTTTAAATATAACACTATATGAAGCTTTTAAACTGCATATTACTGTTGTTTTATCAACTGAAAAACTGTTAGGGTGTGCTGTAGGTCATAGATCAGTACTGGCACTTGATACTTGCTAAAAAGATATGCTGGCAAAACCCAGCAAATTTACACTAATAGTATTTGGATGTTGTTCTTTGTGCCTTTTTTTGAACCCCAGTTAATGTTTAAATTTTTGAGCTGCTGATTTTCTCACTCTTTCACTGCTTGCCATCCAGCCAAGATCTAGTTGTTTTTTAAAATATAAATTATGCTTTATTTACACATATTTTGTTGAAATATCTCGAAGTATTCTTCAAGAATACAAAGAATACAATGCTTCCCCTGCACTCTTCTCCAGACTAAACATCCCCAGCTCTCTCAGCTGCTCCTCATAGGACTTATGTTCCAGGTCCTTCACCAGCTTTGTTGCTTTTCTCTGGACCAGCACTGTGTGGAGATGCAGCTGATTTTGGACATTTCACCTCCCCGGGAAAGTAGCTAGGAGTAGAGCAAAGGGCCTCAGCATTTTTGGTAACAAGAGCTGTAAAGCAGAACAGGAGGATGTAATTTGTAAATTATATGGTATGGCTGCTGACTGCTTTGGTTTTCATATAGCCTTGAATTATTTCAACAATTTCCAGTAAGAAAGTATTGTTAAATGGAAAGCTTTCCTGTGCACACAGAGGAGCTGGGACAGCTCTAGAGTTGATGTCTGACTATGCTGGGAGAGACACTAAAAAACGTGGAGTGCTGCACTGGTTCTCAGCTTTATTTCTGCTGGTTTTTAACTGATCTCTTGGCCCTGCCATGAACTGGGAATCTTCTCTCACTGAGTTGACAGTGACCTGTTTTTTTCTGACCAACACCATTCACATCCCTAGTGTTTTCTTGCTTTATGTAATTTTCCTATTTGATGTAGTGTTTAATATAGACAGCAGTTGTTAAGCTGCTAAAAGCCTACCAAAAAAAA
Source organism: Agelaius phoeniceus (assembly GCF_051311805.1). Taxonomy (NCBI): domain Eukaryota; kingdom Metazoa; phylum Chordata; class Aves; order Passeriformes; family Icteridae; genus Agelaius; species Agelaius phoeniceus. The sequence continues at coordinate 6,256,630 of NC_135270.1, forward strand.
AAATAAGGTTAGGAAACTAACTGATATTTAACAAGGGAAAAACCCTGCAACCCTGCAGGGTATTACATAGCAGGATAATTAGGAATTAGCTTGTGTCATTAGTGCCCCAGTACTCCACCCTGTCTGCAGAATGACTGTCTCACAGGGCTGGTTGCTTGTGGAATGCTGCCATGTGTCATTTGGGATATTCAATTTGTAGCCATGTAGTTGCCTTCCTGAAAGAACAACTTCAGGATTGCCAAAGACAAATTAGCACTAATTTTGTTCCACTTAATCTCTCTACACACCACTTCTTCTCAGGTTATGGTTATTAAGTATCTAGATATATATAAATATATATTTTTTTATATATCTAGATATATAAAAACATCTATATCTAGATATTTTCTTCATGTGTCTGTCCCTAGAATCATTAGACTGTGTACAAAAATCATCAAATGACTCTCCACTGACTCTGGTCTAACATAGAGCTATCTGATATAAAATTAAAAGAGAAATATTGGAACCTGAAATACAAGGAATTCTTAGAACTCTGGGCTTGTAAGCCAAAGCTTAGAATTAAACACAGGATTTGATTTGAGATCTTGGAAAAGGCTTCCAAACTTAGGTGTTAGAAGTGAGAATGTGAATATATAGTTTGAAGTAGAGATATATTAAGTGGAGGAAAGTTTAGAGTTTTCGAGTTTAAAATAAAAGTAGTTACAGAGGTGAACAAGGTGTTTAAAATGCAGCACTGTAGGTTTGTGTGTCATAACATGATTGGTTAAGAAATCTTACGCTGTAGTATGGGTCTGTAAGATGAAATATTGAAGGATTGGGTCAAAACCATAAATATCCTTGTTGGCAGTGTTTTATTGGTCCATAACTCCTTAAATGTCTTGTAACTGAGGGTCTTGTGACCTTCTGAGCCATGCAGTGAAGATGTGAGCTGAACTCACCCTTCCTGCCTATGCAGAAGATAAGAAAATAAACTTCATCATCAAAAACTCAAAAGTCCTGTTTCTAACTCATTCAAAACTCCTTCAAAAATCCCCATAGAGAAAGCCCCAAACTTAGTGTAATATTTAATTTACTAAATTGGGTGGAGATCATGCCCATACGTGGTTTCCTGTTCTGCTGGTATTTTTTAACACTTCAGCATTTTCATTCTCTGTGTATCCAGAGGATTGAGGTTATGTGAGACCTCTCCTGCAGGCCTGTATGAAATAATGCCAGTGAAATACCCCTTCTATCAGTTGTTAACCAATGTACATAGGTCACGTTTCCCCAAGATACAGAATCTGCATCAATGTCACCATTTCAAAGAAGGTGGTGTCATATGGATGTGGAATGTCAAATTCATAACAGCAACCTCAGCCCTTCCCTCTCCTTTACTGACACAACAAAAAGTCTAATAGAAGCTAATCACTTTATAATTAGTGCTGTTCTCTCTCCAGACACAGGAGAGCTGCAATTTCCTAGTTTTGGCATGGCCTTTGTTTTGGGTTTCCATGTGTGTCTGATGGTGGGGGCCAGGCTGAGGGTGCTGAGGGGAGTCAGAGACTGTGTGACAAAATGTGCACCTCTTGGAAAGCTGCTGTGTTCATTGGTGGTTGCTGAAGTGTGGCAGAAAGCTGCTTTACATGGTGGTGAGTTTATTTGTACATCCCACTGCTGAGTATTGCACACATGCATGCTCTCAGTCCTTCTTGGTCATGAGTTGCGTGGCTTTTGTATTTTAAATATGTATGAAATTGGATGTAACAACTCCTTTCTCCGTGCTGTTGTGCTTTGATTTTAGCTTTGCTTTCTAAGGTTAGAAAGATATTTTCAAATATTTTTCCCTTTTTTTTTCCTTGTGGCTGTGCCTTAAGCTCTTCCCTTTCTGAGACAAACCTAACATTTTGCCAAGCATGTGATTTACATGCTTTGAGGTGAAGGGCAGTACACAGGTCAGTGTGTTTTAGCAAATCAAAAAGTATGAGTGATTTAATGGCAGTCATTGGAGTGGATTCATTCTGCAGTTTTTAAGTTACAGTGATGTAGGTGAATTTTTCTTCTGCGTGAGACAATGTCCATTTAGCTCCTCTTAAAGATTCTTCAAATGTTTTGAGTTTTTCATGAGAGAATAGTTACAGATAAATTTCTGAAATGTCTCTGTTTATGTTGCACCTCTAACTTTCTAGTGGTTGAGCTGTGAAGACAAGCAAGGGCCCCTTTTGTGAAAATAGACTGTGATCAGCTTGTTGGAGGTGGCACTTGGTGCCCTGCACTTGCCCTTCTGAAATGGGTACTACAAGAAACTCCTGCAGTAAGAAATACTGTGTTTTCTGGGTGGGTGTAATCTAGTGGGGATTTTTGGAAAAACTTGAGAGCTGACCTCTGAGCTTTTTTTGTCTGATTAATGTGCATAAAGTGTGCCTTTGTCCCAGTACCACTGAACCTTTGAGTACTTCAACCCAAATCTGACAGGAGATGAAAATCCCCAAGGTGCCAGTGCCAGAGGTACAAACAGCAGCTGCAGAGTAGAGAGAGGATTCAAAGTGACTCCTGCAGGGTGAAAAGGAAGAAGTTGGTAGTTGTCCTTGCTGTTTTGCAGTAGCTATTTGGCAGGTCACTGTGTGCATAGCTCTGGACTAACTCAGTAACACGTGTGGTGCCTTTGTGTGCTATAGAAAACAAAACAGAGATTGAGGGTTGGTTGTTCATTGCTGTCTGGGGAGAGCAGTAGTGCAAATTTGAAGAAACAGCAACAGAGAAGTATAATTAAGTGCAGTGGTTGTTGATAGGTTTGTTTACATTTGTGTGGCATGACAGCAGATTCTCTTCTTCAGCAGAATGCGGCACAAGTGCGAGAGGCTTCCTGACTTCTGAAGTGGAAATAGTTTCCTGATGTTGACTAAGAGCCTGGGTTCTTAGTTCTCTCTCCAGCTCATTGCTCAACTCCTGCTTCTCATGGCACTGCCACTGCAAGAGGAACAAAAACTCTGCAGATAGAGCAGGAAACTTTATTTTAAAAAACAAAAAAATACAAGATAAAGCAGCCATACCCCCATACATACAAACAAAAAACCCTCCACCCAGCAACCAAACCAACCAAACAAAAAGCCACAAACCCCCAAAAGCAAAGGACATCCCCACCCAAAAAATGTATTGGGGAATGGGAAGGGGAGTGCATGCTCAGAGATAACTGTAGTGTATGCACCTGTACTTCAAGGATTGCCTCCTCAGAGCAGTGTACTGCTGTATCTAATTTTTCTTCCCTTAGGTCCTTTGGTTGGGTTTTTAACCATCCTGTGAAGAAACAAATACTTTATAATGTCTTTCTTGCTTGAACTAGTATGTAGTATCTTGTGCCAAACTTCTGTAGGTCTGAGCCTCTGAGTGAATAGCTGAAAAATTAAAATTAGCCCAGATTGTTCTAAAATACACTTCGATTCTTGACATCTGAAATATTGTAATGTGGAATTCCTCACATATTTCTCCTAAGCACTGTCCTGTAACTCTGCAGCAGCTTGAGCAGGAAGGAAAAGTACTTTGTGCCTGTAAATTACCTTCAGTGGGAGTCACATTGACCTTGTTGATAGAGCACAATTAGTTCTGTGCTTGGGGAATTCTTCCATCACTTGGAATGGTGTGGGTCTAGCAGAAGTGGAGGCCAGTCCTGTTCTGCCTCCTGTTAAACGCCCAGGGGTCAGCATCTCCCAGCTCAGTCCCTGGGCACAGAATGCACCTGGAGAGGCTGTGCAGGAGCAGCTCCCTGCTGCTCCAGGTCGGCAGCACTGTGCCTGGCTAATCTGTGTAATTATTTAGAGTATTTAAGTATCTGCAGTTAAGCAGGCAGGCTTTGCTGCCTTAATAACATCTTACGCAATGGGACCCTTCCCACGCTCCTGGCGGCTCCAGGCTGGAATTTCAGAGTGCACCAGGGCTGGGAGTCACTGGAAATGGACTGTGTGCAATTAACAATATTTTCTTTTGCAAGTCAAAATATCTTTTTTTTTTCTCTAAAATCTCTTGTAAACAGTTATTCAATTTTTTTTTTTTTACATTGAATGAACTGTTACATTTTACTAGAGAACTGGTAGCTGAAAGGGATTAATACCCTAGGTGTTAATTTATGATGTGGTTTAATTTAACACAGCCTTTTTTATTTTTTGTCAAACTTAGCTTTTAATTTAAACTGGATTTTAAAGACAATATTTCAATTTTTGTGCTTTCCATTTATAATCAGACTAAGTTTCCTATTTTTCTTTTTCATTAGCTATGGTTTTTTGCTTTATTGGACTCAGGTGTGGCTTGTCTAAGAAAAATTCAAAACACTTGTTGTGCTTTGAAACCTGATTTGTATAATTTGCATAATTGACAACTGCATGCTTAGGGGTAATGTTTTTGATATATTTTAAAATAATAAAAATAAGTACTTGACACATGTCTGGGATCAACAAATGTATCTCAAGTAGACCTGTATGTCATTACAATATAATTTCCCCTGTAAAGGGGGAATCTTCCTATGCTCAGTCTCATTATTTTTCCTGTGTCAAACACAGCTCATTCTGTAAAAGATGGGATGAGGCAGAGGGCTGTCTCTAATAACTTAGTGAAGAATGTAAACTCAAAGATGCAATCAGTGTCCAGCCTCTGTAGCACATTAAAGGTAGATTTTGCTGCTTCTTTTATCTTCTTTTTTTTTTTTTTAATTAATTAATGACATACTACACTTCTGGCCAATCCAGTTCTGTTTTATGAAATAGGTTCTGTATTTGTTGTGTGAAAAGGTCCTGATGAGGAGCTGCTGTGTGGTGCAACAGGCAATTTTATTGCATGAGTGACCAGTGCTTTGAAGTGTGATCAGTGGCTGCTGATGTTGCTGAGCCAGACAAGAGCCCAGGAAAACAGGGAGAATTGTGCTGGAAGGATGGGTGACATTTTCCAAGCAGCCCTGTGTCAGTACTGTGGGGTAGCACTTTTTGCCAGTGCAGAATGAGGAAACTGTAACTTGCTTTCCCAGGCCTTTGTGCAGCCAGCACATCGGCCTGTCCATGTAACAAACATGTTTTCTTTGGATTGTGTTCCCTGTGCACTTTAACCTTTTTGGTTATTCCCCTTTGGCCCTTCTGGGGGGTTTTGGGACCCTTCATTAGGAAGGCCTGTGCTCTGTCTCCCACCCAGCGTTATCAACATCAGGAAACACAGAGTGGTGTTGGGGGATGAGGAAGGAAGGAAGTTAGACTTCAAAATTCCCCAGTTTGGAACCAGTTAGGTTTTTTTATTGTTTTTGTTCCTGTTGCTGAGCCTAACAACTTTAAAATAAATTCCCTTTATTTGAAGTACAGTAGTAACAAATGATGACACCACTTGGAGGGTTTTTTTTTTCAGTTTCTTTCTGATTTTAGTTAGATGCTGCAAATGGAAATGAGATCTGAAAAAATGAGGGTTCTGCTTGTATTGACATTGTTGTTGATGATTCCATGAAAGCAGAGAGGTCAGAAGTTCCTTTTCCTTGTTTACCTCTGTGTTAGCATCCCACAGAAATGTGAGGGTGAGGGCTCTGCAGAGGTGAATGGAAAATGTTCCCCATTCTGTGCCAGTGGCATTACCCTGAATGCAACTTCATGCAGGAAAAGTTATCTTGGAGAAGGTTATTTCTGTTCTTTCCTATCTCACATCTCTGTGTAAAACCTGTGTATTGTGTGTGCTAAGAAATGGGTGGAGAAGTGAGTGTACATATCTGTGGGTTGCTTTTGATAAGGAAAAAAATGTAAACATTTTCATGAGAAGTATTTGCTGAGAATGCAGAGCTGGATTTGCTTTCCCTTGAAAACATCTGAGAGTTGATTTTCAGGCAGTAGTCAATTTTCACAGCATCAAAATTGAATCATCTTTAAACTAAAAAAAAAATCACCAATGTTAAAATTCAGATGTTAGGTCTTTGGTTGGCTGCTAAATGTATTTAGCCTTCCAACCTGTGACTGATGTATGGTCTAATTTCATTAGAACAGGTAATCCTGTGTCATGCATCTCTTGAATGTTCTTTGCAGCAGTTTTTTTTAGAGCACTTTGGGAACAAATTCATGATGAGCTTGGTGTAATAGTTGCACACAGGATAAAGAAAATAGCTTATAGGTTTGTTCTGGAAATGATGACTTGACAGTAGCCTCTGGCAGTGGAATTTAGCTATCAATAGTGTGTTAATCCAGTTAAGTAGAGAGCCTTTCATAGGGAAATAAGAGTCATGTGTTCTAGCTAAATAATTACCTTTAAAGTAATCATGCAACTTGTAAACATTGCCTCGATATTTTTATGATTTCTTTTTTTGACACAGTTATGACACAGCAATAACTTCTTATTGAAGCAGTTGCACATGCAGAAGCTTTGGATGCTATTTATTTCAGAACATTCTTATCTAAAGCTGTGTTGATACGTGTAGGCACTGACTTCATCAGCTAGCTTTTGCCTGTTCCTGTTTACTGTTTAGAAAATACCAAATGTATGACAATTGTAATGACAACAGCTCTAAATCATAGCAAGCTTGTATTGAGACACACTGCTGATTTGGAGTTTATGAAGCCTGCTTTGTCTGGTTAGTAGGTGTTCCCAGGGGTCAGTTTTCACCCCAGAGATCCCCCTGGATCCTCTTCCCCCTCTGGAGGTTGGGTGATGAAATCCCCTAGGAGGAAGAAGAGCCAGTTAAATGCATGATGGGTTCCTGCAGTTAACCCCTGCAGTGGAATTTTAATCACTCAATTAGTAGATTTTTAACATAGTTTTGTTTTCTGTGCTGAACAGTGAAACAAAAACCACTATGATTTCACTTGTCTCTCATTTCAGTGGGTATAACTGGCACCAGTGGGGCATAAGAAATACACAACACAGTGAGGTATGTGCTTATTCTCTAGAACAAAGCCTATTTTTGGTAGTCCGCTTCAATTTGGTAGGCTTGATTTTTTTTTTTTTTTTCTTTTCTGCTGATGAAACTATAATCACTGAAAATTGAACACCCTCTCCCCCTGACCTTGGCAGATAAAGTCTGATGATGCTTGTTAGGTTGGTTTGTTGGTGTTCCTGGTAGTTCCATGCTGCTTTAAGGTTGAAAAGTTGATGGAATCTAGTGAGTGGAAGCCTGTCATCTGCATCCTGTCATCCACAGTTCGTATGAACGTAAAATGATATCAGGGATATGCATTTGAGTCTGTTTTTGTCAGGTTTAAAATCATAAAATTGATTTAGGAACAGGTCTGGCATCTTTGAGAAACCTTCACACCTGTAGATTTATAAATCAGTTGACCTGTTTACATCAGGTTTAACTGCTGCAGCTCCATAAATATGTTGTGTAGTTACACTTTTAAATTGCAAAAATGATCACTTCTTACTCTACGGAGCTGTAACCACCTTGGGGAAAGCACTTAGTAATCATAATGCACTCTATTGCTACATGATAGTTAATAAGCCTTGAAGTGGATGCTGTAACATTCCATTGGCCATCCTTAGAGGACCTGAAAAGGCAGCAGAATGTAATGTTCTCTGTTTTGTAACAAGGCCATCTTGCCTTTTATTTCCAGGGACACTTGGTTGAGGTCACTGAGGTAAAGGCCTGTTTCCTTGCTACCTCACCAAAGCAGCTTTCTGTCTTTAGGTACTTACAGTACCCTACAAGGCTTGATAAGTCAGTGACATACTTTTTGTAAACTCCAGTGATTTTCACCTTCAGATGAAAATTTATTTCAAAAATGCATCTTTGGGGATTTTTTTTGGATGTCTGACGCATTTCATGTCTTTCTCAGTTGGTTATTTCTGTTTATGTTTGTAAAAATATGTAATCTTAAATCATAGCATAAGCTGATTTGCCCTAAGGCCATTTCCAGTGTCAGAGACAGAAAATAATAATAAGAATACAGAGTTTGTCTAGTTCTGAAATGACTAATGAAAATACCTGATTATCATTATGCTCTAATGGACTCTTCCTCATAAGGTTATGTTACCAGGCTCTAATTCTCTTCTATTTTGATTTTGATGTAGATCTGATACTGTTCTTGTTTCCAGCTATTTATTCTCAAGGGTCTATTTCTGTAGAAGGCTTCAAGTATTCCAGCTTCTCAGCAATTGTCTGATAATGGATAATTTTGCTGCTCCTTTCCCAGCAGCATCATTAATGTATATGTTGTTTACAGAGCCATGACTAGGCTGGTTGACAGCACCTCTTCCTGGGTAATTGTAAACAAATTTGTAAGCCTGTCTTGGCAGTGGGATTACTGCCAAGGATTTATTTAGTATATTGGCCTGCTTGTGGTGGTTTATGCTACCCTATTCATGGATAATATAAATTCTTATTCTTGTATAGTCAATACTGTTTACTGATGTCATTTTTAAAATTGCCATTTTGTGAGGAATTTGCCATTTTCCATTCAGGAAAACTGATTATGGGGAAAATTATGTTACATAGGAGTCCCACTGAGCTGATGATTTCACCTATAAACTTTGTAAGTGTCAGGGACCCAAAAGAACTATAGCACCTTGATGAATCTAGAAGAAAATCACCAAGATTTCCCCCACTAATTGAGGTGTGTGTGTGTGTGTAGGGACTGCTCAGCCTGCAGGCAGCAAAGTAGGACATTGCTGAAATGGAGCTGGGGGTGGCTGCTTTTGGGAGGTGTTTTTTTCTTTCAATAAGACTTTTTTTCCCCAACCCTCCCAATTTTAGCATATGCAGGTTACACTTATTTTTGTAGCTTGACTTCTTCCTAAAAGTGAAAAGCCCAATGTAAAACTGCCAGAAAACGAAATGAGCTTGACTCAAAAGGAAATATTAACTCTGTTAGCAAAGACACAGCAAGGCCAGTGCTAGGAGCTTTACTAAAAAGCAATGACATAATGCAGGGCTGGCCTTTGAAAGTTTGTCCTATCAATTTGTGGTGTGACAACATAACCTAAAAATAGTTCCTGGCACTAAGAAAAGGTAGTGCTTTGATTTGAGGATTTGTTTTTTCCCCCCATGGAAAATTCATATATGCTGGAAACAAACCAATGTGGAATTATACAGATATCCAAGGAAATCACAGATACCTTTTTAGTAGAGATTTGTCAACTGGACTTCAGTTTTCACCTTTTCAAGGAGCAGGAGCTCCTGGTAAATACTCCCACTGTGCAGACTCTCATAGTCCCATAGCCTTTAAGGCAGTGTTCAAGGTTTGGCTATCACGCACAAAATAATCCAACTTCACAATTATTTTATTATTGCAATTTTTGTTAGTTGTTGATGCTTTGAATAAATTTTTAGGTGGCATTGTCTTGGTTTTGTGTTTTGTCAAAGTCATTTGAAAGCTGAACCCAGAATATCTCCCTGGCCTAGTATGGGACTTAAATGGATTGTGGGCTTTATGTAGTGTATATTTCTATTCTCTGTTGAGGACATATTTGAGATATATGGCATAGTGATTTTATATTAATGCATGTTTAATAGTTCAAATGAAATGACAGTTGTGTTCTTGAAATAACTATTGCTGTTATTTTTTAAAGTCCAGGAAATGTTTATTGCCCCTCACATTTTTCCAGCAGAACCTTGTGGGGGCCTTGTGAAATTCTGTGTAATTCTTTCTCAGCACTCTGAGAAGAGCAGGCAGTGAAGAAAACTTCCCTTTCATTTTCCTCTCGGAGACAAAAGTTCTTCAGCCCCAGCTCAGGGCACTGAGCAGTCCTTGTGCTTCAGCCCAATTTGAGCAGTAGCTCCTCTGTAAATGAGGGGAATGTTCCTTGTCTGTTTGATCCTTGTTGCTTCTGTTATTATTGTCAACAAGTGTGCCTTTTCCTAACATGAGTGTCTGCTATATTGGGAACAGAATGAAGTTTTTAGCCATAACTAATGAGCTACTTGTAATTATTAGTGTCCTGGACCAGACTCAAAGGGTTCACTCAGATGAAAGGCTCCCATTATTATCCATTTATTATCTAGATCTCAATTTTATCTTTTTTTTTTCTTTAAACTGCATTACCTGTTTTTAACTTCCATTTGCTCACAGCAACATTTTAACATTCAGCACGATTAAAAAGAATTCTCAGTATAATCTGGTTACCCTGATTTCTTCCTCTAGTGTGGTGGTAGAGGGTCTGGGGTTTAATATTAGATATCAGGCAAGAACTGCTTTAAAAATATCACGTTTATGAGAAGAAGAAATGGAAAAAAATCCCTACCCAATGTTTTGATGTTTGGGTAGATCCATTTTTGAATGTAAATTTATTTCAAAAATCTTTGCAAAGCAGGGCTTGCAGGAATGCTGGGGCCCTTTGCTGTGGTCACATTCCTGTTGTAGCACGCTGGCAGGTCTGATGTGACATCAATTCTGAATGTAATAGATACATAGTTAAGCAGTTTATTTTGGGATCCAAAACTCTTCTAAGAATAGCCAGGCTCTCCTTTCAACGGGAAAGGACAAATAAACTAAAATGGAATAATAGGGAAGGAAAAATAGGGGAAACAAGCATTTAGGAGAACAATTAAAGAGGGTTTTTATAGGGTTCAAGGCTGGGGTGAAACATTTGGAGGGACCATTGCAGCTGAATTCTTTCAGCAGGCTGTGGAGTAATGGGATGGGCTGGAAGGCTGAACAGTCTAGCCTACCAAAATAGACTTGTGTAGTTTTCCTATTAGCACTCCATAGGTTAAATTCATCAGGGAGGGGAAAAAATAACATCTACAGGATTTTTTTAGCTCTGTCAGGACATTACCAGGTGATTTTTTGTCGTGCCCCAAAGCTGAGTTGCTGCTGTGTTTCCCCATGGATGTGTCAGTGGGATTGCTAAGCCATGGGTAGGGATGAGACTTGTTCTGATGGTGTCATGTTTACACCACAGGTCTAATCATAGAAATTTGTATGGGAAAAACTCAGCCAGTCAGCCACTGAGTTCACTTGCCAGAGCATAAATAACTGCAGCAGAATTCCAATTAAAATTAAGGTTGTTAAGTGCTGGTGTGTACTGTGTGTTGGGTGTGCTTTTCTGCAGTGTTCTGTGGAAGTTACAGATTCCCACAGGACATTGAGCCAGACATGTATGGGTATTAATACAACAGAACATTTAGTGACTAGAAACATTTAAAAATATTTTTATTCACCAAAAGGTCTCTACCAGTGTAACCTTGAGAAAACAGATTTAATTTCACGTGTGTGTTAATTCATCTGCCCCAGTTGTTGCTCTGTAGGTTTTCTGTAATAACTTTATTTTTTCTTACTATTCTTTTTAATTTTTTGTGTTTCATTTTGCAGCTGGCATAGGTACTAAGTGTCTAGATAACATTTTATATAGGGGAGTATCCACAGGGAAATGGATTCTGGTGTTCCATTTATGTAGTGAACAGGACATGAACTTCCAATGTGAAGCTGTGGCATCAATACATGACATTTTGCAAGACACTACTGATTAAATTGTATGTACTTAGAATATTTGAATTCTAAATGATCACATTGCTTTTAATTGTTAATAGATATTTTTTAACAAATGCTAGCTTCTCCTACAAGTCTGTTGCTTGTCTTTCAAAATTAAACAGTTTTAACAAGCCTACCATATCTGTTTATTCTGATGTCATGTTGTCAGTGTTGAATCTTGATTTGACAATGTATTTATAATCTAGTGTCACTACATAAATTATCTGTAATGAAAATATAGATTTTTTTCTAAGATGACAATTTTTTTAAAACTTTTTTTCACTTTTTTGGTAAGCTTTCTATAACTTAAAATTTGAAGTCAGAATTTATCAGTCTGAGTTGCAAAATTTCACCAGAACACAACTTTGCATCACCAAGATGGGCAGGTATCAGCAGTTTAAAAAATCCTTTTCACAATGGACAAGGATGTGGGCAGATTTTCTTAACTCTCTGCAGTATTTTTGGGATGTGTTCATCTCCAGTGCAGAATTGCTGTGCAACAGCTTTGTGCTGGAAAATGATTTCAAATAGTTCAGTGGTTTCATGGAGAGTTCATGGTTTCATTTCAAGCTCAGAGCCCATGAGCTCTTGGGCTGAGCTTGTTGCCCTGTGTTGGAGAGCAAATTCTGTTACAAGGTTTGCTCAAGAATCAAAGAAATTTTCCTTTGTGTTTTCAGGTTAGACTTTTCTTTTTCTTTGGTGTTGGGGATATTTTTGTGTGAGTTATTTTGGGGGTTTTTTTTGGGGGGGGGGGGGTGGTTTGGTTGGTTTTTTTATGTTTTATTTTGGCTTTTTGGTTTGTATTTTTAATAGCTGCCTAAAATAAAGTAATATGTTATGATACAGTTGATTTCTTGATACGAGAGCAACATCCTTGTGTTTTTTGTGTTTTCTTTTTTTTTTTTTTTTTTTTTTTTTACATGAACTATGCCAGTAACAGAGATGCTCATGCTAATCAGTCATATTAGAAAATAATTCCTCTTTCTACTGCTGGGTTTTTTTACAGCAGGCTCTGTCTGCTTGCTTCTTTAGCACCACCATACCTTTGTACCCTGAGCCCAGTTGTAGGACTGTTGTCATCAAGGGCTAAAACACAAAAAGCCTTTGCAGAAAACTGATTTACAAGGCCTTGGCATTCTTGACAAGGATGCTTAAAGCAAATATTGCTGTGCTTTTTACTCTTTTATAGGAACTCTCAACCTGTTCTTCAGCTGATGTGTTTGAGCACTGCAAGTCCATAGGGTTAAGAAATTGTAATTCCCACAGAATCAACAATAACAAAGTAAAGTAGGGAGGGAATTAAACTCTGACATGTCTGAGCTATGAGGCCTTGAAACATCCCACGCTGTGCTCTTCTCTTGTCCTCCTCCAGAGCTGGAAATGTGTGTTTGATCCTCTCCTTGGGTGGAGGTCAGCTCCTGGCTGCCAGCAGCCCCACAGCCCCTTGAGCTTGCCTTGACTGCAATCTCTGTTCCAGACAAGATCATTTCAAGTCTGGTTTTCTTCAGAAATAATCTGGACAATTGAGCAGCTCATCTCAGAGCTTTGATTTGTACAAAAGCTCTGTGTGAGATTTTGGGTGTTCTCCTCTTCTGGGCAGAGGCAATGTCTGTGTGACCATCTCAGGGAAGGATAAAGCGCTTGCAGGGTGGTCCCACAGTTAGGAGTAAATCCTCCATCCACACAAACAGTATTGTCCAAATTCAGTTCTTGGTAAGTAACCTCATTTGACACTTAAAATATTGGCACTGCTATCTAAAATGTATTAAATAGCAGGCTTTATTTATCAATAAAGCATCTGAAGAGTTTATATCTACACCATTTTGTTCATTCTGTTGCTGCATCAGTATCTACTTTGCTTAATTTTCATGTAATTCAAAAACTGCTTAACCTATCAAGTGTATAAATAAACCACTCGGTAAGTCTTTTCTAGGAAAATCAAAATCATGAAAAGGCAGAAGCATAAACATCTGGTTTTAATAAAATCAACTCCTCCTTTCACAAGAGATAGTGGATAATTAGAAAAGAGCCTGCTGAAATCACTTGTTTTATTCTTATCTGAATAAATCAGAGGAATAACTAAATTATTATCTTCAGTATTTTTGGTACGTGGTTCGAGAAAGTATATTAGCTTGTGCTTGCTCTTTCAAAACAAAATTTTTTTCAGTATCAGGAAAAAGATCAGGATAATTTATGTTTTTTTTTATTATTTGAGGAAATTTCCTAGGATTTAATTTTTTGTCTCATTTAATTTCTTGATGAATTTTCTTTTCCCTGTTCAGTTATGAGCCTTAAGTTGCCTTAAGGCTCATAACTGAAACTAAAATGAGCCTTAATTCTTAACAAAGATTTTTTTTGCAGCGATTGCTTCTTTTTTTAAGTAGTCACATACATAGGCTGCTTTCTATATAAGAGTTTTAAATCCTTCTCTAGGGCAGATCAGGGTTCAAAGTTAAACTGGCAGCTGCATGTCAGTCTTGTATGTTATATATCTCTCTCTCTATATATATATAGATAGATAGAGATCTCACTGGGAGGCTCTGAGGGGAATTAGGTCTTTTCTAGCTGTTGAGCATGCATAGTCCCATGAAAATGTTTTATTAGGCAAAAATGAGGTTTTTCTGTAGAAAAACTAATCCTGTGGCCATAGGATTTTACGGGAGGTACAGAGACTGATTTGCCTTTGTCTTCACTACCACTTCCCATGCACCAAACCTTTTAAGAGGAGGAATGATTCTAGGAATGAGGGGGTAACTTCCCATATCAGCTTGAACGTAATTATTCTCACTGTATTTTAAAGTATATGCCTTGAATTGCAGAGGGTGGTGGAATTGAGCCTTTGCTGCTACCTCAAAGACAAAGATACCCCTATCCAGCTTAGCTAACATTTCCTGAGTCTGTCTGAGCACTTATAGTTTTGATTTCCAAGTCCTCTTACATTTTTAGAATTTAAAAAATACCCCCCATCAGAGTCTGCTGCTTATGTACTTCCTAATGCCTAATCATGGAAGAGTTAAAAGAAGCCTACAAAATTATAGATTTATATTCACACTACTACAAAAGCCAGGAGTGTGAATATAAATCTATAATTCAGTTTTTGATTTTTGATTTGCAGCAGTTTTCCTTCCAAAGAATGGGGAGGAAGGCTCGTTGTCTGGCATGGTGTACCATACTTGCACTTCTAAGATCAAATATATGTCAGCACATGACACTGCCAATCTGCCTCTGACATCTCAGTGCACTTAAAAGCAAGAGACAATAAATTCAACCATAAAAGTGTTCATAGGAAGTGCAGTTGAGTGGGTTTTTAAAATGTGTAGCACAACTATTTTAAAGACACCTATAAATAATGTTGATAAAATTCTTATTTTAACAAAATGACATTACAAGTAACAATTATTCTGACCCTGAGGAAGATTGTCAAGACTACAAGGTTGTACAGAAGCTTGTAGTTTGTGTCAAGGGATTTGCTTGGATAACTCATATATTTGTGCAAGAATAGTGATTTTAATATGTAGGAAATGTACGTTCTCAGATCAGCAGTCTATGTATCCTAGTCTTTTGTTGCTGCAGAAAATTTACTGTAGCACGAGGTTGCACTTCAGTGTCTTCTGATGCAATTTTCTTACAGCTCTACACAGTTGATGGCTGTTCTTGTTCTATGTGGATTCAACCTTTACTTGTGGATATTTTCCTGTCTATCCATTCTTAAATACTCCTAATATTTTTTATCTCAACAGTGACCTGTGATTTCGAGAGTAATTGCAATTCTGGCTTTAAAAATCCACTTCTATGTTTACATCAGCCTTTGTCTCAGAGTGGGTGGGGGATTCCTTGGTCTTCTAGAGTGAGGCAGGGCATTAGAAACACCTGTCTGCTTCTCTTCCCTTATTTATTATATAATTTGAGTAATGCTACTGATCATTCATTCTTCCTTGAAGCTTTATAGTTCTAACCAGGGTTTCTTCTTGTACCCAAATCTCTTCAAGTCTTTAATTTGTATTGTTCTTTTCTGCGTCTTTTCTATTTGATGTATCCTTTTTCAGATGGGGGTGACCAAAACTGAACCCAGAATTCAAAAGTGAACACACACTATTCAAGGTGAGGGAATATCACTAGTTTTATATAAGGCATAATATTTTTTATATGTCTTTGTCCTTTAAAAATAAATACTGATATCCTGATTATTTTTGCTCCCAATTGTAAAATATTCTTCTTGAGTAATCTGTAAAGTTGTCTAGACTTTTCATTGAGAAATTGGTTAATTTATAACATAATTTCTTCTGGATAATTAGTTAATGAATATGGTACATTAATTTTCACTGTGGTTTACTATACACCATGTATGCTCTACTTCCTGTTGTTGTGTTGATGTAATTGCATATTTGAAATTCCTTCTGAAGACCATCACGAATCCACTGTAGAGCCAACTGATCTTTGTATCCTTCATCATTTCCAGGTTTTGTCATTACATGGTTCCTTCCCATTTCATCCTTCAGATTACTGAACTGTACTTGCCTAGGAGTTTTTTCTGGGTGTTGCCACCTTGATTTTGATCCCTCCAGCCAAGAGTCTTTCCTGTGTTCTTGCAGATCTTGAAGAAAGGTTTGCATTCCTTCATGTACGTGGTAAAGACTGGTAGTTGAAGAGAGTGAATTGTACATAAGAAAACTCATCAGAATGCCCACTGCCATCTCTCATTAACTTACTCACTGCATCTGCTCCTTCTCCTAGGCCTCCTTTCTTTAGGAGAAGAATTGTGCATCTCACAACCCATGTGTGGTTATTCCTTTCAGGAGGGATATGTTTGCGTTGTGCTCACGATGGCAGCAGGGGCAAAGACTGCTTTTACTCAGGCTGGTAATCTGGTTTGACTTTAATTCTTGCAAACTGGATTCATTTACATGAGTGGTCCGTACCAGGGCTTTCAACAGGTCATTAATAAAAAAGAAAATTATAAACATCCCAGCCTTTTGATGGCTTCCTTGTATTACTATTTCTTATCATTGTGTTGTGACCAGAGTAGGTAATTAATAGGCATTGTCAGCACAGTGGTAAATAGAGGTAGTAAAGTTTGGTAGTAAAGTTTGAGGGGAGGAAGGCTATTTCTAAACTGCCCACTCTGGAGAGCAGCAGGTAAATAAGGCAGTGCTGCAATCAACAGTTGATACATTGACCCTCCCACACTGCCAAAGAAATAGAAATAAAAATTACTCAATCTTTAGTCTCACTTCCTTGATCTCTGAGGGGGTATGTGTAGTGTGACTGTGTTATAGGACCTTCAGTGGGAACATAGTTGAGAAATTATTCCTGATTCAACTGAATTTTTCATGAAAGTGAAAAAGGGAAGCTGCTGTTGTTATTGTCTTGTGCTGTTCTTCAGTTGTTACTTTGTACAACGTCTGGTGGGTTTTAGCTTTTCCATGTAACTTCTGTTCTAAATTGGATTTCTAACCAACCACTTCTAGGTGATGATCATCTGAAATGGTTTGACTTCTTACAGATTTTTTTTATGACTTATTGTTGTAGTATGGGTAATTCTTGCTCTTCATTCTTTGTTCCCCCAGTGTAAGGGTTGGAAGAAATTTTTTGTTACTATGCTGCAGTTTTGATTTTTTTAGCAAGTTTTTGCTTGGGGTTTGTTTTTATTTTTAAAAATTTTTTTAATCCTCCATCAAGGAACTATCTCATTTTCCTTCAAATTTGTTCATTTTGTTGCTTTATTCCAAGCTGGCTAACATGCTGAAGCTAAACTATTTTATGAAATATTCTGGTCTTTGAACAAGTTAATGGAACAAATTGTGTGATTTCTTTTCTCATAAGCTTGCAAAAAGTTATAGGATAGTATATGTATTTACGGTCTGTGATGTAATAAATGGAAATGTGACTATCCAAACAAGCAGCTGAAACAGGTATTCATTTGTCTTTCATCTTTTTAGATCTTTCTAATTGTAAAGTCTAAGCTGTGCTGTTTTATGATAACGTTTTAAATTAATGTTTAATTAACACTGGCAAGAAGGAAATAGGTGCTTTCTCTCTAAAATCTTGCTTTTAATTTAAGTACATTTAAGTAAGATTCAGTGTCCTTAAGAAGTTTAGAAAATTCTGGTGTTCTCCTTGATGTCTTGGTATGGGATAACAGGTGCTGTTTGCTCAGGTGGAGACTGTGGTGTCTTCTGGTGCTTTGAACATCTTGTGATCTGCAGTAAAAACCAAGCAGGAGTGTGTGTGTGTGTGTGTGTGGTGCTGTGTTGAGAGAGAGAAATACTCTAGTTACACTGTTTTTTGAGTAACCTGATATTAAAGGGACTGTTGGGACATCTGCAGTTCCTACCACTCTCATATCTATGCTTGTAGTTAGGAAAGGGAGTATCTTCCTTTTCAGGTGCATGGTGAAATATTCCTTATAGGAGAAAACAGCTGTGGGTCATCTTAAAAACAAAAATTGAAGAACAATTCTCTCCACTTTAACACTTTTCTCTCCAGCTCTCCAGACAGATTTTAACAAAAACTTTAAAAGAAGGAGAAACAGAAACTTTAAAAGAAGGAGAAGCAGGTGTTTTTGAGCATGACATTAACAAACTTTTGTTTAACAAAAATATTTGAGCTGGTTAAGACCACTCCAAACATAATCAAACTCAGTTACAGTTTTGCTGCAGCTTAATTTGCTGTGAGAGAGTTGCTCCATTTTAAGGATTAGCATGGTAGGTGCCATTGGCCCTGACAGAGCAGCAGCTCTTGATCTTCCTCTCTTCAAGCTGGCCTGAAAATATTTTTTTGTGGAAGGGTGCAGGTAGCTGTGCTCAGGAGCACATTTATTTCCTCTTCTTTCTGGATGGCAGGTCTGGTGTTGGCAAGTGAGGAGCGCTTCTCCTCTCCTGAAATACCTCCCTTTTCCTTTGACTTACTTATTACTGCTTTTCTTTGTGGAAAAACTACCAGATTACTGTATTTTGAAACACAGCAAGTATTCTGTCTTTTTTTTTTTTTTTTGGCATTGTATCTCCCCTCACAGTATCCCTCCTTTGGGATCCTGTCTCTCCACAGGGACAGCCAGACCGACGGACTGCGGCTATTTTTGCACGGCGCACATATTAACCATTGAGTAAACCTAAGAGGTTTTACAGAGCTTATTTTAGCAGAAGCATTTGTTAAAGCCCCTGTATCCATAGGCTGTGTGTATATTCATTAACTATTCAGGGCTGTAACATAATACAACAAAAGGAAGTGTATTTTAGCAGAGATCTGTAACAACCATAGGCAGCCTGGCACCCAGCCAGGGGGAAAGGCAGACTCTTCTCGCTGCTATTTCTGTCTTGTGGCATCCAGAGATGTTGAATTGATTTCTTGGATAATGAAACTAGCTAAGACTTACTGCAGTGTCAGGATCCTGCATTGCAAAAATACATATGTTTGATCCCCAGAAGTTTATTGTAGTCAAATCTTTGGAGGCTGTGGAAAACTGAGCCTCTCCAGTTTCACTGCCAGCATGACAAGATTTAGCCTTCATATAATCACATCCAAAATGGTTTGTGGCAAGGATAGGGAGAACTGAAGTGCCAGCATGAATGGAAAGTATGTAATTATTTAAAAGAATATCCTGTCCTATAGATTCTCTCATCTAAAAAGTGTTGGATTTTCCCTGTGGCAGAAGCCCAAATGGTTTCACTGGTCAGAGATGGGACAGAGCATTGGGAGTCCTTTCCCTGGTGGTGAACATTCACCCTTGGAGCTTGAAGTATGTATGTGTACAGCTTCTACCAACTACCCCTTGTGAAAGGGGATGGAGATGCTTCAGTTCTTGGTCTGCTCTACAGCTACAAGATAGCTTCTCTGTCCCAACATAGCATAAAACCAGGAATTTGTTCCCAATCCAGTACCTGTCATTGATTTAAAGAATATTTTGATAAAGGTAAATGTCAGAGGAGAATGAGATGTGTAGGTATTTACTATGATCAGAGTCTGTTTTGTATGTAGAATGTCAGTAGACTATGTCAGGATGTGCTGAAGCATAAGATATGTGAGCTTTTCCCCAGGTGAGAAATCCCACATTTCCTGGTCAGTTGGATGCTCCTGTTCTGCCCAGCTGCATTGGGAATTACCCTCTTGGTTTTAACCACCTTCCTGCTCTTCTGTGACATGCTGAGCAAACAACAGCTTGTCTACTTTAAAAGTGGATCCCTTCATAGTGTGATGCTTGAAATAATATTTTACATCTCCAGGCGTCTTTCCATGTTAGAATGCAGATATAAATCCATTCTTTTTCCTTTTGTTAATAGCTTGAATGAGCTGGGAGGGAAGGTTTTAAAAGGACAAATACAATGAAAATGGATATTTGTGAAATACTTGAGTTCCATTCCACATGAACAGAGATGTTAAAAGCCCCTTTAGCAGCTGTGTCAATACCAATTTTTCTGGTTCTTGAGTGGAGACATAAATTCAGATAGTGTTGGTTAAATAATTCACATTTGTTTTAGGTGAAAAATAACACCTGCTCTGTTTAGCAAATGCAGTGCTTTCATTTAAATGATTTAAAAATTGATCACATTCAACTGATTTGAGTTCATTAAGGGATTTGCAGTTAGATAATTGAATTGATATTTTAAATAGCTTCAACTGTACTGTACAGTTGAGAAGTATGCAAGTGGATTTTCAGATAAAACTTCTAGTTGGGTTTTTTTTTGAGATGAAAGACTGATGTGTTTGGAATATAGTTACATATAAGACATTGAGTGGACAACTAATTTGAGACATACTGGAGGAATGGGAAAAGTTCTCAATCAGGGATATTCTGTTTTCTAGGCATATCAGTTATTTTCATGTATATAACAAACTGGTATTTGTAGGGAAAAAAACATCTCAGAGCTGCTAAATACTAGCACAGGTTACTTAGATAAATAAAAACGCAATTTCTGATGCTGTGATTTTACTGAAATAATTATCAAGAAACATTGTTTTCTTTAAATTTTTTTGTTTGTCATGTTGGATGTTGAATGAATTGTTCCTTCCCCAAGGAAAAAGTTTCAGTAACCATGTTTGATTTGCAGAGCACCAGAGATCATACTGGGATTGCCGTTTTGTGAAGCCATAGACATGTGGTCGTTAGGGTGTGTGATTGCAGAGCTCTTTCTTGGATGGCCACTGTACCCAGGAGCACTGGAATATGACCAGGTAGTAGAATAAATTTCACAAGCATATGTGCACTTTCTGCAGCTTAAGACTTTCAGATCATTAAATACAGAATTTTTAATGCTAATATCCCCTATTATGTAGCATTTCTTCTAGTCTGTTCAGTGCTTTTAGTTTAGCCTTATTGATTGTCCTAGAAACATAAATCCTGATTCTGATCCAGACTGTATATTGTGCTGCTTTTTTGAATTAAGTTTCCATTTGTCCTCTCCCCTCCATCTTATGAAATAGATGATGATGGAAACCAAAGTTTGCAGCTACCATCACTGCATTATAATCTCTCTTTCATTTGCCATGAACAGGGTTGACTCTGGAATGTCTATTCAGATGTCAGGATTAATTGTGCTCTGAATACTTTCTGATGCTTTCTGGAAATCCAGCAAAGCTCAAGGATTTGAGAGCCTGTACTTCACGAGGAACAAGAATGAACTGTCACAATCATACTGTATCTAGGCAGGGGTAAAGCTTGGAGCTCTTAAAGCTCTGCCCTTGCTTTGTTGGAGTTTTCAGTACTGACACCATGAGCATTAGTGAGCAAACTTAATAAAACTCCATATTGTTTCTCATGAAAGATGTAGAACATTTTTATTTTAAACACTTAGAAGATTATGTGGAATTTGGGAGGAATGTAATCAGCATCCTGAGCATGCCCACCTGGTTTTGAACTTTGCAAGTGAAGCAATCTCTTGAAAACCCCAGAAGGAGCAGCACTGGCTTCTTGCTAAGTTCTAGTCTTTGATTCAGCATTTAGTTCAGAGGATGTTGTTTAGGTTATTCAAGTCCTGCTCATGGAGTGGGCTTTTGGCTTCCTGATAGATCAGACCTACTTTTCTGAAAATCTGTTGGTTAGAACCATTTTCAGGGGATATATTAATTTTGTGTTGATGTTGGTAATGTTTCTATTTCAGTTTCCTTCATTTACACGAATCTCAGCATTTCACATGGGGAAGTGAGCTATGAATGGAATGTGGGTTGATGCGTTGATGCATTTAGAAGACCTTTTTGTAGACTATTGCTGTTAAAATGGAAAATAAAAGAGGAAACATCTAACAACCCATATAATTCACTGTTCTTTTTAAGGATAAAGTGAAGGCATTTTGTTTTTTGGAAAGAATCTATAACATTCTCTCAAAAATTTCCAAAAACACGGCAAGTTTATTTACCTCTTACATATCATTCAAGTTTGCTGGAAGCCTCATCTAGCAACTTGCCTGATCCTCATGTTGGAGAAGTTGTGGTGGAAAAGGGGCTGCAACCTCCTCTGCACCATCAGGAATTGCCTTGTTGTAACTGTGCTCCAGCAGCCCTGCAAAACTTGCTTGGAGAAAATGGATTCAAGGTTTTTCTCAGTATCCATGAGTACAGCAGGAGCAGGAGATGGCTTCCAAGGGAATTCCTGTCCTCCTGCTACGTGGTGTGTGTCACTGAGTAAACAAACAGGCTTTGTGCTGCATTTCCCCCCAGCCAACACACTGGCCCTTGAAAGGGGGCTCTTAGTTCTTCCATTCATTTGTGGTTAGAAGCAGTAACAGCTGTGTTTCTCAGTGGAAAACAGCCCTGTCTTCTGAGCTTTAATGCTCATTAGAAACAGGCACAGGCCCTTAACTGCTGAATTGTTGGATTAATGCACTGGCTTTTCCCCTCTACTTTTTAAGACTCTTTGTTTTCTGAGGACATTATAAATGATCTAGAAACATCTCTGGTCAGATGTTACTCCTTTCTCCCTGAGGATGGGAATTATGGAGGATACTAAACCCCAGAAGCTGTGTTTAGTTCCTCCCCACTTGGGTGTCTCACTTTTCAGCAGAAGCCTCTCAGGTTCCTTTTACTCTTTACTGCCCATCAGTTTTTTTCTCCTCTCAGGTGCTCCCAGCTCTCAAGTCCTCTCTCTTCCATTGACTTTATCTTCTCATCTCTCAATTTCTGATTTGGTGCATTTGGCCACTCTCTCCTTTTGATTTTTTTTCCCTTTCTTCTCTCTTATTTCCTGGCTGCTGCTCCTTTTCCAGGGCCTGGCTTACCCCAGCAGCCCCTGCCCTTCAGAAATTCAGTACCCTCTCCATCCCGACCTGCAGCAAGCTTGGTTTTCAATTATTGCCAATTCTACTTACAATTCCAAGGTGGTTTTTAATTTTGGAAGCAATGCTGCCTCTGGGATAACTCCCCCCTTGTAGAGTGAGTTAACATTGCATGCACAGTAGTTAAAACAAATCATGTTTCAACAGATTTCTGTTGAAGCCTTGAAACTTAATTTTCTAGGCAATCAAATGATCACCAACTATGATAGATAATGCAAAATGCATAGTAAATAATCTAAAATAAATGCATTTTGATAATTTCAGACCAAGGTTTCTTTCAGGCATAAAGCCAGTCCATTCAGTAGCAGATTTTCTTGGACAACAACACTACCTTTTGCTGCCTGGAGCTTGTACAGACACTCCCTTTCCACATGGAATGTTTCCTTGAAATGCAGGTGTGTCAGATGTGTAAAAGACTGATACACTGGAAACAGCAAATGGGAAGGATTTTTATCTAGTTACATAATGAGAACAGGCCAAAAAAAAAATGGAAATTCTGTAAGCAAACAAAGCACTCCTACTGATTTTCCTGTTTAGAATTAAAAAAATACATTTAAGGATTTGAGTGGGTTGAGGAGGTAATGACAGCCACTCTCCCCAGCTCCTCATTGCTGTGAACCAACCTCAAAAGCTTGCTTATGTAGGTCACCTGAGAGGTTTGTTTGTGTGTGGATTTCTCTAGAGATGGAGAGAGCAGTGCCAAGTGCTCAGGGTTAGGCTTCTCCCCTCTGTAAGATGTAGCTATGGATCTCTGAGCGTGGTTCATTGTCATTTCTCAAATGAAATTACAAGTTTTTAACTGTATGGGGATCACATTTTGAAAACAAGAGGTAAATGCTTTTCCCTGTTCTGTTTTTTTCCTCAGATTCGTTACATTTCACAGACTCAAGGTTTGCCAGGAGAGCAGTTGTTAAGCATGGGAACGAAAACTGCAAGATTTTTCTGTAGAGAAACAGATGCACCATATTCTAGTTGGAGATTAAAGGTAAACAGTGTAATGTAGCAAAAACCAGCACAATATTCTGTGAGAAGAGAAAGGAGAGAAGCCAAGATTCACTACAAGACCATTACATCCCTGGTGCATCTCCTGGGGTTTTTAGTAGCTCCTGCTCTTTATCCCTTCCATTCTTTCTGTCCCCCAAGGTGCAGCTGCCAGGCTGTGCTGTGGCCAGTTGGGGAATTCAAATTAAGCCTTTTATCTCCAGAGGTGCTAAATGAATGGTTTGTTTTCTTCTCTTTTTTGCTCTGTTACTGCTTTTCACTTCATGTAAGGAATTTGTCTCTGAGGCTCGCACTGCTCTCACAACATTTGTCCAGAACTGGCTTCAGGATCAGAAGTTCCTAGGAGAAAAAGGAAATTAAGAAATAACATGGCTGTGTACAGCTCATTTCTTTGAGATCTTCTGCTAAAACAGCCTTTGTTGGCTGAAAGCTGCAATACAGTGAGCACAGACAAAGTTAAAATAAAATGTACTTTTGTGTTCTGCACACCTTGCTTCTCTCTAAGCAACATTATTGCACTGCGGCCATAAGCAGAGCCTTTGCTTCCCACGCAAATAATTTACTTTTGTTAAAACTTGTGTTTCTCCATGGCCCAGCTTCCCTGGGTTTCCAGAGGGCTCAGGCAGCAGTTGGGGCTGACAGGGATCTCTGCAGTAACAAACAGCTGCCAGCTGCCAGCTCCCAGCACCAGTTGCATAAGATCCCCCCAGCAAGTTGGTAAATCCCCAGCAGCTCTGGGGTTATGTAACATTTCTGCAATTACACCCACACCTGGTTAATCCCTCCCTCTGCTTTCTCAAGCACTTGGGCTTTAGGTGACACTTTACATCTGCCTTCTCCATGTCAGAGCAAGTCCTTGGTGCAAACAGCCCTCCCCAGTTCCTGGAGCTCTTTGTTACCTTGCAGAGGTTAGTTAGGGGTTTTGATATGGGCACTTGCTCATTACTTGCAGTTTTTGTCAAAGTTCATTTGGAAGCTTTTCTGTAATCTGTGTGTTAAAAGCTTTTTCCCTGAAGTCCCACCTTGGCTCTAGGAGCACCAGCCTACAGGTGCTGTCTGTGTTGAGGAAGGAAAATTGTAACAGAAGGTACTATACCAACTCAAAAACCACTCATTCTCTAGGGTGTTTTTGTTTCATACTGAAGTATTTAAAGTATTTACACTATTTGTTGTGTATGTGGAGGAAAAAAATAATAAAAATAAATCTAATATAAAAATGAACACAATAATATTAATAATAATATAATAATAAAAATAGGAATAAGTATAATAAAAAAAAAGAAAAGAAGAAACCAAGAAGTTGAATGGATACTGCCTGGTTTTTGGTTTATTTCTTTCACAGTGATGTGATATTGCTGCTGCTCGAGGTTTAAGGTCTGAGTTTGAGAAAATTACAATAATTATAATAATAAATTACAATAATAGAAAAGCTGTGATATATAAAAATACAGGAGTTTCATTAAACTGCTCTATGCTAGGCTTTCAGCACTTCCTGTGTGATTCATAAGCTATCTGTTGTAATCCAGTACTGTGATTTGTCAGATGTAAAACATTGTAGTTATTGTCTTTTGATTTAGAGAATGAAAGTAGCCAGTAAAGCAGCATACAAATATATAACTGATATACTAATAATTTTGGAAAAAATTAGTGGGTTTTAGGTCAATGAGTACATAAAGTCATTTTGTAGTTATAGGTGAACCTTTTTTGACAGTTTCTAAACTAAGCTTTCCTTTTGTTTTTGTTGAGACATTGGAAGAACACGAGGCAGAAACAGGTATGAAGTCTAAAGAGGCCAGAAAGTATATTTTCAACAGTTTGGATGATATAGTGCACGTGAGTATTAAAGCCTCCTTCCTCTGCAGAAGGAATGTGTGGGAATGACTGGTGATTTTAAAGCATTTTACTGGTTTGGAAAGAAATGCCTTTTAGAATATTATTTATTGTGCCTCAGTCATATTCACTCTTCTCTGCTGCTCTGAGAAAAATGTCTGGCTCTGCCAGCCCTTTGAGCTTTTAGTAAAGATCTTCCTTTTCCATTGCTTGTGTTAAACAGTGAAACTTGTCCTTGTGGTGGGGAACCCTTGAATTTTGTGTAAAATGTATACTTTCTCTTCTACCTTATCTGCCACTGTGGCAAAGAATAAACAAAGAATGCATATGGAACCTGCTTTGTTTATTGTTTGATTTCCAGTATAATTCTGTTATCTTAACAATATAATTCTAAGTGTACTTTTTAAAATTTTGTTTTTAAAAACATAACTGTTTCCTCACATTTCTTTAGCTTTATGCCTCTCTAGTCAATAAAACAATTTTTTGTTGTCTTTCACATCTTAAAAAAAGGATCAAATCTTGTTGCAAAGTTGGCATTAATATGTACTTGAAATTGTTTTTTGAAGATCAACTCTGTAGTTCGAGTTAGACCATAAAAAATCTTTATTTGAAATCTTACTTCTTAAATTCCAAGTCCCAGACTGGAATAAAGCCTTCAGCAGTTTTTAACTGGGGAGGTGGCAAGGGGGGAGTAGTGTGCATGCTTAAAAAAAGTCACCAATTCCAAGCCAGCTGTTTTGGGTTAAGACAAATCCACCATACCCCGCGTGATAAAAATGCTCACTTTATCAGTAGTTTATAGCAGAAAACAGTACCAGAAAGAGTTAAATTAATATGCATATCTTCTATCTGACTGTTTTGTTCTGTGCCAGGTGAACATGGTGATGGATTTGGAAGGAAGTGACCTGTTGGCAGAGAAGGCAGATAGGAGGGAATTTGTCAGTCTGTTGAAGAAAATGTTGCTTATCGATGCTGATTTAAGAATCACTCCAGCTGAGACCCTGAACCATTCTTTTGTTACCATGAAGCACCTCCTTGATTTTCCTCATAGCAACCAGTATGTAACGTAAAATCTCTGTTGTTGCAATTCATTTGTATAAAAGTGTTGTTTTTTCTGCTATCAGAGAGAAAAAAACATCTTTCATCATTTCTGCAGTGTCTTAGAAAATTCTTTAAAGTGCTTGCAGTATTAGATACATCTATTGGGTCAAGGAAACTGCTTGAATAACTGTGTTTTCCTCTGAAAGTAACAGTTAGGGCAATAGATTCCTAAGCTGGTTTTAGGTATGGTTGTTAAAACTCCAGCACTGCAGAAACTTGGGTGTGATTTTTGGAAGTATGAGGAGCCCTAATTCCTGTCAGTCATTGAGGGCTAGAGTAGGCATTTCCTCTTGAAGTTAGCATCTCAGATACTTCCTTTCATGTATTGATTAATGTGGAATATATTGAAACTTTTCTTGCAGTTCTGGAGTTGTATATTTCACCGTGGATTTCCTAAAGTTGCAAGCATTTCACTGAAAGAGCAAGCTTTTCCCATCTATTTAATTTCCTATCTTTCCTGTTTGTAAACAGCTGTTAGAAAATGGTGTTAGATGGAAAGAGAAAGAAACAGCAGTATTTTTCTTGAATATGCATCAGAGAGGCTTGATGTGACCATAGTAACAACAGTGTTTCTGGTTTTCTACCTGTGTGGATGATCCCATTCTGTGAAACTGGGAAATGGGGGTTTGAACTAATTTTTTTCCCCTTATTTTGGGGAATTGTTTTTTACCTTCAACGACATGCAATGGTGATTAAAGCAATTTATTTTCTGGTTCTGATAGAGTGAAGTCCTGCTTTCATATCATGGATATTTGCAAATGCCGATCAAACCTGTATGACTTAAGCAATTGCAATAAAACATCACTCATGAGATCAGTTGCCTCAGGCAGTGCAGCCAACCTGACTGCAAGCTTTACCAAGATTGGTCCTGTAAGAAGTCAGGTAAAATCAATGGTTCATGTTTTTCTTGCTTTGGTTTTGTTTTATTTTGATTTGTTTTTATTGTAAGTTCAATTAATGTAGTTTTTCTAATTAATTTAATAATTGAAAAAATTACATCTGTTAGGTGGTAAAATCTTCTGTCTTTTACTGTTTTTTCCCTAATGTTTTTTTAGACAAATAATTTAGAATATGTTCCAAATTAAGTTACAAGCTGGGGTTGCTAGTGCTGTGTTCTGGTGCCCTCCAGTGGCCCAGTGTGATGGCTTCCTGTGAAATGGATTTGAAACGTTCATTTTTATTAGTTTGTTTTAGTTATTTACTGTAAAAAGTAGTGGGACAAGTGTGTGAGAGATGTAGTTTCACAGTTATAATAACCTTGCCTGTGTTGAATCTGTTCCCATAGGCATTAACTGCATCTGCCCACTCAGTTCTGCACCAAGGGATTCCACTGCAGGCAGGAACTGCTCAGTTTGGTTGCAGTGATGTTTTCCAGCAAGCATTGATTATATGTCCTCCAGCTATTCAAGGTATATTTATCTATAATTGTCACAGTTCCTAAAATATGACTGTTACTGCCTGGCTGTCAGCAATATTTGAGTTTTCTGTTATATCCACTTAAGGTTTATATTTAAACCAACTTAATTATGCCATTAAAATCAGTGTGTGTCAGATACAGATTCATTGCACCTTTCTGAAAAAAAACCAGCAAATCAGCACCTGCAAAAAATGATTTAAACAATCCAGAGGCCACCTTCATATACTACACACATGCAGAGATAAATTTATATCTTGGATAAAATAGGAGAAAAAAGTGTGAAAGGGGAAGCAATAAAAGGAGGGTGTTCTGAAGTAAAATTGGAGAGGAAACAGCAAAGATGGAGTGAGTATCAGTGTCTTATCCTAGTAATAGTCATTTATGGAAATGGGAAGGCAGTTTATATTGTTTGCTTATTATAGTTTTTCTTCCAAAGATGTAATTTATTTATCTTGGTGATGTTCAGCATTGTGTTGAGCTCAGGTCTTGAAGTTATGGAATTTATAGGGAGTAGTTTTGTTTTAAGAATGACCTTAGTTTCCCTTCTGCATTTTAAAGCTTCGGAAACCACCCTAGCTGCACTCTGAAATGAAACAAACCAGAAATATTCAACCTAAACTTAAAGCCCAGGAAGTCTTAATCTCTCTATAGATAAAGACAGATGCAGCAGATTTTATCAATAATATTTTTTGTGGCAGCTGCATTTGCCTTGGGTTCCAGAAACTCAAGAAAGGTCTGACTATTCACAGGCTGCTTCACACAGATTTCCTTCTGAGCAGTTAATTGTTTAAATTGTGTATGTTCTTCACACAATGACATACTCCATAATAAAAACAAACCACTATTGTTTTCATTATTCCCAGATGAATAAAGTGATTTATAGAAAAGGAAACAGCACAGGCAGACACTTTATCTGTGATTTGTATACTGTATTCTTAATATGATGATAACTTTCCAAATTTAATTTCTGCTACAGCTGAAGTGGAGGGGATATATTGTTTTCATCACATAGGTGACGAGTTGCTGGCACAGATGAAAAGGGATATTAATGGTATCTGGCACTGCTTCAAAGTTTCCCAGCCTGGCTGCTCTGTGGAGTATCTGAAGTGCTAAAACTCTCTACTTCTGTCAGAGTTAAGATGCTTCTCTTCTAGATGGCTGTGGGGAAAAAAATCAGTCAAGTGCATTTCAAAATGAAAAGCTTTGAAGTGCGTGGTTTTAACCGAGTATTGTGTTATGACATGAGAGAATTACATCAGATGAAAACTTTCTTTCATCCTCTACTGTAAAGTTTAAAAAAAACCCAGCCAAAGCACTTACAAACTTCAGTGTAGTAATTCTTTAGTAGTTACCTGTGAACACCAGTGCTTAATCTTTGAGTAAAGCACAAGGCATGAAGTGCAGTTAGAAGATGAGATCAGGGATATCTTTTCCTATTTCCTAGCCAGTATTTTCTTCAAGCATGGCTGTTCTGTTGCAATGTCTGTTAAGAAAAATTCCTCTTTCATTATAGTTTGGCATTATTGTGTAAAAAAATGTTATTGTAGTAAACATTGCAGCATTGCTATTATTTTAGCATTGTTAGCATTGCTAACACATTACTTGTGTTAGTTTCCTGTAACAATAATGAAATCTATACAAGACATGAGATGCACCTGTTTTGTATTATGCTCTGGTTTGCATATTGTATATTGTATATTATATACAATATTATTATTTATTATATAATATATTATAGTTTACTATAGTTTGCATTATTTTGATGAAGAGAGGAATAGGAGTATGGATTCTACTGCAAATATTTGATGAGGTAGACAGAAGATTTTACATTGTTTCCCACCAAAGAGATGGTAGCAAAGAGGGACATTATACCTGTGACATTGCCAGCTATAAAAGCTGAGAAGAATGTGTTTCAGCCTGCTGGAAATACAGAGCATGAGGTGTGCAGGAGTCCATTCTGAGAAGCTTTGAAATTCAGTTCTGCTTACTTTTGCCTGTTTCCTTTCAAATTCTTTTAATGTAGTTTGTGATAAGGAGTAAATGCTTAGCTCTGCAGAACTTTCTGCCAAAGTCATTCCTCTTTCTAGTAGTCTGTTTCCAACTAGTAGCTATTGGCAGTTTTTTCTGGAAACTACAGCTCAAATATTTGTGCAGATAAGTTATGGCACAAAAATCTTTTAGGTGTTAATTTGTTTGGCTTGGAAGTCTAAATTATGGAATCAGATCATAAACACATTTTAAAAAATGGTAAAAATGTTTAAAATTGTCATCTATGTTTGCTCACAAAATACATGCAAGACTGCTGTTTGCCTAAAGCTTGTGTATGTGTTTTTCTCCCTGCCAGGAATTCCTACAAGCCACAGCAAACCCACCAGTTTCTCCCTGAGGGTGGATAATGCAGTCCCACTGGTGACCCAAGCCCACGCAATTCAGCCACTACAGATTCGAGCAGGAATCCTTTCTCAGGTTGGCCTACTTTAAAGCAAAACTCTTACTTATTGAGTTAGGGAATGTTTTGAACTGGTCTGTGCTGAGCTCCAAGCAGCAAGTGTAGCTTCAGGGAATTACCTGTGCCATAAAAGTTCTGTGCTCCCCAGCAGGCGTGGTCCAACCAGACGCAGCAGATCCTGGTTCCTGCATGGCAGCAGGTAGCACCAGTAGCAGCTCCACCAACATCTCTGCCCTCTGATCCTGTGGCTGGCCCACAGAGGCTTGGAGAATGGGGGTAAGTCCTACTTTTGTGCCAAGTGGCTGGGATTTAAGAAGGAATGGGGGTGCTGGTGAGAAAGACCTGCAGTATAAACCTGCCTTTCCTTTTCCTCAGGAAGATGATTACCCAGGGCACCCACTACAGCTCAATGATACCACAGCCTCTCTTAACACATCAGATAACCTTGTCTGCCCCTCAGCCAATTAGTGTGGGCATTGCACACGTTGTCTGGCCTCAGCCTGCAGCTACCAAGAGGAACAAACTGTGCCAGAACAGGTCAGTAGAATATTTCTAAGACAGAACATTCAAAGACAGTGTATCACCGTCAGGGTTCTGTGTACAAATCACAAACAGGATGGGACTGCTGGGAACGTGCCTTGGGCTGGTTTATTTTCAGCATCAGCCTCATTACATGGTTATGGCAATGGGAAGATGCCAGCAGCTCACATCCCAGGCAGCAGACCAAGAACTTACAAAGTTTAAAAGTTTATAAGTTTTTTGACCAATCACACAAAGCAAAAGCATATTCCCAGTAGTTCCATCCAACCACTGTAAGCAGACGTATCTTTGGTTAAAACAATGCTTGCTTTTTGCAAACACATTACCTGCATGTAAGCCTTGAAACACAATGCACAGAGCTCCATTATTAAGCCTAGAACTTCCTAATATCTCACTAGATAAACTTTTCTGTAGCTTAGGGAGTTATTCTAGACCAGCGTTAATACACAGACCATTGTTCTATTTGTCTTTACTTTTCTACTTCTTACATAATTTTTCTGCTGACCAGTCTTATAGCTACTGCTTAGCTCTAATCACAGTTCTGCTGTCTCTGAGGCCTGCCTTTTGCAGCTTTCCCACACAGGTGGGATTCCCACAGCTGTTATTGCTGTTTTGTGGGCAACGGAACAACTTGTAGAAGTGATATCTTTGTTGGACACAATTCCTCTTAGTCTTTTGGGAAAATGTGTCCTTTCTCTTGAAGTTATTTTGGTGGTAGACTAGATGGAACAATACTTGCAATGCTAATTAGTTTTAATTATTTTTGATTAGTATGTGCCTATCATGGTAGAATGTTGTCTTTGCAGGCTTTGGGAAAGTGTAAGAATGTCCTGAAGTAGCTCTAATGAGATATTCCTAAGTTTACATGAAGGAGGATATATGAGGTTTAGACAACTAAAAATAAAGAGAGGCTGTGTAACAGGGTTGCTGTGTGCCTTGCAGTCACCTTTCACTGATAGCCAAAAATACTTCAGCTGCTTGCTGAAGAAAATATGCCCCAGTGCCATGCAAAAGATGCTCCATAAGGGGGAAAGTGTGTGGGTTATGTGGGCAGTGTCAGCAGTCTTGTATTAAGCAAGGGGTTCATCTGGAGGCTACCAGCTTTTGTTTTCAAGGAGAATCCTTGCAGGAAATCCAGCTGGATTTTATTTGCTTGTTTTTCACCCACATGGGTTTTTCATTTGTTTTTACCTTTATAAGAACGTGGCATTTTCAGTATACTGTATTCAATGTTGATGTCTTTGATATTACATACTTGGTATCTTTTTTGTCTGAAACTGTCCATGCCAAGTATTTTTGTTCTGTGTTTTTCTAAATTGGTGGTTTAGCCTACATTGTCTGCTTTTTTAAAAATTGGTGGCTTAGCCTACGTTGCCTGCTTTTTTTAAAAATAGGTGACTGAGCCTACATTCCCTACTTTGGTTTCATTGAAAACAGCCCAGGCTGAGATTCACTAAATGCCAAATTGTTGTTTTTTCCTCCTCAGGAGCAACATGCTACAAAACACCAATATCCACAACTCAGCCTTTATCTCTCCAAAGATCCTCAACCTGAAGGCTGTCAAGAGGATAAGTTGTATAGAAGCACAGGACAATCTCAACTCGGAGGGGCAGGAGGCCTCTCTCAGGCTGGCCCCCGAGCCCCCTGTCCCCAGCAGCCCCCGCCAGGCGCTGTTCCTGGGCAGCTCCCCCAGCCCCGTCAGCGTCATCACCATCAGCAGTGACACCGACGAGGACGACGTGGCACGGACGCACTCGCTGAGGGAGTGAGCATCTGCCTTGGGTTTTGTTAGGCTTGACTTAGATGCAGCTGTCCCAGCCATTTAGCTTTTCTGTTTTTCACATTCTGTGCTGCTTTAGTGGGTGGGTCTGAGCTTCACATGAGGGGATGCTGAGCTCTGTGCACAGAGCAGGGAGACAAAACAATTCCTGCTCCAGCTGGGCACCAAGGACAAATGATCCCAATCTCAGCCCAAGAGCACAAACCCCGTGGGCTGCAGAGAGAAAAACAAGCAGGGTGGGACTGCAGGGGCTAAAGCTGGAATGGGACAATGAACTGCAAGATGCAAATGGAGCAGAACTGATCCAAGGGAGAGAGCCCGGGAGCGCTGGTGCATTTTGGGGCCATTTTGGTTCATCTTGGGTGCAGGCCTGGCTGGGCTCTGGTGCTGCCCAAGGTGGATCCATGGAGGAGATGCTTTGAATCAATCCCTGCTTGATTCTTTAGCCCTGTCCAGTCTCTGCTCTAGGCCAGCCTTCTCAAGGCATCATTAGCACTGATGCCTTCAGGTTTAGATTTCATATTTTAGATTTTCATTAAATCTAAACCTGAAGGCATCAGTGCTAATGATGCTTTGTATTGCTTTAGTATGTAATTCTGAACTTCAATTCAGATTTTGTATTGCTTTAGTATGTGATTCTGAACTTCATATAAAGTGTTAGCAAGTTCTCTTCACAGTCTAGTTAGACAAAACAATCCTTTTCCAGCCTAAGGACACCATTGCAGCTTCAGGCCCAAAAAGTGTAAAACAGCAGTGAATTGAGGAGGGGAAACTGGGAGGATGGGACTTCGTAACCTGAAGCTGTAATTGGACAATTAACCCCAATATGTAAATGGACCAGAACTTATAAAAAGTGTGAAAACTTGGGGTGACTTGGGGTCCATCTTGGGTGTAGCCCTGGCCAGGCTCTTGTACTTCCCAAGGTGTATCCCTTGAAGGCCTAATAATAAATCCCTGCTTTATTCTTTAACTCTATCTAGCCTCTGTCCCAGGTAGCCTCTCTAGGCATCAGCGCAGCTAATGAA
Source organism: Agelaius phoeniceus (assembly GCF_051311805.1). Lineage (NCBI taxonomy): Eukaryota > Metazoa > Chordata > Aves > Passeriformes > Icteridae > Agelaius > Agelaius phoeniceus. The sequence continues at coordinate 6,290,437 of NC_135270.1, forward strand.
TCTGAGTTCAAAAAGGACAAGCATTTTGCTCCTAATCAAGTTTCAGCAGGCACTGTGTGCACTGTAGCACTCTGTTACTGAAGCACTCTGTTACTGAAAGGGAACAACACTGTCAAAAATCTACCACATTAATCTGTGTGTGTTATGCCTTTTCAAACCATAGTTTTTTTAGGCCTTTTTTCGTAATGCCATGCCCTATTTATTTGTTAAAGAACAGTATTCTTGCTGTATATACTCAACATTACCATTCTAGTAGTAGCACCCACTAGATACTATTACATACCTGTGGGTAGAAAGTACTTCTCTAACAGTGTGAAAAGGTGAACCTTTGGGTGCAAAAGCAGGCGCTGGGTATTGTCCTCCAGTGGAGTTTTCTTTCACAGAGCCATCACAGAAGCATGCAAGGCTTAAAAGTCTAATGTTTGTTTGACTTCCTCTTTACTTGTAATAATTCTGAGCTGGAGGAACATGCATTTTAAATCTGAGCTTTGTCAAAAGTTTCAAGGCTCTGAACTCCTGTAGTAGACCATTTTAATCTACTTGTTTTAGTATTGATTCAGTTAAAAAAATTACCCATTTAGTAGGTTTCAAAAAAGAATACTGTAAAGGTTTAAAGCCTGGTTTGGATGTAACAGAAGGAAGGAATTGGATACTAGTTTACATTTAAGGGGTCTTTTGTAATGATGAGCTGTGACGGTGTTCGCAGGGGTCTCTGGTTGAGGAAAGAGACTAGGATCTGACTCTATGTTTCAGAAGGCTTGGTTTATTATTTTATAATATATATTACATTAAAACTATACTAAAAGAATAGAAGAAAAAGTTTCATTAGAAGGCTAGCTAAGCTAAGAACAAAATAAGAAAAAATGATAACAAAGGCAGCTGTCTCGGACTCTCTCTGTCCGAGCCAGCTGTGCTGTGATTGGCCATTAATTACAAACAAGCACATGAGACCAATCACAGATCTACTTGTTGCATTCTACAGCAGCAAATAACCATTGTTTACATTTTGTTCCTGAGGCTTCTCAGCTTCTCAGGAGGAAAAATCCTAAGGAAAGGATTTTTCATAAAAAGATGTCTGCGACAATGGGCCCTTTTTTATTGCACAGTTTTACCTAGGTGAGTGGTGAATGTGTGTTTGCTGACTGTGTTTTTGTGTGCAGGTGTAAGGGGAGCCTGGAGTGTGAAGCCTGCCAGAACACCCTGAACATGGACCGCGTGTGCTCCCTGAGCAGCCCCGACAGCACGCTCAGCACCAGCTCCTCGGAGCACTCCAGCCCCTCTCCTTGCAAGAGATCCAACAGGTGAAAACTCAGCCTCCTTGCAGAAAAAGGAAGATCTTGGTATACAGCAGGCCCAGTTGATACTAAAAAATGCACAGGTTTTGTTATGTTGCCAGCTGGTGAGGGTAAATGATCTGTTTAAAAGTTGATTTGCTGGCCTGCAGTTGCACAGCACAGACTGCTCTGTTCTTGTTCCTAACAGATCTGTCTTGCTGCAGTGGAAGCTTTCAGAATACTGAATGAATGGTGCTCACACAGAAAATATAAACATGTTGCATGCAGCTTCCTTTGGAATAAAAATCTTCTAGAGTTGCAGGATTAAATAAGCCTAAATAGTATGTGACAGATTTGGTCACCATGTATTTTTTAATTTTTGCAGTCTCTGATTTTTCCATTGTGTATCTTGTAATCTTTCATGAAATTGATGCCTTTTTTCTTCTATAAAAGTAAGGCTCACTTAGGGTGAACACTATTGCTGTGAACAGCTTTGAAATGTTTTTATCTTCACTGCCTCATGTCTAGCTTGAGCCTTCAGCAGTTTCATGCTGAAAAATAAATTCTAATTAAGGTCCTAATGATAAAAGTTTGTTTAGAATAATTAAAGCTTCTGTCAGAGCATGTATTGACAAGGAGGTGGAACTCTGAGTCTGCATCAGGTAGTCTTACTGGTTGGTAGTTAACACTGTCAGTCTTTTGATATTCTTTAATATCAAAACATTCAAAAATTCAGCTAAGTTTTTATAAAGACCTACTTGATTTTAGGGTATTTTCTTTGAATTGTAAGGAGCTGACCTGTAATTTACTTCCCCTTGCGAATTCAACTTTGTCAATAGCAGAGGAGTGTGTTGGATTCTGGTTTCAGTAGCATTCTACAAAGTCATGTAATTAACAACTCTAATCAAAAGTTAATGATATAGAAGTACAATTAATTGCTAAGTAGTTGTCACATTATTACTGTTTGTTACATGAAAAAACTACTCAGAATTACCTGATTCTGTTGGTTAAATCTTCAGACTTTTGTGGTGGCCCTCGTAGTGTCAAAGTACTTTTCACAAAAAGTAATTTTCATAAGTGGTTTTATTTGTGATGTCCTATTTTAAACAGCATGCAATAAGGACATGTTGCATGAGCTGTAAAATCACTAAAGGACTTGACCATGCATTTAGGCATTAGTGAATTCACTGCTGTTTCTTGTATGCTTAAAGTTAATAATGTATTCCATCAATTTTTAATATAAAGGAGTTATCTCTTTTCTTTGAGCCTTGCAATATATGGGTAGGATGAGTTTGAATATATGTGCCTGTGTAATTACAATGCATCATTTTTATCCACCTTTGAGCAATTTCTATATATAATTTAACTTTAAATTATAGTAATTTCACTAGAAATTAAATGTGTTAATTTAAGAAAATGTACCTCTATCATGAAAATCTCTCTGCTTCATTGCAATACTTTTATTTTTTGACAGTATGTCAGATGATGAACAGGAGAGTGGATGTGATACAGTGGATGGTTCCCCAAGCTCAGACTCCTCAGGACATGACAGCCCCTTTGTGGAAAATGGCTTTGTAGACAATAACAATAAAAATAAGGAAGCAAGAGCCTCAGTTAACCCTGAAACCAAATCAACTGTTTGCACAGTAGTGGTACCACCCATGAGACTTGAAAACAGGTTACATCTTGAGGAACAGATGGTGAATACAGGTAAGTTAGTTCAGGTGTTTTTATATGCCAGTAGATAAGAATAGATGTTTCAGTATTTATTTATTCAATATACATGAAGATTTTGATCTACTCATACAACTGCTAATCTGTAGTAACCACTCCTAAACAGTGCTAGGGTTTGACAAATAATTGGTGTATTGTATTATTATTTTCCCTGCATGCTTAAGCAAATGAAGCCTTGTCTAACTTTTGCCAGAAGAGAATAGTGACAACAAAAGCATGACATTGTTTATTTCTTCCTTGGAAGACGCTCCGTGCCAGCCACTGAGGAAGGGTCGGTCTGTCCTGGGGAGAATAAACCAGTCTTGTGTGGTGGGGAGCCGTCAGCAGAAACTGACATCAGCATTCCATCAGCACCATGGGAACTTCAGTCAGGTATGTGTGCTCACGCCCAGCAAGCCCCAGACACTCAAGAAGTTGAGCTCCAAACTGAACGCTCACCGTTTCAGTCGCTGTCTGTGGCAGCTGCAGGTTTTCAGCAGCTTGATTAAAGAAGTGTTCAAATCTTGAAAAGTGGATTTCAACTTACTGGGCAAGTCATAAGGATTTTTATTTTGAGTAATTTTCTTAACATAGCTGACTTTATTAAAAATAAAAACAAACCAGAAAAGCCACGCTGGGAAAATTGTCAATGCTTGCACTATATCAAAACACCAGACGAAAATAAAAATATGTTAGCATTTATTTTTCCTACATCCTAAAATACTCATAATGTGCAGTTAAAATCTGCAGCTGTATCTCTGTGTTGTTCTGTCAGTAGTGTGCATGAAAATCTTTTAGTTTGAGTGTCCAGAGGTGAGATATAGCTCAGCAAACCCAACTATTTCTTGCCTTTGCTGCCAGGTAGTGAAGCTGGAGGGGAGATGAGACTCTGATTGTAGTTCCATCCAATGTTAGAAGATACCTAAAGCTAATTTAAAAGTTACTTTTATCATTGCCCAACAACACAGCAAATGTGTCTGCTGTGGCTGGGGACTGAACTTGACACGTGACATCTACCTTAAGCCCCTTTTAATTAATTATCTTGGAGCTGTAGCTGCATTGAGCTTTTGGTTAGATAGCTGGAGGTGCATTAATGTTAGAGCAGTACCTGTTTGTGTAAGTCTTGCAGAGAAACTGTGAATATTGTCAGTTAAATGCTAAATGAAAGCATGCTATGTGTAGATAAGAGGATTTAGCAATAATGAGTTGAATAGTTTAGATTGAAAGAAACATTTGGGTGGGTGACACAGTCTCCCCTTCTGCATGATTATGCAAAAGGATTGGTTTAATTAATTCTAAGCAAACCTTAATATGATCAGCATGGTATTAATTTTTAATCTCTTCAGTGTCTGCAGCTCCTCAGCCTCTTGGCAGAAAGCATAGAACGTTATTTTCATTACAAAAATTTATGCTGATCCTTCCTTCCTTCTTTGGTAGATGCCCTGTGTAGTTTGAAGTCTGCATCATTTAATGGGAGTAATTGATTTTTAGTCTTTTCTCTTTATAACTGTTAATGATTGCCACATCCTCCTGTGATCATAGACCTAGACTTCTGTTTGCCTAGTTGTCTCAGATATTTTTCAATCCGTTTATTATTTTTCCTGCTCTCCTCTAAAATTTCTCTCCTATTTGTCCTCTTTGTGCCTCATTATGGTGCCCAAACTGAATGCAGCACTTCCAATTGATGCCAAGCCAGTGCTGAGTAGAGTGGAATAAGCACCTTGCTCATGTGATACATGGTATTTCTGTTAAAACAGCCCAGCATGGCATTTTATCCTTTTTTTTTTTTCCCTTTGCAAGAGCATTAAAATAACTTGTGTTCCGTTTTCCATCTCTTATTGTCTGTGCTGCTGCCTAAATAGCTAATGTATCTTTTTTTTGTTCTGTCGAAGCATTGATAATCCCCGTCTCTATATTCCTCCTGATTTTAAGTTGACTAGTTTTAGTGCATTCTCCTCCATTTTTCCCCTCTCTGTGCTCTGTGGATCTCTAAGCCCTGCCTGTTTCTCTCTCTCTCTCTGTGTGTGTGTGTGTGGCCAGGTCCAGCACTTCTCCTCGGGGCCGCAGGAGTGGAACAACAGCAACTTTGCCCCGCGCCGCCCGCAGCAGCCCCAGCAGCAGCAGCAGCAGCCTTTCCTGGTGGGCACCGTGGCCAGCCACGCCTTCTCCCTGCCCCAGGGCAGCCCCAGCCACCTGCCAGGCAGCTCCCACCTGGGTGGGCAGCCCACCTTGCTGCCCTACGCCTCTCCAGCCCCCGTGGCGCACCTGCTGGCCTCGCCCTGTGCCTCCCGCGCGCTGCTGCAGCACCCGCCCTACGGGCTGAGCCACCCCGGCAACGGCATCGTGCACCAGGTGCCCGTGGGCATCAACCCCCGCCTGCTGCCCTCCCCCAGCCTGCAGCAGACTCAGTACAAAGCCCTCTTCCCACCCCACTCCTACGTGGCCGCCTCGCCCGCCGCCTACGCCGCCTTCCCGCTGAGCCCCAGCAAGCTCGGCCAGTACCCCTTCATGTGAGAGCTCACCCCGTGCTCAGGAGGGCTGGCTGGAGAAGAAACATGGTGTTTGTTACGTATTTAGCCATGGCACAACAGGAAAATTATTTTTTTGAATCATGTAGACTTGGGTGCAATTTAAACAACTCTGAGCTTTAAAAAAAAAAAAAAAAAAATACAAACTCACTTTTAATGTGTTTTGCACATTTGGTATAACTTGTCTTTGGTCATGTTATCTTCTTATATAGTAACTTTAGACAGGTGACTTATGGGAGCAGAAATCTGGTTTTGCTCCTGCTATTTTTTATAAAATTGCCTTCTAACTAGTGCAAGACACGTCTACATTTGGGAAGCCATTCAGTGTACAGAACTAGAGCAACAGATGCACATGTGTCAGCAGTACAGGTGTAGAAGTAAACTCGTTTGTGTTGCGTATCTTGGTGTTTAAATGTTGAGTCACTTATCTAAAAGTTGAGCTGTTGTTCTTCACATTGCATGTGTCTTTTGCATGGGCAAAGAAAAAGGCCTAAACATTGCTCTTAAATGTTGTTGTCCTAATAATCTCAGCTGCATTGTAAACTGTTCCCACACATAGTGCCTTAAATATTTGAGGTTGTTAATGTTATTACTTATATATAAATGTTGAGGACTGCAGCACTTAAAAATTCAGATCTGCTGATTTTTTGATAGCGTAATGCTCATTTTGGGTTTTGTGTGGTATTATTTTAGTATTGGGTGTATTTTCCTGATTGAGAAGGCAGCATGTTTTGCTGTAGCTGAATTTTGCTGTCTTTTTTTTCCCCCCCAGAATGATCTAGCTTCAAGACAGGACTTTAGTAGTGCTTAAGGAAAGTTGATTCAGTAGCTATTGGGTAGAAACATGCAAGACAGTATTTCATACTGGTAAATGGAACTGCAATACGACCTAAGTAGTTTATTTTAAAAGTATTTGTCTAATTGGATATAATAAAATGTTTAGAGGTGAGGTAGGCATGACTGACTAGCTAATGAAAGGAGAAGCCAAGTGCTCGTTGATCCATGATGTGGTTTCATCTTAGCTTGAGCAAACCATGCAGTATTTAATAACTAGTAGCAGAATATTTACTGTTGAAGCTTGAAAAAGATGTGAGTTCTTTGTGTGCAATCTTTCATTTATGCATGGGAGAGATTTTAGTCTTTTTACATGAATAGTATTTGTTTTAGCCTGTTGTGGGTGTTTGCTTATTTAATACATTCCGTCAGGGACGTAAATTACATGCTTTTTGCATTATTATTATTATTATTATTTTTTTTTCTCTCCTTAGGAAGTGTGTCTTTTTGTTTTTTGTTTTGTTCAAATGAAGTTGCTTTTGCAGCACCAAAGACTTAATCATCCATTTCCTATAAAAGGTAGCTACTTTTTCATAGACCTCAAGTATACTGTAGTGTAGAGATGGGATTTATGGAAGGTATTAAGCTGAGGCTGTGTTTTAGCTTATGGGCAAGTAATAAATTGTATCATTTATCTTGAATGTATCATAGATAAGCTGCTATATAATGATTGCCACTTCAGATAGCTGTGAAATTAGGTGATTAACTAGTTCTTTCTTAGCCTTCTAATTTCTGTACAAGTCTAATTACATGAAATAGAAGCTGGGGTTTGGGTTTGGTTTATTTTATTTTTTTTTTTAATTTTTATTTTGTTTTCATGTTTGAAGTGTCGTAACTACTATACTGTAAATGATGGAAGATGATTGCATATGTTTTTTTGGGGTGTGTTATTTGCATCAGTATTTTATCTCCATTAACTTTGAGCTCATCACTGCATATAAGTGGATGTATTAATGTAACTTAATTTTTTTTATGTTTTCATATTGGCATTGTGTAGACACTTAAGAAGCTGCATCTTGCAGGCTTGACTTAACTTTTTTTAAAACAAAATCTGGAATACAATCCTTGCAATGTTGACTGGAATAAGAGTGCAAAGCATTTGAGTTTAACTCTGTCAATAAGCTAATAACTGGTAATCTTTTTCTTTACTCCACTAACACAAGCAGTGTTTTATTTAATGAATGTCTGAATGAAATAAATGTGCCTACATTTGATTTAGTTTTTAAGTAATTAAAATACAACAGTATTAGAACAAAAAAAAAAAAATAGAGAAAATACCAGCAGTACATTTTTAATCACACTGAAAATTAAGAAATGTAATTTTTCCCAAAACTTTCAATGTTTGTAGTAATCAACTCTATGCATTTTGTACAAGTGTGTGTGTATATAAAGTATACATTAGCAACTAGGAGTATCCTGATGAATTTGAAATCTTACCAACACGTATGTAAAGCCTAAACATGGGGAGTCAAATTGGATGTCCACCTTTACCACTCAAACTTGTGCTGTTTTTCTGTTCACTCCCTTTTTTTGGTGCTCACTCCATTGCAGGCAATGGACACACCAAGAACCACCAATGCAAGCAGAGCACATTGATTTTTGTATCGTGGTAACAAAAAAAAAATCAACAAAGAAACAACAAAAAAAAAACCTGCTTTTTTTTTTTTTTTTTTTTTTCCTGGGGCCACGGGGATCATCATGGGTCTGATGTGATTTCTGTACTTTCTTTTTACCGTGCTTAAGGTTTGGAGCTGATGTGCTTGTTGAATTGACACCGTTCTCTGTGTGTCACCACCACAGTGTCCTGCCCTGTGCAGGGAAGGGTTGCTGGAAACGCTCCCCCAGATTAGATCTGCTGCTCTTTCTTTGTATTATAATCTTAGAAACGTCTGCATTTTAAAGAATGAAATATTTGGGATCCTATCACAAATTCAACACCCCAGGTGACTTTCCCCCCTCCTCCCGCAATGTACTCTGAGAGAACAGACTCTTGTCACTGCAAGTGTCTGGGGCCCATCTGCAGAAAAAAAAAAAGCTTTCAGGGTGAGGGCCTTTTCTGTGAAAAAAGTCATCCTCTGAGAAGCATTTTTACACAATACCGTTTTAATGCCTTTTTTAAATAAAACACTGCATGACTATGGAATTGCATATCTGCATATTACTTTTAATTTGCAAGGTTTTATATGATGAATTTCTTGTGTTCAGTTTTTAACTTCAGGGTGTTTTATTGGTCAAATATGCTACTGTATTAACTCCTCTTTTTTTGTTTTGTTTTAATTTTTAAATTTTCTGTTTTTACTGCTAATTAACGTGGTTTGTGTTAAGTAAAAGTTAAATCACACTGCAAGCTGTAGGAAGACTTGTTCTAGAAACACCCAGTGATAGAGACTTGATTAATGAGGTTGAACTGTTACTGTTTAACAATTTGTAGACTTGTGGCTTTTTTTTTTTTTGCTTTGGATTTCTCTGCTACACTAGTTGGCCATGTAGCAATTGCACTGTGCAATATTACAATATGAGGACTGGGAAAATTTTTTATGGATGTAATGTCTCTTACAGTTTGCGATAGTATTTCTTTCTAGTTCTCAGTGATTTAAATGTGACCAAGCCTTCTGTACTTTGTCACAAAAAGCGGGTTTTCCAGGTGACTATTTTGGTGAGTGTCAAAATAAGAATTTATGGTGTATTACTGTCAAGATTCACTTTGAATTAAAATATATATTGCAGCAGATGACTTCTGGTGGCTTTTATTTTGTTGCTGTATTACATGAAAGCAAATGATGAAAATTCACAGAGAGGGCTCTAAAATTCTGATGTGATCATTCAACTGAACTTCTTTTTGAAGTTTTAAATTTGATTAGCTTGCTTCAGAGGGTCTTGAGAAGCCCTCTTCAGTGCAGCCACACCTCGAAGGCTCTTTGTTCTGGATGTCCCACTTTTACAGCCTCAGTGGAAGGTGATCTGGCCCAGATAGCAGCAGACACCTCAGTGCTGCTGAGCTTTGTGCCAAGCTGGTGGCAGCTGCTGCTGGGCCAGCAGGACGGTGCTCCTGCTGCCACAGATGGCCCCACATGGCCAGTGCCTCCAGATGGCCACCTGCTATGGACCAGACGTCCATGGAAGGCACATTTGGCCGTGCTGTTGTCAGCCAAATGTGCTCACTGTGCCCTGGGGCTGCAGTGCTTCCTAAAGCTGGTGGTTGGGTGGGGGTTTCTGTGCCTAGCACTGTGTTTCAGGGTCAGTCAGAAATGAAATGTAAAAGGCTGAAATGACAGTATAGTGTATTTTTGATGCCAGAATAGTTCAGAGCTGACAGAAAGCTTTAAAGTGCTAAATGCAAGGATCAGGTGAGATCTGGTAAGATCTGATGAGGATCAGATCCTGCTGATGTGGATCTGTCACTGTGCTTCAGTGCAGTTGGTCAGTGTCTGCAAAGCTTTTCCTGCAGCTCTGTGCCTCAGGTGATGTGTAAACACCTCTGTCCAAATTCTGCAGACACCTGTGGCTTCAAAAGCTGCTTCCTTTCCCTTCTTTACAGCCAGCCTTGTGTATTGTTGACTTTTAAATGCATATTGGTGTCTAGATCCCACTTTTCCCATAGCAAACAGGGCCCCTGGCTCAGTGCATTTCACACTCTCACTTCTGGCAACATCTAACAAAGAAGGAAAGGCAGCCTGAGCCTTTCAAAGTGAATTCTCTGCCTGTGAAGTCCTTTCTGTTAGTAATGATGCCCAGTTGTCCCCTGTGTTCTTTCCCATCCTGTGGACAGGCAGTTATGTGTAAGTCATCTTCCTCTTTAACTTTCTTTAGGATGACAAACACTGCTTTAAAATTGGGTATTTTCCCTGTCACTAAATGCAAAGTACACATTTGTACTGCAGTTAAGATGGGAAATTCATTCAAGGAAAACCTTCCAGAGTCAATGGGGCTGTCACATGCAGGACAAAGGGGTTCAGTGAATGAGCCTGGCTTTTCAGCTGGGCAGGTGATCAGTGTCTGGGAGGCAAGAGAGAAGCTCTGTTTGCTACAGCTCACAAAGCAGTGCTGGTGCCTGTGGTGGAGTCACACTCAGCCCTGCAGCTCATGCACACTGTGAAGCTCCTGCAGAGGACTGAGGCAGCACAGGTGGAAGTTTTGGGAGGGCTGTGGGCAGTGCTGCTCCCCACTAGAGAGGGAAAGGTTCAGCAGGTGCTGTCTGAGCAGGGCAGAGCTCTGGGAGCACCAGGGGAAGGCTGCAGCCCCTCCTGCCTCTCCCCACCCTGACTGTGCCTGCCCTGCTGTGCAGGAAGGCTCATTAAGTCATGGGTAAGGTTTGAGGGTGATTAATGTTAATTATATCTTCCTGCCTCCCACCTGTAGGAAGGAAGTTGCATTTTGTCTCTCAGGAGGGGTGGATTTGTGCTCTAAGCAGGTTCAGATAATTCTACCTGCCCTTGTCCTGGGGAACAGCACTGAGTATGCTTTGTTAGAATAATAAAGCTTTATGCTGAGAGGATGAAGTACACATTTGGAAGGATTCTTCTCAGACTCTGAAATGGCAGGTTGGGAGCATCTACAGCCTGTTGGCAGAGGTGTCTGGAGGCTGCACTCCATTCTGTGCTTGTTTTGGGGAGTGAGATTTTCATGAAAATGAAAAATGCCAACGGTTCTGCTGCAAAGAGATACCATGGCCTGCCACCAGCTTCACAGACAAGTCACTGTCTGGCCACAGTCACTTCTCATCCATGAATGAAATCCTCATCTTATGGGTTCCCTCATCAAAAGAAGCAAGACTTGGGATGCTTGCAGTAGGTCTAGTGCAAGCAAGGCAATTTTGGATCTGGAAGAAAAAACCCAACCCAAACAGGATTAGAAAAGTTAAATTTAGGAAGTAGTTAACTACAGTTGTTTGGTAAAACCCCAGAGATTTTTCACTAGCTGTAAAAGATCCATTCATCATTCTGGAAAATACACATTTTTAAAAGCATTTGAAAAAACAAATCAATCTGCTACTTGTATTTTCTACATAATACATGCACACACACACTGTAATGGAAAATTAGGAGAAAACCATAATGCTTGAGAGCTAGACTGAAAAAAGTACTGTGAAAATTAGCTTATTGATGGCTCTATTACAAAGTCGAGTTCTGTCAAAACCTAGAAAAATGGGAAAACGACGAAATGAGGTTTGTGCGGGGCTCCCTGAAGGTGCCAGCAGAGGGCCCCGCACTAAACGTGCTGGCCTGGATTGAGCAGAGTGATGAGCAAGCTCCATTTCACTATAATAATCATAAACTGCCATCTTTGCTCTGGATAATCGCTGGCACTCATCAAGGGGAAGCTAATTTTGCACGGAATGAATTAGTGATTTGGGGGGGGGGGGAAGCAAAGCGGTGGAAATGGGACAGCATAATTGCGTTGGTGACACGGGGAGCGTGCTGAAGCAGTCAGATAAATGTGTAATTATGGGTTGTCAGGGCTTTGGATGCTGCCAGCGGCTGGGTACCGGGGTGTCAAGCCGTGGCTGGCCCATGCTGAGGTTTGCTCCACCTCAAACCTGACTTCTAAGAATTTCTCAGCACGACAGCTTCCAGCAGAGCAGAGTTTCTGGGAGGCTGGGGCAGCTTTCCTGCGTGTAAACAATGCTGCAGCCTTTCAGGACCAGCTCTCAGAGTCCTGGAGCATGTTGTGCCCCAAAGCCACCTTTGCACTGCTCCTCCTCCCACCATCACTGCCTGTTGCCAGCAGGCATGGGCTGGGACTGAAAGAATTCATGGATGCAGTTCAGGGAAAGAGACGATGCCAGGATAAAGATTTCCCGCTGCTTCTGCTGCAAACAGGACTTGGTGAAGACGCTAAATGGACTGCCCAGTACTGAGTGTGACCGTGTCCGAAGCAGCAGCTGGGGCTGACCCCTTTGCTGTCCAGAACACATCCCGTGCGCTTCGTGTTGTACCCTAAAGCAAAACAGAGAGGATCCTCTCTGTCCTGGATCTCCCCTTCGAGTCAGGGTGTCTGAGCCCCATCCCAGTTCGGGAGGGAGTGATGGAGCGAGCACACGAGAGGGGCGACCAGAGAAGACCAGAGAAGCCCTCTCCTGTGTTTTTTGCTCAGCAAAAAACGCCTGAGGACGTAGCTGCCGCTTTGGTCGCCTCCTGCGGTACCCTCGAGCTCCTCTATCCTCAGAGCTGCTTCTGCACTGGCAGAAATGCTGCCAGGGGTGCTCGGGCTGCTTTGCCGGGAGGAGGTACTGGCTGCTGCCTGGGATAACGAGGGACATCTTCGGAGATGTCCCGGCCCGGCCACTCCCAGCTCGGGACATCAGTGAGCAGAGAGGCACTTTCAGCCTGCCCGTGTCGCAGCATCGCTGCGGGCGGGCGCACCTCCGTTCGCACCCAAAGGCGGTGCGGGGCACAATCGCTTCAGCACGCGGGGAGGTGACACATCCCCGGGAGCCGCTGTCGCCGGGCACGGGCAGGGACCCAGTGACACATCGCCGGGACCGAGTGACACATCGCCGGGACCCAGTGACACATCGCCGGGACCCGGTGACCCATCCCCGGGAGCCGCTGTCGCCAGGCACGGGCCAGGACCCAGTGACCCATCCCCGGGACCCGGTGACCCATCCCTGGGAGCCGCTCCCCGTTCCTGGCCCGGGGGGCTGCGGAGGGGTCCCCGTGGCCCCGGCAGCGCCGCCCCCTCTCCCGCCTCCCCGCTCTCGGAGGGCGGGGAGCGGAGCCGGCGCTGGCGGCGCCCAGAGCCCTTTGTGGGTGGGTGCAGCTCGGTTCCGCCGGAGCCCGAGCAGCCGGGCCGGGCGGCGCTCAGCGGGCAGAGCCCCCGGGCGGCATGCGGGGCCCCCGCTCCGCCCCCTCGGCCGCCGCCCGCCTGCGGAGCCGCCGCTCCAGAGCCCGGCCGGCCATGGGCAGCGCTGCCCGCTGAGCGGGGCCGTGCCAGGCGCGGGGATGCGGCGGGCGGCAGCGCCCGGCCCAGCGCCCCCGCGCAGCGCCCGGCCCGCGGGCCGAGGAGGAGGAGGAGGAGGAGGAGGAGGAGGAGCGGGCCCGGCCGTGCTGCTGCTCCTGGCCCTGAGCGCGGCCGGACCGCCGAGCGCCCGCGCCCAGCCCGGTAAGCAGCAGCAGCAGCAGCAGCAGCAGCGCGGGAGATGCGCGGGGCCGCCGAGCAGCATCACCCGCCCCGGTGAGGGATGCGGGAGAAGGCGAAGCGTGCCCGGTGCCCGGCACCGCCGGGAGCAGCGGGGAGCGCCGGGCGCTGCTCTTTGTCTGCCGCATCCCGTTTGTAGCGAGGCTCTCTGTGCGCCGGGGATGCTCGGGGTTTGTGCCTTTCCCCGAGACAGCCAGCGCTGCCTGGCGCATTTCCGATGGGACGGGATCCTCGGGTTAGGGCTCGTTCCTTGAACGGGCAGGGGCTTTTGTTAAATCGATTCTGGTGATTCTCTCTGTTGTGTGTGTGTGGTGCGGAGGAGGGGAAGATAAGGAGGGGTTAGCAGAGGGCAAGCTGTGCTGAGATCTGAGCTAAAATCTAAAATGCAGCTGAAAGAAAGCTCCGACAATTTCTGGGTTATTTTTTTTTTCCCCATTTCCCTGGACTTTTTGAGCCGGGCAGCGTCCTGTGCTCTCCAGACTTCTCACAGCTGTGGAGGTACTCGGTGACCTCAATGCAGAAATGGTTACTGTTGCTGGCAGTTATTGTGTGTGCCAGGTAGAGATGCCAAATATAATTCCGAGGCTATGTAAAAGAGGCTAAAATTGATATAGGGCTCGATTATTTCTATGGATTTAAGAAAGGACTAGGTGTGTGAGTCCACATTTTGAAGCTGTTAACAGGAATGCTCAGTAATTGTATACAATTGGTGTCAGTTTTATAGCCATAACATAATAAGGTTTGTCATCTGCAGGTTGTAGGTTGGTGGAGCAGTACTGCATTACTTGTGCTGGGCATGTAAATGCCACAGTCTGATTTACCTCTGTGACACAATGTCCAGAGGAATGGCTGATTTTTTACCTTTGCTTGTCAAATCAGTCTGGATTTCACAGGATCTCTCGCACCACACCTGAGTTATGAGATGTGCTCCTTCCCTTGGAGGCAGCCAGGCTCTCAGAGCTCAGCTGCCAGAGCTGAGGTATTTCTGACAATGCAACAAGACACATCTCCACGCTCCAGGATGAGATTCAAGAGCAGGATGAAAAGTGTTAATAATATTCTGTTTCTTCCTTTGTGGTGTGCATGTATTTATGGCACAGCCATGATCTCATTTGTAAGTGAAGAAATCCAATAGAGTTGAAAAACTCTGTATTTGTCGGTATCTCATAGCCAACAGCTTGGAAAAGAGAAAAAGGGGTGAGAAGCAACAACAGCACCAAGCCAAAGTGCATCATCACAGTGTACACAGCACACACAGTGGAAAATACTGTCATTGATAGGCTTTACCCGGGAATTTCAGATTATTGGGTAGTTACACTAAGATACTAAACATAATTTGTTGTACTTGATAGCTTTGAGCTGTACAGCTGAAATTGCAAATAAAACTTTACTACTCCTGTGCCGTGTTGATCACTAGATATGATTGCTGAGGTGCATTAATTGGATGTCATTAACCTTGAAAGCTCTGCCTTCCAGAGCACATGCAAGGAGAAAAACGTGGTAGAGCCAAATTTTCAGTCAAGAACATAATTTTTGTCTAAGAATGTTTATAGAGAGCAGCCCGGGCCTGGATTTCTTTTAAGCAAATGTGCTTTTACTCATTTTGGTGATGACTACAGGAATGTGTGTGATTAATAGAGCTGATCTACTGCCATGGAGTCCAAGGGGTGATACAGGATGCAGTAAACACTGGGAGCAGCACTTGTCATGCACCATTTCTACTACAGCTTCCTCCAGTGGGCAATGTTTGCCTCTCTGGGTAAATTCTGTCTGTACAGATGCACACACTCGTGGGTAAATGCTCCAGTCTTCTTTTGGGTTTGTGTGCAGCATTGCAGTGTGTGGAGACAAAGCAGGGAACCAGGAG
The DNA here is from genome assembly GCF_051311805.1 of Agelaius phoeniceus. Lineage (NCBI taxonomy): Eukaryota > Metazoa > Chordata > Aves > Passeriformes > Icteridae > Agelaius > Agelaius phoeniceus. The sequence continues at coordinate 6,305,790 of NC_135270.1, forward strand.
CATGGAGGGGAAAACCTGTTTCACTCTGGTGCTGCTGCTTCAGAAGACAACTCAACATTTTCCTCATCTCTGAGATCAACCATATTTCCTTAGACTTCAACAAAAATTGAACACAAAGAGAGACCCTGGCAGGATGAGCATTCAGTTTCCAGGTGTTGGGCTCAGAGGGATTGGTTATCTCTGTGTCAGGGGCTCAGTGCTGGTCAGTGCCCTGGGACTCTTTCACCGTGGACTACAGAGTGATTAGGTTTCAAACATCAGATGAGAAGTTTTATTTGTAGTTTTACAGGTATTTTATGCTCCTTTAGCTGGGTGCATGCCATACTGCCCAGTGACATGCAGAGTTAATAATTAATTTCCACAGTGTCACCCCAAGGACCACTGCTTGAGTTCAGGTTGAAAACAAGGTTACATTGCCCACCATAAATCAGGATTACAGAATGGCCAGGGCAAAAATGAGGTCAAACTGAACATAATCTGTCAAGAAAGAAAAAAGTAATGCACCAGAAATGGAAGGAGGGAATCTGAGGGTTCGGGTTGACTCCTACCATGCTCCAACCAGGTAGAACTCCCTCATGACCCAGAAGTGTGAGCTGTGGGCAACCATTTTCCCTGGGAGAAGAAGAAGAAGGACACAGGTTGGAATGGCAGCTGTTGAAAGGTGATCTGGTGTTGCTGGAGCATCTCTCAGCCAGTGCCACCATGGTTTGGGTAAAGCAGAGGGAAAGGCACATTGTTCATGCTTGTGCTGCTCATGAGATTGATCAGCTAATCAGAGGGACTGCAGTGGGGGGCCTGTGGAAATAAAGTTTTTAGAAACAATAAAACAAACCTTTTACATTTTGAATCACCCTTTATGCTTGCTCGTGGAGGCTGTTTGAACGATAAACTTGTCAGGGAAAGGTCCATTTCCCCCTGTGCTGGCTGAGCACCAGCACAGTGAGATCTCACCTTAATTAACAATGATTTCACAAACAATAAGGACACCTCCAGCGCCAGGGCTGCTTCTCCCAGCTGGAGCTTTGATTGAACAACTCACAGAGTGCTCTGTGCCAGCTGCTAAACTGCCAGAGCCACCTCCCACAGGCCACAGCTCCCGATGGATGGCAGCTCCTGAAACTCCCCAAAAAGCACCAGAATTGGTGCATCTGGGAGTGCTGTCCTCACTGCCCAAGGGGCCCAAGGGGTGAGGGCTGTGAGCACATGGGGCACCCGTCCTTCCCTAGATCCAGCACTGTGGAAAGGGATAAGGACACAGGAAAAGGATGAGGACATAGGAGAAGGTTAAGGACGCAGGAAAAGGATAAGGACATAAGAGAAGGATGAGGACATAGGAAAAGGATGAACACATAGGAAAAGGATGAGGACATAGGAAAATGCACCCTCCATCTCCTGTGGTCGCTCTCCACAATTCCCAGTAGTCCAGCATTTTGGAAGGTCAATAGTCTCAGACTGGTCATGTTGCTCTTTCAATGTTCTGATCACCCCAAGAGAGCAAAATGCATGCAGACACCTCGGGTGCCCTGTGAAAGAGCAGTGAAAAGCCCCAGTTCTGCCTCATTTTAATCAAATCATCACTACAGCAAGGGCTGAAAATGGGCTGCCAGGGGCACTCAAGAAGGTGCTGCTTTGGCAGGATTTGAGGTTTTCATGTATGTGCTTGGCACAGACCCTCCAGCCATGAGTTACCCTCTCCCACTGCATTCCTGGATCTAAGCTGATAATAAATAATTAGCTGACAGTAAATAACTCTATCCATATAGCCAGAGAATGCTCTAAATTCATATATACTGCAACCATTCTGATGAAGCTCCATAGATGTTTTCTGATGTTCTCCATAGGTGAAGACAAGCAAGTAGCTCAGAGTAGATGGAGGGGTGTCCATGTTTTTCCTGGGAAATGCTGACTGGCTGTTTATGGTAAAGGGACTTTTAAATCTTATTTTCTGACATGTTCACTCACCCAGGAGTGTATTGCATCCTCCTAGTCTTCACTGGGCTGAACTTTTAAAGTATTTCATACTTGCTTGAGGTCAGGCTGATGAACAAGAGGAAAGGGACTGTAATTTTCTGTTTATGGTATTTTCTTCGTCATGTGGTTGTTTCTGCTGCTGGTAAATACTGGGAATGTTTGCAGATGAATTTCATTCAATGTCCAAACATGTCAACATTTCATTAAAAAAGAAATAAGCATTTTGGTGGCTATCAGAAGAAATACTTTTATGCATTCTGAGAGCAGGAAGAAAGAAGGAAAAATAAAAGAACATTCAAAGAGGAAAACAATAAAACCTCAGACTCATAAGACAGTGCCCTTTCCATGTTTTCTCCACTGTGCATTGCTGTAGAATAAGAAAATATCTACAACACCTTGTCTGTCATTTTATCACCTGTTAGCAACCTTTTTAGGGAACTGCTCCAGCTGATTCCTACTGACCTTGAATGGGAGGAGCAGGTGGGAGAAATGACAGCAAACTCAGTGTAAGGCTGTAAACACCCAGCCTCAGTCTGGGCCTCCAATTTTCAGGTGTTATCATCAGGTTTGGTGCATCAGCAGGGGAGCGGCTGCAGCTCTTCTTCTGAAATTTCTCCTGAATTGCCCTCATATGCCTGCATTTTCCTTGTTATGGCTGGAAAGCCTCTGTGTGGGCTGTGGTTTGCTCTCTGGGAAAGCCTTTGTGCTGAGACACCCACTGGGGTGTGCTTTCCTCAGTGCTCCTGCAGATGGGTAGGGATGAAAACCTTCCTGGAGGGAGCTGCTGTGAGTTGCCATCCATCTGTAATCCCAGGTAATCATAAAAAAAGCAGCAGAAGTATCCTGCACCACTCTGCTGCCCAGGGATGTGCTGATCTCACTGCAGTGTCTTCAGCTGGAAAAATGTGAGGAGGCTTTAAGGAAATTGGTGCCCTGTGTTTGAGAGGTATGGATTCTGTAAATTAAACCTGGTGTCATTCCTAGCTGGGCCAACACAAGATTGGTACATAAATGCACATTATTCACAAGGTTAAGAGACTGATTTTTAAATGTTCCCAAGACAAGAAAAAGGCCAAGCGTTTAAATGCATGGAAATTAAAATGTCAAAAAACCCCAAACCCCAGATTCCAAAGAAATGGGAAACAAAGATGTGTTGGTTTTCTGTGCTGTTTGTTAAACAATGAAATAACTGACACCAGCATGATATTTTGGCAACTGATGTAAAAATGTTAAGAAAAGAGTTGGAATATGGAAGTTTGTCTGAGGAAGCAATTTCTTACCAGATACATGTTCTTTGTTTTGAAAATAATGAAAATGATTTCACTTGTGTGATGTTCTTTGTCACTCAAGTTCTGAAAAACTGATTTAAAAGAAACTGTTACAGACTTGATGAGTTCTTCCTTTGTGTAGCTTTCTTTTAATCTGATGAGTAACTTTGGCAGATGAATGTGTCAGTAGTGAAAAATGGGATTTTTGTAGGGGTCGTGGCTAATCAGGACAGTTTTCTGTCATTGTCTTTGATGAGAAGCCTTGAAGCTGAAATTTTTAGGGGTAGTTTTTCAAAAATTCTTGAAACTGATGTTTTTGGTATTATTTAGCATATTCTGGTTTGGCCTTCCACAATACTGTAACTTTAAAGTACTTCTGTGATCTTGTGGTCTTGGCTGTTTTTAAGACTGCTACAGGTTTGATTGCTGTAGCTGTCCAGTATTCTCTGACAGGTTTGTCTGAATTTCCTGGTGCTCACCAGTTCTGAAAGTCTCAAACCCTGATGTGTGGTTTTCTTTGTTTATTTGGTTGGTTTCATTGGGTTTTTTTTTGTTTGTTTGGTTTTTTTTTTTTTTTTCCTGAGTGTAGCTGCTGAATTAAATACACATAAAATTAGACTTGAAAAACACCTGTGTGCTGTTGGCTGTCAGTCCAGAAACAGACAAGAGCTCTTATAGTGGATACTACAGGGATGTTTTCAAAGCTGCAGCCTCCTGAATTTATCAGTGTGTTTCCCTGTGCAAGATTTGGTATCTAAAATGTGTTTGTTGCTGTTCAAAAACAAATGTTTGACTTTATTGGACTAATAGAGCTTGACCTCTAAATTGTCTACAGGCAGTGATCTCTTGCTAAGTAAATAAGTGTGAGTGTTGATTAGACATTTTATGAGGTGTTCTTTGTGGCTCTCCTGCTGTTAAAAAAAATCCATTATTTTCTATATGCACCTTTCTTTAGGCCATTGAAACACCATAAAAAGATCATGAACTCCTGTCACGTAATTAACATGAAGTTAGTGAGTTATTTTCAAAAGGAATTTCACCAGATTATCACCTACCAAGATCTCTTTGTGTTGTACTGAGGGAAGTAAAACCTTTATGTTTTACTGAGAGTACAAAAATGCTGTTGACCAGCTGGGGTTACTCCTGAGCACACGGAGATTTTCCTCCAGTAATCCCATACCCAAGAGAATAAAGAAGGGCTGGAGAAGGAGTACAGAACACAGGAAAATGTTTTCTGGTGAAACATTCCCAGGCATTTTGGTCACAAAGGAGCCACTGGTGCCAGATTTGCCTTCTGAATAACGTGAGCCACAAGTTTTCTCCTTGTTTTAGTGACTGATGTGGTCAAGCCATGCCTGTTGCTTTGAGCTCCCAGAGGGTTCCATCAAAGGTGTATTTTCCACACCTTTCTTCATCCTGGTGACTCTGAGGTGTTTCCAGCCTGGGGTCCCTCTGGAGCTGCAGCCTCCAAGGTCTGGTGTCCCTGGTCAGGTGTAATGGAAATTTTTGTTGTAGTTCTGATCTCCCCACATATAAAAGTTGAATTAAGGCTACTTCTGTAGTGCTGCCCATTGATCTGATTATTCATCTCTGCTTCCAAGACTTACTTTTTTTTTTTTTTTTTTTTTTTGGAGCAAGCCTACTCTGCAGACTTTGTAATTGAGAGAAGCAAGATAAATGACCCTGCAGCCCGAGGGCTTCTCCTCATGGAGGCTGCTCAGCAGCCACAGCCCTCCATCACTGCTGCCCCCTAGGACTCTCCCACCATGGAAAATTGCTCTCCAGCCCTTATTTCCAGATGTGTGGTCTGGTCCTTGGCTGCATCTGCTGGACCTCATTGTTCCTCACCTCCCCACTTGTCATCTGGGAGCTTTTATCAGATAGTTTTGACTTCCCCCTGACAGGAATGTTGGCTGCAAGGCTGTGAATCAGTCCCCACGTGAGTCTATTAAAAGCACTGCTGCTCAATTTAATCATTTAGAGTCTATTGCATAGACACTGTATCAATTTTATGTTTTATTAATCAAAATGTGAGATATAAAGTCAAATGCTTGCCTGAAATTTAAGAATACTAGATCAAAAATTTAGTCTGATAGAAATGTAAAATGAATTTAAAGTGGCTCATTGTCCATAAAAAATCAATCCTGGGCATTAATTATTCCATCTTCTTTTTGTTCCATCATCAATCAAATCCTTTCTCTGCTAATCCAGTCCATCATTGTCATCAATACCAAAATCTCTGACAGTTTGCATTTACCCTGTTTAAATGTCACAATATTAGAGAACAAAGGTAAATACTGTTCTTTGTTTGCTTTGTCTCCTGGCACTAGCAATAAGGAGACAATCAACAATTGAGGAAAAAACCCAACAAACCCTTTTTCCAAACCAGTCAGTGATGCTTCACTCTCCCTCTGGCTGTAGGACTCTTCCTTTTGTGATAGTTTATTTTTTTTTCTTTTTTTGTGAAAGGTTTTTTCTCTGTTTTGCAGCCTGGGCCTTGGTGCCCTGGGTAGGAGACCAATGGCATCTTGATATTAATCTCCTTTTTGTCCTCCAAAAGGCCCCAGGTCAGCCTCTGCAATTAATGAAAGCCTTGGAATGCTGGAAGGGGAAGCACATTTAATGCTTATCTGAAATTACACTCCAGCCCTCCAACATGCTGCAGAACACTCATCCCTGCTGCATGGGCTCTGTGGGTTCTCTAAAAAAATCAGAATTAAAAGTAATAGATAATGGGAGCAGGACTGAGATAATAGTGTGTGCAGTATTCAAGGTTTATCAGATATTTTAATAGAGCTAATATTTTCAGTTTAATGCAGATAATTAAAGTCACCCCAAAGAGATAGTCTTAGAGGAGCTTCTGTTCTCAGAATTCAGTGTGTTTTCAACAATATTAACTTTAGGCTACAATAATGTAGCACATTTTGCAGAGTGTGTGTAAGGACAGATTTCTGCAGCTATTATTGCAACTGTCCAATCAAAGAAGTCCCTTTGTATAATTCCTACAATTATTTAGCTGCTAATTTGGTTCTAAAATTGTCTTTCTAGGCAATTATTGCTGAAATCAGTGCCATCTACTTGTGCACACAGAGCGAAATTCTTAACACTGTAGCCAGCCTAGATTCCCTGAATTGGTGGTGAATTAAAGTGTTGGGTACTTAATGACGAATTAGGTCTAACCAGGGGTGTCTCTGCTGGCCAGGGAAGGGATGGGAGGAATCCTGGGGACATCAGAGGGTGAGGAACTGAGTCTCTGAGCAGTGGGCTGGGTCTGAATTATGGGCTAAGTTTGTAGGGATCCAGCTAGGAGAGGTTTTCAGAAGGTTTTCAGGATTTTTCTTGTTTGTTCTGCAATAATGACCAAGGAAAAAGGTGAGACTAGTATGGAGAGCATCAAATGTAGAAGATGCTCCCCTGAAGTGCAGGCTTGAACAAATTGAAGTTGCCATTTTAAGGTGCCCAGCAAGTTGTACTGCTCATTTCTCGAGCCCTTCAGTGACTGGCACAATGGAAATAAACACAGTAAAGATTTATCTGGAAGAGGAATAGCTGCGGTGTGGTATTTGAGTTTGTCTGTGCCTTCCTAAAACTGCTTTTCCCCCTCAATAAATGGCAGGTCTTTTCAGCAGATATAATTGTTAGCCAGACAGCAGAGTGTGAAGTAACCTGCATTAGTTAAACTGTAATGCTGAGACATCTGCCTCTGCTCTGTGTGAGCTTTATTTCATTTTCAGGAATGTTGTGAGCTTTATTCCAGTTCAGAGTGGTGCACAGTTGCTGTTGGATACTGTTGATTTCTCTTTCCAGAAAGAAATGCAGTGATATGTGTATAAATCTTCTCACTCATTATTTTTTGTTGTTGTTGTTTTTAAATCCAAATACATTTTGGTTGAGAGTCAAGACAAGTATATTGATTCATCCTTCTCTTTTTCAAAAAAGTTTGGTCCCTCTGTGATCCCTCTTGTTTCCTTTGCTTTTGTAGAAATCTAGTTTGGGAGTAATTAACTTGAAAAGTCCATAGATGTTACCTCACATCACCCACCACTAAGCTACCAGTTAAAGAGCAGGTTAAATTGTGTGCCTGAAAGCTGCTGTGAGCAGCAAATTCCACCTTTTCAGTATCTTTGTGTATATCTGGGTGTTTCAGCACATCTTGATAGAAATAACGTGGTTTTGCCTCTTAAGCACTCAATGTGTGCCTCTGCAAACAAAGATTTGTTAGCTACAGAGCACCTTCCTCTTTTTATGGACTTTTTAATATCAGAATAATGTCATTGTTTCTCTTCAATACTATTTAAACATGGGAAATGTTTAAAAAAAATGATAGCAATTACATAATGAGAAGTGATGTCTTTCATGTCTCTGTGAAGTAAGCCCCATCTGAGTAACACTTAGAATTCTTTTGCTATATCAGTACTTTTCCCTGTGATAATATTGGCATTTGTTCTTGTAAATAACTGAAGGATTGCTATTCTAGCTGATGCCACAGTTTCCTTAGGGAAACAACTTTTGATGGCTATTAACACTGCACCTTTGGTTTTCATGTCTAAAAGGGGAACATAATCTCAATTTGGATCACAAAAAGGCTTTATATTTAATACATGTGGATTCTTATGAATGAGGTGGCAATATGATTTGGGAAACTTTAGAATAAATGGAGTTTTATGCAAGAATTCAGATTTTTATTCCTAAAATGAGTACTGACAGTGTTGATACAGTGGCATTTAGATGAGGTTTCTGGTGTGTATTTTTGCCAGTGAGGTGCCATAGGGATTCTTTTGAAATACTTGCCAACCTGTACAAATCCCATTGTGTGCTAAAAATTGTTCTTAGGACTATTTTTAGGCTCACTGGGTAAGCTGTCTTTGCTGGATGTAGCATTCAAGAGGAGAGAGATAGTGAGATCACTTAAGGAAATGTCTCCTGTGGGTGCCGCAGCATTTGCAAGGAGTTTGTGTTCCTGTTTTGTGTTCCCTCAGCTGGAAAACCAGGGGAAGTTCTTCATCTGCTCAAGGAAACAGAGGGTTCACATCCTGCAGTCACACTGAGCCTGGCCCCAGCAGGGAGGGTGTGGTGCAGGGATCTTTGGGTTCATCTGGAGATTTTCAGCTCTTCTGGGGTTTCCATACTGGAAATTGTGCTGTGTGTGCCGTGCTCTTGTTTCTGTGGGGCTTCTGGTGATGCCCTGTGCAGGCTGCTCTAGAGCAGGGGCTGGACAGAGCTAAAGAATCAAGCAGGGATTGATTCAAAGCATCTCCTCCATGGATCCACCTTGGGCAGCACCAGAGCCCAGCCAGGGCTGCACCCAAGATGAACCAAAATGGCCCCAAAATGCACCAGCGCTCCCGGGCTCTCTCCCTGGGATCAGTTCTGCTCCATTTGCATCTTGCAGTTCATTGTCCCATTCCAGCTTTAGCCCCTGCAGTCCCACCCTGCTTGTTTTTCTCTCTGCAGCCCACGGGGTTTGTGCTCTTGGGGCTGAGATTGGGATCATTTGTCCTTGGTGCCCAGCTGGAGCAGGAATTGTTTTGTCTCCCCGCTCTGTGCACAGAGCTCACCATCCCCTCATAATGTGTGGGTCCCCCCCAGACCCACCCACTAAAGCAGCACAGAATGTGAAAAGCTCAGACCAACACACTAAAACAGCACAGAATGTGCCGAAATATAAAAGTTTATATTTTATAAAAATATAAACCTGAGGCATCACTGGTGGCAGGTGCTTCCTGCATTGGCTCCAAGCTCTCTGTTCCTCAAGTCCAGCATGAGTCAAACCTTTCTGGTCCTCCCTGGGGTGTGCAGGAGTCTGAAAGGCTTTGGTTAAGCTCTGCCTGGGCCTGGCTGCTTGGCTCTTTGTGGCAGAGATGACATTATGCACCCTTGTTCATACCATCAGCTCTGGAGGATTTGTGCACCCTAATGAGTGTCTGTGCTCACCACACCAACAGCAGTATTTACATCCAGTCAGCTCAGGCTTCTGCAATCCACACTATTGCACAGTTTGCTTCCAAAATGTCCCAAATTGCAGGAGCATCACCAATGCAGAGTCAGTAATACACTCAGGTGTGGTATTTTCTGAGACCCCCGTTGTTGGGAGGAAATGATGAATCTGACTCCATGTTCTCAGAAGGCTAATTTATTATTTTATGCTACTGTATTATATTAAAGAATACTATACTAAACTATACTAAAGAATACAGAAAAGATACTGACAGAAGGCTAAGAGATGCTAATGAAAACTCATGACTCTCTTTTCAGAGTCTGACACAGGTTGGCCCCAATTGGCCAATAAGTAAAAAACAATTCACATGTTGGATAAACAATCTCCAAGCACATTCCAAAGCAGCAAAACACAGCAGAAGCAAATGAGATAATATTTTTTTCCTTTTTCTCTGAGGCTTCTCAGCTTCCCAGGAGAGAAATCCTGGGCAAAGGGATTTTTCAGAAAATATGATGGTGACACTCATGGTTCTTGCTGTGTTAACCCCTGTTTCTTTATGTGTTTCTTGGGAAACAGTGGTCATGGCCAATAGTTCCTCTCTCTAAATCCAGAGGAGAGGGGAGGGCCCCAATCCATTTTACTGGGACTTATTTCCTTACCTGTGGTTGGTTTTGCTGAGTTAATCTCGGCATCAAACATCAAATTTTCATCTTCACTTTTTTCTGTTAGCTTGGCTTGACTCAGATCTGACAATCTGCGTGGTCCCAGTGCTACATCCCTGCTCCAAGCTTACAGTGTTTGCCATCCCAGTGTGGCAGCAGTCTTTGGGGAGGATTTTGTTTCTCCCCAGAGCCACCTGCCAGCCCTGATGCTCTCTGGAGGCAGCAGGCCACCAGCCTGGTGGTGTCAAACACCTCCAGAACACCCCGAGAGGCTGCTCCTTTCCTGGCATCACAGGGCTCCATCTTGGCTTTGTGTTTGTTCTTTGACTCAGGCACAAACCTGCTGTGCATTTCTGGATTGATGTTTTTATCTAATTGTTTTTAATAGCTGTTTCTTTCAGGCCAGCTGATTCGTGCACTCTCCCGAGCACTTAATTTGGTTTCTGCATTAATTCCATATCAGGGAGTAATTAGAATAGACAAAGAAAGAATAAGTAGGACTGAAGTTATGAAACAAAACTGCCATGTGAATTTATTGCCCGTGGTTCTTCGGGACCCAGTCATCTGCTACAACTTCTTTTAATAGCTCCTTCTGACTTTAATGTGATCAAAACAAATGTAGCATTTTGTTCTTGAGTTCCATTTGGATTCTGCTGCTTAGTGGTTGGCACAGAACCCTCGGAAAGGGTGGGAGCACTGACCCTGAATCCAGCCTGGAATCCCCAAAGCACAGGGGATGCAGTGCAGAGCTGCCTGGAGCCCTGGGGTGAACACTTCTCTTCCCTCAGGCAGCTCCCTGCCTGATGCTGCTGGCAGAAATCTTTCACAAAAACCTTTCAGACTTCTCTGGGGTTTTGCAAATACGTTGACTTTTGATACAGTTTGATAGTGCAATAAGCAAAAGGTAACATTTAGAAATATTTTGGTTGCTTTCCTAGGGAAACAAAACCAAAGCATGGATTTTGCCTTTCTCTCCCCAGCCCATTTGAAAGACTGACAAAGTACAACCTTTCTCAGGAACTTTTGAATCCTTTGGCCGCTTTCCATCACGTTTGTCAGAGATAGAGCTGTCTGCTGTCTCAATTTCTTCCTGCTTTCACACGATTCAGTGCCTGCAGAGATGGAGGGGAGCTGATAACAAGTGCTGGGCTGTTATCTGCCATTTCCTGATGCTCCCGGGCAGCACAGGCTGTGATGGAGCAGCTGGGAGCCTGGTCTGGGAGCTCTGGGGTGCAGTGGGGGATGCTGGCATGGGGAGGGACAGGCAGGAGGAGGGGAAGGGGCTTTGGAGGGTGTGGGTGAGCTGGATTCCTCTGCTGGGCATGACTTCCCCATCAATCCCTGTTTTATTGTGGCAGAGGGGCACTGCCTGTGCCTGACCCTGGCAGACAAACTTGAATTTGGCCACGATGCTGGGTGCAGGGACAGAGAGGGGTGACAAACATTGAAATGTTACCTTCTCCTTCTTGCACCATCAAATTGCATCAAAAATCAATGTATTTGCAAAGCCCCAGAGAAGTCAGAAACGTTTTTGTGAAATGTTTCTGTGTCCCCAATTCCTAGGAACCAACTAACCACGAGTGCAGCTGCAGACACATTACTGGCACAGTTGTTCCATTCCTTCAGCACACAGCACCAAGAAAATACAAATTATCTCTTAAAAGGTCTGACCTGTTTCCCCAGGCTTTTCTCATTTAAAACAAAACTCTTGTCAGCACTTGGTCTTGTTTACAAACACATGTACACGTGCAATAATCCTCTTTTATTCCATGAGCATCATCCTGCTGAGTGCTCTCTTGCAGCTCTGGGTCCTGCATTTATCACTGGGGCAGAAATTTCAACTTTTCAGCAGTTTTTCATGGTGTAATTGTCAGAAAACCGCCAAAAACCAACCAACCACCCCAAACTCCCTCAGTGCATGTCTCAAAGATACAAAATTATATTTTGTCTTCCAAGATATCTTGCATTTAAGCTATCAAGTGTCAAACACTCAACAACTTTCTCAAAATAGGCTTTTCTTTTTCTCTGAGAGATTATTCAGGCATTGTTAACTAACTGGCATCAAGTTTTTGGGTAATCCCATGAAGAGGTGATGCAAATCACTGGTGCTCAGCCATTTCTGTGGGGAGAGGGAAAAAAAGAGGACACACTGCAGTGGGGAGTTTTCAGATCAGTGATTTACATTATCACAAAGTGTGATTTAAGCTTTTATGGTAAAACAAGATGAAATTAACATAAACTTTGGTGCAAAAATAGCAATATGTTCCAGTTGGAGCTTTCAGAAAATGCTTGGAAGTAAATAGCAAGTTGGGCTCTGGGAAGCTTCTCTTTCCTGCTCATGCCTGGAAGGAAACAAACCTGCTCATCACTCCTGGGTCGCTGGGTCAGGGCTTGTGAAGGTGCTCCCATGGTTACAGGGGTGAAAAGGGAGGATGCCAGCAGGAAGTCATCCCTATTTTGAGTTTGCTGAACTCTGCCCATAGTTGTCTGGATGTGACAACCTAAAGCAGCATCCTGTATGGCTCCTCCCTGGCTCCTGATATTTGGTGTTTTAGCTGCTGGAGTGCTACTCCTCATTAGTGCCTGTAATATCATAGCCAAGATTTTCATCATTTAGTGAGCCACAAGCTGAGATTTTACAATAACCTATTTCTTGTCATTTTTGCCCTTTTGTCAAAGGGAAATAAAAAAACCCCATTCTAAGTACTCAGGTGTTTCTAAAGGCTCAGTTTTAAGCACCATGGGTAGTTCAGGCAGCAGGGCTCAGTGATTTTCAGTGAGTCAGTGGTACCAGAGCTGCTGAGAGTTACAGAGGCGTTTGGGTGCCTGCACTTGCAGATCACTGGAGGAATTGAGGAACTGCACAGGAACTGCACTGCCTCTTCAAGGGGCTGCTGGCTCCTCAAGCGAGTAGGTGTTAGCTGGCAGCTCCTCCAAGTCCTACGAGGCACTTACATGCCTCATTTGTAAATCTACCCCTGAGGCACTTGTGATGAATTGTTCCAAGCTCTGTATTGGTGTTTGTTTTGCCATCCGTGCAGGCTCTGGTTTGTTTGCAAGGTTATGCATTGCAGGTCATTCTCTCAGCAGCTTTCACTCAGCTCCAAGTCTCTTTACTTGCCTTTAGTGTGAAACATGAAACACCAGCCCTTCGTGTTGCTGGTACTTAAGGAATTAAAAATAGCTGGCACACACCAGTGTTAATTTTGCAGTAGTTAAGCAGAGTTGATGCAAGGTGCTCGGGCTGTTCAGCTATCTGTGAGCAAAAACTGCTGCTTATTTCTGACTTATGGCTCTCAAGAGGCACAAATGCCCTTTTAAAGGTGAAAGAATCTTTGTCCTGTGCATGTGTCCATGTGTGTTTCATGCTCTTTTATATGGCAAGGAGTGTTTTGGTAGCTGGCTAGACTGGAATGTATTTTTATGTGAATGTATGGCTTGTATGCAAGTGGATGTGGTGAATCCCTGAATCCCTGCTTTCCCCCCATGTTTCTGTAAGGCCAGCATCTGTTTATCTGAAGGTGATATCTTTAGAGCTGCTGTTTTCATGAATATTTGATCTGATATAGGGTGCCCAGCTCTGTGATTTATGTTAATGAACCAACAATCGCTGCAATTTCAGAATATATGAAAGAAATGGAAACTAATTCTCTCCCTATATTTATTTCCTCAAATTTGTATTCACTCCTGATTTGCATTTGACTCGAGAGCCACCCACACTGCTTCACACAGGTTGGTGTAGCTGGGGAGGCTCTGCAGCAGAGCAGAGCAGTCTCCTCCTCACTTCCCCCTGCACTGGGGGCAAGGCTGCCTGCCCAGCTGGGCCAGGCCATGCCACAAGGGTCACACCCAACAGGCTGCAGGATTTATTCATGATTTCAGGTCATTTAACCTCACACTTTGCAGGCTTTGTCCTCCTTGCAATCTCCCCTTCATCTCCTCCAGGTGCAGCTGCATCAGGCACCTGCCCAGTGAGGAGTGGGCAGGATGCTGGGAATTATCACACCAGAGAGCCCTTTCACAAAATTGGCATTAAAAATGGGGAGAATTGAGCAAGGCTTCCAGTCTCTGCTCCCTGCAGCACACAGAGCTGGTGGAATAAGCAGCAGCGCTGCAGCTGCTGCAGCATTTCCCACCAAAGCACCAAAGCTGTGCCTGGCCACAGGAGGGATGTGCACATTTTCAGGGGGGTTCCTGTGCCTCCTATCACTGCTCTCCCTGGTGCTCAGCAGGGGAATCAGTGTGACAGGAACATGGGAAGGGTGACATGTTTGTTTGAGGAGATGGAAGACCATTTCTGTTTATCCTGTCTGCCCAGCTCTCTGTGTGCCTCCATCACTGCCATCCCTGGCCTGTGCTTCATGAGGATGGAGCAGGTGAAAATGCTTTAGCCTGAAAAAGATGAATGTTAATCTTGAATTACCATTCATGGAGGTGATCAAGGTAGTGAATAGAGACTCACTACTGGCTCTTTTCATTTATTTGTATTTATTTGCTACATATCTCTGTAAACCTGGGCTTCTTACCACTAACTGCTGTACAAAAGCCAGGCTCAAGGGTCACCTTTCCCCAGCAGCTCCTCATGCTTCTGTGTCCTGCTCAGCCCACTGCTGGTGGGCAAAGCCTTCTGTACTGCTCTGCAGTAGTTTTCCTCTTCCATTCAACTTCCCAAATTACTCTGTGTGTGTTTTGTCCCATCCAGGCAACACAGTTCCTAGATCAGGTGCTCAGGAATGAAATGTGAGCATCTTCCAGCACCAAAAAAACTGGATTTTGCTCCCTTTCCCCAGACATGCATTCTTTGCTGATGAAAGCATTTGCAAGTGAGAAAACGTGTCTTCCCCTTTTCCTAGCTGAAAGTACAGCCAATTTACTTCAGGGAGCTACACGGGGCATTTTTTAATTAATCCTTTCCCTAAATGTTGACATTGCATTACATGATTGGGATAATGGGTACTAAACTCAGTGGCTCAGGGTTGTTTTGCAATTATCATTTTGCAAAGATAAAGGTGAGGGAGTGCAGTCAGGTTCTCCAAAAATGCCTTCTCTTATGCCAAGGTAATATTATTCAATCAAACCTCTTCCATAAACTTTCTTCCATTCCCTTATTTTCTGGCCTTTCTAATTTTTTGGGAAACTACTGATTTCTACTGATTTTAATGTAAAATATGACATTAAGGTAGGCTGCTACTTATCCTCAAATCTGCTGGATTAGGGCTTGCAGTGTTGTCAAATGGTATGAACACAGTTTAAATTTTGATAGTGAACAAGGTACCCTGAGCAGAGTCTGTCTGTCTGTCTGTCAGCAGTGAAATGGAGTCAGCATTTTATTACTTAGAGCACTGAAAGCAGTTCAATGAAATTAACAGAAAAACCTAATTATATCAAATTGCTACAGCAGATACTTGGACTGAAATTGCAGTGTAATAAACTCACATTCATATCAAAATGGAAAATCACATGTAGTGTGGGGCTAATCATTAATTTTTTGCATTTTTGATGAGCTTGTTTCTAAATGAACGCTGTGATTTCATGGCAGGGTTGATTTTCCTCACCTGCAGTGCACTCACTGTGTTACTAATGTCATTTATGAGCAGGATTGCACTAATGCCTCAAGGTGTGCATTGGCAGGGCTCCTGTTATTCATGGTTTAGTGCATCAGGAAGTCTGGCATTGATACACACAGGGTAATTTTTTGTCATAACACAGGATATCTGTGTTTGTGCTCTGTTCTTTAAACCTCTCAGCTCGTTTCTTCTCCAAAGAGAGTAGAAGGAGGATGTGGCACCTGAAGCATCTTCCAAGAAACTTCTCTCCAGCCAAAGAGTGCTGCTCATGATGGGGAGTTTCTGCATTGCAAGCAGAATTCATTTGCTATTAAGTTATTGAGAATGGCTGAATATTGCTGATCAGGGTAGGAGAAGCCTCCATGTGGCTGTTTTTGTTGAATTGCTGTTGCCAGCACTCCAGTTAGGTCCTAGCACTCCAGTGGTGCACCATGATTTGCTAACTATTACCTTTACATATTTAATTGCTGCAACAGAGAATTCTGCTAAATAAGTGTACTATTATTGAGCCCCATATGTTGATAATTAAGTGATGAGGTGACTGAATTTCAAGTTGCAAGTGTAACCAGTACAATTACAGCTCACACTAAACCTCTCTAGTTAGATCCAAGGTAAGGAGTTTTTAATAGTTGCTTGGATAAATCATCTTTTTTCTTGCTTTGGCAATATTACCAGACAGCATTTCAGATTGTGGAGTAAAATGATTTCATGACCTGCCCCTTTATGGTGATATACTTGGAAAGGCTCTCACCTTAATGAGCAGTAGCCAGACCTGGGAACCATCTGGGGCTGAGGGGAAGCTGTTGTTGCTGTTGGTTTTTATTGGTGTACAACCAGAGTAAATGCACTGACACAGCAATGATGCTGCAAGGAGTCTGGAAACAGGGAAACCTTGCTTTAGAATACTTACAGAATGGTCTTGAATTTCACAGTCTCTTTTCTTATTTATTTTTTAAGCCCTTGAAAGTTTTTATCTATTTCAGTAAATAATGGATCAAAACCTAGGAGTGAACCAGGGCTGTTATCAGTGACAGCTCTGTCTCAGCTGTAGGATTTGGAAGATGATTTTTGCTGTGGAGAACAAATGCAGAAAGGGAAAGGGCTCTTGGGACAAGGCAGCAGCCATGGGCTTGGTGCTTTTGAATGCAAAGAGTGAGCACAAGAGGGTTTGTTCACAATGCTAATGCAAAATGTTTCAAATCAAATTTGAGTTCACCCTTTCCCTGAGTGTCTAGTTTGAGAAATCTAAGGCATGATTTAGAATGTATGTTGAGAAGAGGGAGTTTTGACAATGCTGCCAAATTCTAACAGGTCTTTAGAATGAGTGAATTGTCATTTTTCAGAGCCTTGTAATGAGTAGATTTGGCTGGATAATCATAGGGACAGTGAATGACACATTTCTGTATTTCACACTCCTGCTCAGAAGAATTTTGTATGCTTGTATTTCTCAAAGAAAGAGCTGCAGGAATTTCTGTGAGGACAGAACAGCAAATTTCATCCTGAATTTTCTTTTCTAAAAAAAAATCAACAAAGTCCCGTAATCCATTTTATTGAAAACCCACATCCCTTTATCTCCAGGTCTGATTTAACCATTATCTCTGTACCAAACCCCCTGTTGAATATTGCAGTTTGGGAAACAGGAGGAGGTGAAAATAGGGCCTTAGGGAGGGATTTCAGCAGGCTGAGCTGCAGGGATGCCTCCCTGTCAGATGGAGAGTGCAACAACTAAAGCTGCAGGTGAGATCTGGGAGCTGAGCTCACACCCACCAGCCCAGCACAGCAGCACTGGGGGATTTCTTGCCTTCCCTTCTTTTGAAGTCTTCAGTAGGGTGTGATTCAAGATGCTTTATGAAGAGGGTTTCACAGCATTAGCTCTGGTTTCAGAGGGAAATGCTCATTCCCCTCTGAAGGAGCTGCCAAGACAGGTACCTGGTGGGATTCAGCCTGGAAATTGTAATAAATATTTACAGCTATTCCTCCAGAGCTCTTTAGTATTGATAAAATGGGCAAGTCTAATTAAGGAGTGTTTGTTGAGGCTGTGGTGACTCAGCCACTGGTGCAATAAGAGGAGGAACAGGCACATTTTCCTTCCCTGCTTGGAAGGTGCTCCTGCTGTGGTTTTGTGGCATGAGTGACTGGAGTTCTCAGTCACTCATAGGCTGCCCCTCACCTATGGACCTCCTGTTGAATCAAAAGCTTTGCTCAGCCCTTTTTGAATGTCCATTAACCTGCAGCCAGGGTAAAGCAGCAATTTCTTTTGTGACTGTTTTGAAAATGTCTCGCTCGTAGTGAACAATTCTCCAGTGGCAGTTTGCTGTGCTCAGATTGGATCATTTTGGTTCATTATTGGAAGAAAAATGAGACTATCACCTGCAGGGCTTGCAGGGGTAGCCCTGGGGCTGATCAAGGCATTCTGTGCAGTCCCAGCCCCTGTTGGTCTGAGTTTTGGAGTGAGTGGTAGCTGAACATTGCTCTTGACCTGGATTTCTGGGATAACAAACCCCAGGAGAACAGGCCTATAGAATTTTGGATGGGTGTAATTGGTAGGTTTTATAGAAATGAGACTTCCTGTAAAAATCTCTACAGCTCAGCAGAGAGCATTCTGTGAATTCCTCTAGGCTCATTCATGAGTTCCACAGAAATTTGTTAAATTTTGTAGTGTTTCACCATAAAAAATAGTTTATAACCTCAGCTTACTCATTGTGCCATTCTCATTGCAGAAAAACCTCTTTTTTACTGTGAGGGTGGATAAATATATACAATATAAATATACACAACAACATAAACATATACAAATATATTACAAACATATACAACAATATAAATATATACAAATGTTTACAACAGTCAAATATATACAACAATATAAATATACACATCAATATAAGCATATACACATATATACAACAATATAAATATAGACAAGTATTTACAACAGTATAAAACTCTGTGCTGCAGCATTGCACAGAGGCCGAGGTGATGGTTTACAAAACCCCTTCAGGAAGGAGACATTTTCTCATGCAGACAGGGGTGGTCTCAGCCATGAACACCCTGCATGGTGCCAGGATCTCAGCCACAGCAATGTGGCTTCTGCTGCCTTGCTTGGAAGAAGGCAATAATGAAGAAACAGCTCCAAAATGATTAAGGAGAGGGAGTGCAGTCAGGTTCTCAAAAAATGCCTTCTGTTATGCCAAGGTAATATTTTCCAATCCAACATCTTCCTTAAACCTTCTTCCATTTTACCTTCTTTTCTGGCATTTCTTGGGAAATGACTGAATGCTACATGGTTATTGTAAAACATGACATTTAGGCAGGCTGCTACTTTTCCTAAGGAAACAACCTCAAATCTGCTGGATTAGGGCTTGCAGGGTTGTCAAACTGTATGAACATAGTTTAAATTTTGATAGTGAACAAGGTACCCTGAGCAGAGTCTGTCTGTCAGCAGGGAAATGGAGTCAGTGTTTTATTACTTAGAGCACTGAAAGCAGTTCAATGAAATTAACAGAAAAACCTAATTATATCAAATTGCTACAGCAGACATTTGGACTGAAAGTGCAGGAAAACAGTAGGGAGCAGAAGGTAGGGGTAGGAGAAGTAGTTAACACATGGATAACACAAGTTTTTGTCTAAAATGGTGTCCTCTACAGAAGATTGCATCTGCCAGCAAGGGAGAATTGAGCTAATTGTTCAGAGACTTGGACCAGCTACTCATTTTTCCTTGCCCTGGCAGGAGATTTTCCTTCTCCATTGTGGACATTGTGCCTTCTCCAGCTGGTGCACTGGCTACCACAGGTGCTGCTCTGCAGCAGAACCAAGTCCACCTTTCTGTGAAGACCTGAGACTACCAAATAGATTTTTTTCCCCCAAAAGCTGGGGGAGAGGCACTAAAGATTTTCCAGGAAGGTACGAGTCAAATACAAAAAGCAAGGTTTCCACTAAATGGATACACCCTTGGGAAATAGGCTTTGAAGGTGTGACCAGATTGTGCAGAATTTTTTATAAACAGCATTATAAATTACAATTTGAGTTTAGATGTCTCTGTTGTAGCTGTGAGAAATCAGGAGTCTTTGGCACAAAAAATCCTGAAGCACTAGATTGTTCCATTAAACTCTATGGGCATCCTAAATTAAGCAGGTCAGCTCATTTCAGACTTAAATTTGTAACAACACACCTGAAAACCTTTGCAGATTTGGAGGTCACCCACAAAACAAAATGACACAGAGTGTGGAACTTAAAAATCACAGAATCAGTACAGGAGCTAAGCTTGAAAACCAGGGTACCATGAAAGGGATTTTGAATGTGGAGCAGGTTGGAGGTGCATTTTTAGAACTGCTAGAGTGAAACAGAGATCTGAAACTGGGCATATCTGATTTTATTATTATGGGCTCAGCTTTTATCTGTGATTAGACCAAAGAAATGTAGAGTTTTATAGTACAGCTCCAAACATGATCAGGGTTTGCACTGAAATTCATCCCTTCAACACCCCTCCTAATGGTTTAATTCAGCTCACCTTGCATCCTGTGCAGTTCCATGGAGGAAAAATTTGGTCTTGCAGCTTCATTTTCACCATCCACACACATATGGGAATTATTCCACAGGGTTTCTAATTTACACTGGAAATATCCCTGTGTGGTTTGGCTGAGACCATTAGAAAGAAAGGTAGTGAAAAATTAAGTCTGAAACGAGCTGACCTGCTTAACTCCAAAGCATTATATTTATAAGCTCTGACAATAGAACAGTTAAATAAGACATAGTTTATTGTGCCAATCATTAATGAACTGTTTCCTAATGATTTCAACATGGGTCATTACATAGAGTGATCCAGTGGCACATGAAAACTATCATCAGCAAAACTGAGCAGGGAGGGAAGTGGATCTCACTGCTGCCTTGCAGCAAAATGCTTTGCAGCACATGGGCTCTGCTCAGCACAGGCATTTTGTGATGCTGCTCGCAGGATTCTGCCCACAGCTCCTTCCAGCCTGCTCTGAAAGGGCTCCAAAGGTTCAGTTGAAGGTCCAGTGCAGAAATGTGACATATTTATTGGCAGATGAAGCACCTGTGTTTAGAGGTTTTTAGTTGTTTTGTGGTTTCCTGAAGTCACTATTTCCAGTGGCAAGCTTGCATGGTTTGTGCCACAGACTCTGTCCTGCTCTGGGTGCTCTCCTCCACACACCAATTTAATCAAAATCTAATCTTTACTTGCTGGAGCCCTGGTTACTGAGAATTTCAGACTTTCTGTGCTGACAGGCACTGACCCCCAAGAGAACACTGCATTTGACCTGAGGCTGTGGAGAAGGATTCCAAAATGGAATGACAGAACTGGGATTGTGGGTGTGGAGTTTGGATAGAAGGGTGTAATATCACAGGGTGGAAAACTTAGAGTTTAAGGGTTTAGAATATAGTAATATATATAAAGCAAGATGGAGGCTTTAGGATGGAGGCTGGTCCTTCTCCTTCACCTTCTTCTCCTTGGGTTTGGGTGGTTTTGTGTAATTGGATAAAAAAAGGCCATGTTGCATCGTTGGTTATTGGGTTAAAAGTAAGAATAATTTAGGTGTCATTTCTTAATTGGACAGTTTATCCTTAAAAGGCCTTGTAGAGAGAGAGATGGGGCTGCATTTTGTAGCTTGGTAAAGTACTGTAGAACTCATAGTTAGTCAGACTGTAACTTAGATAAGAATAAACATCTGAGTCCCAACAAGAAATACCACCTCGCACATTTAATCCTGACCTTGGCAGAAAAGAAGCAAGGAATGGACATTCACTGATCCTGCACACTTGGCCTGGTGGAAGGTTTGCATTTTTATTGTCCTTTTCCATGGCTTCCATTTCTCTTTCTGTCCTGCTGTTGTCCTTTGGACGTCAAGTGGTATCAAGGGTTTTGCAGCCTGCAGGTCTCCCAGCTCCAGGGGCAGAAGGGAGCAGGATACCTCCCTCTGGTATCTTGCTTCCTGGTTTGACTTGCCTCAAGAGCCAAATGCTTTTTGACAAGATAAAATATGTCAGCTGTAATTCTTAAATCAACTGAAACATTGAATCAGTTGGTATTCAGGAGCAAAATTACACCAATGGGCAGAAGAACTCCAGCAGATGACAGGGAAAACATGAGATAATGTTGACCATCACATGCAATCCTGCAGCCTGATCAGGATGCCCTTTTCAAGCTGCACCAAGAACTTATCCAGCTAGACTTATTTTGAAAAGGCCTCATAATTTTGTGGTGGATAAGGCAACATAATACCCAAGATTCATTGGAGTTTTTCCTTGCGTATGTCTGAAAGGTTGCAATTTATTAGAAATAAAATTCAGCTATTTGCCAGTGAGAGGTAATGGCATTATTTCTGGCCAGGACTGCTTACCCTGCAGCCAGTCACAGTGTGGATGTGTTGCCACAGCCTTGTCACTCTCCATCTCTCACAAACACATTCCTCTGCTGCCACAGCCCTGCTGTGAGTGAGACCTGGCTGAGACCATCACCATAACTCTCCTTTCTCCCATTTTCCCCTCCTCAATCTGTCAATAGCTACTGTGCTGCTTCAGTTTCAGTCTGAGCTGGCTGAGTCACACCTGTCACTTGTTATTTACTTGTTCCAAACCCCAGTGCTCTCAGGTGAACTGTGAGCAGCAGGAAAACTCCACTGGCAGGGCTGTGGGAAGGAGCATTGGAACTTTCAGTACACTCAACTAAATGTTCTCTGGGAATACTGGTCTAACTTGTTAACTGTTTCATGCAGCCTAAAATTACATTTTCCCCAGGTGGTTCACATGTTATTTCACAGTATTTGCTGACTTGAGGATGGGGATGAGGGGCAATCAATTTATAGCTTCTGTAGAGCCTGAGAAATCCTTGACTGTACCTGTCTTCACCACAGTTGCATTTGGGTTGATATCTTCTGGGAGGGAATCAGTACAGGACCTCAAATCTCCTTCTCCAAGGTATGTGGAAGTGATGATTGTTTCTCACTTGGTTTTTGTGAAATGGCCTATAGACACTGCAGTCTGATTCAGTCTCAGTTACTCTGAGAGCTTTGCAGAGGATGTAGTAGTTACTCCTTACTGACAAAGGAAATCCTGATTTAATAATTTGATATTACTCATAACATCCCTACCCATTAGTAGATAGGTTTATACATTGATGTCAACTGTTTTTAGATTTTATTATTAGTAAAATAAGTTCCAGGGAAATCTGCTGCATTTAAATGAGAAATGGAAAAATATGGCACATAAATTATAGTGCTGGAAGAGGAAGGATCTCCTAAGAAATTCTGTACTGCAAATGCTTTCTATAAACTTGAAAAAAGCAGTGCTGGAAGTGGAACGGGAAAAATGGATAAAACTTGGGCCTGAAGCTGAGCTGTGCTTAGTAATCCCACAAAACCAGACTGTAAAAACAGTGTGTCATAATCTTAGCTTAGGTTATTGCTTCTATTTAAATACTTGTTGCAGCTGTTATGTTTCCTGGCCTTATTTTGTGTTTTATTTTATACATTTGTTTTCAGTGTGGTCTTGCTGAGTGTGTCCCAGTCCTTGGAGAGACACTCAGTGCATCCATTCAGAGCATTTCCTGAGTCCTAAGCTTTGTCTAGGTAGGAAAAATATTGCTATGTCCTGTCTCCTGCTTTTTTTGGGGGGATTAGCTTTAGTAAAAAATCCTTTGCCATCAGAAGAACCATCTCCAGCACTTGCTGTTCTCATAGCTCATGAGCTGACAGGAGCAGTGCATCTTCTGGAGGTTAACTCAGAAGTTATCAGGAAACAGCATTTGGGATAGGCAAAGCCTGTTAAATCAGCCCTGCAGATACTCCACAGCTTGAAAAAAATTACAAGATAGTGTGTGTGAAGAAAAGAAAAAGAAATAAATTTGAATGTAATAGAGAGGGAGCCAACAGGGCTGCTGTAAGATCTGGGCTGTGAAGAAAACCATGAAGCTGCAGATATGTTTCTGTTTGGATAGCATGACAAATTCACTGGATTCTCTGGACAAAACCCCCAGAGCTTCTCCTGCTGCCAACATATGATGAGAAAGGTGCATTATTATTATTATTATGTCTGAGAGGGTATTGCCTAATGCTGCTTCTGCACTTGTTGCCTGTACTAGTAATTTTGATAATGTAGAGAGGCTGGGAGAATGAATCAGTGTTTGTAACAGAACAAGCATTTTATTTATTGCTCCTGACTCCTGAGCCCTTCCTCAGCTCACTTTCATCTTACAGATGCATCTTCTGTGCTGTGGCTAACAGGTTTCTCCATCCCACTGTGGGTAGGTGCCAGTGCACCACAGAATGCAGATTTCTGACTGGATGGTGATTATGTTCTAGCCTGGGGACACAAGCAGAGCTCCAAGTCCTTTGGGGAAGGCTGACAAAATGTAACCAATATCTAATCTTTGCATTACACAGCTGCTGATGGAGCTCTAGTGGCACATCTACCAGCTCACTTGCTGTTGCCTGCTAGGCAGCTTCCCCCTCACCAGCCACCCTAGCTGTTAATCTGTGCTCCTGGGAAGCACAAAAGTCTCTGTTAGCACAACTTTTTCCCTTCAAAGCCTTCTCTTGCTGCAGATTTTTTTTTTTCCCTGCACTGAATAGATAAATACAAATTTGTTCTACCTATTACCATGGTTTTGTTTAGTGATGTACATACAGTTGGTAATTTTCAGACAATATTTGCCAGTAGGGAGGCTTTATGAGTAGAAGGGCAGCCAAAACCAGCTCAGTGGTGTCATAAAACTTCCATTAATCCATGGACTAGGATTCACTGGCTTTGCTTCCTTACCTACCACATTGAAACAATGCCTGTGTTGTGGCAGAATGGCTGAGAGTACAGGTGAGTTATGGCTCCTTCTCTGTCTGAACAGGAGAATCCTGCTGCACAGCTCATCTTAGGGTTGGTGGGGCCCAGACTCATTTCTTTTCATTGTCATCTGCAAGGCTGGCTTGTGCTGAAAGGGCTGAAAACTCAAAGCTCTTCCCCCAGAATGGCTTACTCTATAAAAATATTTCCTTAGCCATGGGACAAAGGCATGAAACTGCATCTTCTTGACAGGGATGTTGACTCCATCTCTTGGTAGCAGCAATTCAGCAAAATGTAACAATTCAGTAAAAATGACATTACAACAAAGCCCCCAAAATAGCCATTTCAGAGTTGCTTTGGAAATGAAATCTAAAAAGGTTTTATTTTCTTTACTTATTCAGTATTTATTTGTTTAAGGCCATAAAATAAATCATTGCAATGCTGGTTGGATGTGGCATGCTGCAAAATGAATCCTTTTGTGTCTTCCAATACTAAATAATTACTCCCTTTCATCCAGAGCATGGAATATTGTTGCCTCAATCACAGCATCAAGAGTTCAACTAAAAACTGATTTCTAAAATTTCTGTGTTGCAGTTTCTATACCCTTTGGTTAAAAACCAGTGAGGTTCATTATAGGAAGACCACTTCAAAGACCAAATTTACATTTTTTGACGATAGAAATGTTCTGAGCACAGACCTAGGCTGTTAATCCCATCAGGATAGACCTCCTGTAACCTCCTGCAAATTTGAGATGCTTTGGGCAGATTCTTTTTTGGCTGATGGGAGCTTTGACTGTTTGCAGTGGATTTATACCAGCAGCTCTAAAGCTGTGTGTGATGAGAGTGAATTTCCTGTAAGATCTGTTTACTTTGTGCCTTATTCAGCACCATGAGCTGTTTTCCAGGGAGCTGCATGGAGATGTTTGCTGTGCTAACTGATCATCTGGGTCACTCTGCTAAACAGAAACCTTCTGGAATCAACAGATCACTGTCTGAGTTTTGTGCTGCTGAATTTTTATGCATCAGTGTTTCTACAGCAACTTTGAAAACTAATTATTTTACAGATTTAGGATTTTCTTTTTTTTGCCTCTTTTTCTCGTTTGGTGTGTCTCCCTGTCACAGCCCTGGCTGGAGGGGTCTCCAACCCACCAGGCAGTTAGCCTAGCTGGCAGAGCCCTCTCCCAGTAAACCCCAGTCCTCAGAAATACCTCACTCTCCCACCTTAGGTACAATTTACCCTGAGGATGTATGCCAAACCCCTTTATTCAAGAATTTCACTGCACTTCTGTAAATATGAAAATCATTCAAATGAGACCACTGCCTCTCACGTGATCACTCTTTACACCTACTGCAAGTGGGGCACAAAAACATGAGGAGATTAAACACTGTGCAGAGGCTCACACAAGGAATTATTGTCCAAAGCTGAGCCCTGGAGTCCAAAATCCATTTCAGATTTGCAGGAATCTCTCACGCAATTCCCTTGGGTGCTGAGAACACAGGATGCACAAAATGAAAGTACCTTTGATCTCTTGATTCAACTACTACACACTTAATTAAAGCCTGTTTGTATTTCATAGAAAAGGTATCAGAGTTTTGATTTATGAGCCTCAGATTTGTAGGAGCTGATGTAACAGGGCAGGGTTTTATATTTGCAGAGGCTGTTGCAGTACTGAAGCCTTCTGTGACTTTGATGCAGGAAAGTGAATTTCTAAGACAGTTAAAAAACACCTTTTGAAGTGGAATATAATTGCAGCATGTGCACTTTTAGCTGGCAACATGCAGGTGAATATCTGCTTGGTCTGACTAGGAAAATGAAAATGCAAGCCAAGCTGCTGCTCTGAAAATCTTCATCTCACAGCCTGAGAGGAAAATCTGAGTCTCTTCACATTCTGATTTAGCTTGTATTTCTCTAATGAATATTTTAATAGGGTTTTTTTTTGTATTATGTCTGTGCATTTTGTGAAAATGTCTACTTCCCTCTAGAAAGACTTGGAGTTTTTTAAAGGCTTTCTCACGTGCTCTCTCACCTGCTTTTCTAAGGTGCATTCAATTCAATGCTTTCCATTAATAACAAATCCATCACCTGGTGATGAGAGCACTCTAATTGTTTTTCAGCTTGCCAGTTTAAGTCTAAATCTTCCTTCTTTTATCACTGTTGTCCACCCAGTGAGGTTGGTTTTAGGGCTTTAGTGGCATGGTGCATGCAGGAGGGGTTACTCCAGCTTGTGCTCCGAAATGATTTGGATAAAATGTGTGGATGTGTAATTTCTGACCCTACTGCACCAGTTCTTTTTCTCACACTTTCCCTGCCTGCACACAGCACCCATGTGCTCCTTCTGGCCTGCCTGTCCCACCTGCTTTCCCCCTGCCCTGGGTAAAGCCTCCTTCCCTTCCCTGGGAATAGAAGAGGGACCATATTGTTGGCCGGGGGCTATTTACAGATCACAAACAGGACGGGACTGCTGGGAACGTGCCTTGAGCTGTTTGATTTTCCAGCATCAGTCTCAGTCCATGATTATGACAGTGGGAAGATGCCAGCAGCTCACATCCCAGGCAGCAGACCAAGAACTTATGTTACAACTCACGTTATAAGTTTTTTGGCCAATCACACAAAGCAAAAATACATTGACAGTAGTTCTATCCAATTACTGTAAGCACACATACCTTTAGTTAAAAAAAGGCTTGCTTATTTTGAATACAATACCTGCTTGTAAGCCTTAAAGCACAATGCACAGAGCTCCATTATTAAGCTTTAACCTTCCTAATATCTCACTAGATGAACTTTTCTGTAGCTTAGGCAGTTATTCTAGACAAGCGTTAATACACAGACCATTGTTCTATTTGTCCTTGCTTTTCTACAGTTTAAATAATTTTTCTGCTGACCAATCTCATGGCTGCTGCTTAGCTCTAATCACAGTTCTGCTGTCTCTGAGGCCTGTCTTTTGCAGCTTTCCCAAAACCCTCTGATTTTGTGAATTCCCACAGGACCACAACCTCACTGGCCATGGCATCAGTGCTGCTCAAAGTCCTACAGTCAGGACTGGCTCCAAAGGAATCCCTCTTTGCTCTTTTTTAAAACAACTTAAATAAATTCCAAAGAGAAACCACAAATTCTTCTCTTAATATTTTCCAAGCAAGGTGATCACAAGTGACAGCACCATTAAAGTGCTGGATAATTGCAGCAGAACATGATGCCTTTGCTTCCGTGAGGAATATGTACTTCTTTAAGTGATTATGAAACAATATTGAAGGGGAATGGTCTTTTCTTGGCATGCTTTGACCATCAGTGGATTTTGCACTGATTTATGACAGATAAAATCTGTCCAGTGTTACCTAGAGGGAGTGATTAATACAGCAGCACTGATCCTACCTCCCTTGATCTCAGTGTGTGGAGTAGAGGTAGCTCTATATTCAATATAAAAAAAATTAAAACGCATCTGATGGCTTCAAGACAATTATAAACAAATAAAATGAGTACATTGATTAAAATGAAATTAATGGAAATATAAAGTATTAGTAAGTGTGAATAGCTTCTCACATTCTCACATATTCCAAATGTGCTGTTGGAATTTTACTTGTTTACTTCATAAACACTTTGTGGTGATCCTGAAGTGAAAGAATTACTTGCACATGTGAAAGTCTTTTGAAGGGAAGGACAGCAATCACACCTCCTGGTTTAAGGCTGAGTATGGGTATGAAAAATGAAGCACACACATCAAGTCAAACCGCTCCAGGAAAGCACTGATTGCTGTAACTGTGGGCAAGCCAGAAATATGGCTATTCAGAGGCACATCAAAACCCACTCTGGAAATTAATAGCCTTTCCTAAAAATATGCCATTTGTCTCACTTTCTTCTGCAAAGAAATCATCTCTTACCCATGAATATTTCTGCTAAATGAGATATTTGTTGCATTCAACAGGGACAAAGGAAATACAAACACTAATGGTTTTTTAATCACTTAGCTATTTTTAACCCCTTGCAATCAATAGCTGACTTTTCCCTAATTCAGCAGAAATGTTTACAATCTTCCCATGTAGCACCAGCTTCACTGGAAATAGCTGTGCAGCATATTGCTCTCCATATTTACAATTTTAAGCCTTTTTTTTTTCCAAAGGATGCAAATCCTAAGATAATTTTCAATAAGACTTTGGTGTTTTATAATTCACAGACCAAGAGTGAAACATTTTTTCTTTGCTGTCTGTACAGATCTGGATAAGTGGGAGTTTGTAGATCCCTTCCCCATGCCTTTTTCTTATTAGGGTTTAGGGTTTGTACATGTTCTGCTGGTGCTTTTGTCCATAAAATGTATGCAAAAAAATGTATGCAAAGCCTCTGGTGGAGATAAAAGGATGGAGGAAAAAAGATCATCTCACAAACTCTTTTTTTCTATGTCATGACCTTTGTGCTTTTTAAACTCCCCTCGTTGGTGGCACCACTGCAATGAGGCTGGTGTAGGGTTATTGGCAAGACCGATAAAGGTTTATAGATGAGGTGTTTTATTGGGAACAACTTGCAGAGCTGACAGAATTCCTGTTTCAGGTGCACAACCCTTTCTGCATCTTTTAGATGTGAAAGAAGAGCAGCAGCTTGCAAAGCTAAATGCATGAATAGAGGTGCTCAGAGTATAGTTAGACAGGTATGAATTAGAACATCTTTCAGGACTTACAAGAGAGAGAAAGAGGTGGATTGGTCTTTAAGACATGAAAAATGTACAGGGTTTGAGTCCTTTCAGTTTCCTCATACCGTGTACTTAACAGATAAGTCAATTACATTTCTATTTATGTTTTCCTGTCTTGTTTTTATTTAAAAGACAATATAGAGAATGAATATTTAGTATCTGTTTTGGACTCTGACACCCCAAGAGCAATAGACTTGGAAAAATTAGTTTCTTGGGATTCCAACTTTATATCCAAAAGCAGCGAGGAGAGGATTAATTTTGGCATTCATTTTCCTGTGCCTCAGATTCTTGCTGTGAAAACTCCGTTTTTTTTTTTTTTTTCTTTCATTTAGGGAATGGCTGAGACAATTTTGTCAGGGACAGCATCCTCAGTGATAAACAGGAAACAGGAACTCATGACTGAAACATGGTGCAGGCAGCAAATATGGCAAATGTATGGTGTGAAGGGGATGATTAAAAAAAACATGAACTGACATCTTAATTCTTGATTGCTATCCAGTTCCTCTGCTGAATGAGGCAAGGATTTGGAGGAAAGGGTCTGCAATCAAAGGCTGTTGTAAGAGGAACATTTTCTAATTTTGGAACACTTGACTTTCCAATTTGAGTGACATTTATAACATCAGATTTTTGATTAAATGAGATATTCAGCACTGTTGTACAAAATCTTTGTCATGTCAGTAGAAATAGCAGAAAGGGAGAACAAGGCATTGAGCTGCTCAGACCCAGGGCTCTGAGTGAAGCCTCAGCCTTTGGTGTTGTCCTCTGACTTGTTGTGAGAAGTCACCCTGCCAGCTGTATCAGATCTTGCATCACCAAATAACAGAACTTTGTAATGGTAGCTCATACTTGGAAATGTCACCTTATGGAAGGGTCAGCTTGGTGTTGCATATAGAGGAATATGTTACTGGATTAACCTCTGCTTCATTTTGCACACAACATGGTTATTGAGTTCACCACTTCATGATTTTCTTTGTGAATTATCGTTACAGGGTGTGTAAAAAAGAAAGGAACGTCTCTGTATGAAAGAAAGGAACATTTCTGTATGAATTATGGAACCATTTCTATTAGGATGCTGAAGTTTCACTCATTTTTTTACGTACCTTAAATGTCACTGGTTTTGTTGTTTATGAGGATCACAATGTATTTTTGCTGTATTTATCAGTTATTTTTTTTTAATGTTGAAACTGAATCTGTTGCTGCTGTGTTCTAAAGTTGGGATTACAAGTTCAGCGTTTGACTGGAGAGGTTCCTTTGCCATGGAGTGATTTGCTCTCCTTCAGGCTTCCTATATATTAAAATTATGGCCAGATAACATCAGATGTATTGTTGTGAGAAGCTATTCAGACTTACTAATACTTTATATTTCCATTAATTTCATTTTAATCAATGTACCCATTTTATTTGTTTATAATTGTCTTGAAGCCACCAGATGAGATTTCAAATCCAGTTTTTATCAGTGAGGGGAAGGCTGTTGTTAGCAGCCTGCTGTGTTTCAGAGTCTCAGGTTTTCCACAGAAAACCTGTCTTTGTGTGGCCTCTGAGTCTGGCAGACCATTACATAAGTAGTAATCAATGAAAATCCCTAAAGTTCATCTTGTTTTGACCTAATTGGCAGCCCATTTATCAGATAATTGGGGAAGGATGATGTGATAATAAATGACTCACTTGAGTTGCTCATTCACCATCACTCTTCCTTCATGCTGATCTCGCTGACTTTTATAGGTGAGACACTCTGGGTGATGATGAGAGAGAGGGGGAGACTGTGAGATGGCCAAAAGAATCCAAATTTATTGTGGAATACCTGTACTTATAGACTATTTTAGGAAGGCTAGTAATGTTTTACTACAATGATTGGGTTAATCATCACATCAACAAACTTATGCATTATACAACATCTCTTGCTTGCTGAGTTTGATTTCATTTTCTTTTTCTGGTAAATCAGTCTGATTTAATCTTCTTGCAATCTTAATTTAATCCTCAAAGTTCTGGTTGCTCTTGCCAAGGCATCTTGGTTATCAAATCTCTTATGCTAACCAGGTCCAAAGTCCATCATCTGTCTTGTGTGTCCCAATAAAACACCTCCCAGAAAGCTCCCACTTGTTTGGCATTTCCTTCCCTTTTCAGGACTTGTGTTGGAAAAAAGCATCAAGCGAGCTCAAGGGAAATGTGTTAACGAATATTGTGTAATGGATATCACAGTGCAAGCTGTAAATCTGGAGATTTTCCTGGTGCTCTGTTACAGGGAGGGCTGGTGAGGTTGGTGTGAGCATGGGGGTGTCTGGGGGCAGAAGGGATGGCAGAAGAAAGGGGCTGGAATGAAACACATCTCAGGACATGCCAGTGAGGAGGGATTTACCCAGACTGAAACAAAGGACATGCTGCAAACAGGGAGTCACTGAGCTCTTTGTCAAAAGGACTTCATCACACTCCTCTGGGCACATGTGGGTGTTGAGTTTTTTCTCCTTCTTCCGCCTTGGTCAGGGTTGGGATTAAATCACAAGACAATTTTTTGTGTTCAGACTCAGATGTTTATTAGCCCTTATCTATATCACAGTCTCACACACTGTGAGTTCTACAGCATTTCACTCACAAACTACAAAATGGCCCTGTATCTCTCTCTCTACCAGTTCTTTTAAGGATAAATGGTCCAGTTAAGAAATGACACCTAAATTATTTCTACTTTTGACCCAATAACCAACCACCTGTGCCCACAATGGGGACTTTTTATCCAATTACACAAAACCACCAAAACCCAAGGAGAAGAAGGTGAAGAAGAAGGACCAGCCTCCACCCTAAAACCTCCATCTTGCTTTATATATATTACTATATTCTAAACCCTTAAACTCTGTGTGATATTACACACTTCTAACGTATTAGAAACTCTGTGTGATATTACACACACTAAACCTAACTCTGTGATATTACAGACTTCTGTTCAAACTCCACACCCACATTCCCAGCTCTGTCATTCCATTTTGGAAGCCTTCTCCATGGCCTCAGGTCAAATGCAGTGTTCTCTTGGGGGTTGTTCAGAGAAAGTCTGAAATTCTCAGCATCCAGGGTTCCAGCAACACGTGGCAATGTGGGTTGGAGGGTGTGAGGGAGTGAAAGGAGTTTTGGTTTAAGATAAAACCACCTTGCAGTGGGGCTGCGTGCCAGGCTGTGGTGGCTGAGCCTGGTCCCTGAATTTGTGGTGTCCCCAAGGTGCTGGCATGGCACAGCTGGTAGAGCAGAGCATTTGTCACATCTGGGGCTGTGTCCTGGAGAAAGAGTTATTGGGAGTGGGTCAGATGTGTGAGGGAGTGTTCCAAAGGTTTGACAGGGGTTCAGCAGTCGGTGTGAGTCACGTTCCAGTATTTTGTAAGTATTTTTAGCATTTGCTCCTTATCTTCTCTCATTCTACGACAAAGAAATGCACTCAGCACCAGTTGTCCCTTTTGCCTTCTGCAGAGCTGCTGTGGAGAGGTGGGGTCTTGGGAATGGGACCTGTCTGGTCTCTGTGCTTGGGAGAGGAGGGCAGTGACCACTCCCCAGCCCCACAGTCCTTCAGTTCCTTTGTCCTGCTCAGAAAATCCTTTGAGATCTTTCCCACCTCTCTCCAACCATCTCATGGAAACATGAGGTGCAGCTGCTGAAGGACCAAGCTGTAGTTCCTCCAGAATTCCTGGGAGTCAGGCTGGAGGAATGAGCTGAAGTGCCTGAAAAGAGCTGGTGTGGTCCATGTATGGTTCTTTTGAAGGATGGAGAATCAGGGCAAACTCCAGCATCACAGAGATTTAAGAATTTTCATCCTCTCCTCTCTGGAGGTGAGAAGACCTGCTCTGTTGAAGTGCAGCCCAGGAATAAAAGGGTTATAATAATGACCCAGGGTTATCCTGAAGTCAAATCACCATTCCACCTCACCTTACTCCTGAAGTTTTTATATCTTGCTATAACTACAAATTAAAAATGTCAAAAAATAATATTTAAAAGAGTGAGCCACATTTTTGTATATTCAGCTCAATCAAGCATGAAGCAGACCATCCCTGCACCACAAGGTGTGTTTGATGCCATCACTGAGAGACTGCCTGCCTGAAAAGTGGCTGCTACACTTTAAACTCTCAGTGGCATTTGAGCACTTCAGGGGTCATTGGTCTAAGCACAGAAAATAGTTGAATTTCCTATTTTTGTTTGGATTGCTACAGTGAAAACTCTTCCTGGCATTGTAAAGAAGCACCTGTGCCCTGCTGCGGAGTTGCTCTAGAGGCAAAAGGCAGAGGGGCTGCTCTTGAAATGTTGACAGTTCAGATTTTTACAACCCCTTCACCCCAGGGTTTTGTGGGTTAGTTTGGCCTAAAGTTGCTGAGAAAAACGTAAACCATGGCCAAGATGTGTTTCTGCTTCAGAGAGAAATGTTCTTAGGCCTTTGAGTGTGCACAACAGTCACTCACTGTGTCCAAAATTAAACTGCTTCTCTCCAGGAAAGCAGTTTCTGAAGTATTTCCTACATTCTTGTGTTTTGCCAATACAAGTGGCAGGTGATTTTTAAATTGCTTTTAATTTGCTAAGGAATCATGAACATGTATTCATGATGGTAGGAAAACAATCTTACTTCTGCCTCATGAGTTGGTGGGCTTTATGCCTGGTAAACTGAAAAGAAAGAACCAAATTTTAACAGTTTTCTTTTTAATTTTGATATGCTTTACTTATTTTCTTGATTTTTTTTGGAGGAATTTGAGGTGTTTTTCTCAGGATGTGTCAATCTGCAGTTGTCTGTGGATCCACAGTAAGGTGTGCAAGAAATATGTGAATTACATTTGCTTTTGAATAAGTTACAAAAAATTGTATTGCCATTTAGGAGAAAATACAGTATTGTAGTTGGTATCACTTTGCTCTTTGATACTAGCTTTGGATGAGCAAACAAAGAAGGGCAGGTGATAAATATAGGAGTATTTTACCTTCTCAGTACCTAGAGGTTAGACCTGTGAATTTTCTTTGTCTTGAATCAGAGGAAAATTTGGCTTCTGGCTCTTACAGATCCTTTTGATGTCATTTTGGTGTGCTTGTTCTGTGGCACTCTGCTGTGGGGAGCTCTGTAGAACCAGGTGTGTGAGCATAAATGACTCATTTAATGCAGATTTTTATTGTCCTGTGGCTACTTAGGTGGCTTGAAAAATAAAATAATGGTTATTAACTAATTGGAAAAGTGTGTTTTCTCTGTGCCCTGGGACTTTGGATTATAAAGAAAATCCCTCACACAGAAAATCTTTTTAATAATAACCTACTAAACCTATTAGTGAGCTTCATTGAGGCAAGAAGGTGAGTTTCCCCCTGAGGAGGATTCACCTCCAGCTCGTCCTCTCCCATATTTAGCTGCCTTGTTGTAAATGTTTGCCATGGAATTGTTGAGGGCAGGGCTGTAAATCAGGAGAGGCAGGAGCTGGGGCTGCTTTTCCAAGGTGACAGCAGCACTGCTCTGAGCTGCTGGGCTGGGAATGGCTGGGATCAAACTCCTCCCTGGGCCACAGTCTCCTCCCCTCAAATAAATGGCCTGGTTTTAATAAAGGCTGGATTTTCTGCTAGGTTGAAGAGATCAGGTTGTGTGGACCAGAGCTGAAGTAAAGGCAAGGTTTTATTGGTGTGACCTGATTTTCCTGACTGTTTTTTCTCCAGGTTTCTGGCTGATTGACTTCTGCTGGGGGTGTGGGACCCCAGGTTTTGGCCAACCTGACAGCTCACTGGAGGGCTTCTGTGGCTGCTTCAGGAGCATATGTAGCATTTCAGACTGGAAAAGTGCCTGTCCTGGAGGAGAAATTTGTTTTGCAGCATGAATGAGCAGGGGAAAAAAATGGCCATTGCAGGGTGAAGCAGATGCTGTGACAAGGCTGGGCTGCATAGGGGAAAAGAGCTCCAAAGTGTTTCTCTCTAGAGCCATGTGAGTTGTCCAGCTGTGACTTCACTCGGGGCACAGTATTGGTTGTAAAGTTAATCAAAACCTGCACTGGAGAGCAGCCAGAAGAGAGCACAGCACAGCAAAGGAGCAGAAAGCCTCTTAAAGCTGGCAGAACGAGCAGAGCTGATTGCTGCAGGGGTGCAGTGCTCTGTAAAGGTGTGTTTGGGCTCCTGCAGGGAAACACTCCAGAGGGCTGGATCTGCATGCAGGGCTCTCTCCTTGGCAGCTAAAGAACACAATGGTTTTTTTTGCCCCCACGTGGTCCTGGGTAAAATAATTATCTTAAGTTACGAAAAAAAAATCAGTGTTTGGATAGGTAGGCAGGGGAATTGTCCCCCTTCCCCTGCTGAATCCTCAGCAAGCTTGGCCATGGCCACTGAAACCAGCTCAGGACTGGCACAGGCTCCAAATATCAAGGCTGGATCCAAATATCAAGGCTGGATCCAAATTCAAGCCAAGGATCCAGGATGATGCAAGGTCATGTGGGGTCAGCAGAGTGGAAACAAATCCTCTCCTGTTTGCGTTCCAGCTGTAGCTCCATTTTCTCTTGAGTGAGATCCTGAGAGGCATTTCTTCATCTTGCTGGCATTTGAAGAATTTAGGAAAATGTGTATTTTATGCCCTCTCTATTAGTGCTGTGATATTTTAATGAGCAGCCCCTGGGAGTTGGTACTGTGACATTAGTTCTGGGTGAATGCCTGGTAAGATCTTGCCCCTCTGTGTGTGGAAAAGGTTGTTCTTGGTCTCATTGGAAATGCAGCAAATTTGTTACATTACTGACAGAAATAAAAATATTTGTTTTCTCTCAGCTTTTTGAAGAATGATCTGCTTTTATTTCTGGTGTACAAATGCATTTGTTTTCATGGTTTGTGGTTTTTTAGTAAATTGTATCTGGAATGAGCATCCCAGTCAGAGAGTTTAGATATAGAAATAAGTGTTTGCCCTTCTGTGAAGGAAGGAAGGAAGGGTGAAGGGAAGGAGTTTTTTAAAAGATTTTTTTACTTCTCATTATCTTGCTCAGCTTTTGTCAGTAATAAATTCAGTTAATACCTCTAATTGGAGCCTGCTTTGCCTGGGATGATATTTTGGGGCTATCTCCCCCAGACCTTATCTCAACCCTTTATTGGAGTTTCTCTCCCCTGTTCAGCTGTGGAGGGGAGTGGTAGAAAGTTTTCAGTGGGTGCCTGGCCACATTCCTTGGCAGTTCCACAGCGAGAGGGTTGTCACCTCTCTGGGTGACATTCATTATTAACATTAAGATTACTTATTCTATAAGCAGGTCTAAAAAAAGAATGTTTTATTTGAAAATGAAAATTTGAAATACCCTATTTTCAGGAATATTTTTTGTAAGTAGTTTTCTTTATTTTTAATAATTTTTTTTAAGTCAAAACGCTCTAAGGGCTTAGGTAATTTACCTGCCTTTTATTTAATTTTAAATTGTTCCATTAAAAATTCTTTCCTATTTTCTTCATCTGGATTGGAGTAATTCTCTGAGGTTTTTTCCTGCCCTTATTTTAATTCTAGTAGCAAATGCTTGGAAATCAGGTGCATTTATTTCCAAAAAGTGGCACTCAGTGTTAAATTTCACCTTTCTTAAAAATACTCAGTTATCTACCCAAAGTAGTAATGTCTCCAAGACTTTTTTTTAGGTTAAAAACCCCCATAAAATCACCTTGAAAAGAAGAGGTGATTTTAAATCATAAATTTTTATACCTAAAATTTTTATAAAATTTTATACCTAAATTTTTAGGTATATAAATTTTTACACCTAAAATTTATTTTGAATTTACTTTTAATTTTAGAGAGTGCAGATCACAGAGGGCAGATGTCCAGACTCTGCATGAAAATGTTGATTGCTGTGTGCCTGGCAGCTTGTAAATGCCAAGTGCTTATTAGATGTTTATGAAATTATTTTCAGGCACTTCAGCTGATGAGAAGCTTGCAAACTGAGCCTCTTTTTGAGGAAAAAAAAAAGAGTATGTGTGTGTATGTGTCTGTATGTGCATGTACATAAACCCCAAAAAGAACTTCCAAAGTCCCTGTAACTGTGACAGATCTCTGGGGATCCTTCATATTGTGTTAAAGTGTTTATGAATTTCAGAAGACCAAGCTACCATGTAAATCTTTAATGCATAGAATTTTAAATTACTGTTTAGTGAACTCATTGTAGAGGGAGGTGAGAAGAAACCCCACAGGAACGCAATATTGTTAATTTTAGCTTCCTCTCCTTATATTTTCATTTTCTTAGAAGTTAATGTGTCTCTGCTCAGCAGCAAATATACTTTAGGCCAAATAGCTGAAATGCATGCATTTGGGTGTCATGTTTGGGGACAGGAATCACAAATTTAGCTGTCTTTGTAAATGATTCTTGAAATCTTTGGTGCCTGGGTAATGAGCAGATGCGCAGCTCGGGAAAAGAGGTTGCTCTGGAATTTAGTCCACCAAGTTTGCAAATGTTGCTATAAATAAATAAAACTGCAGAAAGAAGGGGCAGGCTTTGGGCAGTTTCCCTCTGACATGTCACACAGCACTGTCACTCTGTGCCCCAGCTTGGTCCCTACAAGCTTTGGGAATATGGAGGGAAGGAAGGGAGGCTGGTTGGGCACAGAATTCAGTGATGCTTCTGTACAACCTCCTCCTTCCCACAGAGAGAATAAATATCTTCATGGAGAGCACTGCACAGACCTACACATCCTTTCTAAGGGAACGTGTCCATGAGTCAGGAATTGTGGGTGAATGTGGAGATGGGATTTGCCCCAGCAGGGAAAGGATTGCAGCAAGAGTGGGTTTGGTACAAGTGTCAAACCACTGCTCCAAACTTGTGCCTTGGTGGGGTTTGTGGTTCAGAGCTGCTTTCCTTGGAGGCCTGGCAGGCAAAGCTGGGTCTGAGACCCTTCCAGAGAGAACAGGGAAGGTAAAAAGGGAAAATCAGAGGCCACAGGAAAATAATGTTTGGGTGCTTATTTAAAGAAGATACTTGATATTTTGGGTAGAAACTTCTTGGTGATTCTTTGACTCACCTGCATGTTGATGAGCTTGCATTGCAGTTTACCTAAGCAACTCTGTCTGTATTATTCAATATATAATAGAAAAATCAAAAGAAATGTTATTAATTATCTACCTAAAACTGCAATGCTGGTTTTTTTTTCTCATTTTTTAAAAAAGAAATGGCTTGTCTGCAGAGAATCCTGCTTGCTAAATTGTGAAGTAGTTTGTAGCCTTGCTGCCAAGCAGCAGGTCATTGATTACTGAACACAGATTCTTCCCCTGCCTGTTTTTCCAAGGGAGTGGTATTATCTTAAGGATATTTGTCTAAATGGTGTGCTTTTGTTTCTGGCATTATTTCTTGCAAGCAGGGAGCAACAATATTCTCAGCATTGGTGCAAACCTCACTGTGATGGTGTTTGCAGGGGTCTTAGGATGAGGGAAGAGGTGAGAATCTGACTCCATGTTTCAGAAGGCTTGATTTATTATTTTATAATATATATTATATTAAAGCTATAGTAAAAGAATAGAAGGAAGGATTTCATCAGAAGGCTAGCTAAGAATAGAAGAATGATAACAAAGGTTTGTGATTGACCAGGGAGTCCGAGACAGCTGGGCTGTGATTGGCTATTAATTAGAAACACCCACATGAGACCAATCACAGATGCACCTGTTGCATTCCACAGCAGCAGATAACCATTGTTTACATGTTGTTCCTGAGGCCTCTCAGCTTCTCAGGAGAAAAAAATCCCAAGGAAAGGATTTTTCAGAAAACATGTCTGTGATACCTTGCCCCATGATTTATCTGTCTGTGCTTAAAGAGACCACATTTTCCTGGAGAAACAGTGGGCCAGCAAGGAGTGATCTTGTAATCAAATCACTGGTGGCTCCTCCTCCAAACCCCTCAGCAAACGTGGCTCAGGTCAGCTCACAGGCTGAATCAGTGCAGAATGCCTGAGCTCTTACAGAAGACTAAATATACCAATATATTTTTAACCTTGGAGCCCTTTGCCACACTCAGGGGAACCACTGGAAGATATTTTTCACCTCCCAAATGTTGTTTTCACTTAGCTGGCTGTGGTAGCTCTTGGATAACTGGAATGCAATACCTCCAGGCACATTGTGTGGTACCAAGTGCAGTGTGACAGTGTGACTAATGTGCATCCACAATTAAATAAAGTTCCTGGAGATTTATTTTTTCATGTGATAGTGCCAAGAGATTTCAAAGACTTTGATGCTGACAGTTGCAGGAATTGTACTGCATCCATTCTGAATTTGCCTCAGCAGAGGTGCAGTCTCCCATTTTAACCTGTTGCCTGTAATCTACTCAATTTTGATCTACTGAGTATCAGATTTAAATTGGAAATTGTTTTTTCTGACTAGATTACTTGCAGGTGTATAATACATTTCATTACTGATTCTTCACCTATCTCATTTCATGCCTACCTGAGAATGAAAGTGATTAACAGAATAGCTTACAAAAAGGCTTGTAAAAAAGTAGGGGAAAAGCTACAGACAGGAATTTAAATGAAAATTAATTTATTTCTCGTTGGAATTCAGAAAGTAAGACTTGCCTGTAGGATTATCAATTTCCTTTGCTTTTGCACCTCTTCTGACTGGGTGTGCTGCTGGGTGATTTCCCAGAAATCTCATTTCTACTTGCCTTTCCTCAACAGCCTTGGGTCCCTTGAAAAGCTGGGGACCAAAACTAAGGAGAAAAAAATGAAAGAAAAAGGGTAAAAATAATAACAAGATAGAAACAATTGCTGATTTCTGGCATATTTTTATGCCAAATTTTCCAGAGCTGTCTGGATCTGAGTGCTGAAGCAGCAGGTGTGATTCATCCCTGCCCTGCTGCTCTTGCAGCTGTTTGCAGCTGTGAATAGCAAGATCAAAATGCTGCCAGATCAACAGATGGGCCTTTATTCTTAGAAGGGATAGCTTTTAAAAACAGGAGCCAAGATATTTTAGCACTTCCAGTCCCTGCCTTGGATGAGATGGGATTAAGTGACTGCAGTTAAGATGAGCTTTACTAAAACTCAAGTGGTTCAGTAGGTTCAGGGAAATGGGGATTAGATTTGCCATGTGTGCAGTAGGTTGGAATGTGTTTATGTAAATAACTAAAAAAAAAAAGAAAAAAAAAGTCGACTGAGGAGAAAGCTGGCTGTATTTCCATTTAAAGAGTTCTCTCCTAAAGAAATGGAACTGATGTTTGTGCAAATGCTGCTGTGCAAGGCGTTGCTGAGAAGATAAGAGAATTGTGCCTTCATGGTAGAACACAACAAGTCACACACAGGGAACCAGAGTTTAATCCCATCCTGGCTCACCCTGCAGTGTGGGCTCCCTTTCTAATCCATTGTTTCTTTGTGATGGGGATAAATGAGTGGCATTAATGTTTTAGCTTCTAGCTAAATTTTGCACTGCCAATGAACCATCTTATTTCATAACAGTGCAGGCTCGTGATAGCTGCCAACTGAGGTCCTGTGATTGATGCTATTAAGTCATGTAAAATACTGCCTTCTGTTGTCAAAATGTATTTTTGTTATTGTCAGCATTTTAATGTTTCTAGGCAGAGTTTTAAATAACTGATGCAATAAAAGAAGCTTTTGGTTGAGAAATATGGTGCCCTGTGGTTGGCAGGAAGGGGATGTGACTGAAACATATTTCTGACTTTGAAATAGCAACTTCTGAGATGACAAATCTTTGTGGGAAATAGCTGTTATTCAGTTTTTTAATTGGAATTCTGGGAACATTCCTTGTACTCTTTTAGGCACCACCTGCTAATGAAAAAGCAGTAGCCAGTGAAGAATGAAATGAATTGTTAGTCTTTTCTTAAGATTCAAATCGCTTTTGGTAAAACCATGAAAAAGAAATTATTGGGAAAGCCAACAAGACAAATCTGTGGACTATGACCAGAATTTACAATCTCATTTCTGCCCTTTCCTGCAAATAAAGGATTTGGCTCCAGTTTAAGGTAATTCAGAATAGCACCTGTCTTTGAGCCCAGATGTTGAGGTAGGGACATGGTGTGTCCCTCTCCTTGTGGGGCCACAGGAGTCTCCAGCAGGGTGAGCTGGAAAAGTGATGTTCACCATGTTACAGAGCTGCAAAGGAGCATTTTGGGCTTTCCTTCTGCTGCTCAGCTCAGATCTGGGCACAGCTAATTGTGAAACCAGAAGCTGTCTTGATTTTTCAGCTTTTTGCCCCCACACCCCTCAGCTAACTTTGCCCCAGGGATCTCCAATTCTTTGTAAACTCCTGCCTGGGACCCTTGGAGAGTGACAGGAGGACAGGAAAGCTGCAATAGGTGTGGTGTGAGAGTTGCTGGGGAGCAGGGCAGGTCCCACAGCTCATGTTCCTCTTGGGGCTTGCAGGGAAGGAGAGGACCCTGGAGGAAAAGGTGACAAAGAAGCACCCTTCATTGGGAGAATTTTGAAAATCATCAGGTAGATGCACCTGAGGCAAATAAATATTTGAAAAAAAAAAAAATTTAGATACTTTTTTTTTCCTGCTGGTGAAATTGTAATGGGCATCTTCTGATCTTTTCATGTCCTGCATCCACACTGTAACTCTTTACTCACAGCTTTAGTTCATGGCTCACCCATGAAGTCACCAGTGTCCTTATTGATGACAGAAAGGCAGCAACCTTTGGATGGAAATTTCTTCCCATGAGTGTGGTGTGTCACCTCTGTGTTTGCACTCACCATTCCTGAGATGTTTTCTGACATCCAGGCCAGTAAATCTTGACAGGGAGGAAGAGCATGTGTTGAAAGACTACCTGAAGTGCCATAAATCTGACTTGAGAAATGT
This sequence comes from Agelaius phoeniceus, assembly GCF_051311805.1. Classification (NCBI taxonomy): domain Eukaryota; kingdom Metazoa; phylum Chordata; class Aves; order Passeriformes; family Icteridae; genus Agelaius; species Agelaius phoeniceus. Next base: position 6,347,394 of record NC_135270.1, read on the forward strand.
GCTGATGCTCTGCCCTGGTTTGTGCAATATGTCACATGTCAGGAAGGTTGTGGGAAGAAGCTTTCACCTTCACCTTCTGGAGCAAAGCCTTGGATGGTCAGGGTTGCTTTTTTGTAGCATCAGGTACTTGGATCTTAATGCCGATCCTTTGACTGATTAAACTCTTAATTGAGTAAAATGAGTAATAAATGGCTGCATGACCTGAAAGTTTTAGCACCTTCTTCCTTCATGTCTTTTCCCTTCATATGTCTATTTAATTTTTAAGAAATAACCTGTATTCTTTAGTTCCCCTGGTTATCCCTATCTCATTTGAATGAGCTCATTTCAATAACAATACCAGCATAGAGCAGATTAATGGAAAACCATCTCAAATACTATATAGTGCATGTGTTTGACAGTGTAGCAGTAAAGCTCCTAAAATCCTGGTTAGGCTGAGGGCTTTAAAATCCAGATATTCAGTTATACTGACATGAATGCAAAATGTTTCCACAGTGTGTGTACAAAGGAAAAGCCTGTCTGAGTATGGCATCGTCTTTCTCTTTTTGTTAGAAGTGACTGTGCATGTCCCTAAAGATTAACTGAGTGGCTGGGAAGAAATTAGGGTCTGCTTTTGTTGGAGGCTGTTTTTAGAAATAGCTCCCAGAAATTTTTGGAGAACAGAATCTTCTGAAACTTTAGCAGAAAAGAGCAGCAATCAAGTGACAAGAAATATTGTGGCAGTACCCAAAGTGGGTCACAGAGATGGGATTTTTGGGGGTTTAGTTCTGAGTTAAGCTAGAAGTCAAAAAGATGGGGTTCAGCTGGGGATGCAAGGGGAAGATTTTTGATTTCTGCCCTACCAGAGCCATGTTTGCCATTCAGTGTGATGGAGCATGTGAGTTCCATGAGCAAGCACAGCAGAAGGCAGCCAGGAAACTCATATTACTGTGGAGGGAAAAACGCATATTATTTAGTTTTGTTTTGAACTTTTCAGAGGGAATCTTTTACTTACTCTCCATTCAAAAGCCTCAAATCTTTCTCCTGTACCTTGGAGAGTTGAATCAGGAGACCCAGCAACTTGTGCAGTGCTTTTCACCATCTGGAAATGGCATCATCTTTTCTTTCTAATAATGCCCTTTCTTCCAGGCAGTGTCTGATTTTTGAGAAACCAGCTGGATAATGGTTAACCATTTACAATTAAAAGTGACTTCAGCTATTAGTGGACTTTGTTGGCCCTGTAGCAGTGATCCTGCTTTTTTAAATGGTTTTTTTAGGGCTCCTGTCATTTCACAGGGAAGATGTTGTCTAATGATCTGACAGAAAATGCTAATGCCTTTATCTCAGAGAGAAGAATCAACTTCTTCACACCACAACACCCATTAGTTGTGACATTTTTTGTGCTTAGGCAGCCAATGCAAGCACAGAGCTGCGGCCTTTGGGTGCATCCACCTGCTTTATCCCTGTGTTTGGCTCTTACTGAATTTTGGGTTTGCTGCTTGGATACCTGGGAATTAAAATCCCAAATGATTCAGATAGATCCATCATTTTTGCAGGAAATAGGTGAGGAGCAGGTGCAGACACCTTGTCCTGGTGGTGATTTGAGTGTTCATTGCTCCCAGGGGAGCTCCCTGCAGCTGGGCTGGGAGCTAATGTAATTCTGCAGCGATTTTGCGAACCCCAGTTTGCCAAGGTTCCTATTGATTTTTCAGATTCAAAAGCAATTCTCAAATATTTGCATCTGTGTGATGCTTCTTCTGGATTTTGGACTGAAAAGTGAGATTTGACTGGGCAGTTTTTTAACATTTTTGCCATCAGTGACTGGGCTCTCCCTTGCTGCTTTTAGCCTCTTGTCCTCTTTCCATGAGTGTGGCTGACTTTTTTGTTCTGGACAGTAGAGATAAATATTTGCATTTGTTTCCAAGAGGTGATAAAAGAGAATCAGGCAACATATTGTTAGAAACCTGAGCTATTGACACTTTTATGCAGCAAAGACCCTGAAAATAAAGACTAATGGGCTGTGCACAGTGAAAGTCATAGAAAATAGAAATAACTTTTAAACAGCTTCACGATAGTTTCTAGCCTGAGCCAAGTCTTTGTTTACTGTAGAACAGACAAGGAGCTTAAGAATTAATTAGCTAGTTGATATGCACAGTTCATGAATGTGTAAAGGATATTGCACTTTGTGTTGAATACCCATAGCAGGTCATAGCAAAGTTGCAGGCTGATTTGTTGTTCAGGAGAATTTTATTGCTGCCTGTCATCATGACTTGACCTCAGGATGTTCTCTGACTGCTTCCTGGAAGCTGAAAGTTTGCTCCACATGAGAGTGTTTTTCCCTTTTTGAGACTGGGCCTTTGCTACATTTGTAAAAGGTAGGAATCAAATGGCAATATTAAACTAAAAAACAAAAATCAGATTTTTTTTAAAAAAGTGATTGCTTTAAAATGAATAATTTTTGAAAAGTCTATATGTAAGGAAGAACAAGGTGTTGTATTTTTCTTTTGTGTTGTATTATTGACTTTTTCCCAAGTTTCTGTCCTTTTAAAGTGGGGAGAGAGGAAGATCCCAAAGCCTTATAAAGCAGCTTTCAGTGCTGTCCCTTACCTTCAGTGCTGTCTATCCTGCTCCAGAATGGAGTTTTTCTAATCTAAGAAAAAACATGCATTTTATGTCGACTCTTTTCCAGCAAGACCTTAGTTTGTAGTGCCATCCATGGTCATAAGGAGGATTCCCCTCCAAAGAAGAACAGCCCAAAATTTCAAGTCAATATTTGTCTATTGGATCATTCATATATTCAGTATTTTAACCTTTCTCCCTTTTGGGGCTGTGCAATAGACTGCACTTTTTTGGGTTCAGTAATCACATTGTATGCCAGGATGGGTAAACACTGGTTTTTTGGTGCAGATCTTGAAGAGAAAATGGAATTTGGATTTGATTATTTTGTTTCATTTTTTAAAAAATGGTATGTCATTTGCTCTTTTCTCACCCTCTCTTCAGTGTGACCTGAAAGCTTTCTAATCTAAAAATCAATATAATATTTAATATTTTTTTTAAGGGCAGAGACTTCTGTACTTTGAAAGCATTATCAGTGAGGCAGTATTGAACCCTGTGCAGACAGAGAAAGCAGGATACTTCTGTGTGTGACCTACATTTCTTTCCTGGTCTTCACCTCTTTATCCTTCATCACAGGCAGTGGAAAGAGCTGGAAAAGCAGCAAAAGGCATGGTGGGAGCCTGGGTCCTTGTGTTGATGCTGCGAGCTTGGCACCTCTGAGATTGCATCTCTCCTAAGGCAGGAATAACTTCTCTCCTGGTTATCTGCTGGAACAGAGCCCAAACAGGATCTGCCCCCAGGGGAAGCACAGGGCTGCCCAGGGCACAGCCTCCCAGCCTGCCCTCCACATCTCGGCCTGAAATAGGCACTGAAAAGCTCACAGAGCTTGTGTGTGTGTGTATGAGTGTTACCTCCACAAACTGGGACTCCAAAGCTCTGGAATAAGTTGAAATTAATAAGAATGAGGGTGCTAACCCCTGAGCTCAGTTAACAGCAGCAGTGGCTGAAGGTGCTGGTGCTGCCAGCCTGTTTGTCACCTCCTCTCTGCTGAGCTGTGGCCCCTCTGGCACCCCAGGCACGTCAGGAGCCATGTGAATGTATGAATATACCTGCACATCCTTGTTTTGGTGTCCTGGTTTAGCCTCCTGCTGCTGCAGCCCCAGGTTGGGTCTCACTTCTGCGGGGAGGTGTTGGCTGAGCTGCTCCTGGTCCAGAGGGTCTTCTCTGCTCCTGGGCTGTGGCCTCAAATGTTCCCTTGAAGATGTTCCTGGGTTGGTGAGCAGAAAGCTTTTTGGCTCAAGGGGACATTCACAATTGCTCAACAAGCATGTCAGAATATATTGTATTATGTAATTTGGCCCACAGTTCAACCTTTTGGAAGCACTGTCGTTTCTTTAGGAAAGTTCTGCAAACAATAGTTTTATTTTTTTCATTTGGAGAATAATCTAAAGGGCTTTTAGCAGGAGCTCTCTTCTGTCTCCTTTTGTACTGACTTTGGTGGGGAGTTTAAATTCTGAAAGCTTTATTAAAAGTAGCTTCTAGTTAAGAAAATACTTATTTTTGTTGCATATAATAATAAAGCTGTACTACTATTACTATTATTGGCTTCTTTGGCTCTGCCTAACTCCAGAGCCTAAGAAGATCAGAGTTTGCAACCCAAACTCTTCTCATGCTTTTTGAGAATTTGATGCTATCCTTTTAGTCTCTCCTAGCTCTGAAAATTTAAAATAAGTAAATAACTTTAACCAGTCCTGTGAAAATGTCATATGCTTAAAAATCATGTCATTTAAAAACAATTTAGCTTTCTTTTTTCCCCCACAATTTCAAGAATTCAGAATTTCCATGTGAAGAATGAAAAATCAACTACTAATATAGTGTGTTTTACTTAATATTTTTTGGGGTGTGTTTCTTTTGTTTTTCCCATGAAAAGCCTCTCAAATATTGTAAAACTCAAGGTAAAATAGCAGGAGAACTGGTAGCTTTGCTGTTGGTATGCTCCCAGATGACCTTGAATTTTTTTGCTACATTGTTCATTAAGTCATTAATGCTGATGCCAGCAGTGTCTACAGCAACTTTCCTGAATAAACACAATTCCTTTGCAAAGGTTTGTGCAAATGTCTGTTTACAAATAAAGAGGTAAGCAGCATGCTAAAGCAGGCTGTCAGGCTCACAAAGGTATTGATCCTGAAAGTGTTGCTGAAAAAGCACTGAAAATTAATTAAAATAATAACAAATACATGAAATAATAACAAATACATAAATGTATACATAATTTATTCACTTCAATCATTTGAAGATCAGCTCAGGCAGAAATGGTCATGGGGAGGTTCAGCAGGCTCAAGGGCAGAGCCCTCAGAGCAGCTTCTTGCAGGGAATCAGGACTCCTGGACAACTAGCCAATATGATTAAGCAGAAGCCATTTATTGTTTACATGATGCACAATTGATACATTCTAGAACTGCTGCACACGCATTTCCTGATTGGTGCCTCTGTCTTGTCCACAGGTTCTGCATGCACTTCTCAGAGTATGGGACTGGTTACAGTCCAGGTGCTTCACCACCCTCTTTTATCCAGTTCTTGTGGTCTTGGCATTCTGTTTCTCAGCCTTTTCTTTCTTAATTTTGCACAATTTATGTCTTGGTAACCTTGATGCATTGCAGAGGGCTCTGATAGGAATAACTACAAGCAGTTTGGCTGGGGCACAACGTGGCCTGAGTTGTTCAAACACATTGCTGCAGGTTGTGGTTTCTGTGTGATTTTGTGCAGTTATCCCGTGGCATGGTGTGGTGATGAACCCTCCTCCCTTGCACTCTCATTTCCTAAGGATCCAGCTGAGCATCTGCTCTGAATCCAGCGTGCAGATGATTATTGTATTTGGGTTGCTCCCAGATGAAGGAAGGAATGAATCTGACTCCATGTTCTCAGAAGGCTAATTTATTATTTTATTATACTATATTATATTAAAGAGTACTATACTAAACTATACTAAAGAATACAGAAAGGATACTTACAGAAGGCTAAAAGGATAACAATGAAAACTTGTGAATCTTTCTAGAGTCTCGACACTGATTGGCCACTGAGTGAAAACAACTCACAGCAGAATCCAATGAAACAATCTCCAAACACATTCCAAAGCAGCAAAACACAGGAGAAGCAAATCAGATAATTATTTTTTTTCCTTTTTCTCTGAGACTTCTCAGTTTCCCAGGAGAAAAATCCTGGATGAAGGGATTTTTCCAGTAAATGTGAATGCCACAGATGATGCTGCTGGGATCACTGCTGGCAGAGTTGTCCCCACTGCCACCAGAGCATGGTTTTCTCACCCTGGCTGATCCATTGCACTGCTCAAAACCTCCCTCTTGCTGCTGGAGCAGATTAAAGCCTCCCAGCAGAGCCTCCTGGGTGGCAGAGGAGACACTTTGGAGCCCCAGGCCAGGCTGGCACTCGGGACAAGACACAGCCGCCTGTGGCTTCCCAGAGCAGGGCTGGTGACGGTTGTGGAGCTCCCAAATCCCTGCAGCTGACGTTTGGGCTGGGCAAGCCAGCAAGACAGGCCATGCCAAAAGCTTCTTTGGCAAAAAGTGCATTTTCCTTGCAGCCCTGTATTTTAATTGATAGCCAAGAGGTTGTCCCTGATGTGGTGCTGGAGCATTGGGACCCAAAGGGAACTTACACTGTGAGGGCAAGGAAAGTTCACCACCATCTCAAAGAGAAAATTTCTGCTTTGGTTTTCATGTGTAAAAAGACATGGCAGTGCAATTGAAATGACCAAATATTGTGCCCTAATGTTTTTCTATTATTTGTTATGAAGTCCAAACTTTGTTTGTTGAGAAGGAAACCTTGTGCAATGTCTCAATCTCCTCACAGAGATTTTCCCTCACAGTAAAATTGTTTCATTTCAACAGAATTCTGATGGTATCAGGAAAAATATTTTTCCTGATTGTCAAAAATAAATTAATAATAGTTTTCAGTTATAATTGTCTAAGATCACTGGAAAAAGGGCTTTTTTTTTTTTTGATGTAATGGTTCTTTTTTATTGTCTGGCTCTTGTAGACATTGATAAAAACCTCCATTGACCCTAAAACCTCCATCTCAGCTATATATATTACTATATTCTAAAACCTTAAACTCTAAGTTTCCCACCATGTGATATTACACACTTCTATTCAAACTCCACACCCACAATCCCAGTTCTATAATTCCATTTTGGAAGCCTTCTCCACAGCCTCAGGTCAAATGCAGTGTTCTCTTGAGGGTCTGTGCCTTTCAGCACAGAAAGTCTGAAATTCTTAGCATCCAGGGTTCCAGCAGCTAGCATGTAAACAATCTCAGCTGTTGGTAAAATAATCTGGTTTTACATCCATCAGGACAGAATTTTGGGTTTGGAAGGTCAAGATCTAATCTGGGAAAAGTTACAGCTGAAACAAATGTGAGAACGTGTCTGTTGAAACACTTAATTTTTTCTAGAATCTGCCTGAAAAAAATGGATATTATTGAGATACCTGTGAAGAACAGGATTTAGTTTTCTGGTTTCTTAACCTTCCCTCTTTTGCAGTTTTCTCTGGCTCTCCACCATCCTTTCCTGCTGTAGTAGCTGTGGGTTTGGCAGCTGCCAAAACCACCTTTGTTCTCCCTTCCAGTGTGATCCTGGTGGTCCCTCCAGGCAGATTTCCTGGAGGATGAGCACAAAGCACACTGACCAGAGGAGCAGGCGTGCTTGGCCTCTGGGAACCAGGACTCAGGACAGGTGTCTTGTAGGTTGGCTTGTTGTCAGGGCTAGAAAACACTTGTTAATTGTTTTGCAAAACGTGTGCAATTAAGCTGCAAAGGCCTGTGGAATGATGAGATGTACGGGATACATAGGCTGTGATGTAATGATCTCATCAATGTATAATTGGGATAACATATGATGAAGGCATAGTTTTTGCCATTCTGTACAGTGAGCAAGATTTTGATATGCTACATAGCTATTTTTATAAATGCTTTGCTGAGCATTTGTATTTTTGTTCTTAGTGTATTTCACATCCTTTGGCTCATGAAATCTGTATTTTTGTGCCATTTTTCCAATTGTAAATTCTTAATGAAAAATGAAAAAAAATGACAGCATTAGGAAAACTCTGAAGTGGTGCTATCATCATACAGTGTAGGCTTAATGCTCTTCAATGGAAGTAAATTGCAGAACCCTGTGATTAGGGTGTACATTTTTTCACTGGTGTAAAAGAGATTACTGTTAATTTCTGTTAATTCTGTTAATTTTCTTATCGTATCCTCTACCAGTCATATCTGACCTTTGGGCACTCAATCTCTTGTGGTAAAACAATAATAAGTGGGAAGCATTGTACTTTTGAGAAGGAAAAAAAATGCTTTTTTTGGTATGTTAGTGGCATTGTTTTAAAGAAAAAGAGGAGGTGTAGCCCTGGGAGAGCCCTATCTGGTACTGGATAGAGTGGGGTAAAGTGCTGAAGGGTCTCTCAGCAATACTTGTAGGTGGCTTGTTGTTCCTCTTGAATCCTAGAATCATGAAGGTTGGAAAAGACTCCCGAGATCATTGGGTCCAACCTTTGGCCGAACCATCACCATGCCAACTAAACCACAGCACTAAGTGCCTCATCAAGCCATTTCTTAAACACTCCCAGGGATGGGGACTCCACCACCTCCCTGGGCAGCCCCTTCCAATGCTGGACAGTTCTTTCTGTGAAGCAATTCCTGCTGTGTCCAACCTGGACCTCTCCTGGTGCAGCTTGAGGCCATGTCAGTTTAGGAAGGGCCCCTCAGGTTGGGAAGCACTGACAGAACCAGAGGACACAGGCTCCAGCTATGTCAGGGAAGGTATAGGATATTAGGAAAAAAATTTTCACCAAAAGAATCGTAAAGTGCTGGAATGCTCTTCCCAGAGAGGTGGTAGGCCATGTCAGTTTAGGAAGGGCCCCTCAGGTTGGGAAGGATGTTGAGGTGCTCGAGCACATCCAGAGGAGGGCAACGAGGCCGGTGAGGGGCTTGGAACACAGGTTCTATGAGGAATGTTTGAAGGAACTGGGGTTGTTTAGCCTGGAGAAGAGGAGGCTTAGAGGTGACCTCATTGCTCTCTACACCTTCCTGAATGGAGGTTGTAGACAGGTGGGATTGGTTGTGGGATCTCAGCACATCGTTCCCGATGTCCAGAGATGCCAGGAGAACCCTTGGGGGTCTCGAAAATCCTGGAATGTTGCCAAGAGTGTTTGGTGGCTTGATTTTGATCCATCCACAGAAGTAACAAGAGTTTGAGGACAAGAGAATCACTTTAGAGTAAAAGGTGTAAAAGAGACACATTTAGAGGGTGAGATATAGACTTTAAGGTTTTTGGTACAGGGGGGTTATGGAGACAAGATGGAGGGATCAGGGCGTGTCTTGTCCTTCTTCTTTCTTCTTCTTGTCCTCCATCTCCTGTGATGATGTTGGCACTTCGAGATTGGTTTATGGTGAAGGTGCACTTGCTAACATGGGCGAAAAGCATTGGGAAATAAAGGTAAATATTGTATACGTAGGTTTTAGTATAAAAAGACATGACCGCCCCGTGGGTGGTCAGAGAGTGCCTGTGACTGCTTGCAGATCAGACCTCTGTTGGGCAGACAGAAAATTTTGTAGATAAGAAATAATAAACAACCTGAAGACCGAAAAGCTGAAGAGTCCAGACTCGTCCTTTGAATCGCGTGCCACCCAAGAACCACCCTACCCGTGTCGGGGCAGAGACAGACAGCCGGACCAGACAATTGGTCTCTTCCACCAGGCAGCACTGACAGAACCAGAGGACACAGGCTCCAGCTATGTCAGGGAAGGTATAGGATATTAGGAAAAAATTTTTCACCAAAAGAATCATAAAGTGCTGGAATGCTCTTCCCAGAGAGGTGGTAGAATCACCATCTCTGGAAGTGTTTAAAAAAAGATTGGCCATGGCACTTGGTGCTATAGTCTAGTTGAGATGTTAGGGCATAGGTTGGACTCCATGATCTTAGAGGTCTCTTCCAACCTCATCATTCTGTGATTCTGTGTGATTCTATGTCCTCTCATCCTGTCACCGGTTGCCTTGGAGGAGAGGTCGATCCCCACCTGTCTCCACCCTCCTGTCAGGCAGTTGTAGAGAGTGATAAGGTCACCTCAAGCCTCCTTTTCTCCAGGCTGAACACTCTCAGTTTACTCAGCTGCTCCTTCAGACCCTTTACAAGTTTTATTGCCCTTCTCTGGACTCATTCCTGAGGGGCCCAGAACTGGACACAGTGCCCAGTACAGGGGGACAGCCACTGCCCTGCTCCTGCTGGATATTTCTGATCCACACCAGGTGCCATTGGTCTCCTTGCCCACCTGGGCACACCCTGGCTTGTATTCAGCTGCTGTTGACCAGCACCCCCATCTCCTTTTCCCTTTCCAGTCACTCCTCCCCCAGCCTGGATCACTCCATGGGGTTGTTGTGACTCAAGCACAGGACCTCGTACTTCACCTTTCTGAACCTCATCCTGCTGGCCTCATCTCATGCTTCCAGTGTGTCCAGATCCCTCTGCAGGGGCCTCCTACCCTCCAGCAGTTCAACACTCCAGCCCAACTTAATGCTGCCTGTGAACTTCCCAAGGATACCCTTGATCTCCTCACCCAGACCATCAATAAAGATAATAAACAGGTTGGTTTATTATCTTTAAATATTTTTTATTTAAAGATAATAAACACTGATCCCTAATGACTGTCCCCAGCTGGATGTGGCACCATCCCCACCGCTCTCTGGGCCAGTTCTCAACCTTGCACATGTCCAAGGCATGGCCTGCCAGCTTTCCCAGGAGAATGTTTGGGAGACATTCTCAAAGGCTTAGCTGAAGTGTTTGTTTGCAAGTAATTGTATTTCTCACTGTCTGATTTTTTATAGGGTATCTTTGGAGGTACTGTCCCTGAGGGCTGATTGATTTAGGGCTGTATAAAATCCAGATTGTTTATGTTTGGATTTCTGCTGTGCTTTATATGGCTACAACTAGTCTTATATAGGTATTATTTTATTCCTAAAATTTAGCCTTTACAGTACTTAATAGCAGTTGGGGACTTTTTTGTCATTTTTTTGGGTGTTTTTTTCTTTTGGTCTTTTTTTTTTGTCTCAAAAATGAATAATTTAAGCAACTTGATTGGAAAATTGAAATTCTGTCCTCTGTATGCTGAAGGTTATGAAAAGATACATACCTGACATATAATGGGGAAGATGTCTTTGTCAGTCATGCAATAAAATTTCTGAGAGTGCTCTTTATCAGCTTCGCTTTTAAATGTTATCAATCCAGGTGATCTGTAAGTAATGCAACCAAAGTTGAGACAACAACAATCTTCTGTTGTTGAAGATGCCTTTGAGCTGATATTTTGTATTGACTCAGAAGTGGCAGAAGGACATTGTTAGAGTGATGAAGGGTGATGAAGGTGATGAAAGACCTTGAAGGCAAGATGTGAAGGAAGCGACTGAAGTCCCTTGGCTTGCTCAGCCTAGAGAAGAGAAGGTGAGGGGTGCCCTCATGGCATCCTACACCTCCCTCATGGGGACCCTCACTTTATTTAAGGGGAGAGGTGAGGGTCCTTATCACGCCTTTAGGTGTGCACAGAAGTGCTCAGAAATGTAGAAAACATGGTTTTCTCCAAATTGGACTGATTTTTAACTTCCTGCTCTGGCATATTGGAAATGTTCCTCATTATTGTTAATGAAAAGGTGCCTCATCAGTGATGGCTGTTGTAATGAGGTTACTGCTAGATGGATTTTGGGATGGTTGCAGGTGGTGGTTCATCAGTAGGCTGAGATATGAAAGAATAACAGGTAATCTAGAGGCAGGAGGAGCAGCTACTGGTGTGTACCAGCAGTGGCTCAGTGCACAGTGCATGCTGTGGGGAGCTCTCATTGTGGCTTTCCTGTTGATTTGAATTGGTTGTCTCCTCCTTCATCAAGTGTGCTCAGCTGTTGATAGATTTAGAAGTGCAACATTTTCCTGCCTGCCCTTTTTTCCATGATGCAGTCCTGGTTTGCACAGTTTTTGATAGGGAGCTGTAGTGCTTGGGGCTATCCTAACAATTCTCAAGCACAGAGTACATCCTTCAGTTTCAACTCCTTGTGTTGTGTCTGTCTGGTTCCTACCAGGATGCTGAATTTATGGCAGTTTGAAACAGATGCTGGCAATCAATATCTTTCCATAGGCATAGAATGAAAGAAAATCTGCTGCAGTGGAATGCAGCATCACACATAGGTTGCAGCAAATTGTGTAATTTTCTTAATGCTTCAGTAACTCGGGAGCTTGACTTCATTAATGGGCATGAACAGAGAAGCTGGCAGTTGGTAGGGAATGGAGGGAATAAGAACTGAAGGACTGGAATAAAGAAGTGGCTAGAGGATATTTTTATTTGGTGTTTTATCTTCTTTGCAATATTTGAACTTTTCTTCACTTCTTGTCAATATGAGGTAACATCAATGCTTTTTTGAGGTTTATGTTGTCTCTTTGCTTGTAATCATTCTCATTAAACCAATGTGTGAAGAAATGTGTGAAGAATGGTGCAGTCTGTGAGAGGATTGATGCTGACAGGTTTTGCTGTTTTGGAAAAGTAGAAAACATTGACTTGCTCAAGTCCCCTTTAGGACTTGTGCTAGATTAGTTCTAGGACTAAGTGCTAAAAGAAATCCCACATGAAGGCTTTGCAGTCATTTTTCAGTTCTGGTGAAACAAGACAGTCAGAGGTGCAACAGGTTGGGTAATGATGACTTCACCAGCAGAGATATTTAAGCTGCAGGTTGCCTAAATTCTGGTTTTGCAAAGCACATCAGCTACTTCTTAATTTCAGGCACGTGTTTGAATCCAGTCTAGCTGAGCAAAATTCATCTCATCTTCTTTCCTACCTTCTGTTAAAATCTGCCAGACTCACAAGGAAGGAAAAGCCACCAAAACACAGTCTAGAACACAATGTGCCTTCCAACACAGGGTGGAGCATGGAGAGTATCAGAAACCAGGCCACACCAGTCTCCAGTCCCCCTGAGGACACATCAGCACCCAAGGCCCAAGTACAAAAATGTCCCTTCGGTGCTGCAAACCTCTCCTCATGGGTCAAGTTCCCTGGTGGACTCTGCAGCCTCCTGTCCAGCCTGCTGACCTTCTGGAGCAGCTCCATAAAAGTGGATTGGGCTCCCTGTTCCCCTGCTTGTCCCTCCTTGCTATATGTAGCCCTGTGTCTCCCTCCCTTTGCTTTTCTCAAGATCAGCTGTGTACAAGTTAACCTGTGTTAAGTGGAAGGTCTGGGGACTTTGGTTGCTTGGAGGGCAGAGCTCCATCCTGGAGCTGCTTCTCTAAACCAAATTGTTTCTGGAGACTATAAGTATTCTTGCATCTCAGTGAAGGAGATAGTAATGGCTGTTTTTCACCATGGCTTAATAAAATTCTTAAATACAGGGATAAAATGGGAGATCTCGCATTGTTTTGGGTTTTCTTTTTTTTTTTAGAGAGAGAAAATGCTGAACATAATTCCAGCACATTCCTGTGGAATGCACACGGGAACCTGAAGGAGCTCTAATCATCTACTGTGGCCTGTACATATGGAGGATGGTGGTGTAAAAACTTAGGAGGAAAGAAAACTCCAGAAAGAAAGAAACTTAGCTTTAAATATGTGCAGCATGACCCATTCTCCTCCCTTGTGCTATAAGGTCTCTTGCTGCTGGCTCCTGTCCATGTGGGCTAATCCCAGTTGGTGCTGTTGGGTCTGCTGACCCTTGGGTTCGTGGGTGGCTGGAGCCAGTGTCCAGCCCATTTTATGTGTCTCAAGATCTGCTCTGCTTGCTTTTCCACACCATTATGTTGAGTTATTCATGGGGCCGTGGAAGAGGTTGGCATCCCCTGTGTCTGATCCAGATGTGCTGCAGCTGGAGGGAAGGATTTAGCTCCATGTTTTCCCTCTGCTTGGCTATACAAGGGGACACAGATTGGCATGGTACCAAGTGCCAGGACTGAGGTTTGATCTATTGTTTTGATGTGGGGGAAGGGAAAAAGAAACCCCACCACCTTAAATTTTACCCTTGAGTGAATCTTAATCTTTGAATTAGTACAAATGTGAGTGTTCCCATTCTGTGATTTTAGGATAACTGTAATCATTTCAAGAAAACAAAGCCTAGGAACATTATGGTGTGGAATGCTGAGTAAACTGGTACTTGAAATGATATGTTGAGCATCTGCACATGTCAAAAAAAAAAAGTGTTTAATGTCCTATTTTGTTTTGGATCTTGCCCCCCTCTCCTCTTGTTCATCCCTGTTTTATTTTCTTCCTTTTGTGCCTGTAATTGCGCGCGTTATTAGAGCTGGCAGGATGAGCACCTCCAGATGCATCCTGCAGGAACACAGCCAGTGCTGACTCTATTCCCATGTCAGACTGCATGCCAAGGCAGTGAAGCTTGCTTGTCAAAACCCATTCCCTTTCTGCACTGCTTCTAACCTCATCTTCTCACACAGTGTTTTGACACAGGGTGACTCATGATAACCTCAAGAATTGTCCCAAGCTTAAGGATGTGTCTTTTAGTATGTTGAGACATCGCTGGTAAAAGTAGGATTTTGGAATAGCATGGCCAAGGCAGCTTTCCTTATTCTTCTGTCAGATGAAACAAGTTGAGGGGTTTAAAATCTGTTGTGTTGAACCTTTCACTGGGTTTCATGTTTGTGTTGGTTTTTTTTTTTTTTGTAAATCTTCTCTGAACTTTTATGCACTCTGAAAAAAAATAACAAAAAATTCATTTGTTTTACCAAACTTAATGCATTTTGTGTTGGGATTTGTAGCAACAAGATAACAACTCTTCATTTGGGGGAATGCTCATTTTAGTTATTATTTTACAGGTGTCAGGCAACAGCATGTCAATGATGCTCCTTCTGCAGGATCTTTTCCTAACTGGAGATCTATACTATCACCAACACGGCCTTCCACAGAAACCAAGACTCCCTCAGTAGCTGATCTTTCCCTGGGACAGACTTTGGAGAACGCAGACTTGCTTCAGATGATCAGAACAACGCTGACTGGCGCCCGTGCCAGGACTTTGGATCAGATGCACCTGTCACCTTCCCTGTACCAGGGCAGTGGGAGCAGTGCACCCCAGGAACCCGCTGAGGTCTCAGCCGAGTCGCCTCTGAGGCCGTCGTCTCACGATGCAGATGACACAGCTGCTCTAACAGGTTTGCCTCAGCTTGGTATGTTTGCCACACTGCCCACCACACCACCAGTGACACATTTGGGTACAGCTGTGCCATCCCAGCCAGTGCCATTAGAAACCACCTCCATTTCCAGAGAAAGCACATCAGGATCAGACATGCTTGCCGCTGTTCCATCACCATCATTCTCCTCATTGGTAATCCAGTCACCTCATGCCATTAACTTTTCTAAACCAGCTGTACTGCCCATCCAAGTGCCTTTGTCTGCAGATCCTGAAGGTTTCCTCAGCACAGATTCAGCTAGCTCACAGGTTAGTGAAAGCAGGAATAGTGCTCTAAGCATGGTGCATTCCAGTGTGGTGAATCACAGAAGGGTCCCAACTTGTTTATGGGGGCCATGCTTTTCATTGGATCAACAACAGTGCATTTCACAGAGTTAGTGGGAAGGGACCTCTTTGTCATCTGTATATTCTGATACTCCTGGGTAAAAATGCATCAGTCGTCCCTGACAGTAATTTTCAAAAGTTTGTCATGATTCCTTGATGAGAGTATGTAAAATGTCTAATTTCCAAAAGTTTGTCATGGTTCCTTGATGAGAGTATGTAAGATATCTCTTCTACTGGGGCCATTTAGGGCAGCACTGACTGGCAGAATTAGTGGTACCACTCTTCTGTCATCATCAGTTTTTCAGGATAAAGCAGCTGTTCCCACATCAGTCTTCCATGCTGCGGGTACTCCACATCTAACACCGCCAATGAATCACCCTCAGTCTTTCACGGCACTGACTAATTCCACTACAGCCTCTCACCCTGCACCTTTCATGTCAACAGCCTCCAAGAGCTCAGCTGAGGTCTCCAGCTCAGCACAGAGCACAGAGTCCTCCCTTTCGCTGCCAATATCACTTTTTCCAGATGCAAAGCACGCTCGCAGTGCAGTGCTGCCAGTAGGAGAATTTAGAAGCAAAACAGATTTTCTCTTTAGAAATGCAGCACACTCCTCTCCAACAAGCCCAAGGTCTCCCTTGCTAATGGAGACAAACGAGGTGTTTACTGGGGCAGCACGCACAGCCAGTCCCAGGGTGGCAGCAGCCAACCAGGACAGGCTGCAGATCCCTCCCTCTGCTGCCTCTGAATCAGAATTTTGCAGAAATTGGACTGATGGAACTTAACAGGCAAATAGCATGAGACTCCCAGCTGCTTCAGCCCTGATCTCCCAAATCCTGGTGGCTTTCCTGTGGCAAGGACAGCTCAAGAGCCTTTCACAAGAGGAGTGACAGCAAAGGTGTCCGTGAACTTTAATGCTAATAATGTTCTGCATTATGGAACTCAGCTTCACAAAGTTTCTCCAGGTATCCAAACTTGTGCACTCGTCACAGGATCAAGGATACTAGACACTGTTTTGGAGATGGCCATGATGACTCTTGATCTAGCTGCAGTGCCATTAATTACTTCCCCTGTATGCCTTTCCAAACCTGAACCTGCTACCACAAATACTTCTGCCACTACTGCTTTTGTGACTACCCATCTTCCACCTGGAGATGCAGAAAGTTCAGATGTAACTGCAAATGAAGACAGAAGGATGAGAGTACCCACTCATGTGACCCCACGTGCAGAATATTAATCTTCAAGAGCTTTAAATCATTTAACCTCTGGTCAGGCTTTGCATTCAGTTGATAAAAAGCCACTCGCCTCTGTCATGCCTCCAGCGTGGGGTATGCTGCCATCACTTGTTTCCATGACAACAGTGATGGGCAGCCACAGTTCTGGCTCTTCCAGGATTTTGAATGCAGACTCTGAAAGCAATTTAGATCCTGTCAGCCTTCCCAAAGTTGTAACTTCAGTTTCTACGTGGACCAATAAAGCATTGCTGTCTGCAGCTGGCATTAGTATTCCTTCGGTAAAAACTTCAGTCCAAATGGAATAAAGGGAAGTTACTCCAAGTACTTTTCCATTGGAAGATGAGTGCTGTGCACCATACTCAGTAGTGTCAAGTCTGCAAAACAAAATTAATACAAATCACCAGCCTCTCTTCTCCACCTCTTCAGCAAACTATACATATACATCCTATAGTCAAAACATTTCAGATTTACCCTTTCCTGAAAAGAATAACTTTTCAGAATTTGATGTAGATGCTCTTGCACTGAAAACATCTCCCGTTCAGTATTCATCCATTGCTACTGCATTGACAATGCCTGACACTCTGCAAAAAAAAGCAAGGAAACATGGCTGAAAACATTGCTGATTTCTTCTGTGTTGGAGATGTTCCTATCAGTATACCTGAGAAAGTACCTCTCCATTTCCATGTGCCTCCTGTTAATGCTGCAGGTGCTCTCCCTAGCTCTCTAGAATCCCAAACAAGTGATGCTGGAAAGATTACTGATGGAAACATTAGGCACAGCACCGGTGTTGGTTTTTCAGCCCACTGACAGCTTGACTACTTCAGCCCCAAACAGAAGCAGTGTCACCCTCAGCACACTGCCAGCCCAGTCCCCCTTCCCTCTCACCAAGCCTTCTGGTTAAGAAGGCTGAACTCTCTCTCAACTCTCTTGAATGTTTTATCTGAGAAGACACTGGTTCTGGGAATTTTCTAGAATTTGCAGACAACCAGTTGAGTCCCCTGGTTATTTGTTTATGGCTGATAAATATCCAGCCACATTCAGTGAGGAGGAGTGGGACACAAGTGCTACAAGTCATAGTCTAGCTCCCAGTAACATATCTAATAAAGCTACCAAGGGCATCCCATTGCAAACCCCTACCACCAGTGCTCTGCAGTCAAGTCATCATAACTTCTGTCCATGCATCACCAACACAGATAGAGTCTCCTTTTTTGTCAACAACCAACTTTACCCATTCTGTTCTTGCAGTGTTATCTGGAGTATCTTCTGGTGCAATACCTACAGTAGAAACTTCAGAAGCAAAACCACTAACAAGAAAATCATCTCCAGCTTCACCAGTGCCAGCTTCTTCCTTCTTTTCTCTAGGCACTGAAAACACCCCTCTGCCATCCGTGATGGCTTTAAGCACACCGATCCTGACACTAACAAAAAATAACACTGCCACAAAACTGGCACCGGATCTGAGCTCAGTAGGAACACAGGCAGATTTTCCTTTTGCAACAAGAAACGTGACTGCCTCACCTCTGGACACGCCAGCTCTGCTCATAACCCCCAAGAGCAGCACAGCCACAGCTTCCACACTCGCACCCACAGCCCACGTACCAAGGCAGATAGAAACAACAGTAACTGACACCCAGAAGTTCCCGAGCTCAGACATCACCAAAAGGCCAACCCCATCCCCACTGACAATGACGGCAGCTTTGACATCTATTACAGCATCAGCGAAAACAACTAGGCTCCCCCCTCCTGCCGTGGAACTCAGCCCTGCTCCTCCCGGCACCACGGCAGCCGCCGCTTTCGCTAACATGACGGCAGCTCCCTCCCTGGATTGCCGGCTCTCTGCCAACATGATGGTGAAAACAGGTACGTGCAGCCTCTGCTGAAGGGCTCCCCTGTGTCTGTGAGGTGTGAGACACACACCCCAGTGTCCAGGAACGTGGGGCAGTAGTGATTGATCTGCTGTGCTGACGAATCAGATGGGTATGGACAAGGTTGTTAGTTGGAAATGGTGTTGGCTTTGCTTGGGTTTTGACATGAATGTGTCAAATGAAGTGGTGAGATCAGGGGTCACTGCAGGACCACCTGCAGTGGAGGGACAGCCCTGTAAGCTGGGATGGTTTGGTGCCAGCTTCACAGTGAGGAGTCTGTGCTGCTGGAGAGGACAGTGCAGTGACCTGCCTTGGTCCTCAGCCCTGCTTATGCACAAAAATCTAATTCTGTTCCAATATGAACTCCTTATTCTATCAGTACAGATCCATGTGAAATTATGTTTAGCATTTAGAGTTGCACACTTCAAAATGGGAGGATTTTGAGTTTTCCATGGCTCTGGCTTTTTTTCATGGGCAGCTTCTCCTTAGCTGAAAGAACTCTGAACTAAAGGGGCCTGGAGAGGTACCTTGCACAGGCTTCTCATGGACTCCTTGTGGCAGCACAGCACCAGAAGATGTGTGTGTCTGGGAGATCTCAGTAAGGAATAGGTGCAGAAAAGAGTTTGGGACCTTGCATGATGCAGGCTACAGTGAAATAAGCAGCTTTTGGACCTAATGTGTGTTTGTTAGCTGCTAAATATCCCCATTTAGTATGATGAGTACAACAGCTCTTTCTAAAGATAAAGGTAGCTTGTGTACAGTATATGATTGAAAGTACTCAAGCACAGCTAAAAAACTCTTCCTGAAAATGATAAGAGAAAAATAAGATAGTGATAGGTTTATTAAAGAAAGCATAGAGATGCTTTCTAAATAGAAAATAATTGCAGCAGTGGAGCAGCAGATTTCTTTTATGTAACTGTGGCCATGAAGACGTGAAGCCTGCCTGTGCAGCTCTGGCTCAGTCCCCTGGGAATGCTGTGCCAGTCTGTCCTCAGGCAGTGAGTGGCCTCATGCCTCCTTGGAGAGGCAGCATGGCAAAGACTTGTTGTTGCTGCTAATGAAATTGCATTTGTTAGACCTTGCTCTGGAAACGTGGAAACAATGGGCTATTGCCATGGGATGAATAGGGAACTCAGGAGCTGCTGAGCCCCTGCAGTTCTTGTCTTTGGAGCTGCTGCTAATCCCGGCTGCTTTGATGATCCCTGCACAGCCAGCCCAATGAAAAACAATTAAAGAAAGCAAACAAGACTGTGGTGATGTCTCAAACCACCCTGTGGCTTTTGTTGCTCCACAGTTCTGTTTCTGAACACAAGGAGGATGATGATCAGCAATGCCTTCAGGGACAGTGTGAGAAAAGGCCTCAACCAAGTGCTGAGACAAGCTTTTAACCAGAATGTCAGTGCTCAGGTAAGCGTGCTTGGCTTTCCCTGCTTGATTTCACCAAAACAGCTCTCCCACCAAAGAACCACAGCTGCCTGCAGCCCCAGTGGTGTCCCTGGATGCAGGAAGCCTCTTGGAGGGGAGCTCTGATATTTTCCTATGGAGAGCAGGCAGAGGTGGCACCCACTCTGGTCTCTAAAAATATGAGAAATACTCCAAAGCTTTTAGCAGTTTATTTGATGAAGAAGAAGAGAGAAATGCAAACTTCTTTTTAGTGTGCTCTGGGAAATGACTACTGACAGCAGTTTCCTCTTCCCCCTGCAGCTCAGAAGTGACTTCTGCTCAGGGGCAGCCAGGTGCTGCTGTGCTCAGCCTGGATCAATGGCAAGAGCATGGCTGGTAAATGGGATGTCAGTGCTGTCAGTCCACTCCCTGCTCTGCAAACCCAGTACCTGACAGGTGCAATTTCACAGGAAGAAGAATCCCAAGCAGGGAGAAAGCATGTTTTATTGAAAATAAATGGAGGTGATGTGTTCATCACTTTGCAGCTAAATTGCATGAACCTCTGCACTGCTGTGTGTGGGAGCAGCATTGGGTGGGCTGCCAGGGCCCTTTTCCTTGGGACACAGCTTCCTGTGCACTCAGGCTGGGCTTTGTGTGGGGTCCAAGCCTCTGGGAAGGAAAAAAGTAATTTTTCTCAAAACCGAGGTTATCAAGTTGGCTTTGTTCCTCACGCTTTATTGCTGCAAGTGTGGAGGATGTCATTGCTTTGGGCATTGTGGGCTCCTTGGCAGCAGCAATAAACACTGCCAGGTTTAGTCCCCTACCTTTTTACAAGTTGAGAGAAGCTGCCACCTTCTAACAGAGGAAACCATCTAAAACTTAGTGAGGAGGACCAGTTCCAGGGCTAAAGCTTTTTGGAAAATACTGAATTTTGAAGTAAAACTCAGCTCATGTTTTGGGTTTTGACACACAGTGTGTCCATTCTTGTGGTTTGGCATTTCCACTCATATAGGTCTGCTCATAGACTTAACCATCTGGGACAGTACAGGAGAACAGGAGATAAGAGACAACCCAACCAAATATTGGAAACTTTTGTCTTTCAAAAAGTCAGTGAACAGAGTAGGAGCTGAAAGCTCTCTGTGTTTTTCCATGTATATGTAAAATGTCCCTGTATCTGTGCATGGATGAAGGGCCAGCCTAACCTGGAGCTTTGCAGCTGTGGTAGCAGTTCTGCACTCCTTTAATTCGGAGCCCATGCTGCGTGGGCTGAGCCTAAAACTCTCTGAGCAGCTCTGCTATTATTGTGTCTGTCGCTATTGTATTGAGGATGGATGAATAAGGTGACACATGGACTCCAAAATCTCAGAAGGCAAAAAGCTATTTTATTAAAAACCACACACTTTTTGTAGACAGCTACAATACAGGTGGACCTGATTGGTCCTCAATCAATATCCCTCATACCATTGGCTAATGAGGCACACCACCCTCTTGTAAATATCTTACGAGAAAACAACACCAGCTACAAAATTAAGAATTGTTTTAATTCCTTCTCTGGACTTTCCCAAAACTTCAAAGAGCAATTCCTGGGTAAGTTTATCTGACTTTCTTCTCTGACCGGTTCTCAGCATCCATACCGTGTCTGATATGACACTAACTGATCCCACAGGGTTTATAGGGGATTGCAGGATAAAAACTCTGCAAGGGACACATATTCAGGGTGAGAAACCCCATCAAACAGCTGTCACTGTTTAGTAAGAAATGACATAGAGTCATCAGAAAGCTGAGTGGCATAAAGCACTCATCTTTACTTCTTTTATATGCTCTTTTATACACTGTTCTGATACAGGTGGACCTGCTTGGTCATTCAATCAATGCATTTCACTTGATTGGCTAATTAACAAGACACCCATTTATATAGACAATCTTATGAGAATAACAAGAAAACAGACGTTAGGAAAACAACACCTGCAGGTTGTTTTTAATACCTGGATATCATTGTTTATTTTCGACTCCCTAAAGTCTCCCTGGCTGATTCTGGGAAAACTTATCTAGTTTTCTTGCTCTCTACCAGGCTGTCACATCCACAAACACCATCTGAACTGCTGTTGGTTTCTCTGGGTCTGGATTGAAGGCACTTGAGACTATAGTTCATGTTTGGACTCAGGTGTTTATTATTTCTTATCAGTAAAACAGTCTCATTAGAAGGCACAAAATGGGCAACAAACTCTTGTTACAAGGTCTTTTAAGATTAACTATCCAGTTAAGAAAGGACACCTAGATTATTTTCCCTTTTAACCCAATAACTGATCCCAAAGAGATCATGTTCCTGCCCATTTACAGAATGCCACCCAAACCCATGAAGAAGAAGAAGCATGAAGAAGAAACCCAAGATGACACCCTGTGCCCTTCATCTTGCTTCCATCCACAACATACTAAAAATACCAAAACCTAAACTTCTCACCAAGTGATACACCTACACTACTCTCTATAATCTATTTCACACTTTTGTGGATTCCAGTCTATCTTGAAGTCTGGGAAGCTTTCTCCATGAATGAGGGTCAAAGTCAGTGCTGCCCTGGGGGTCAGGCCACCTCAGAAATATTCCTGGTGCCCTGGGTTTCCGCAAACAGCGAGCAAAATAATAATAATAATAAAAAAAATAAAAACAACATGCTGCCCTGTGTGTTTTAGGTTGAAATCCTGGAGCAGTCGAGTAACCTGACCGTGGGTTACTACGTCACGCGGGGCAGGCTGGTTTACACGCCGGCTGCCGTCGCCGAGAAGCTGCTGGCCTACGGCCTGGGCAACGCCACGGCTGACATGAAGCAGCACGTGCCACACCTGCAGGCCCTGGTGGCCCTGGCCCTGCCCTGGCAGCCCCTGCCTGCCTACCACTTCCAGCTGAAGACAGGTGAGTGAGGGAAACCTGCCTGGGCTGGGTGTGTGCCCATGGTGCCCTTTCTGGGCAGTGGGGTGGCAGCAGGACAGGCTCTGCTGTGGGGTCAGGCGTCCTGTGGGCACCCCTGGGCTCGGCTCTGCTGCCAGGGCATTGCTGTGAGGGTGATGCCTTAGGGTAATAGCTTTTTTATATTTTTCATATATGTGTAACCCTGCAATTCATTAGTGTGTAACTCTAAACTCCATATAAAGTGTTAGCTACTATTCTCCCAGTTGGGTCAGGCAGAGCAATTCCTCTCCAGGCCTGGGAATTAAGGATACCCCTGTGGGCACCCCTGTGCTCTGCTGTCAGGGCACTGCTGTGAGGGTGATGCCTTGGGGTTTTAGCTTTTAAATTTTTCATATATTTGTAACCCTACAAGTCTTTAGTGTGTAACTCCAAACTCCATATAGAGTGTTAGCTATTGTTCTCCCAGTTTGGTGAGGCAGATCAATTCCTCTCCAGGCCTGGGAATCAAGGACATCTCACTGTCTCAGACCCCAGGAGTGAGTTGGGGGCAGCAAACTGGGGGGAAATGACTTCATTACCTGAAGCTGTAATTGGAAGATTAACCCCCAATATGCAAATGGACTTATAAAAGTATAAACTTTTATAAGTTTATAAAAGTTTATAAAACTATAAAGCTTATAAAAGTATAAAACCCAAGACCTGTCATCCATTTTTTTGGGTGTAGCCCCTGAGGGGGGCTTTGTCTGCCTGAAATGTACCTGAAGGCCCTTCAATAAATACAACTGCATTTTTTTCTTTAATTTTGTCTGGCCTCTGTTTTTAGGTAGTCCCAAAAAGGCATCAAGGGGATGTGGCAGTGCAGAGTAATTATGGGGCACTGTAAGATTAGAAGAGGGCAGAATGCTCTGAAATGATATATTAAATGATAAAAAAATATTTCCTACATGTGTGCTTACAATGTTTGTATACACATACTTACAGCAGTTACAAGTACATTTTTCCTAGAGTGAAAATAAAACAGAATGAGAATCAATATTATGATTTATTATATTTTGCAGGACCAGATGACCTGCAAGATTTAAGATTATAACTTGTTTTTTAGAATGACTTTGCTTATTGCCTGGCTCTGAGCAAGTATATGCACGGTGAACAGGCCTTACTATCTTCTATATCATTGCAGAAGCAATCTCCATTTGTTTGTGGAGAGTGTCAGCTCTAATAATGCAATTTAATTCTTACATTTTGTCTTAATTAAGGCAAATTTAGTGCAGTTCCTGAAGTGGCATTATCTTCACCTGCTTAATGTGTAAATTAATCATTTTGTTCTTGGTGCTGCAACAAGAATACTTTGTCCACGTGCTAATGCCTTCTTTTTTTCCAGAGCTGCAGTTTGTGGGTCAAACAGACAACATTCAGTCATGCAAATTTGTTCAGACCATGGAACAGCGGCTCCAGAGAGCATTCCAGGATGCTGAAAGAAAGGTCCTAAACACCAGCAACAACTTAACTGTTCAGGTACAGTGTTGTGTACTTTGCCTGTTGCCAATCTCTTCTGGTTATTCTTTGCCAGGTGTATGTTTTTATTCCAGCACAGTGCCTTTGCTAGCCACTGTGGAAGGAAATTTATGTTTTCATCTGCAATAAGATCGTTTATGCATTGCAGGAAAACTTACAAGTGCATGATTTATGGAAGGCTTTTCATGAATTGGAGTTTTACCGCTTGCACTTCAGTCATATAAATGAAATTCCAAGTATAAAAACACAGTCTTCCAAATTTATGTTTTTACTGAACATGTTATTCTGACACATTAGTTGCTTTCAGTGAAGCTATTCAGGTATAAAGGCACAGTTGTTTTTGAGATCTGAAATAATGGAATAGATTTCTTTCTCTTGGTATGCATTTCAGTTTCATACTCACGGAGCACAAATTCACCACAAATTTTTACACACCTTTATATGTATAGTGGGCCAACACTCTTACATTCTATGCCACACTTCAGGACTAAAGAAATTATCTTCTGGGCAATATTATGATATGTTTTTGATTTTTGATAAAACTCTGTGTATGGATTGTGCTCCTCAGAAGGAGAAAATTTTGCCATTAGTGCTCTGCTAATTATTTTGGTGCTGTTTCTTGTGAGCTTGAGCTCAAAGTGGTGGAGCTCAGAGAGGCAGCAAAGCACAGGGCAAGAGAGGGCCTACCACAATAGGTACAGGGATTATCAAGTTTTTCAACAGCTGGACCTGTGGCATTGAGGTGAACTTCATGGTGCTTGATTTGCTTGTGGTGGAAGTGGCAGATCTCACAAAGCACCTTAGCAATTTTGGAGAGTCCTAGGAGAAGGTGGTGGCTGTTTTTGTGGATATTGCCAATTTAAGGAGAGATAGGATGGAGTCCTGGTGGCAACATATAGGCTGGGAAGTAAGAGGCTCGAGGGTGTGAGTGATCTTCATGATAATTTTTTTTTAAAGTTATTCCAGTATCATGCAAAAGACTAAGTCCATGCAACAAAACACTGCATGAGAGTTTTAGATTAATTGAAAACTAGGGAACAGTTCTGGAGCAGACAGAGCCAGTTCAGAAAAGGTATTGCTGCCCTAGGAGAGTAGAGGGAAGGTGGGTAAAAGGCATGAAGCATCTTCCATGCAAGAAGAAATGAAAGTGGCCATGGCTCTCCAGGGAATCAGGAGTTGCCACTTGGAGTTTCCCATAACAGAACTACTCAAATTTAAATAAAAAGAAGCATCCTTTCACACACTGTGTATAAAGATGTCCAGATGTAACTGGAGAAAAAAATATGGAAATTACAAAAACCATTTGGCCAAAGATATAGAATAAAAAGTTATCAACCCTTTTTAAACCCAGGCATATGATTTATGGCTCTGACACAGCTGTGGGACAATCTTACACTGTTGAGAGCCATTTGTTCCTCTTGTCCTGTGCTAATTCTCCAACCCTCTGCTCCAGCCATTTGTAGGTGGACATTGGCTAGGCAGACTTTCGGTCTGACCTTGGACTCTTCTGATGCTTCTTTTTTGTATCATGGTTTTTCTTTTAACTTGGTGATCCAAACCATAAAAATGGGGTATTTAAATAACATTCATGAATGCTGTCAGGCCTACCTATCAGTAGCCAAATAACCCCATCCCTCTTGCCCTTGGGCATAAGTTTTTCAAGAAAAGATGTGGGTTTTGTTCCTGATGTTTGAGAATCTTATCCAGTACTTGCTGAATAGAATTGGTCCTCAAAATGTAGTAATCAGATTTGGGCTCAGCAGGAGACTGGCACTGAGCTAGAGTGGGGAAGAGTACAGAGATTCATATGATATTAGGAACACAAAGACATGGTATCCCTTAATTTCATATGGAAAATGTGTGGGTCTATAAACCAGCAGTAGGAAGGCAGGAAAGACAGCAAGATAAACAGCACAATTTGTCTGCATCAAGCACTGGATGGTTTTTCTGATAAGCATCCTCTCCCTCATCCCACATTCCCTGGTAAAAACACAGGAAAACATTTTCAGTCCTGGTTGCACCTTTTCTGCCTGCTGCTGTCCTCCAGGAACCCTTCAAGTGCTAAAGCAAGGATTAAAGTATCACACAGGTAAAGTTGGATGAGATGTAGCTAATCCATTCTTCAGGTTAACATTTCCCCAGTTTCTTTGCATTGCCTTGGTGGTTTGTTTTTTTTTGTAATGAGCTGAACCACAGCAACACATTATTTTTTGCCTCTGTTTCAGATTTTGAACACCTCCAATGTCTCCCAAGCTGTCACTCTGTTTTATGTAGTGAAAAATCAAAGCACAACTCTAAATGGCACTATTTCCAGCAACCTTCTTAATCAGCTGTCAGCTGAGCTGGTGGGTTTCTACCTCACCTACCCACCTCTCACCATTGCTGAATGTAAGTATGTGCTTCCCACCATCAAGATTAGCCAGCACCAGAATTTGGCCTTGTTGTCAAGCTCAGGGATTGTAGGCAGCTTTCCTGCTAACTTTTTAAACTGTATTTTGTTACAAAAAAAAAGCGGGGGGGGGGGGGGGGGGAAGAATTAGATTTTTTTTTTTCCCCTGGGTTCAGTGTTTATTTTGGCTGCTAGAACACTGGCAAAAAACTAAGGAAAAAACATATATACTCTGTCATTAACAAAACAAATTCCTGTGCGAGGTTACAAACAAAATAAAATTGCAGTTTTGTGAAAAGCAAAGCACAAAAGGTCCCAAAGCCTTCATTTCAGGAGTGCTTAGCACAGCACTGATTGAGATTTTTAGCTTCAGCAAAGTGCTTTGCTTCAGGAGAATCCTCAGCCCTGGTGGTTGCTCCAGGGGCTGGGCTGGGATCTGGCTGGGACTGTCTGTTTTGGTAGTGGGATGAGCTCCACCTGTGCTTCTATTTTAAAAAGCTCTTGGTGCATTTGCTGAGAACTGCATCCTCAGTTTACACGTGGTCTGAGCACTTTGGCATCAATGGTTTTCTTGAGTTCCAGTTGCTATGAAGGCTCTGAGGTACAAAGAGCTGGAGACAATTGTGTGGGCAGCCCGTGTGGTGCATGTGCTCTCTGACTGCCTGCTGATTTCTTTAAAATGATTAAAGGGACAAGACACTTGATTATGGGGATTTCTGTTTAATCTGCTTGTTAATGTGATGTGTGAAATTAACCTTGCTGCAGACTGGAGTTCTCTGTTTGCTGGGAGTGAGAAGAGACATGCTGAGTACATGCAGAAGCAGACTGTTGGAAAGTGAGCACTGAGGAAAACACAAATTACTTTTTCTTTTTTTGTCAGTCCATTTTGTTTGCAAACAGCCCAACAGCTGAGAAATTACATGGTGCAGTTCACCAGTGACTTGCAGGATGAGCTTTCTGTGGGATAAGTGGTTTCTCTCTGCTGTGAGGCAGTGAGGAATCACAGCTAACTTAGGTGGGAAAGGAGGTTTGTATGTCCTTCTTGGGGCATTACCTATCATATTACAATGTTTGCAAACAAATAGGTGAAACTGCCCTATAAGTTCTTACACTGTGTTGGTACACTTTTGAATCTGAGTTTGCATCAGGGGGTAAGAGACACATACCATCTTCTAAAACCTTAAACTCTAAGTTTTTCACCACATGATATTACACGCTTCCAATCAATCTACACACCCATAATCCCAGTTCTGTCATTCCATTTTGGAAGCCTTCTCCACAGCCTCAGGTCAAATACAGTGCTCTCTGAGGGTCAGAGTCTGTCAGCACAGAAAGTCTGAAATTCTCAGCATCCAGTGTTCCAACAGTGGGCTTGTGTTTTCATAAAGCCTTTCCACAGGCAAGGGGAGGCAGAGGGAGGGAGCCTGTTGGTAGAGGGTGTGGTCATGGACCTAGAAGGGATGTCCCCCATTCCTCAATAGACAGGCTCTTTTTTGATGGCTGGTGTTCAGGATGTGTCTTTATGGGCCATCCAGGAGCTCAAGGAGACAGCTGGAGGAAGTTTTGGTGCTGGCTGTGCTCAGTTCAAGTGTTTGGCCTCCAGAATAGGCCTGTTGCATAGGAGGGGGATTGTGGTGCTTCTCACAAAGGCAATACAAGCACATGCTTGGTAGTCCGGAGCTGTGCAAGCCATTCGTCACACAGCAAGTCTTGTGTGGTACTGCAGTTGTCTGCTGATCCCCACACATGATGAACAGACCTGATAAAGTCTTTAGCTAGTGTTTCTTTAACAACTAATGGCTTATATTTCATTTTGGAGTTCTTGGTTTTATTCCCAGTGCAGCAGCTGTACTGCAAACTCATGAACTTAATGCACGTGCAGTGTTTACAGCTCCAGACTGAGAGTGTGTCTGGAAAATGTTTCCTTTGAAGAGTGTTTGATGCTTATTCATGTGGCAGTGTAGTTGTCTCAGTTTATCAAACAAAAATTGAGGTTGTTCTCTGAGCATGTTATTTCCCAGTAGGCTCCAGCGGCTCCTCCAGAGCCTTTGCAGTCTGTCCTGGAAATGCACAGCTCAGGGCATGCTGTGAAATCCTCCTCAAAAGCAGCTACTGTGTGTAATCAAATCCTTTACAATGTTTACTATTCTGAGCCACTTTGGGGTTTAAAAATCAAGGTGACTCAGTAGCAACCTATCAATGTGCAGAGCATGGATGTTTTCTGAATTAAGTTCCTGGTATTCATCAATTGAACAAACGCTGAACTGTGGAATGAATTAGCAGCATATTGAGCTTTACAGCCTAGTGCACTTTGGAGATGGAGGAGCTAACAAAAGGCATCACAACAGCAAATATCAGTTTCTCACAGATGCAGACACATATGGTAGTAATGCCTTAAGTGGTGCACAGTGAGGGAGCACCACACTCCAAGGTGTGCTCACAGTTTTGTTAGTCTTGTTTGCAGTCAGTGTGGAGTCTGATCCTGGTATATTTTCATGTTATTTTAGGCTGAAACTATATTCTGGGCTACATAAGGATTAATCACAGAATCATCATGGAATCTCATCTGGTTTTCTGCAGGGGAGAAAGCAGCAGAGATGAATACAACACCTATTACCTATCCTTCTTGGTTCCTGGGCTTCATCCCAGACTCTGTCCCAGCCAGTATTTTGGCAACAGGAGATATATGTTCTACTTTGTATGGCAGTGCTTCTTCTGTTTACACTTGGTGTTCTTTCTCAGACAGAAAAGAAATTGTAACCCTGAAAATTATGTTCTAGATCTCCTCTTAGGCCATAGTTCAATTTTATTTATTGTTGTCAGGGTAGCCAGTTTTGGGATGCATAATGTGTATGATGTTGGAATATTATGACATAATTTCATCTTCTGTTTTTAAAGCTTTGGAGTATCCAAACCTTGATGTCTCGGAATCAACTAGAGACTACTGGGTGATAACAGGTACTTTCTAATGTCCTTCCCTCCTCCAGGCACTCCAGGTAATAATTTGTAGTGCTCATTTATATCAACACAGAAGTGCAGTAATTTTACACAGAATAAATGGCTGCCCACTGAACCTGCCTTCAGCTGGGCAAATGCACTTACAGTCACTCTGTGGCATAAGTGATAGATCATCTTCGACAGTGACATCTCCAGCAAGCAACACCCACCTCAGGATTTATAGCACTTTGGTTGAAACAATTCTGGGAGCAGCACTATGTTCTGAGAGTTTTGAGACACAAACAGACCATTTATTTATTTATTTATTTATTATACCCTGGGACATGGATTTAAATCTGAAATCAAAAGAGGCACATATTCATAACCTAGCAGCAGAGGTGAGGCTGTAACACCAAGGAACTTTGTTATGATTTGCTGACTATCTGGGTGCAGGGATTTTTTGCATCTTTCACTTGAAGCTCTTAGGCTTCAAAACACTTCTTTTATCAAGTCATTTCACAGGTGCCACCTTCTCACGCACAATCATTTTGACTTCAGAAATGATAATTGGGCAAGAAAGAGACCCTTTCCCTCAGACATCTTTGAGTGATACCAAAGCCTTTCTAGTTGGTGTGTCTGTACCTGGAATTGTTTAAGGCTCAGGAGAGCAAGAGCAAAGGGCTCTGACATGAAATAGACTTGGTACCAGTTCCATCTTTTCATAAATTTGAAATAAAACATAAGTTTATGCAGAGATGATAATCTTCTGAAGGGAGTGGTGCAGCGCTTCCCAGTATGGACCCTGTGAACCTGATACTCCATTTCTTGCCTGTGTACACTTGCTGTGATGGATTATTATTGATATTACAATGGAAACTCTGTTTTCAAAAAGATCCTGTTGGTCTCAGAAGACTTTTTTGAAATAATGCTAAAAACCCCATACATATGTATGAATTGAATCTGCATGTCATATCACTTTTTTTGAACTTTAGAATCCAGTGTCTTTTAAATCTTGCATTGATTTATACTTCAGATGCCCTCATTTATACTTCAGAAATGTTTATTCAGGTTTCAGTGCTCTCAGACAGGATATTTTGTTTGAGACTGTACACAATCCAAACTTCAGACCTCAAATCTTCAGGATAGAAACTGGTTAACAGGAGCATCTGGAAATAAGCATAAACCCAGCAGCTCTCAAATAGGCTTGAACCTAATTTTTACATTGAAGATCACAGAGTAGTAAACTGAAGGCCTAGAAATGGTATTTTGAGATTTTATGAAGCATGACTGATATTCTCTGAGATAAGCTGTGCAGGGACTGAAAAAGAAGTGTGTTATATCCTCACAGGGAATTGCTGAGAGGGGATAACAGTGTCCAGGTGTTTAATTTCCAAGTTAGTCTGCACCTCCCTGTCCCAAACTGTCCCACAAACCATGTGTTACTTCACCTGTGGGTGCATGAAGTGCTGATCTGTGTTTTTTCTATGTTCCCACAGTGATCCAAGGGGTGGATATTGCTTTGCTGGGGCTGAACAACCAGAGCTTTGCCAGGCTGATGGAGCAGCGCTTGGCCCCGCTGTTCATGATGTCCCACCAGCAGGGAAGGCGCTTCAGACGTGCCACCACCGTGGGCAGCTACACTGTGCAGGTGCTCAGTGTGTGAAAAAAAGTCCTTGGCTTGCATCTGTCCTGCTTCAGTTCCTGTAAAAGACATGCCTAGCTGAATTTCTAGGCTGAGATTTCCTGTATTTCTCATGGGTATCAAAGCAGCGAGGGCAGAATGCCTGGCACTGCTGATGGTGCCTTTTTTTGCAGCCAGCCATGTTGGCATGCCTGTCATCCTCGAGAAATCATCATTAGTTAATCAGTGTTCATAAATATTTTCTCTCTGGTTGCTATGAGGATTGGTACAAAGTACATATTTTAGCATATTCAGCATAATGAAGAGTTCCAAATTTTTTCTTCTTGATAAAAGTTTCCTAGGTAACTCAAAGCCAGAACTTCTTTTTTTTCCTCTTTTTGTTGGAAAAAAAAATGTACGAAGCAGCCTTTATTTATACAGGGTTAGTCATCAAATCATGTGGCCCCAGATCATGTTATGAAGACTTGAGACCTGAGTAATTTATTAATCATCTTTCTCTTATTTACAGCATTTTTCATTCAGTATTTTGAACTGATCATGTTTTGTTTTCTCACCAATTAAGCCAAATTATCCTGTGGGCAATTAAAAGATTTCTTCTTCAATCTTCAAAAATTAGTTATTTTAAAAAGTAATTAAATTGTTTTTCAGGAATTGTTTATTGTAAGGTATAAACCTAAGTAATTGCATTTCCCATTTGCTCACACAATTCTTTATATTGTTCCACTGGAAAGATTTAAAAGAAGGAACACATTTTACTTGCCAAAAGTGAGAACCTTTGTAAAATTTTAGTCCATAACATAATGGAGAAGAATCATAAAACTCCTTTTTCTTCTCATCATTAGAAATATTTGACATTTTCTCCACTCTCAGGAAAGGTAGAGATACAATGGAAAAATTCTGCCAGTATTCTACAGAATAAAATGGGAAAAGCATGATTCCTTTGTTATCAACCTGGGACAAAAAAATAATAAGTATGGAAGGAAAATGGGAGGCTGTTTTTCAACTGCAATATGCCAGCAAAGTAGAGTTTTCAGTATTAGAACAGATTATAAGAATTTCCCCTTTACAGAGGACTGTAATATCTAAAAATTTGATCCTTCCTCTTTGCTGCATGCTTTTCTTAGTGTAGGGTTTTACTTTAGGATTATGTTTAATTTTTTTTTCAAGAAGAATTTTAGTTATTTTTCTGATTGACTGATTTAATAGCCTGGGCTCTGAAGGGGAGAAGCTCTGTTTCTATGAGGATATTTGCATGGAGCTTATGCTTGTAGGTGGTCTTGAGGGAGCTCCCTGTGGACACTGCCTCCAAATAGCTCCTGGCAAGTTTTGAAGTGATATTACACAAACACAGTTTATTTCTCTTCCTCTCCTCATTTATTCATTTATTTATTTTGTTTCCCTTAAAGATGGTCAAAATTCAACGTATTCCAGGACCCAAGGAGCCAGCTGAACTGACATATTACACTTTATACAATGGGAAGCCTTTGCTGGGCACTGCAGCTGCCAAAATTCTCAGTACAGTTGACTCGCAGAGGATGGCCTTGACCCTGGGCTATGTCATCCAAGTTCAAGCTGATCGTAAGAGTCCTTTCAAAAATTCCATACTTAACCATTGCTTTATTCCATTATCTGAACACTATGGAAAGTCACAATTAATTCTGATGCTGACAAAACCATGACACCACACACTAATGATGACTGGGGCAAAGTTGTTGTTCATATAACTTGGCCAAAAAACATAAAATGTTGTGGCTGTTAAGATGTCCCTTATTTTTGACTTCATCAAAATAGTATCGATTCTTTCTATCTCAAAGGGATTATTATTTTTTTAAATAACAATTTTCACCAAGAAAACTACATAGTTGTTAAAGATATTATTCAGACACAAATCAGAAAACTGAAGTTGAAAAGAGCTACTTGTGCACATGGGCAGCTTTCAGATTCAAGATATGATAGTATCATTCAGAATAACGTGGCCAAAAATACTCCATTCTTGAAAAGTAAAATATTTTCAAATTTCTCTTTCAAGAGCTTCATCAGTTACTGAGTGATTGTGAACACAGGTTTCTTTAAATGTTTTTTTTTAGATATTCCTATATACTTGGCCCATAGTCATAAACCTATGGTGAAGCCTGGAGTGTTTTTTCATGCAGTTAAGATAATGTATAATTATGCTTCATGCAGTGTACAAACCCATGCCTTTTGCTAACTGGACTTCTCCAACTTGCCAAAGTATTTCTTTAGAAGGAATCAAAGTTATGTAGTGGACTCCTGCACTGGATCTCCTTACTGGTGAAAGAGCACATAAAATTGTCCATGGTGCAATTATATCTGCCTGGAGGAGTGGTGGTACTGAAATAATTACGTAAAATGGTGACAGGAAAAGAAGAGACCACTATAATAAGTAGTTTGTGTATCATCCATAAACATAGGATTGAGTAAGAAGACTGAAATATGATACAATTTCCAGAGAATGCACCATGTACTGTATCTGAGCCTTGATTTGATCATGGTCTGCTTCTGGCTTTAATTCAGCTGAACCCAAGGATCTCCATTCCATAAATTCCAGCATTTAAATTCCAAGTAATTTTGTTTTCCATGAGAATATTTCTTTAATGTATTTTTTTACTATAGAAGATATAGATATAGCAGTTTCCTGGCTCTTTGTGCAATGATGTGATTTATATTTATGTGGGTATTTAGGCAATTATGGAAGCTACTGCTCATCATCTAACTTTGTATTTCCATGGTCTGATGAGGCAGCCTCATTCATCTGTAGATTTTCATACCAGCCACATATGCACAGAACACTGTAAAAATAGAAAAGACAGGAACTGAAATTGTGACCTGAGGTACCTGAGATTCTGAAGGTAGAGTATTTGAAATGTAGGAAGCAATTCCATCTTTATACCTTATTATGGAAAAAAAAACCATTTCTTTCCTTTTGGGCATGGTTATTTGTAGTCTGTATCGCCACAGAAAATACTTTGTGTGGATTTCATTTTTGCTCATTATAATTTCTGTTCTAGCAGAATGAAAATTCTGTCCCAAAATACTGTGAGAAAAGACGTGTACCCTCGGGAGCTCAGAGCTGCGTTAGATGAGACAGACAAATAATAACACAAAAAAATGGATGTTCCTGTGTTATGAGCCAGAGACTGAGTTACAACAGAATGAAAGGCTTGTTTCAAATTCCACTGAAGTCTTACTGAGTTGAATGAACCATGGGTTGACTTTAGGTCACATTGGAGTCTGGTAACTGAATTAAAGATGTAAATTAGGACTCCTAAATGTCTATGCTATTAGCCATAAGGTCATCATTTCCTCTGCATCCCTTAGAAGGCATAAATATAATTTTTCAACCATTGTTTGCTGCTTCCACAGCAGCAGTCTATAATTAAAGTTTCTGTTATTTGTTAAAATTCAGATTCCGTTTCCTTCCCCAAAGCCCTTTCATCCCCAAACTAAATGTCAAAGTCAATAACTAAGAATTCTGCAAGTCTGTTGAAAAGTGAAAGTCTCCAACCTGGCCTTTTTGCAGTCTTATGCTCAAGCTCTGAGCCTAATGGGGTTCCTACATCACCCAACAAACTTCACCAGCTTTGCAAAACGCTGCAAATCTACAAAGAGAACAGGGTCAGGCTCCAGCCAGGCTTTCAGCTGGAGAACTATAAAGTTCCCAATGCCTGCTGCAGAAAAAGCTGGTTTGCATTTATGTCTGATCCTGAGAGATGCTGAGTGCCTCTGACAGCTCATAAGCTCAATGACATTTGAAAGCGCTGGTCCCCCAGGAAAGGGGAACGGCTGCTTTGTGCTGGTGTTCTCACAATTGCCTGCCCACGCCAGCAACCAGTGCCACAGCAAAATAAACAGGGATAGCATGGGGAAGTCCACTAAATATTTCACTACAACTAAGTTCAGCACTATAAAGAGGTTGTCTGATCATTTTTCCAGAAAGAAATGAAATGAGAGAACTGGGAATGTGTCACAGGAGGACCTTGTATGTGTGAACAAGTTGAAGGTTCATAACTAAGAGAGATTATTCTGATGAAATGGAGTATAAAATGTTTTTGCATTGCTGCATTTCTGAAATGTACCCTTTTCCTGGTGCCATCATTAATATATCTGCAAGTAGCTCTTTTCAGCCTCATTATTTCTACTCCTTCAGAAATAATGAATTCTTTTTGACCTTAACTATGATAAATTATCTCTAGAGCACAAGAGAAGCATCTTCTTATTGCCTTATTGATATTGATAGTAACTATTCCAGCTAGTTTCATTGTTTTTTAAAAAGCTCTGCCAGTTTGCTCCTGCTGAGCCAGTCAGTCTTTGACACCATGTATGGACTCCATGTGTGTTCTTTTAACACACATGATATGCTACTTTGCTGTAAGCTGGGCTTGTGTTTGAAAAATAGTTGAGGATGCATTATTTGCACCTTTTATTTGTTTGTTTATTGTGTGAATGAACCATTGGAGTGATATCTCATATGGTATCTCTCCTGACTTTGGAGTGGACGTCTGCTTTTGCATATAACCAGGTAACATAAAACTAAGAAAAGAGAGCCCAGGAGTCTGTGAATTCAACAAATCAAATAAAATTCAAATTCAACAAAAAGTGTTGCTGATTTTCCCCTTTTTATTCCTACTTAAGTAATACAAGAGGTATTCCCTTGTACAGAAAGCTAGATTACTTAACAATACTTTTTATACTAATTTCTACATGGAGGCAATTGAAGGCTGGAAGCAGCAGGAGCCTTGCCCAGTGAAGCTCACCACTGCTGGTTTGCCTTTTTCTGCAGCTGTGGTGAAGAACCCCCCAAACAACCTGTGGATCATTGCAGCCGTGCTGGCTCCCATCGCGGTGGTCACCGTCATCATCATCATCATCACCGCGGTGCTGTGCAGGAAGAACAAGAACGACTTCAAGCCAGACACCATGATGAACCTGCCTCAGAGAGCCAAGGTCAGTGACCCAGCCCCAGATCCAAAGGTCCATTTGCCTGCTGAGGTTGTGGCTCTTGGATAGATGCAGTTGAAGAATGTCTGGAACTGAAAGGATTGGTACTCACAGCTTGGATTGGCACATCTCCTGTAGGACCTCAAACCCCGTGACCTGACCTGTTCCTGCCTGCTGAAGGGAGGAATGTCTGAAGTTTGGTAGTAGTTCAGACCTGGCCCTAACCAAAGTTCTCCTCCCACATTGCTAGAAGGTTCCCTTCCAGAGTACATTTCCCCTTTCCGGTTTATTTTGGGACTCTATAAAATCCAGAATAGACATTCTTTGATTTTTTTTTTTTTTCTCCTACTGCTATTTTTCTTTTAGGTGTTTTGGACTTTATAATATATGTATATTGCTGGTCAGGTTCAAGCAATTATGACTTTCTTAAAGTTACTAATCCATATAAATTACAATATTTTTTTTCCCAAATCAAATGCACTTCCAGTTTGATCCTCTGACAGGAAAAAAAAAGTCACACAATACTGTTTTATCTCCATAGTGAAAAAGTCTGCCCTCTAATGTTGCTATTCAATGGCTCTTGATCAGGTCCACCCAAAGATAGGAGTTTTTAGCCTATGGAGGCTGTATGTAAATCAGGCTGTTCCTTTGCCCTTTTAGCTGGCTTTGTTCTTCTCTGCTGGCATGGGATTGAGATGATGAATTTTTTCCTTGGTTTCTTAATGCTACAGACAGCAGGATTATTGAGATTTCAGCTCTGTTGCTTCTGCTGAAAAATGTAGATTGAAAGAAGAGTTGAAGGAAGGCATGAGGCATTTGACAGCTCTTTTCTCCTTATCTTAGGTTCGTTGCAGATGGGTGCAGCTGGTGCCAGTTGGAAACCAGACATTTGTATCAAAAATGATTCAGAAAAGACATTTCCATTTTGGTTCCAGTGTGCTCATCTATTTATCCACTATTATCCATCCAGTGTTAAGACTAGATCTGCAAAAGTGCAACATACAATATCACAAACACAGACAGGAATTAATATCACTGCAGTGCTATTTGATGCCCCATTGAAGCCCCTAAAAATGCAAATTATGCTTTATTAGGGGTTGTTGCCAATGCTATGCACCATTTGATTGCTTTTATGTGTAATCTTGGTCCCAGCTAAAGGAAAAAAAAATGAGCTAAACCTTGTACATTGTTTTGAACTGCCCATCAGTATGGGATGCTTACCAGCTGAAGAAAGTTGCTATGTAAAAAAAAAATCAAAACAACCTACTGCTGGTTGAAATTATAGCACAGGAAAAACTTGAAAGTATTTTCATATTTTAATCCATTGTTTTCATTCCAAAAAGAAATACAAAATTGGATTTTTACTGTTCCTGAGAAATCAGATTTAATCAGGCTGTAAGATATGCACTCAGGTTAAAGCCTGTTCAGCCAGGTTACATTTGCATCAGCCTTCAATGCATCAGATGGGAGCTGGATCTGCAATTGCTGGAATGAAACAATTGGTGCTGAGCTCCCAGCACCCACACCACAGCCCTTTTTCCTGCAGGTTTGTTTTCCAGCTTTTCCTGCAGGTTTGTTCTCATTGCAGCTGGCATGCAGAAGGTCCCCTTCCAGAGTGCATTTCCCCTTTCCGGTTTATTTTGAGACTCCATAAAATTTAATTTAATTAATTATCTGAAAAGTGGTGCATTTCTAAATGAAAGCTAAATTGCTTTCCATTTAGTTTCACAATGATGGCTCCATCAGAAAGGTTCTGCCAGGTCTAGTTTCAAGTTTATGCTGCTATATGGACTGTGGAAGATAAATCCTGCAGTGGGACTGGGAATGGACTGGTTTGGTCATTCCTGATTTCAGCATCTTTAATTAAAATAAGGCTAAGAAACATATTTTGAGAAGATAAGGAAAGAAGGTAATTTTGAAAAGAAGAGGTTTTTTTCTAATTCCAGTGTTAGGTCTAGTGGTAATTGCTTGAACTGTAATTGCCATATTTCATGCAGTTTGGGAGTACAAATGAGCACATATCCGTGTCACATTTAAAATGAGTCTGTTGTATTTCATGGCTGAGGAAAGTGCCCGAGACTGCTGATTAATGCTGACTCTGCTCGAAGTGGAGTCACAGTGGAGTGATTTGTAGTTTAAGCAGCCGTTTTGGTATTTTGCCTCCGTGCATCCGAGATGGGCTGTAGAATCACCGGAGCACTTTTGTGACCCCTTTTGAGCAGCCAGCAAGCCGCGTAGGGAGCAGAGGAGGATCCGATGTGCCACCTGCCTGCTGGGATGCCAGGTGCGTGTGCTGGCTCCAGCAGCCCTGCTCCAAGGGGACCGGCAGGGCAGAGCTGCTCGGTGCTGCAGTCCTGCGGGAGGGAGGGATGGAGGGAGGGATGGAGGCTGCGGGTCCTGCCGGAGCGCAGCTGCCACATCCCCGCATCCTGCGGCGGGACAGCGCCCAGGGTAACGACACATTTACCGTCAAATACCCGTGTGCGGCAGCGGGAGGGGATCAGGGCACGGAGCAGAGCAGCGGGGCTGCTGCCGGAGCCTGGGAGTGAAGGCGTGACTTCTGTGTTGTGGCAGACTGAAGGGTAAATAAATGAAATTTGCAGAATGACCTCTCGTACGCAGCGTAGTTTGTAGGAGCTCTCCTGGGAATTGTGGTGCTGTTCTGAATTGCCTCAGCAGTCAGGGACATCTGGATGCAGTTGCAGGGAAAAGGAAGATTGAAAAATACCATTTTTTCCAATTTTCTTTCTAGCTGTAAGATGAAAGAAGTATAAATTCAAATTGGTGAAATTCTGATGGGATTTTATTTTAATGTCTTTGTTTCAATGCTGTTTTTATCTTAAGCAACTGTTTTTGCTTTGCGGTTCTGGATGAATGTTAACTTTTGCCTTCCTTGCTTTCTAATTCACAGCATGCTTTTTTAAAGTCTAGAATCTCATTTGTCCCCTCATTTTTTTTTTAGACCATGAAAGAATAAGTTTGCAGGTAAAGTGAGATAAGGTCTGTAGTCTAAGACCCACAAGCACAAGCAAGTGCTGCATGCCGTGGGAAAACAAGCCTTATCAGTTTGATAAAGGGCACAGAAAAAAAAGTCAGTCAGATTGTACCTTGGTATACCAATAGAGGGAAGGGGCTGATTCTCTTCTCCTCTTCTCTTTTCTCTTCTCTCTCTTTCTCTTCTCTTCTCTTCTCTTCTCTTCTCTTCTCTTCTCTTCTCTTCTCTTCTCTTCTCTTCTCTTCTCTTCTCTTCTCTTCTCTTCTCTTCTCTTCTCTTCTCTTCTCTTCTCTTCTCTTCTCTTCTCTTCTCTTCTCTTCTCTTCTCTTCTCTTCTCTTCTCTTCTCTTCTCTTCTCTTCTCTTCTCTTCTCTTCTCTTCTCTTCTCTTCCCTTCCCTTCCCTTCCCTTCCCTTCCCTTCCCTTCCCTTCCCTTCCCTTCCCTTCCCTTCCCTTCCCTTCCCTTCCCTTCCCTTCCCTTCCCTTCCCTTCCCTTCCCTTCCCTTCCCTTCCCTTCCCTTCCCTTCCCTTCCCTTCCCTTCCCTCCTCTCCTTCCTCTCTCTTTCTTTCTTTTCTTTCTCTCTTTCTTCTTTCTCTTCCTTCTTCCGTCCTCCCTCTCTCTCTTTCTCTCTCTTTCTCTCCCTCCCTCACTTCCTTCCTTCCTCCTTTCCTTCCCTTTTTTGACATCCTTCCTTCCTCCTTTCCTTCCCTTTTTTGACATATTTTTTTAAACATCTTTAGTGTCTTTTTCACAATCATTACAAGGAAAAAGAGTCCCAGAAACAACTGTATTCAGTCTGCCCTTTGCCAGGCAGTGTAATCTAGTGGTCTCTCTCTATCCATTTATTATTTCAAAAGCAATATTAGAATCTCAGTCCTTCAGTCCTTGTCAGTACTTTGGATGTATTGGACATCTACATTTGCAGTGCTTCAGCTTTGCCTGGTCGTGATTTAGCCTTGCCAGTTCCCTCCAGGGGTGGCAGAACCATCTGCTCCTGTGGGCTTTTACAGAGCAGGGATCCAAGAACAAATTTTATTTAATGCAATATGTCTGCTGATGAGGATGACTTTCTCAGCTCTCCTTTTATTGCAGTTTGTTACTGGACATGGTGGTAAGTAGAACTCTGATGATTAAAATAATCCTTCATTTTCTTCCTGTGGCAGATCTGAGCTGGGACACTGCAGAATTCTTTAGTAATTCTCATGTCCCACAGTTTCTGGTTTGGTTTGGTTTTTTGTTTGGAGAGGTGGGGTTTTTTGTGTGTTTTTTTTTTTTTTTTTTTTTTTTTTTACTAAGAGATGAAGTTGAAATTATTTGACTCTTTCAATTTTTTTCAGAATATCTAGGGGTGTCTTAACTGGCACTTAATATTTATAATGAGGTTGAAAAGCAATATTTTAATTAACAATATTATTATTATGTAGGATGTTGTGCAGAATTTCTTCCTAACTGTCCTTCACACAGCTTCTGCTTCCCTTCCTTCATTTGCTGGTGGCTGTTTTGTGATACCCTGCTTGCCATGGAGGGGTGATGGTGAATTAGCATTTCTCTGATATATTGCAAGTTCCATGGGGGTGATTTGTGGAGTTGTCTGCTCTCCCTTATCAGCATTAGCCCGCTCCTTAATGCGCTGAAGCTTCTTATCAGAGGAATGCTGAAGGATGGGATCATATTAGGAACCATTACCCTCAGTCTGAGCAGGAGTTTGGGAATGCCATGCAGGTCCACACAAAGACAAAGCATTTTTTATGTTTCAAAAAGTGAAAAACAGCCCCATTCTTTTCAGACTGAGATCACCTGCAAAATGTATCAGAATTTAGAGCTGCAGCCCAGATTTAGTAAGGGACACAACAAGAGAAAATGCTTTTCAGTGCTTGTCCTTTTTCTGTGCCAATAACAATTCTTTTCTCATGCTGATTTTCTTTTGGAACTACAATATTCAATGATGACATGACAGGAACCTGGAGTAATCAGTCATGAACTAATTCCAAAGTGTGTGTGAGGTTTAAAACCTCCACTTTCTCAGCTTTGAAGTGTTTTGTGGTCCTTTCTTAGCATTTTGTCAATACTCTTTTTAATTCAGGAAGACCAACCTTCCCATTTTTGGTAAGTTAGTTTTTATTAGTGTAACAAGAACACATTTTCTAGAGGTGGTCATGAATTTCTTTGAGTGATTTATTTTTCATATTTTTTTTTTCACAACAGATAATGCAGGTTGGTTTAGTTGTTGTTGCTGGGGTTTTTTTCTTTTTCTTTTTTTTTTTTTCCCATTCTCTTTTCCTTCCAACTGAAAATGAAGTTTGGAAAGTCAAGTTTTGTCTAAATGTTTAATTTTTCCATTGAGAGAATCCACCTTTCCTTGGCTGCTTTGCCCAGAAGGCATATGTTAGTTCTGCTGGGCAGGAGCTGCCTTGCTGCAAGGCTCTGGTGAAATGCCACTTCCCAAGAGAAACAAGTGAAGTCAGTAATATCCTTCCCAGTAGGCAACTGGCAAGCCAGGGGAAATCTAATTTCACTGATCTGAAAAAGATTATTTTCTGGAAAATGTTGCCCATGAAACTTTCTGATGTGTGGCTTTTTTACTTTGGCTTGACTGAGAATAAATTACTCCCACCCTCTTTGGAAGCACAAGGGTTTTGTCAAAGAAAGTTTTCTGTAGGTTTTTATTTTTTTTACTCCTAATTTTTTCTTCCACATCCTCGTTCTCCCACTGTCTGTCAAAGTAATTTCTGGGGGTGTTACAGCAGGGTAAGAAAGGTTAGCCAAGGTCAATTTTATACTAACTATTCATGTTTAAAATGTGTGGAATAGAGATCTCATGAAGAAATTGGTTTCCTGTTGGGTATGCACATTGTAATCTATGTATTTTTACCTGTCACTTATGTAATTAAAAAAGTTAAGGAGTAGTAAAAAATTTTACATGGAATTTGAAATAATTTATATTTATAATAAATCTAATACATGCTGGAAATTTCTTTTATTTCCCCTGTTTTTTTTTTTTTTTTTTTTGCAGCCAGTACAAGGCTTTGACTATGCCAAGCAACACTTGGGCCAGCAGGGAGCAGAGGACGAGGTTTTACCTGTGACTCAGGAGACTGTCATCCTTCCACTTCCAGTCAGAGATGCTCCTGCCTCCCAGGAGAGGGAGACGACTCAGGATGGGAGCACCATCAAAACTGCCAAATCCAATGAAACAAGGAAAAGGTATGGGCTGGCAGCTGGTGCCTGTCCACACAGGAGTTAAATAGGATATGTGCTGCTGGTTGCTGAGAGGTTTGGCACTGTGTGTGGCAGGTGGCTCCTCTCCATGACGCATCCTTGGCATGACACTGCTCTGTGCTGGGTGTGTAAGGTTGCTGTAAAATTTGAGATAAAACCAAGTGCACTGTTACCGAGGAGGTGAAAGGGCTTTTGTGTGCATGTAGGTGCTCCACAGAGATGAGCCCAAATGACACATGTAACATGAGCACTGGTAATTTCTCAAGGAACCACAAGACAGGCCCTCAGCCACTGTAAATTGCTGTCACTCCACTGGCAGGCTCTGCCACTTCAAAATTGGACCCAATGCCTTCACCAGCAGAAGGGGAAACCCCAAATGCCCACTAAATTATGGAAGACCTCTAGATCCAAAGCATCTACAGCAGGACAAAACTTCAGAAGTGTAAAAATAGCCTAGATAATGTCAGTGTCTATGGTGAAGTGTCCCAGGTTTGCACTGTCTTCATATGAATTCTCTAGACTTGTAGGATCATGGATTCAAGATTCCCAGGGAGCTATATGGCTCTTCTTCTCTGCTGCAGGGTCCAACACCCCCCAACTCAACTTTATCTACCTTATTTTAAAGTCTTCCACTGGTGGGATGATCACAACCTCCTCCAGCAATCTGTTCTCTCCTGCCTTTCCTGTTAGGAAGTTTTACCTCATGTCTGCCCTCACCCATCAACAGAATAGCTGAATATTCCTTGTCTTGGTCCTTGCAGGCAAGGAAAACAGATTATCCCTTTATCCCAGCTGTTTTGCATGCTTTGAAGCCAGTTTTTCCTTGATCCACTCTCCTTGGCATTAAATGAGACTGGAGCTGGGGATGGATACTGAAGGGAAGAGAGGAAAACAAACCTGTTAGGCAAACAGCCTCAATAGAGGTAACTGTTGTTGTGTGGCTCACAGGCATTCCACGGGCCTGGCCTCTTGAAGGGATTTGATAACATACAAGAAAAGCAACTGACTAATGCAGAGAAATTCTAGAGAAAACCAAGCCTTCCTAGCTGAGTCACCTCATCTTGGCCAATATTTCCCCCTTTGGAATAGTGGGAAAGCTTGGAATACTCAGTGCAGTGTTGCTGCACACTGTGACAGGAACATGCTGAAAGGGGAAGGTGTCAGCCAGCATGGTGTGGGGCTGGGAGATAGCAGGGGTGGGTAGATAATCCCCAGTGGTCATCAGCTGAGGTTTCCCTGCAGAAAAACAGACAGAAGGATCCTGGTTTATCTTGTTCCTTTGGCTGTGCAGTAAATCACCTGGAATTGTGAGAAGGGCTGTCTGTAGGGTGTACCAGCAGAGAGGAGCTAGCCAGCTGCAATTGGATGTAAACTGTTGTTCTGTCATTTAATGCCAGTGAGGTGTTGTTCAGGCTCCAAGTTATTGCAATATGAGGGTTAGGTCTATGTGGACCAAACAGCACCTGCCCTTTTCAAAGCCTTCCATCCTTTGAAGAAATGACAACTGGAAGATGACCGTGACACCCACAGTGGTTGCTGGTGCTGGGCAGGTCAAGTCTTTGCAGGAATTGTGCTTTAAAATGTTTTGAAGCCTCTCCAAAGCCATGTGTAAATTCACACACAAAAAAAAGTAAACTAGCCCTGTTAATTAATCCTCTAACCAAAGTGATTAAACACTTCACTCAGTCCTTTGAGTGAGTGCAGAAATCCCCCACTTAATCTGCACCATTTTAAACAAATGCTGATAA
Organism: Agelaius phoeniceus; assembly: GCF_051311805.1. Taxonomy (NCBI): domain Eukaryota; kingdom Metazoa; phylum Chordata; class Aves; order Passeriformes; family Icteridae; genus Agelaius; species Agelaius phoeniceus. The sequence goes on from NC_135270.1 coordinate 6,391,267, forward strand.
GCAAACTTGATCCAAGAAAGTTATTCTCATTATAAAATGTGCTGAACCTTGGTGCCCTTCTAAGCAAATAACTAAGAGTTAGTTTTCCCTCCTTCAGGGTGATTACTTGAGTAAGTAAGAACATGTAGAATTTCAGTATTTTTGATTCCCAGGAGCTGTATCTGGAAATTGAATTTAATGGTTGTTGAAGATGAAGAAATATTTCTTGCCCTTTATGTATTTGCTCTTTCATTCAGGGTACTTTACAGCCTGGAAAGGTCAATTCAAACCAGACAGCCATGAAGTGGCTGGTAACTGATCAAAGTATCTCTGCTATCACCACTGACAGAAACTTCTCAGTTAATAATCTGAGGACCACTTAAAAAGGATGAATATTTGGATTAGTGTAACCACAGAAATCATTGTGTAAGCTATCCATGCTCACTTTTTTTCTGTGTTCCCAAGTTGAGCAGATTTTCTTCAGGTGTTGGTCTGTCCCTGGATGGATCTTTTTTACTGGGCTGGGATTATCCATTTAGCAGTGACAGACAGGTGTATAGGGAGGAATCCTGCTTCTCAAGAATTTTTATTTTCAATAGAATTTCCAAAGGAAACCCTCAGGCTGGACTGAGTGGGGTTGCATGCTGAATTCTCCTAGAGTCCTGTAGCTGGAAAAAGCCTGTCTCAAATTATACATATTTCCACTTAGGCTATCTTCAAAAGGGAATCCCCAAGAATTGCTTTTTTCATATTTGTCCCTTGCTCTTCTGACCACAGTCAATGCTTTCTACTTACACCAGGCAGGGTGGCCAGACCTGGAGGTAAATGAATGTTTCAAGCTGATGATACAGTATTGGCAATGATTTACAGGATGGTTTTGACATTTGTTTTGTTTTAGTACCGTTTTCTGGTTATAAAACCATTGTGACAGCAATAGAATTTGATTTTATTCTTTTCCTCTGTAAATGGAAGCCTCTGTGCCTAGGCCCATTTTTTTCCTCTAATGTAACCTCTTTACATCACCCTGTCACTGCCCATGACATCTCAGTGGTAGATTGCAGATAGATTTGTGAACAACTACACAGGTCCTGTGGAGAGTTTTCATTCCCTTTGTGGCAGTTGCACATGTGAAATCCAAAGTGACTGTGTCTGGGTGCTGACCAGCACCAAATGTGCTTTTATTTACTGGTGGCCTGCTTTTGCCAACTTGTGCGTTAGGATTTGAGCGACTTGTCCACCCCAAAAAGCAGAGGAGCTGTGATGGGAGCTCACTCCCAGCACAGCCCAGAGCCTGCTGCTCATTTCTGTCTCTGCTCCTCACTGGGACTGAATGCACAGCGGTTCTGCCCTGCCCTCCCTCCTCATCCTGGGCAGGGAGCAGTTTCAGGACAAGGATGTGCAATTGCTGATTAAAACAAGCATTTTCTTAGGGGTTTAAGCCAATGAGGGTGCTGGTTAAACCAGGGTGTGTGCCAAAAGGAGAAAAGGAGAAATTTCTTATCACATTGTGTGTGCCTATGTACAAAGTGAGTGAGTGTACTTTGCATTGTGGCTGACAACAGCTGACTGTAAATGCAGGCTGAATAATAAAGGAATCGATTTAGCCATGCATCCTAAAACAAAGGTCTACTTTATTTTGTCTGGGTTAACGACCCTGAATTGACAACGGGACTTTTTGTCCTCGGTGGTGCCGCTTTTATCATTGTGGGGCTTATGCATGAGGAGCAGTTGCATTCCAAGCCACCAAGATGCCCATCAGCCCTGAACTAATTGGGAAAGTCGTGCTCACCCCTACCTTTACCGTGTTGCTGTGTGCTGTTTCTATTCTGTCTCCTTTTGGTACCAAATCAGAGCTGAAAACTCAGTGATGCAAACCGCGCGAATGAAATAACCTTGAAACGAGGTTGAGGAGGGAGAACTCACGTCCTGCCTTGTTGCTATGGTTACTTGCAGCCGCTCCCCGAGCCAGAACGGCTCCATCCTCAGCAATGGGTCGGGAAAGCCCAGCTCCGGCCGGAGCTCCCTGCAGAAAGTGATGGCACCGCAGAAAGCGGCAAAAGACGAGGGGAGGAAAAGGAACGGTGAGAAGGGTTCGTTGTGCTCACTCCCTCTGCCACACCCACGCAGGCACCACTTGAAACCAGTTTCTTGTACCCTCAGCAGTCCCTGGGCATTCTGTGTGTGGCTCGTTTGTTGGGTTTTCTCCTTTCCCTTCACTGCTTTAACTGTTTCTCCAGATCCCATGAAACATCGTGGTGCTTGCTCTTTGCAAGTTTTCTAGCTTTTTTTTTTATTATTGGAATACCAGTAAGCTAATGAAGACATGATGCTTCCTAGTAGGGTTTACAGATTTTTTTTTTGTAGTTCCCTAAGATATTAATTTTCTCTGCTACTGCTGCTAAGCTGGCCCAGATCTGATGAATTAATTAGATAAAAATTAATTTGAGAAAGTGTGAAACATCCGGAGCTTTGTCTTTCCTCACATCCATGGCACACCTGTTTGTCATTAACATTTACTGTCAGCTTTTCCTGAATGCACCTGGGATGTCACACTGGATGTTTCTTACAAGATCTTAGTTGATGGTGGTGACCTTGTGCCTCCAGATGGATCAGTGATGATCCATGATGGATGAGAGAAGTACCCAATCCCATTTCTTTCTTGCTTTTCTTCTCTTTGCTTATTTTTCTCGAGTTATAGCTTTATTCCCATAGCTATGTTTTCCTTATGAATAGAAAACTGGCTAACAGGTTCTAAGTTTCAAAGGGGTTAATTATTTTGTCACTGTATGAAATGTAGCTCATTTTACAAGACAACAACATTTGTGTTTCCCACAGTTAAAAGCTGTAATTTATGATGTCTTTTTTCTTACCCACCCAGGAAAGCCAATATTCAAACCAATGCTAAGTGCTGTTTACATGGGTAGACAAAATATTTTAGTGTAGGTATTTTGTGTTTTGTTAGGTTTTACATCTTCAAAGAAAATTGGTAAGAACTCAGTTTTGTTTGTTTGTTTGTTTTTAAGAATTGACCAGCACCTAACATACTTTCTTCTGATCTGGGCTGTAGTGCATTTCTAGAACATACACATGCTACCTAAATAAACCTCTGAATGTAATGGAAGGAAATAGTGACCCCTTAAGATTTTAAATCTTAATTTCCTTAAAATTTAGGAGAAACCTGTGCATGAGACACCTCATCTGCCCTCCTGGTAGAGACTTCAGCTCCTTCTGGTAGAACTCTCTTCACTTGACTGCCATGGCACTAAAAAGGGTCACCTGGCAGAGATATGAAAGGGAATAAATACCTTGCTCCCTGGTAAAGAGAGAACTTTTTAGCTATAGGCATATCCTTTAATGTATGTTTAGGAGAGCTTCCTTAACTCTTTCAAAACAGCTTCTGAGAAGGAGGATGTGGTCATGGCAGATGAAATGACCTCCCCTTGTCAGAATTAATGGAGTTTAGTTTGGAGCTGTGTGATCCCAAATGCCTACTGAAATTGAAATTAAAATCCAAAGCCTCAAGGCACCCATTAGTTCTCATCACAGAGCCTGCCCTTGGTTCCCCTGTGCTGTGATTATGAACATCATCGTCAGCTTGGACAGTTTGTGCTTTCTGTGGGGTTTTACCTTGACCCAGAGTGTTTGGCATCCACAGAAGGTGGTGTCTGTTCTTCCTTCCAGTTTCAGAAAGAAGCTGCTTTTCTCCCAGTTGTTTGTCTGAGCCTGCTCCAGCTCTCCAGCCTGGCTGGTGGCTCTCACACAAATGTTGGCACAAGCAGCAGCAGATTTTCTTCTCTGAGAAGCAGCATCTTCAAACTGGAATGAATCCCTTGATGGTCACATGTTGGATTTGGGGACTCCAAGTCAGAATGGCTCATTAGTTGCCATAGTTACAGACCAATTTTAGATTCTATTTCTTGCTGACATTTAGTTGCAGGGAGGAATGACAGCACTGGATGTTACCTCAGTATTTAAATTCTATATGGCTTGTATCAAAATTGACTCCACATGGAGTGTGTCAGAGCTGTGAGTGAACAATGTGAAACCAGCACGGACTGACAGGCTTTGCTTCAGGACTTGATGCTTTGGAGGATCAGGAGAACTCTTCAGCTGAGCATTATTTCTACAGAAAACACAAAATAACTACTTGAATCAAGCAGTGATAAGATTTTGTAAGATAATGGCATGTTTTTTTCTTGAATAACACTTATTATTATATTAATAGGAAGTTTTCTTTCTAAAAGTTAATGAGTTCTACATTCATTTACTTTAGGTAATTAAAAAAAAACCCAAACATTTTTTTAAAGTGCCTAGTTATGTATGTTAGAGGACTGTAATACAGATGAATCAGCCAACAGAGGTACTGGCAGTTTCTGAGGTGGGTTTGTGAGAGAATGTGGAAGAGAAGAACAGGATATTAGCAGTTCTGCCCATCATTTATCAGGCCAAACACCATCCAGGGAGAAGCAAATGGCTGAACCCACTCAGACCTAGAGAGCTAAAGCAGCCCACCTTGCAACCTTTCCTTTCAGCAGCTCCTCACTAAATGAAGCCAATTAAATTGATGTAGGTTGTTTTTCAACCTTTAAGTGCTTGATCTTGCAACCTTCCCATTAACACCTTTGGAAGAGTGTGAGTGTTTGTTTCTTTTTTTAGAGAAAAGCAAAAGTTTTGATTTGCTATCAATTCTTAATGAAGCATGTGACTCCCCAACTTGTGGGGAACTTGTGAAGTTGAGTTAAGAACTTGTGTAGTTGAGCTCAGGTTTATACTTAAACATCACCACCACAGGCATTCCTCAAGAGTCAAACTTCTTTGTGTAAGAAACCTTCCCCAGCTGGACCAATTTCTCATTTTCCAATGATTTGGACAATGTCTTTGAAAACAGAACATTTCAGAAGTCATTCAGTCAAGGGCCTCACTCCTTTTTAAAATATCAGTCTCTAAGACTATAATTCCTTTTGTCAAGGCAAGAGCTGTCTACAGGAGCAAAGTAGCAGGGGGAAAAAAATTGTGTTATTGGTTTAGCTAAAATCAAAGGGATTTTTGGATGTAACTCAGCCAAGCTATGATACATTGCCTCCTTTATTCTACAGAAGCGTAGGCCACTAGTTTTCACTCTGTCTGATGTGGCAGCTCAGCATCAGAGCCTGTTTTTCTGAATTTCTGAGCAGTTGTCTATGGTGATTCAAAATAAAGGGAAATATGGCAACAGCAATGTTGTCTGGTGGCAGCTTGGACACAGAGTTAGCTGGGGGAGCTGGTGGATCCTAACAAACACCCACCACCCTTCTTCTGCCTTTTTTGTGCTGAGTGAAGTACAAATCAGAATGGAAGGGGCTGCTGCCAGAGGGTCATGGCCAACTGGGACAGATCACTGGAGGTAAGATCCAGTCAGAAAGGAGCCCTGCATTGGAGCAGCTGTGCAGATTTGGAGGGAGATGATTCCTCTCCATGATGCCTGTGTCTTTGAAAGGCTGAAAAATCAGAGTGCTGGGAAGAATTTGTGGTGTGGAGAAAGGAACCTACTCTTTTCATCCTACATTCCCCCATCCTGAAGCATTATTTTCATTTGCCCCCAGATGGGTTTTAATTTGGGGATTTCATCCTACTCTTCACCTCCTCACGGGAAACTCCTAGGCTTTTTGGAGTAATTTACTACATTTAACCAGAAAGGGGAAAAAACCTCAAAGAATAAACAAAATCCACCTGTTCAGCTGTAATCCTGTGTGTTGGCACCAGTTGCTATTGAACCTCCCAGAAGCTTTACACATTGATTCCCTTTTCTCCCAAGATTTCAGCTTGTGTGACACAGACTAATTCTTCCCCTTACCATTTCCATTTCTTCCACTGCCCTTGGTTTTGTTGTTTATTTGCTTTAAATAGTGAGAGCACTGTGACTCTGCTAGCATCCTGCTGGTGACTGTCAACCCTTTTTTTTCTTCAGACTTACTCAATGTAATTTCTTTTTTTTTTTTTTTGACCCTTTTTGGTTGCTGTTTTCATGGCAAGAAAATACTGCATGCTGTGTTGCTAAGGTGCCTGTTGCAGCAGATCTCTGAGGGATCTGGGATCTGCAAGTGGTCACACAGTTAAATATTTCTTCATTCACGTTTGCTTTCCCCTCTAGATGACTTTGGCTCTGCCACTAATGGAGTCTGACAGGAGTTTTCGTCCAAGCAGCAGTGTAAAGAGCATGTAGATGCTCATGCCATCAGGCCCACTGGCAGTCTGGATGGCTGGGATTTTTCACTTATATGTCAGCAGTGAAGAAGACAAATGTACAGTTTTATTGTGCAAACAGAAAATTATTGTTGCAAAGGTTTTTAAAACTTCTGCAGCACCATTTCCTTGAAGAAGCTTCTGTTGTAGGCTCTCATGTCTTCCCTGTCCTTGTGTGTTCACCATCCTTGTCAGTTAAATAATTTTCTTTTAATTAGTGAACATACCTACTTATTACAGAAGTGTCAGCCAAGAAAAGGGGCTGGTGGATTCACTGGAAGCATTATGAAATATGTGGTCTTTTTTGGAAAGACTTTGATGTTTAGAAAGATGAGGCAGATGTGGTTGGAGAAGACATAATCAAAGAGAGAGAGAGAGAGATCCCTCCTTATAAGAACAGTAAACCTTCACAAAAAGGGAACCAAACAAGCAGCTAAGGGACAAATACTCACCCTGTGTACACAGTTTCATTGGAAACCTGCAAATACCACTTTGGAGATCTCCAATGACCTGCTCAGGTGCCTCCTGCTTCAGGATCCCAGGCAAAGCCATGACTGCAACACTTCAGGCACATCACCAAGCATTTAGGAGAATTTACACCCAAGGAAATACTGTCCAGGAGGAATCATGAGCTGCTTCCATTAGTCTGTAAGCTGTCTGCTTCTGAAAATACAATATTTGTGCTGTTTCTGGGAGGTTTAGCATTGCAGTGTCTCAGAGCTGGGTGTAATTGTGGAAGGGTGTGTGTGTACACAAGTGTGTTTTCTGTTACACTGATATATCTTACAGATGGGTATTTCTGTCCATATAGGTTCAGATGCTAATGTTGGCAAAGTTGTATTTTACTTATAGGCCTATAAACTCCTTCAGAAACAGATTTTTTTAATTGCTTAAGCTTCTCTTTGTGTCTTTCTGGAGATATTTATCTGACCAATGGAATAACTTGGATGATATAGGAAAAAAGTCTATTTTTTTTCCTTTATATAGAGATTTTCTCTAAAATGAAAACTAGTTCCCCATTATTAAATCATATTCAGGAGTCAGCATTTCTGTTTGAAATACTGATACCTGGGCTTTTTCCTAGGGAGCTTTTTTAGATAGGTGACACTGCTTGCTCTTTGTCAAACTGCAGATAGATACTGTAGTTATGGTTACAATGTTTGCCTTCCCTTCATCTAAAATAAATCTTCAAAAGTACTTCATTGAGTGATGTAAGAAAAGGCAGAGCATGTGCATCTTCTTGCAGGTGTTTCCCAAGTTATGGCTTTATGTGTTTTTCTCTATTGATGTCATTCTTTTTCTGAGGGTTTCCAAAATCTTTCTGAGCAGGACAGCACAAACCTTTGTTTCATGTGTTCGGCTGGAAGGTTACCTGATTCACAGGTAATTTAAATGTCCTTATTTTTATTTATTTTTTTGAAGTGCAAGTATTTCAGTCCTTTTTTTTCTGCATTCCAGCATATTTTGATGAGGGAGAGGGGAGGAAAGATAAGGTAGAGGGAAAGAGAGAGGAGACAAGGAATCTTCCATGGCCTCATTGAAATCTTTGGCTGATGAAAGCATAACTTTCTTTTTTTTTAACTCTAAATTATTAACTAGATAAAACCAGAATACTTCACCTGCCTAATTGTTTTTTAACTGCTCAGAGCTGCAGTCCCAGAGCCCCTTTTCCATGGGACCAGCTGGTCACGAGTGGGCAGCACCACCTGCTGGCACTGCTGGCTGGAATAGCTCCGAGCTGCCTGGAAATGGGAGGACAGCATCCCTGGGGCAGACCTCGTGTTCTGATGGCTGCAGAGGTGTGGAGACAGAGCTTCAGGGATGCTGCTGCTCCTCAGGTGTCACTGTGATATTTTCTGAAAAATCCCTTCACTAGGATTTCTTCTCCTGGGAAGATGAGAAGCTTCAGCTTTTCCATGTTTTGCTGCCCTGGAATGTGGTCTGGAGATTGTTTAGCCAAACATGTGAGTTGTTTTTAATTAATGGCCAATCACAGCCAGCTGTGTTGGACTCTGAGGAGGCAATCATGAGCTTTAATTATCATTCTTTTCTAGCCTTCTGATGTATCCTTTCTCTTTCTTTGGTATAGTTTTAGTATAGCATTTTTTTAATATAATATCATATCATAAAATAATAAATCAGCCTTCTGAGAGCATGGAGTCAAATTCTCATCTCTCGCCTTGTCCTGGGGACCTCACAACCCCACACTCAAGGACCCAGTGCCACCCTGCTCCTCACTGCACCTGGCACTTGACCCTTGACCTGCATCAATGATTGCTCTGGGTAGCATGTGCTTTCAACATGTGCTGCAGCCACAGAAAGATTAGGAGGAGTAATTCCATCTCAGTGGATCATGTGGCATGAGATATCTGGCACGAGGTATTTCAGAGGTGGGAAAGTGCTGTTAAGTAGTGATTAAGTTGGGTTTTACCCTTTTCTGCTGCTGAGCTTCTGAGTCTCTGTGCTCACACAGTGCAGGCAGGAGTAGAACTCCACAGTAGTGCTGGAATGCATCTGTTTGGAAACAGAAATGTAAAAGATCACTCTTAAACCATGTTGCCAGCTATAACAAGCTAGGGTGATTATTGTGAGTGACTATAAAGAATGTGTGGGCAGTTTCCTGAAGTTTCCCGTGCTGGCCACTTGCTCACCCATGGATGGACTGGCCCAGGGCAGGGATACACAGCAAAACCAAACATTCCAGGACTTCCCCAACATTTCTCTGGACTTCCTTTGGTTTGTTTTTCAAAGTTTGGAGGTTGTTATGGTTCAGTCATGTCATAAATGGTTGCTGTAAATTCCTTTCGGAGGATGGATAGGAGCAAAGGATGAATTTCCCAGTGCTTGCTACAGTTCCCTGCCCTGTTACAGCAGTGTGCCAGTGGCTGCAGATCACAGGCTATCTTTATCACCTACCAGTGAAAAAGGGGCAGTGGGGAAAAAACCTGAAAATACTTTTACACTATAAACAAGCAAATGCTAAGGTAGGGTGGAATAAAATTCCAGTCTCTAGCCCCATTTGGCTTTCATTTCCATGCCAGTAAAACTGCAGTAGGTGCAGGAGTTGTGCTTACCTTTGAGAGAGCTGATACTGAGAGTGCTCCCCACCAGAATTTGCTGTCATCTGTGGTTTCTGATTCTTTTCACCCTTAATTTTCCTTTCCTTTAATGAGTCCTAGAGGAATTCTCTTTCATTAAGAAAAACTCTTGGTTTCTGCTCCTGAAACGAGGCCTGAGGGGACACTCCATGCATCTGCAGGTAGCTGAGCTCTCTGTGGCTACCAGGTTTCAAAATGCCCCCAGGGAAGAGCATCCATGCTTCACCTTTATAGTCACTGTAATGTGTAACATGTGGTCAGTGCCAGGAGAGGATCCTCTTGTTCCCTGCTCCTGCTGCTGTGGTGTCCTGGTGGTCCCTTGCAGTCTGGGTCACTGTCACTGAGCTGGGCTTGTGAGCTGCTCATTCCACTGAGCACACACATCTGGAGTGTTTGAGCAACCTCAGGTATAGGGCACACACATCTGGAATGTTTGAGCAACCCCAGGAGGGACAGGGCCATTCAAGACCCTCTGAAGCCTCGATGGTGTTTGGACACTTCTGTGGAGCTGCAGGGACAGTATTTAATGACACAGTGATTTAACCCATCTATTGCTCAAAAGCTCAAGTGGTGCCAACTGCAGTCACACTGAGCACAGACAGAGATAATGAGCTTACTCAGTGGGTTCATGTTTTATGTTACTGCTGTCAAATATTTTCTTACCAAAATCATTGGCTGTCTAAACTGCTGAGTTTATACAAGTCCATTGTAATTCGTGCAGTGATTAAATATTAAACTAGAGTTTATTTTCAGAGGAAATAAATTTAGAGCAGACCACTTTGTTCTTTAGCAGAGGATCTCTGCTTCTGTCAGCTAGGAGATGGAGCAAGCATTCTTCCCTCTAATAGCATAATTATTCAAAAATGTTCGCAAGGATGTCTTTGTAGAATTTGTGCTCATGCTTTACTGTCATTCTTTTATTTCAAAATGTGGGTAAGATTTTTCAGATTCAACAGCTGACAAAGTGATGCAGGTTTGCAAAGAAAATTTGGAGGAGAAAGGGCCCAATTGCATGTGGGAGAGTTATTAATTTATATAGAAATCTAAAACTAAAGATGCTTTGCCATGCCATTTAATTTTAAAGACTTACAGAAGCCTTTTTCTGGTTCTTAAGAAATTGTAACAGTTCAACTTCACAGACACCTGAGGTACTGCTTGCAAAGCAAAAAATTAACATAAGATTAGATACCCTCAGTTTCTTAAGCATTTTTAACACACAGCAGAAAATGCTTTTATTTTAATAAATGGTGGTTTTAGCATTAATAAGTTTTGATAAAGAAACCTATTAATTTTAGCAAATTTTGAGGATGCCCTTGCAGCATAAGACAGAAAAAAAGCTGCACTCTTGGGTTTGATCAGGTGTAGCTACTGATGCCTTGGCACGTGGGCACCTGTGTGTGTATGTTTCCATGTGCAACCTAGAAAAACATCTACCTTAACTTTCACTGTCATTTTCATACCATTTCCTGTGTCGTTCTTCTCCTTTTTCCCATCTTATTAGCACAGATTGAAACCTTCTTTGGGGAAGGGACAGACAATCCTTTGAATCCATTATATTTCCTGTGCTCTAATGGGATGTTTTCCCCTGGTGTAAAGGTCTCCCAGGCCTGCACCTTGAGTGCACTGAGCACATCATTAACCCAAAGCGTGTGCTTGCTGAATTTCCCCTCGAGCAGGCAGCAGAAATGTCTGTGCCTTTGTGCTGAGTGAGTTTGATGTGCTCTAGTGGCCGTGAGTGATGAAGAGGAAGGAGGGATTCTCTTTGATAATGTTGCCAAATCTGCCGTGGACCCCTTTGACACCTCCTCGGGCTCGGTGCAGCTCATCGCCATCAAACCCGTGGCCCTCCCTGCTGTCCATGCTGCTTCAGAGAGGAGCCAGGAGTCTGCCATCACCAATGGGGAGGTAAGGACTGCCTGAGAAGTGTCTCCAGGTGTTTCCTTGGCTACAGCCACAAGTGGAAGGATCTTAAGCCTGTTAGAGTTGAGGGCTGCTAGGAGCTTCTCACCTTTACGCTACATAAAGTTCCATTAGCACTGTGAGTGCACAGACCTGAGAATTTAAGATCTGTTCTTTCACAATGCACCTGTGAATGCCTGCGACCTTGGAAGAGGTGATTTTCTATATTCCTACCCTCCCAGTGTCCCTCTCTCCTATTTAAAAAAATGAGTAATGAAGGCAGCAGAATAACATCTTTTCCTATGTGAATTCTGTAGTTGGGTATGAAAATATGCATAGATCATCTGGGTGCCAGGCTGATCTTTCTGTCTGAGCACTACATCTCAATCAGAGTGAGAAGGGGGGCAGTGGGACCCTCCTTGCTCTGCACTCCAGCCTGTGCACAGAGGGTGCAGTTGTTTGAAGGAAAAAAATGGGATGGCACAACTGTCTGCTCCAGATGCTGGCCAAAAACATGCTTTGACTGCAATACTTATACTCATGTTTTGATGTAGATTTAATCAAGACCAGTCCATTTACAAAGGACTGAGGCTTTTATGAAGTTGTTGAACATGATGGGAACAAGCCACAGAGGCGCCTTGTTTACAAAGTCGCATTGCAACAGCCATTTAAACAGCTAAAAACAGTTTAAAAGCAGCAGGAAGGGCTGCTGCCAGGGACACTGTAAAAGACAGTGGTCCCATGTGGGCCTGGATTATTGCAGCCTGTTGTGCTCTATTTCATACTTGCATTTTAAGTCCTGATGTGCCATGTGGCTTCCAAACTTGGAGAAAGGCTTATTTAGCATTCAGCATCTCTTTTCTGTAAGGCAGCAGGATGACACTGCTGGTGCTGTGTGCCCCCTTACACACACACTTCCTGTAGTTTGAGGAGACTGTGGAATTTGACTCTGGAAGATGAAGTAAATCCCTGATTTCCAAGTAACTTGCAGTTTGAAGCAGGAGGGAAGTTCTTTTGATACTTAAGAGAAACCATGGGACTAAGCTGTACGAGGATGGACCAAACACCCCTTTTTTAAAAGTTCCTCTCTGACACGAGTGTCACAGACGTTTTATGAAAAATCTTTTCTTTAAGATTTTTTCTCTTAAGAAGCTGAGAAGCCTCAAGAACAAAATGCAATAATTATCTGCTGCTGTGGAATACAACAGGTTGATCTGTGATTGGTTTATGTTAGTCGTTTCTAATTAATGGCCAATCACAGTCCAGCTGTCTGGACTGTCTCAGTCAGTCACAAACCTTTGTTATCATTCCTTTTCTATTCTTAGCTAGCCTTCTGATGAAATCCTTTCTTCTATTCTTTTAGTATAGTTTCAATATAATATATATAATAAAATAATAAATCAAGCCTTCTGAAACATGGAGTCAACATTCTCATCTCTTCCCTCATCCTAAGACCCCTGTGAACACCACCACACAGGAGCCTGTCAGAAAGTGTATAAACAAAATAGACATTTGATGACATTTCACTGGAGTCCTTCCCCGGCCATCAGTGGTGACTTATTTCAGGTTTTGTGTAGTCAGGGGGGATGTCTGTACCCCAGCAGAGTTTACACAGGTGAGCTGTGCCCCGAAGCATGTGCAGCGCTGGGTCACGGTGGTTGGCTGACACCACTCGTGTTTTTCCTCAGTGGGTGTCTCTGAGTCACTGTTGTAATGGTACACAGTTTTTTTAGGCTAAAATTATTTAACCATCTGCCAAGCCATAAAAATGCAGCGACTCTGTTCACTTGCAGTTCCTCGCTGCTTGCAGATGGCACGGTGTGCTACAGAGGGATGACACACGCGGCGCATCAAACACGCGCTGACGAGATCCTTTGGAGGTAGCCAGCCCACCAGCAGCCCCTGAAACATCTTCTTGCCTTTTAGGTGAACAAGGCTTTGAAGCAGAAGTCTGATATAGAGCACTACCGCAACAAGCTGCGCCTGAAAGCCAAGAGGAAAGGGTACTATGATTTCCCACAGGTTGATAATAGCAAGGCGCTGACAGACAGAAAAAGGATGTATGAGAAAAACCAGAAAGAACTTGACCACATTTTAGATCCAGATGCAGATGTCTCGTCTCCATTTGCTGAGCCTAAGAACAGGTGAGACTTTTTATTTGCAGTTCTTCATTGGGGAGGAGAGTTGATGTCCTGGGAGTCAAGGGGGCCATTTTAATGAGCCAGGTGTTGTATCTGGTCACTGGCCCCTTCTGCTTTATGAAGAAAATTCATACAGCCCATGGAAAACATGTTCTCTGGTAAAACTGCAGTGTGGATAAAAACAAACGAATGGAAAGAAAAAATAAGGTAAGGGACTGTTGCAAGTTCTTGTGAGTCATTCTCAAAAGTAAACAGAAAAAGTGGTAGTAATGTTATTGGTGGTACTCAGAGCAGACTTTAGGCAGGAAGTTAGCATCTGAATTGGTTCTTTTTCAAAATACAGTGGTGTTACTATTTTGTCATTACTTTAATCTGAATATAACTATTGCAGAGGGCATGAGATAGCTGAACCAGTGCATTGTCCCTGTAAGTCCTGCAGTGATAGTATCTGTGTGCCTGTTATTGGTGATCTTCCTGTGCCTTTAACAGAGAAATTCATAATTTGCTCATCTGTCACGTGAAGCTGGCATGTTGTATAACATTGCCAATGTTTGATTAACACTTGACTGTCTCCTGAGGATGGCATAGCAGTAGCATTCAAAAGCCCATTTTAGAAATGAGGGGGGAGCGCAGGTGCTGCTTGTGCCTGAGCTGCTGCCGTGAGTGGGTGCTCTGTTGCTGGTGCTCTCTGAAACACAAACTGGCACGTTGGAAAGAGGAGATCACACCAGTCCTACCCCAGGAATGGCACAGTGTGCAGATTCCTCTTGCTTTTAAGTTCTGGAGGCGTGAGGGATGGTAAGAAGGTGTGTTTGCCATTACACCTTGCACAGGAGGGCTCTGGCTCTTTCTGTAATCAGGGACTAAGATCAGTTGATCCATGAGAGAAAAAGAGATACTGAAGCACCTTTCCCCTAGAAATGGCCCTCACGCCTGGAGGTGCAATCTTGCATCCCATCTCCTGGAAAGCTCGGACCAGAATTTTCCTATGAGCATGAATGGACTGCAATCAGAGCATTACTGGTGACACAGGCATTGCACACAGTGCAGCTGCAGCAATTACCCTCGAGGCACAGGCATGAAAAAGACTGTAGTGGGAATTACAAAACCACTGTTGCCTCAGATTATGGGCAAAAGCTGAGATCAGATGTGTTTCTGTAGGTCTAGAGTTCAGTGGCTGAGGGATACTGCCCTGGAAGAGCTGTTTGCCAGGGCTGCAGAGGTCACTGAGGAGAAAAGGCTGACTCAGCTGTATGTTATATTGGATGTCCTGGGGCACCATTCCTTGTGCAGCTTTCCAATTTATTGTGCACTGAGAGGGTAAAAAATGGAGCTTGTCCTTACATGGGAGCCCTGCTCTGCACACTCTGTCCAGGAGGTACAGACAGAGCACTGGGAACCTCTGTTGAAGAATGCATTTAGTCCAGGAAGCTGGAAAGTCTCCTCAGCACATTGGTGTAGCTGTGACTGATTGAGGCATTAATTTGGATGCTAATCATGTGTCACATGGCTCACAGGAGTGTTTAGAACTTTAAAGTGAAGCTTTAAAGTTTTTTGTTAAATACACGTGCTTTTTGTTAAATACACTGATGTTTGTTCACGTGCCAGTGTGTGGGAAGATCCCATACATTTTTTCCTGTGTGTTGTGTAAATTTGCCACAGCTTATTTCAGCCAGGGATCCCTGGAATGACAGAAACTGCTGAGAGGGGGTAAACTCCTGTAGAGGAATGATTCCAATGATTCCAGCTACACCATGAAACTGGCTGCTGGACTGGTTAAATATATGACCTGTATCCCCACATGAGGAGAGAGAATCACTTCTGATGCACTTTCTGTGAAGATACAGAACACTTAATGAACTTTACAGATGCTGCAGATGTTTACAAACACACCAGTTCTGAATTCTGTGCTAAAATTTCCACACTAAGACTTGGAACTGAATTTGGTATGAAAATTATTGTCCTTAGTTTTCTAACAAAAATAAGATGGCTAAAATATCACACTGCTGGAGGAAAACCTTGAAAAATACCACAAGGTGGTGTGGGGTTTGGTTATTGATAAATGAATCAATACAATTGCATTTCTGTAATGAGATAAAATTGCTTTAAAAGCAATCTGGGTAAGCATATAATTGAAAAAAATTATTTCTATCCTTTTCTGGTTTGAATCATTGTTACAGCAATTAAAACTTGAAAAAATTGTAATTTTTAAAATGATATCACTAAAAACTAAGGTAAAGATTTCAAAGTTTCTAGGGGAAAGGTCTATTCTACTCTTTTCTGTTTTATATATATTCCTCTAACTTAAGTCACATTGTTACAGCACTTCCAAAACATATCAGAAAATAGGGACACAGTTGATTACTTAAGATTACCTTTATATTTTGAATTAATTTTAAATTGTATTAAAAATTGATTTACAAAGCATTGCTGCTAAATGATTTGATTTTTTTTCCAGAACAGAGCTTTGTGCTCTAGGTACCTTTCAGTCATCAGTACCATAATCCTCATGTTTTAAAACATTCCAGCTGTGTTCCCAGAAGGCACTTCCTAACCCATTTGAATGCCAGTTGTTCCTGTTCATACCTCCTTTCTCATTAGTAAAACTCTCTTAAATGAGATAATTGGCAATCTCAAGGTAATTTTTAAGAGCCTACTGATGAAATGCACTATTCTTGGATTTTTTTTTAATAGTTTGCAATCAGGTCAAGAATCTGCACATTTTACAGAGCTGTATATTTGAATCCCTTAGAAAATATATCACAATTGCCTCAACTAAGTATTTATGGACCTATTGTAAAACATATGAAATTTTGGAGACCTTTGATGTAAGAAGATGGAGATTGTCAGATCTGATTACCCTGTGCATAACCCTGTATTCTGTTAATTCCAATGGTATAGTCAGAGAAAGACTATATAGGAAGAAAGAATTTACTCAATATTATTTTTCTAGGGGAAACCTATTCCAAAAGCTCTGCTTGCCTTCTGCTTTGGCAGTGCATTTTGGACTTTGAAACAGGAGCATGGTGATTTGTGATCAAGGGTCACACAGAAGTTTTGGAAAGTTGTCATAGAACTAAGTACACGCCTGAGTAATTTATTTAATCAGAAGCGTGAAATTGGGTTTTTTTGTCCTACCTTTTATCCTGTCTGATCATGTAAATGTCCTACTTTTTGGATTTCTGCAAACCAGTTTCTGCTGCTCTAATCTGTCAAGGCAAAAAGTGCTGTTAACAAGATCTGGAATAACTGAAGAATTATTTATCAGTGAATTAATTTGGACTGTCTTGTCTGTTCATTTCATTGATGGTTCTTGAGATGTTAAACCATGGAGTGACTTGAAAGTCTGACTTCAGACATAATAGTGCAACTTGTCTTACTTCACTATGAGCATTGGCAGGTCCTCTGTGCGAAATAAGCAGCACAGAAACATGTTAGATGACCTGATCTAATTTTAATATTCTGAATGGAGTAATTGCACAAGGCAGAAAAATAGCATGGCTAGGCAAAGATAACTTTGTATCAGGCTCTAGCAGTGTAATTACTGTGTTAATAAATGAAGCTGGCATGCCATTATTTCATGTGTTACTGATCTACTTCAGGAGCAGTGCTCCTCTGGAGTGTGCAGCAAAATGAGTAATGGCCAGACACAGCATGAGAACAACTCACAAACTTGGCTGGTGTAGAAGTAGCCTTCTTAAAAGATACAGCTTGATGAAGCATAAAGTTCCTGTACCATTTGGCAAACCCTCCTGCAGATATGTACAGATATGCTCTGTATTTCACAGAGGGATGCTGCATTTGTTTTTGTATAACCAGCAACAAGGGCAGAAATGGTTTTGTTGGAGAGATTACTGGGTATTTTGGATATTTAGTTTTATTCTCCCTTTCTATTGCATTTGCTTCCCCTTGGCTTGGAGCACCCAGGAGTGGAAGCTCAGTGCCCAGAGATGAGCAGCATTTTGTCCCAGTGAAGCAGCTGAATGTCAGGAAGGACAGCTCTCTGAGAAAGCTGTGGCCAGTTACCAAACTGGCTATTTAAAACCAGCATCTTGCAACAGTTTCCTCCCACTGCTGTGTCTCTTCCCCTTCCCTGTGCTGGGGGTTTGTTTCAGTGGAGCTTTTTCCTGCTTCTCTCTCAGTGCTCAGGATCAGCAACCAAAATCTCTGCTCCCCATCTGTGTGTGTGGGAGAGCTTGTTATTTTTTAATATGTTTTTTTTTTTTTTAATGAGTTTGAATCTTATCAGCTGAAGTTAAAAGGGTCCTGATATCTTCTTGGGACATATTTCATCTGACAAGCTCCCACATACAATGTCCATGTCTTTAACATAACTTTTATTTTCCTTAAACTGTAAAAAGCAATTAATCATCTCTTAAAAAGGTTACTGATTTCTAGCACTTCATGTATATAGAAAGAATATCCTGTAACAAAGTGATATTTTTATGGACGTCATCATTTTAGAATAAAGGTGAGTATTGTCAATCACTGTCTGTTGTTATTTTTTCTTTTTTCATTTTACCATTTTCTTGTTTGGTGTTTTCTAGGCAGCCCCTGAAGAACTCGGTGTACAGAAGCAGGCAGTCCCTGAACAGTCCCAGCCCAGGGGAAACGGAGATGGATCTGCTGGTGACTCGAGAAAGGCCGAGGCGTGGCATCCGGAACAGTGGATATGATGTAAGTTTATTTGGTATAGGCAGAGAAATCTGCTCAGCAAAGCCTTGACTTGCTCCAGGCAACAAGTGATAAGCCACAAGACAGATCCTCATGAAATATTTAGTGTTACAGGAGTTTATGTGCACTCAGCATCCTGAAGAAAGCTCAGACTCTTTTGTGTACTTTATCACTCTACATCATTTTACAGTTTGAAATGCAAACAAAACCTTTGCCCAAACCCCATTATTTGCCAAAGTATTAAATCTTGAATTTAGATAGTTCTTCTAAGTGTGTGGCTACTTGACAGTGAGCTTTCTTCATTGCAATTAAAATCCTCTGTTTGTTCTGAAGAGCAGCCTGGAGTTGCTCTCTTGGTTCAGAAGAATGAACAGCCATCTTCTGGGATTTTCATCTAAGTCCCAATGGCAGTGTTTGGTGGAAATCCCCTAGGGACAGGGATTGTTCTCTTGCTCCCATCAGAACTGGGAGAGTTTTTTGTAGGTAAACGTCAAACCCAGCTAGAGGTGATGTTGCTTTATGGTCCAAGGAGCTCATGCAGCCAGCACAAGGCAGAGGAGTTGCCTTGTGCAATCTGAACAAAGACTGGGTGCAAGTTGATGCTGTGTGAACCCAGAAGGAGGATTAAAAATATCCCCTACTCTAGGGAAATGTTGAGTTTTTCAATTCTTTGTCACATGTCCAAACTACTGTTGCTCAGCCAGCCCTGAAGATCAGTCCTAGAGAGGGTCTAAACCATTCTGGAAAACTAGGAAGTTCACCTGTGGTTGCTCATCCTCTAAACATTTTCTGTGTGGGGGTGTTTCATTGTCAACCTTTTCTCTGCCAGGAATGTGATTTTAGCAAGGAGAAAGAAAGTACCAAAGTTGGGGGGATGTGTTCAGGAAAGTTTAAACCTTTTAAAAAATTCTTCAGGGCAGGTTGTAGTTGTCAGATTTCTGAAATGATTCCCTGCATTTGGGCACTTCCCATCAGACTGCAGGAGTCATATGGAACTGTGTGAGTGGGCTGACTGGTACACTGCTTTCTGAGGAATTAGGATGCCAATACAATGCTAATAAAAGCTAGCTTTTCACAGGGAAATCAGTGTTGAAAACATTCTGGGAGCAGGCACGGCAGTAGATTTTAAAAATATATTTCAATATATTGTGTATGCTATATATAAACTATCTTTTAAAGAAAATTTATTAAAAACCTTGGAAGTAGATTAATGAGCTTATGCAGATTCTGAAGTGTCCTCAGAGTAATTGTAAGCTATGAGATGTGTGCACATGACAGAAAAAATTGCCTTTGCCTTGCCTTTGGTGCTGCAGTTGGGCAACCTGTCCCTGGCACGGTGCTTCACTGATAAGTTACATAAAATCCCTCAGCTCGATGCACTGCAGATTCACTGCAGTGCACCTCTTCCAGCTCTGAATGCATTTCCCATCTGAAAGCACAGAAATGCTGCTGGGAAATGGGACAGGATATTGAAATTTAGCTGCCAAGCCTGAGCCTGCAGCGTGGGCTGGTCCTCCTCTCCTGTTTGAGGCTCCTCGGAGCTGTGTCTGACAGGCTTCATCTCCCAGGATACCCACTGATGGCTGCATCCATGGAATTCATGGATCTCACCAGCTAAACACCTCTGGAAATCTGACCTCTGAAAATGGGTGAGAAAGGGCTGCTTTGAGTGCTGACTTGTGTGCCCTTTCTGTTTCATACAGCAACACCTGGCACCTATTTTTGACATCCGATTTGTCATATTAAATGTTCCAGCCTTCTCAGAGTGCTGCTAAACTCTTCCTCTCAGCATGTTATTTAGCAGCAGGTCCTGCCAAAGAATAGTGAAATCTGCATTTTATAAGCAGTGCCAAAAAATTTAATTTATGAATCAAATAGTTGGTATTGCCTGAAAAAGTCGGGAGACTTTTTTACAGCATAAAAATTTGTGGAGGGAATTTGAACTGTTACCAGTACACCCAGGTTATGTGTTGAGCATTTTCTTCCCAACAACAATAATGCTTTTATATTTAAAGAAAAGAGATTGAGATCTCCCAGATTCTTTAAGAAAACTGCTTAAGAATTCACCATTCATTGGCACAACCACAAGGTTTCCTTTCAATAACAAATTTCTAAATGGTTTTCTAAAATACTTCATTCATACTTTTCTAGAAATACTTAATTCTCTATAATTAATTTTTGTGATATTTCTCTGAATTGTGGTTCTGTTTCTCAGAGCTAAAAACTGCTGAAGATACGAGGATAAAGATACAATATTTTACATTTGTCCTTATGGAATATGTAGCTTTTAATATTAATTTGGAGTATATGTTCTACTGTTTGATGTTCTCAGTATATTACTTGCCTTCATAGTGTCTTTTATAAATGAATTATTATTGAACAGTATCTAGCTTTCCATTTTAAAGAATCCCAACAGGTTTTACTATCATCACCTTCAATTAGGAATTAGACTCAGAAGACTTTATTAACATGTTTATTATTTTCAACAAGTTCATGAACAACTCTGTGTAGAGTAAATGCCATAACAAAAGACTCTAGAACATCTAAACTGCTCTAATGAGATTGATACCATAGCAGAAAATATTTAGGCTGTTTTTGCTATCAAAGGAAGAAAATTACCTTATTATACATGTCTAAGAGATCAGTATACAAAAGAATTCATGGGCAGAATTTAGTTGATATAGCTAAATTAATGCAATGCATCCCAAAGGTTATAGATTAATGTTCACATAAAGAATTTTACTGATAATGTTGCAGCAGCAGAATTATTCAAGAGGTACAGAAAGTCTGTCTCTCACTGCAGGGTTTTGTTTGCTTTCTTCATGTACCTCTAGTCCCTTCTATTATACAGTACCTGTGTATGATTTTGTGTAATGGTGGCCTCTATTTAGGATAGCTACGTGTTTCAGTTGAAAGGATAACAAACAAAATAACAAATAACACTCAGAAAGTGATAGGATGAATTGAAATAGATTTTAAAATATGAGGAAAAGAAATTATTATTATTTTTCTCCAAAATCTACATGTCAGCTTTTATATTGATGATTCAAAGCTGCCTTAATGTTGGCTGCTAATATGAATCTTGTATACATGTGATTCTGTGGGGGTCTAATGGCTTCAGCAGTGAGTTGTAGTAAAAAAACTGATTTATTTCAGCATTGGGTACTAATAGGTCTGTGTGGGATTCCACTCACATTTTTGCAGGCATGAGCAAATAGAAGAACCATGGCTGTTAATCATCCTGTCAGGATATTATGATTTCAGAGGCTCTCTGGCTGCACTTACACAAACTACATTGCATTTTATAGTCAGCTTTCTAAAATGGGTCTGATTTTTATTTATTGTAGCAACACAAACACCAATGGAATCAAAATGAAGGAATGAAATTAAGGAAGAGTTTTTAGTTGAAGATTTCCTATGAAGTTTTTCCATTTAAGATAATTTGGTGTACTTGCATTCCCCTTCCCCCAATCTGATGTGTGTACCACTTGGGAAGCCTGAATTTGAGTTTGTGGTTTTGAATTTAGATAATATACTGTGTAACCATGACTATGTAAATTATGGTTAAATTCTAATGTGCAAATGTTTAATTTTTATCCTAATTTTTCTTTCTTTTTTACTGCCATACTTTCCTTTGATACAAAACACAGCTATGCTTAAAACAGAGAAAGTAAATTAGTATTTTACTTAGATTTGTTATCAGTTTTCATTACCAGTGTAACTCTTTTATGAGTGGCTGATAACAGAAAAAACACCAGTTTGGTATTTCCCTCTGAAAAGGAATAAATATATTTTATGATTTTCCTACAAGCTTACAAAATCTTGGGGGCACAGTCACTTATCTGTTCAGGTGTAGAAAATCACTATTACAGATATAAAAAAGATATGCCTCACTAGGAGCTACAGAACACTGAAATGATCAGGATAGTGCTGGAATTTTGAACAAGAACATCCTGTTGTATTCTTTTATTTAGGGCTATTTTAAACGCTAGCACAGTTTCTAAGCACATGCTATATATAGGAGGCACAGGTCCTATTGCTCATCCCAGTTATCCTTCACAGTCAATGCATTTTACAGGTATTTAAAGAATTATAAATTATAATTATATATTTATTGTTATATATTTATATATTATATAATTATAGTTGTTGGTTAAAAACATATGTTTTTAAAACTCTGGGCTGTAAAATTGATCTTACAAAATACAGATGAAGTGTGGTATTCCACTTTCAACTTCTTGCAATTTTTTTTGTCACAGAGTTTTCTGTCACAGAGTTACAGGAAAAAAAAAAAAAAAAGGAGGGAGGTAATTTCTGTTTGTACTTATCTGTACAGAAGGAATCACCCTAGGAGTAGCACTTCAAGCTAAGCTGCCCAAGCACTGTCTGCTCGTGGGAGAATGTGCTTCATTCCCTGTACCCAGGTTAACTTTGCATAAATACCTGTGACTCCTGTTTGGGGGCTGGGTTAGACCCTTGAGCTGGGCCATGGTGTTTTCTGCAAGGGCAGGGCTGAATTTGTGGTGTCATTGTGGAAGTTCAGAAAAACTCCTAAACTTTAGCTCTTCAGAAATCTTAATGTGAGAGCCTTAACAAAGGAATTTCAATGTCTCTAGCTGTAATAATCTGTCCCTTGTAAGGGGTCCTTCACAGTAATGGCACTATTTGGGGAACCGTACTCTTCCTGGCACAGTTGCTCTGCCATTGATGCCACAACTAAGACAAGAATTCAAACATTAATTCTAATTGTTTTTAAGCGAGTCATTGACAGTTTAATCTGCTACAGAGTGTCCCTGCTACTTTTCCCAGCAAAGAATGTAGAATATAAAGGGCTTTTATACTCCCCTGCATCGTATAATTTCTTTCCAGTATTTGTTGTGGGTCTATATTATTATTGCTGCTTTAAGTAAAGGGATGGGACCACAGTTGGGCTAAAAAGTATTTATTGCTCAGATAAACATCATTATTAGAGGCTGTGAGATTTAAGAGAGCAAGCAGTTGGCCATAGCACAAAGTAGTCACAGGTTCTTTGTTGCAAGACAATATATAACTTTTTAATCCAATGGACAGTTGCCATAGGGTTTATTTTGCTTTTCTAACCTATCACCTTTACTTCTACTGCTATGCAGATACTTTTATCCAATGGGCTACTATTACACATACACACATATGCTTCTATTAGAACACCTAAACTCTTAGCTTACTCTATACAATTACACTCCTGCATTATAAAGCCTTCACCATCTTATCAATACCATTTTTTACTTACTTAAGGCATATTCTTACTCACAACTACAGAAACATATGTTTATGATTTTTCTGCTTAATGTCTGTGTATTTTATTTTTACATCAACCCAAGCTTCTCCCAAGGCTTCACATCAAACCCTCCTGTGTCTGTGGAAATTTCTATTTTTCCATTTCCCACATGTCTACATTGTTACAATTCCTTATTGTGTGTGCGTTACGCCTGTGTGTGTTATGTCTGTGTTACATCTGTGTGCGTTACGACTGTGTGCGTTACGTCCTGTGCGTTACGACCGTGCGTGTTACGTCTGTGTGCGTTACGACCGTGTGCGTTATGACCATGTGTTAATGTCCGTGTGCGTTACGTCCGTGTGTGTTACATCCGTGTGCGTTACGACTGTGTGCGTTACGACTGTGTGTTAACGTCCATCTGCATTACGACCGTGTGCGTTACGTCCATGTGCGTTACGTCCGTGTGCGTTACGTCCATGTGTTAATGTCCGTGTGCGTTACGACCTTATGTTAATGTCCATGTGTGTTACGTCCGTGTGCGTTACGACCGTGTGTGTTACGACCGTGTGTTAACGTCCATGTGCATTACGACCGTGTGCATTACGTCCGTGTTTGAGCATGTCGAAGTGGCACAAATGCTATTTGTAAATGCTATCAAAGCATAAGTAAGGCCTGTGACATCCACTTTTATTCCCCCCCCCACCAGACCGAGCCTGAAATTATAGAAGAAACCAACATTGACCGCGTCAACGAGCCGCGGAATTACGGCAGGGCCCGTCAGGCCAAGGGCCACTCGGAGACGTCGACACTGAGCTCGCAGCCGTCCATCGATGAGGTGCGGCAGCAGATGCACATGCTGCTGGAGGAGGCCTTCAGCCTGGCCTCTGCTGGCCACGGGGGCCAGCCCCGGCAGGACGCCTACGGCTCAGCCCCACACCTGCCCTACTCCGAGGTGGTGACCAGTGCGCCCGGCACCATGAGCCGGCCACGGGCGGGCGTGCAGTGGGTGCCCACCTACAGGCCGGAAATGTACCAGTACAGCTTGCCAAGGCCCGTAAGTGGAGCTTCTCTTTGCCACACTGTAATGTCAGAAGGGTGCTTCTGTTCTGAGCCACGTTTTTTTTTTTAAAGTAGTCCCATTTAGGTGCTTAAAACCAGAAAATAAGTATGTGTAGGTGATGTGTATATATACATCTACATGTGTGCTTGCCTAGACACCAACCTTTGCAGTTTGGCAACACACACACACATCATGAAAGACTCAGTATCTATTTCAGCAGCAAAGTTGTCTTGTCTAAGTTGTACTAAGATTTAAAAGAATAGGCTGCAAAATAGGCTGAAGATTTAAAATAGGCTGTTCAACAGATCCCAAACTTTAGGAACCCTGGCTGCTGAGAATTTTAGACTTTCTGTGCTGATAGGCACTGATCCCCAAGAGAACACTGTGTTTCACCTGAAGCTGTAGAGAAAGCTTCCAAAATTAAATGATAGCGCTAAGGTTATAAGTGTATTGTTTGAATAGAAGTGTGTAATATCACATAGTAGAAAACTGAGAGTTTTAGAATGTAGAAATGTATTTAAAACAAGATAGATGTTTTAAGGCTAGTCCTTAAGACTAGATAGACATTTAGAAGCTAGTCCTTCTTCTTCACCTTCTTCTTCATGGGTTTATGTAGTATTACGTAATTAGATAAAGAAGTCCACATTATGAACCACAGGTACTTAGTTATAAAGTTAAAAGTAAAAATATTTTAGGTATCATTTCTTAATCAAACAGTTTATCCTTAAAAAGCCCTGTAGAGAGAGAAATATGACTCCATTTTTAGTTGTTAGAGTGAAGTGCTGTACAACTCACTCCAAACTTGTTTGCACATCTCCTTCTGCTCAGGTAATGGATATTAGGAAGCAATGTGGTTTTATGGATTAATTATGGTGACATCTGGGTAGGGAACACCAACTCTTCTGCATCGCTGGAAAGGTTCAGCACTGAAGAGCAACATGAAATGTGGGCTGTAATTAGTAATCTTGCACTTACAGCTATTGGCTTGGGTCTCTAGAGAAGAAATCTAGAGAAGATTTCATTCCACAGGTCTCTTAGCTGACCTTATAACTGACTTTATCCTTTATCCTATTTTCTACCCTCAAGCAGCAGCTAACACGTCCTCACCTTGCAGAAGTAATACATGAATTAGGAACTTAAACCCAAGGGTGGAAGTTGTTAATGGAATTTTGTAGGGGTCTAGACAGCAGTGACACTAGCACTGTGCACACCCTCACGTGAGAAACTGCCCCTGAATTCCCACATATGGTAATGTGAAACTCAACAATACATTTTCTTTTGTGTCAGATACAAATCTAAACCAGAGGTGATTGCTTTCAGATAAGAAATAGCCCATCTAACAATACCAATGTGATAAATTGTTCATTTTAAGGCCTTTTTTTGGTCAGAATATTTTTTTAAAGAATATATTTCAAATTGAGTCCCGAACTCTGGCTAGAATAAGAGGATAATGCAGAAAAATGTCCTCAGTTAAAAATCACCCTTACCATGACTTCCTTGACAATAAAAAATACATTAAGGGATGCTGCTTCTGAACTATTCTGAACACAGCTGAAAGCCAGTGGCATTGCCTGCAAAGGTTCAGGTTGGTGCTATTTAAATCATGCTAAGGTTATTTCTGGCACTTTGAAATTGGTCCGATGAAATTCGTACAGCATATAATAATTTTTTATGGTTAGAATTCAATTGAAAGCTTAAGAGACAGCTAATAGGGAGTCAAATTACCTTGACACTTCAAAGAATCCTTCTAAAATGAAATTAAAAATATTATATGGTGAGAGGTTTTTAAAAAAATATAATAGCCACTCTTCTCATGGTGAACGATTCACTGTTGTCTTTCTAAGACTTATTAATCTCCTAAATCATCTGCATGTTTGGGACCTTTTGCTTATCTTTCTGGCATTCTGAAGACAGAGTTAAATAGCTAAATTCCCTGAAGATAGTTGATTGCCAGAGAGGAGGATAGGCACAGACTGCTGGGCTTTGGATAAGGGCTGGTAATTCATAGTGTTCTGCATATCAGTTTCATGAATATGCACTGTGCTTCAACCACCCCATTTCCTGGTTTGTTCTCATGGGCATGGAGGGCTGGAATTGAAAATATCCCCAGCTTTGGGGATGAGAGGTACCTGTGCACTGGGATGTTTGTTACCTCTGTAAACCAAGAATTAGTCATTTTTTCCCTTTCTTAAAATTCAGTTCTGAGTGGCAATTAGAAGTCAACATCAACAATGCTGTTACAATTGAAAACACTGAGCATTTTGAAAATGAAAATTTCATCTTTGAAAATTCAAGGGCATTTTGTCTGCTTAGATAGAGCAAGTGCAGAGGGGTCCAGAGCCACTCTTTAATTCTGTGTTGCTTCTGGTGTCCTCCAATTTGTGGATCTTTATTTTTTTGTAATCAACTTCTTGGCTAGTCCCACCATCAATCATTTGTGTATCTCTCCAGAGTGTGCACACATTTTTTTTTCCTTTTCCATTTTCTTCTCCCTTTTGAGGCCTTCTGCATGTTTTTTATTTGTTTGCTTAGGTTTTTCTGTACATGCTGCCATTAATACTGAAATTATCTGTAGCTCTTGTGAGGGAATGCCTGTTTGCCAACCTGCCTGTTGAGTGACCTGTGAAAAGAGGATTCCTCCACACGGGGCTCATGCCTTCTCCTGGCAGAGGAAAGCCAGTGGAATACAAACTCTCCCTGTTGTTCTGGAGCTTCCAAAACAACACTTGGCTGAGTCCTTGGCACCCAGCTGGTGTGCTGTGACTGGAGGATGGAGTTAAAGGGTTGAACGTGTGACACCAGCCCAACCGCCAGCTCCGTGCCTTGGTTGATCTTGTTTGGAAATTTGCTTTGGAAATGTGCTCAGCTGAGTCAAGTGAGAGCTAAGAACAGAGAAGAAAGCCTTCTCCCATCACGAGGCTGGAGCAGTTTCCATCTCTCCTCTTTAGTGCTCTGGAAAGAGGAGTGAGAGTCACAGAGCTCTGGGTCCCAAGGTGAGAGCCAGCACCACAAACAGGCACTGATGACCAGCACTTACAGTCTGAGTGACTGGTAAAGCATTCCTGTCCTCAGAGCTCCCCTTCATTTAACAGGGGTAAAGTGGGAGTATTTTACCAAAATTCAGCCACTTTCAATAACAGCTGCTTAGTATGAAACAGGACAGCTATAAAGGCAAAGCCAAATCAATAAATTTGCATTATTCCTGGACTGCAATTTAATAAACAAATAAGTTAAATCATTCCATGAGTTAACAAGGACACTGGCCTTTTAATTCCTATGGTGAGTTGTAAGGAGATGGATATTTCTGTAATTAGAAGGCAACATAGAATACTTTCACCCAGGACCAATCTGTAAGTGGAAGGTGGTAAAAATATTTAAATATTTGAACTAGGGAAATATAGCCTTAAAACTAACTGCAAAGTTTCTGCTTTGGACATTAGTTATTTTGTGCTGGCCTGTGAACACAGGCTTGGATTTGTTCAGCCTGGAGAAGAGACAGCTCGAGGGAAACTTTAGAGCACCTTCCAGTACCTAAAGGAACTGCAAGAGAGCTGGAGAGGGGCTTTTTACAAGGGCAAGTAAAGTGGGAATGCCTTTGAACTGAGAGAGGGCAGGGTTAGATTTGATATGGGCAAGGAATTCTGTACTGTGAGGGTGGTGAGGCACTGGAGTAGGCTGCCCAAAAATTTGTGTATGGCCCATCCATGGCCAGGCAGGATGGGGCTTTGAACAACCTGGTCTAATGGAAGGAGTCTCTGTCTGTTGCAAGAGGCTTGGGCCTAGATAATCTTTAAGGTGCCTTCCAAACCAGTCTGTGATTTACTTTTCTACATCCTGACAGGTGTTACCTTGGGCTCTCGTGGTTTGTCGGAGACAATGGTGTCTGCTGGTGGCTGGACTTTATCCTCCAGAGGATTTATTGCCCTTGGCCCAATGGCTGCTAAACTGCACTTCCTACTTTTAAAAATTATTTATTGGTTTGCTTTTTAAATTGTCAGTGTTCTAGCCCCAGCAGACTCCTTCACTGGCATTTCTTACTGAAAGGGAGGCACGGGGCCTGCTCTCTGCTACCTGTGCAGTCTGTCTTGGGTCTCAAGTGGGATTGCTTCTGCCTGATTTATAGCCTTTGTGTTACAGACTCTCTCATTTTTCATAAAATAGAGTTTGGAACCCATGCAGAATGTTTTCCTTAAGATTTTTATCTTTTGTTCTTTTTTTGGTTTTTGGTTTGTTTTTTTTTTTTGTCCGGTTGGATTTTTCGTTTGCTAAAAACCAAGAGATCATTTAAAAAAGATAAATATTTGAAGAGTAAAATTAGGCAAATCTGTGAAATCAGCTGGGTTATGTTTTCTGTTTGTTGTTTTCCTCTCTGACTCATTTCACAGTGGTGAAGTGACTTTAATTCTACAATCAGGCCCATTGGCCAAGAGCCTAAGGGCTCATAAAAATCTTTAACAGGCATCTGTGGTAAAACTTTGGCTTCATTTACACACTTCTTTCCCATTTATATGTTGCCTGCAGGAAAACACTGATGCCCCAACCCATTAGAGAAACTCTAGAAATTTCACTGGAATTCCCTCCCACAACGAGGTTGGTGTGTGGCAGCTCAGGGCAACAAGGACTGACTCCTGTCCCTGCTGGACAAACAGTTCCTCAGCATGGTGGAGCAGATCTTTTTACAGGATTTTTCACTTTAACAGGATTCTCTCTGCCCAGCCATTAGCAAAATATTGCCACTCACTCAAAATTGCTCATCTCCCGTGTAAGCAGCAAAATAAAGGCTTAGATTTTCTATTTTACTTTTTTCCCCAAAATTTCCAGTGCAAGTCACAGCATATTTGTGAACTGTGATCCCTTAAAATACCTAATACCTCCTTTGATGTCCATATTCCAAAGCACAACACACAAGAGAAACCCCAAATCTACCTCTGAGTCTCTGCCTACCCTGCTAAACCGTGTCTGGAGTCGCTTTCCACTCCCAAACATTATCCCATGTGCTGTTCCTTTAAAACAGGGGGAATAAAAAGGATTTCATGCTTGGCACAAATGCATGCTGAGAGCAAGATGTGGGATGAAAGGCTGGTGGAGCCAGAAGGGAGAGTTCAGGCAGCCTGTGAGGGCACTGCCAGCCTTTGAGATGCAGAAGAGGCACTGCAGACCATTCCACATCCAGCACTATCAGGAGAAATATAATTGAGGTTTTCTTTGATGCAAATAACATTTGTTTTTTCCTTACAGTTCTTTCATTAAAAATCAGAATTTCTGACCCCTGGCTAAGAAATGTAGCAGTGTCTTTTTAGACTTTTTTTTTCCTCCCACTTAAATGTAGAAATGCTTTAAATATCATGGTAGCATGGTGAAAGTAAATATTAGGAGATTTTGTAGGTGGCATGCAAGAAAAAATTATTTTCAAAGACATGCCTTTGAGGGTTTCTAACCTGCTTTAAAAGGGGTAGCAGTGAGAGGACAGAGAAAGATGCTGGGTCTGTACTGCTTTTCCCTTGGAGACACATCAAAAATCAATTTGATAAGTTACCTTTCCTTTTTGTTGACCTAGTTTTGTAGGTATTTGAGAATGAAGGCATTTGGAATACGGTCTAAATGTGTAATTTTACAAGATGATTACAGAAAGACAGCGTTTTCTGATATATAGTGTGGGATTTATATTGCCAAATTCCAATCTAAATGTAGGTGGTAAGTCTGAAATAATCATGTAAATCCTGTAGGCTCTTTCTCTGGGCAGAAGACAGAGTGTGACTCATCCCATGTGTTTTAATTTGCTTTTAACTTTCACTGCTGTTTGGGAAGGAGTTTCTCTGGGTAAACCAGATTCCTCTTGTTTAGAGGACCAAAGTCCCACCACTGGACCCCTTTTTTATTTTTCAAAATGCCAGTGTCTTAACAGTGTTCAGCCTTCCCCAATTTTTTTATTTGTAATTCCTCTGATTTTATCTTTATTCCCATGCATTGCTTTGAAGCATCGTCATGCAAACCACAACTGAAAAAAAGTCACAACTAAATAATAAAACAAAAAGCAATAGGAAAACAAAACCCTCACCCACGATGTAGTGAAGCATCTAGTGAGATATCATTCCTCTATGTGTATTTGAAAAATTATGGCCTCTAATCTATAGCAGTGCAAAGGATTTAGGAGGAAAATTTTGTCCTTCATGTCATTTCTTGGGTGCCCTGAGTTTCATGCGCATAATTACTCCTCCTTCACGTGTATTGGTGATGAAATTCAGAATTACTGCAGGCAAGCTGCTTAATTTTGTGATTTTGTGGGTGGGCCTGTGGTTCCTCTGGATCAGTCTGCCTTTTCAGAACTGTTTGAGGTCCTTGTTGCTGTTTTGGAAAGTTACAGAATTTGGGGGTTTTTGGGGAAAATTTTCTTTTCATCTCTTGAAGGCTGAAAGGAAGAGGTTGAAATATGGGTTGCTCACAGGAGGCTTCACTGCACTGCTCTGAGGGTTCTTTCTGAATTTTTGAAATGCTTTTTTCCTTGAGAAAGTGAAAATACTCAGGTCTTTTCCCCATGATCCAGAGCAGTTGTTGAGTCTCACATAATCACAACAGATCTGCTTTGCCAGCAGGTTACAAATGTCACAGAGACAGTGTTTA
The DNA here is from genome assembly GCF_051311805.1 of Agelaius phoeniceus. Taxonomy (NCBI): domain Eukaryota; kingdom Metazoa; phylum Chordata; class Aves; order Passeriformes; family Icteridae; genus Agelaius; species Agelaius phoeniceus. Next base: position 6,422,218 of record NC_135270.1, read on the forward strand.
ATATGTTTTATTTTAATTAGACTTCATCTTGTCTCAGAGCTAATTTTCAGACTTTCTTCCACATTCAAAAATCACCAAAGTACTGTAAATTCCCAAATAAATGCAATTATTGTTGATGCCACAAAAAATTAGCTTCCAGTTGACTGGCATACAGAGCAAGTATTTAATTTCTGATTTTGTTTTGTTTTTCAATTTGACTGAGATCTACTGCTGTTTCAGAAAATATGTATTTTTCTCTGTTACAGGCTTATAGATTTTCTCAGCTTCCTGAGATGGTAATGGGTTCTCCTCCCCCTCCTGTCCCTCCCAGAACAGGTCCTGTGGCTGTTGCCTCTCTCAGGAGGTATTTATCTGTTATTTTATTTTAGGCATGGTCTCTAAAACCCACTGTCATAATAAGAACTGGGGCAAACCCTGAAATGGCACTTAAAAAGATACATTCCTGAAATTAGAAACATGTTGGTTTTGTTTCATTTTAATGCAAAATGAAATAACAATGAGTTTTCTGTTAGCCAGTCTGTGTTAATAAATTTAGGAACTGCAGTCTCTTGTTTGTTTTAAAGCATTCTTTGCCTCAGTTCTCATAATGGTGTGCTGGATTGAGGCAGATAATTCACACCATCATTCTCCTGCTTTCCTGGACTTGCAACATTTCCAAAGACCTCAGCACTTCCCAAGTGCAGTAATGTTATTTACCACAGTGGCCTCCTACTTTATGATACCATGTCATGTACACTGTTGTGACTGTCTGTAGACTGTGGTGGTGAATTAATTATGGTAAAGCTCTGGTGAATTACGGTAAAGCTCTGGTGAATTTATGGTAAATCCCTGGTGAATTTATGGTAAAGCTCTGGTTTTAGTGTTGAGTTTCACAGGCATTTGTTTGAAGCAGCAAGCAGAGGCCCTATACGATGCTTTGGTAAAAAGAGCAACCAGGCTAGAAGACTTGCTAGAAGGGTTGCAAACTTCTCCAGACTTCTCCAAACTTCTGTTGTGCAGTTGTTCTCCAGGCTTCTGTCATGCCAGAGCAAAGTTGGGCAGATTGCTCCTCGCTGGCTTGTCCTGCTGGAGCTGATATAGGTGTGTGTGTGGCTACAAATCACATCTGTAGTTCAGAATGACAAAAATTTGTATTTTTCTTTCTTTCTTAACACACAGGTCTACATCAGATATTGGCAGCAAAGTGAGAATCCCTGAGTCCAGTGGAGCAGATCAAGCCCAGCACCATGATCAGACACCTTTTGCACCGGGTTCGAGAGCTCCCATGTCTGTCGGTCCACTCGATCAATCTGCTTTTCACTCAGGTGGCAAAATTGGGCAGGTTCAACTTTGAGAGCCTTACAAGTTATTTTGGATAGAAATTAAAGTATGGGATATAGCAAATAAGGATGATTATTTGGAGAAAGACTGTATTAGGTGGGGTTTTTCCTGGTGCAGCTGAAGGAGCACCCCAGAGGATGGCCTGTCCCTTTGTAAGTGCAGCACCAGCTGCATCCTGAAATACTCATCCTGCAGCACCACCAGGAAATGGCCTTTTCTGAAGGTAGGATGCAGCTGTATGTCCCAGATGCTCTGTGTTCAAGAACTCTGAATTGATAAAACCCAGTAAAACTGTTCGTCTGTACAGCACAACACAGTAGAATTTTTAGGGAGGATATAGAAGGTGTTGGTAGCAAAATAAGTTGCAGTATTGGGACAGCTGTGTGACTTTGTGTTCCACTTTGTACCAAGCAAGCAAAGTGGGAGAGACAGGCAATGGGGGAGAAATGAGTTAGATCCTTGCAATATTTTGTCAGTCAAGAATACTGATCCAAGTGCTTGAAAACTTTTTTAAGGCTCCCTATTTGCTCTTGAGAAACTTTACCCCTACTCTTGTCACAACAGTGGGCTACTGAGGAAGGCAAATTGAAGGTACATGGCCCCTTCCCTTCAAAACACAAGGCAGTGGTGCTTTTGCACAGTCAAAGGTAATCTGTTAGCTCTTCACCCTTCCTGTTGTGAAGAATAAAGTTTCTGCCCAGAATTTGTTTTGGGTCTAAAAGTCCCAGTTTTACTAGTCAGTTCCTGGTCCTTTTGATATGAGTTGTATTTATAAATTAGTTGATTTAACCATAAGATGATATTGATATAATGTTTTGATGGTGTCTGGACAATATTTAGCTGGAAAAAAATACTTCAAATGGCTTTTATTGACAAAATGTGTTTTCTTGAAGAGTTATGGAAAAGAGCTTCCAATATTCAAAAGAATTTTCCATTAGTTCAAACCTTTGAAATTACTAGTTTGTTAGATATTGCTCTGTTAATCTCCCAGAAAAAATTCTTTCTTAGCTTCTTCAGAAGAAATAGAGAATTATCTGCATTGTCTTTGATATTACTGACTAAAAATCATAATGTGGCTAAGCAAATGAGTTGTCAATTAATTAAATAGAGTAGGTTTGCAGGATCCATTCTGCTCTCACTTATTTTCACATCTTCTGCACATGGTGCAGTACCTGAAAGGAGCAGATGCTCACCCTCCCATTTTAAAACATTTCAAGCTGTGAAATGTGCCACACTACCTAGACCTGTTCTTTATGTATGCAGTAATGGGATCTCTGGGATACACTTTTTGATTGGATCCAGAGATGGGGAGATTTTATAACTGTGTGTTGCTGAAGGGTGGCTGCAGTTCAGAAGAAACAAAATGATGTTGTGGAGTTTGTCAGAATAATTCTGGGAGTATTTGAAGGAAGCTTTCATATGTCAGGTGATACAAAAGGCTGTAATACAGGCAAGTAAAGACATTTGTGAGAAATGGGCAATTACAAGGTTTCTAATGTTCTGATATGAAAATAAGTTTTAATAGCCTCAATACATGAAGAAACATTGCTGCAGGTGCTGGTTTGGAATGTTAATGCCCAATCTCACCCTCATGTGGCCCAGCATCAGCTCTAAGATAAGGATGTTGCAATAATAATTTAGGATAAGGTATAATATCAGCCAATTGAATATTCATTTTGAGTAGTAGCTCCTTTTGCTGTGGTTAAATAAAAAGTGTTTTGGTGTAGAAGCCATCTGCCATGTACAGGAGCAGCACTTTCTTCTCTGTAAATGTATGTAGAATGCTCATTTTCAGCCTTGCTAACTCATTTAAAATTGTGCTGTTTATCACCTGGAAGGACAAATGATTGACCACACCTCTTCTCTTAGCCCACCCTCTTCCAAGCCATGGGGCTGGAGGAATTGGGATAGAGGTGGTGTGTTTCTGCTCTGGAGAAAAAAGTGCTACAAACCATATTTTACTCCTCTTCTTTTACCCCTGATTGCATCCATAGCAATTCTGGTCCGGGACTGCATGGGAGGTCATTGAGAAACTGTAAATATCTGGGTTTATGGAGACTGCTTTGGGGATGGATGTCACTGGTGGATTCTTTCTATCTCTGTGCACCTGCCCATGTAATGTCCCAGCATCTGTCAGAATAGGCAGCAGAACCTTCTTGTAGATTGTTCAGGAACAAAAAATGTGCCAGGGCTGTAAATGAGATTCTGGGGGATGGAAATTTGAAGCAGCCAGTAATTGATGCTAATTCAATTATACTCCATATGAATTTCATGGGCCTTCCCATGTCTTTGTGATTTTGTCAGCATAGTGGTATCATAGCTACTGAGAGCAATTAGTAGCAATATTCAAATGATGTGCAGTTGGAAGGGGGAGAAATTTTATTTTCTCTGCATTAATTCTACTACAGAGAATCTGCCCAGCTGTGTAATGCTACTGTGCTTCCATTCCTCAGTGAAAATGCTGAAGTTGTACTTTGTTGTGTTTTTAAAGGGTTTACTGCCCTTCTGCTTTCATGTAAATGGTCTTATTTTTGCTACCTGAAAAGTAAAATACATGTCCATGTAATATACCTGAATAAACTGAAAATCTAATAACTGATGAAGAGGATATGCAGCTGTCCCATCCAGGATTTAGGGATGAGGATTTCATGCCCTCAGTGTGATGTTGGTGATTCACTGCTGGAGTCTCTCTTTGCATGTAAATAGACACTAGAGGAAGGAAGACTTAACTGGGCAAGAAAGTTGTTTGTAGTCTATTTTTGACTAGGCAAATACATGGAGTTATGATAGCAAAGGGAATATATCAAGGATATCTCAAGGGAAATATGCACATTAGGATGCTGGTCTTCCAGACAGCCCAGTGGATAATCTCTGTACCAAACTGTTCTCTGCATCTCTGTGGGCCACAGGAATCAACCTTCCCTGAAAGCAGATGTGACCCTACCCAGAGATTTGGCTGAAACTGTGGCTCCTTCCACACAAATTGGAATGTGAAAGTGGGATTTTAATCCAGGAGGCTTCCTGGATATTCCTATGGCATGCATCTTAATCAAGAGGTGATAGGCCAGATTTGGAAATAATCAAGAAATATTTCTTTGCATTGTAGCTGTGTCATTTATGGCAGCCATAGACTGTTCTTGGCAAAGGAACTGAACAGGTAGAACCTTGGTATTTTTACAGAAGCATTGAAGTTTTGTGATGGAATTGTTGAGAGTACAGCCTGTTAAACATATCAGTCACTCATTTTTGTAGGTTTTTTACCTGCATATAATACAATAATACAATATAGGTATTAATAATAATATTAATAATATAGATATTAAGAAAGACTGGGTAAACACTGAAAAGAGAGGTGCATTACACTGAAACCCATGGTAACAACAGCTGAAAATTGAATACAAGGAGGCAAACTTAAGAAAAAAAATCCTTTTCTCTAATGAATCAAAGTTTTGACTAAGATCATTTGTTACAAGGATCAAATCCTAGGGAGTCTTTACCTGAAGGCTGTACCTGGTTATGAGGACAACTGCAAATCTTCCCTTCTCCAGTATTTCCCATCATTATGAAGTTGCTCTAGTCACATGGTAGGACAAAAAAAAAACCAAAAAACAAACCAAACCCAAAGCCCCAGACAAAAAACCTCAACAAACAAACAAGAAGTCCATATTTCATAAACACTATCATCTGATTTACAACTGAAAATCTCAGCTATTAATGATGCCTACTCTTTTTTCCTTTGTCAGGAAATACGGTACCAGCAGTGTTTGCCATTCCAGCAAACCGACCTGGCTTCACCGGCTACTTCATCCCAACTCCTCCCACTGCCTACAGGAACCAAGCCTGGATGCCCTATGCTGGAGAGAATGAGTTGCCAGGGCAGTGGGCAGACTCTGTAAGCATCCTTGCTTTTCTAACCACCTGTTTTTTTCTGTGTTTTCAACAGGAGGGATTTTCAGCAATTCTTCACTGGTCGACAAAAGAGCAGAAAAGGATAATTTTTCCTTGAAAGGGAATAATCTCTAGCAGTGAAAAGCCATAAGAGATGGCTTAGACATAGATACTTCAGTTGTTCATGGCATGAACTGTGAGCAAGATCTTCAGAGGGTGGAATCATTCACTAGGTTAGGGCCTGGCACCTGTTTAAAGTTGGTGGGTTAGATGTCATTCTTCTTTCCTGAAAAAGGTTAAATTTTTTAGATAGACACGTGTCAGGAGAAGGTGATGCTGCCTCTCAAGGCAGTCCTGAGCTGTTTGAAAGTTGGGGAAGCATCTTACCTTCCTGGAGGTTTCTCTCAAGACAGCCTGGCTCCCAAATCTTATCTCCCAGCATTGCTGCAGCCCTGCTGTGCAGTGTTTCAAATCCTCCCAAAGGCTGCAGTGACAGATCATAAATTAAATAATTAATTGCACGATCTCAGACTGGAACAGATGTAATTTTTAGCCCAAAGTAAACCTACGTTTCAAAGAATTGAAGTTGAAACATCCTAAAATGAATTGCAGTAGTTTATCACGTTTGAAACAGTTTCTCAAATGTAGGGCTTTTTTTACATAAGGGAAAAAAAGATAAATTCTTCTGCTTGAGCTCACATCTGGTATCTATGCGGAACCACTCTGGCTAAAAAACCTGGAAGACAGATTCAATTTCCTTGTGCAAATCGTCAACAGAACATTTTAATGAATTGCAGTTGAAATCTAAGTTGGCTTTGAGCAGATAAGCAGGAGACAACACAGTCATATAAATGTTCCTGGGGGCAGCTTTTTTTGTTGTTCACTCTTTATTACTGCTCCCAATGCCTGTGAGGAAAACAATTCAGTATGACTTTGAGGAGCAAGCCTGAATTTGAAGGCTGAACTGTAAAAAAAAAAAAAAAAAAAGGCTGCTCATTTGTAAGCTGAGCACACCTGCTGATGTGCCCCTGACACCTGGAGGCTTGTGATGCTCTGGTATAAATTTCCTTCTTAGAGCTACCTTTTAAAGCATGAAAAGCTTTATTTTCCTTTGTTGTTTTGGTGGTTTTTGTTTTTGTTTATTTATTTATGTGTGTTTTTAACCCTTCTTACATCTTAAGTAAGATGTAAGATCTTAAGTCCAGGAGGCCCATTGTATCTTAGCAATGATTTTAAACTTTTTCTCTAAGGAGGAAAAAAGCCATGAAACAAATAAGGAAATTTTACTTATCTCCCATTCATTCTTCCTTCTGTATCCCTACTCTTGATTGTAGTCCTGTGGAAAAAGAGTCAGGTATCACTTGTCAAAAGTGGAGACTGAAACAAACAGGTGAAAACTGCAAACCAAGTCTCCAGCCCCCAGCTCCTTCCTCTGGAAAGTGAAGAGTATAACCTTGTTGTGGCTTTCCCTGTCTTCAGGGAAAGAGGAATGGAGAGGGATGTAAAAAACTGTCTGAAAAATAACCATGGCAATATAGAATTCAGAGGAAACAAATGTACCTTTTCACTTACCCATGGCAGAGCTTTAACAATTCCTTGCTAGTCAAATATTCAACCCTCCAGTGGCCTTGCAGAAGGGTTAAAAATGTAGAAACTACTGTAGTTTCTACAATGAATTTGCAAATCTGCAAAGAAATTGTCTTTATTTGAAAATCATTACTAGATGAGCTAGTAATAGCATTAGCAATATAGCACAGCCAGAAAGCCTGAATAAAAGTGAATAGCATAATAATCTGAAGTAATACTCAGATTTTCTCACTAATACTCAGGGCTTGAATTTCTGGACATGTCTTAGTTTTTGAGCCTTAAGATTATAGCTTGATCACACTTCCAAGATTTTCTTAAAATTACTGAGAACAGAGGTTTAATATCTATAAGACTCTTCATTTTTCACACATTTCTGCTAGCCTCCAGTGTAAACAAGGGAGGAAATGGGAAATTTGACAAGAAGGAACTATTTTATAAGCCCAATTACTGTAATATATTAATCTCTGAGACAAATGGTAAGTATTAAAACACTAAGTTTTGTGGGACAAGGAAACTATCCACAAAGCACTTATTTTCCCAGCTGGTGGATAATGCTTAGTGAAAACAGTAACTTGGTGGCCTCTAGTGGTGTGATCACATGTTGTTTTAGTACAATCACCTTTTGAAGAGCCTGTTGTAAACTAAACAGAGGTGCCTACATCTAATGATCACTTTCATTCCATACCTGCTTCCTACACTTGTCTCATTACACCATAGTGAATATGTTTGACATTCTCTTCAGCATTTGATGGATACCCAAGGCTGTGCAGAGGTCAAGCTTCAGGCATAAAGCCTTCTTCAAAATTAAGGCCTGTAGATTCCAGTTTTATAGACTTTTGGAAATTACAAATACTGTCTTTTATTTGATGCATTACAATCTTCTGAGTGCCAAAAAGATTGGCAAAAGAAATTTAATCTCTCACCGTGACTTAAGGGCCTATGTTATTGTTTTAGTTTTAGCTAACACGGGGCTGAAATCTGGAGTTACAAAAATTATGAATCCTTCATGTAATTCTGTTAGACATGGCCAGAAATCCTGACACTTCTGAGCAGTCAAACATCCTTTTGAGCCTTGAATTTCCAACCTGGCACACCTGAGCTTATCCCTGGTGTCTGGATCCAGTGAGTTTCTGTTAGGACCAGTGAGGCCAGACACTTGGCGGGCTTGGATTAGACAGAAATCAGAAATCTGCTTTTCTGTTACAGGTTTTTGGTGTACTAAAATTATGCTGTTTGTTAAAAACCAAACTGCTAAGCAGAGAGCTCACTTCCAGAAAAACCTTTTCCCTTGGACTTTTGGAGGTGATGATAAATGAGGACAAGCAGATGTTTGTGCTGTCACAGCTGGGACGTGCATAAATGGCACATGCCAGGACAGGCATTTGTAGGCAGAAGCTTGTGGCATTCACATTCTCTGAACAGAGAGAGACATAACTCTCTCTCCCAGAATTTTTTTCTGGAGAAGCACAGAGAGAAGAAGAGAAAACAATTCTTATCTCTATTTGCTGCTCCTGTTGTTTTTGCACATATGGAATGTGTTATGGAGATTGCTTACTGAGAGTGAGCTCTTAATTGGATTCTGGTGATGGTTCTTTATATTAATTGGCCTATTAGGTCCAAGCTGTGTCCCGACTGTCTGGAGACAGTCATGGGGTTTTCTTTAGTATTTCTTTAGTATGGTATGGTATAATGTGATATAATACAATTTTAATAAAGCAGTTGCTCAGCCTTCTGAATCACGGAGTCAGATGCCAGTCATTCCCAGATGCTGGGGTGACCCTGTGTTCAATAGAAGCTGCGAATTCATTCTGAGGTTTGCATTCCCTTCCTTTGGTGCTCTCTGTCACCTCTGGCAGTGCCCCAGGGAGGTTTGCGGTCACTGGCAGGATTGATCGTTCCGCGTAACCCTCTGCAATTCCAATTCCCTGCAGGTGCCTCTGCCTGGCTACATCGAGGCTTACCCGAGGCCCCGTTACCAGCACAACTCCCCCTCCAGGCTCCCCAGGCAGTACAGCCAGCAGGGCAGCCTGCACCCCAGCCTGGAGCAGGCCCCGCTGGCCTCCGCCGCCGCCTCCCAGCACAGCCTGGCTGACACCGACCCCTCCGACGCGCCGCTCACCAACATCTCCACGGCCGCCCTCGTCAAGGCAATAAGGGAAGAAGTGGCCAAGCTGGCCAAGAAGCAGACAGATATGTTTGAGTTCCAGGTCTAATGTATCTTCTGTGCACGGTGTTTGTGTCTTGTGACCTGGGGAAGCCAAGAAAGCAGCTCCTTTAGTTTTTGGCTACAAACTTTCTGCAAATTGTGCCAAAGCGATGGCGTTTTAATCTGTCTGAAAAGTCAGCACTATGAAATGACTTAGAGCAGAGCAATAGGGCTCTGAAGACATGAAATTCCGCTTTCCAGCTAAGGAAAAGCTGCCAGGAAAGTCTTTCATACTGATGAGATCAACCATATGCAATTGTTTGTCACTTTGCTCTCGTATTATGACCCATCCTCACTAAAGATGCTGCTGAACATGTCTGTGCCACAAGAAGTTTCATTTACACGCCCAGAGGCAGAGCTGCTGAAAATAACTTCTGCATGCCACAACTTTGATTAGAGAAGAAAAAACCTGCAGAACAGGGTTTGCTGAAGGCCACGGCTGGCGTGGCAGTGGCCGTGCTAATTGTTTGCTGTGGGACATTGCATAAGGGGTGCTGATTTCAGCAATGCAGAGTCATTTCAGCCTTTTCATCCCAGACACTGTATTCAAACCAAAAGAATTCAACACAATTAAGTAATATGAATAAAAGTCCTGTAAATAGCTCAGAGTCTCTTCATCCTATTAACAGTGCAAAGAAGTGAAAGAAGAGAGGACTGTGGAGAAGGTGAATGACATTTCCGTGATTGGTGGCTACCTTGTCATTCAGTGTCACTGATGAATTATGGAGGAGATGGTTTTTTTCAGCGTGAAAGAATACAATGCATGAAGAGCCAGCAAAGGATATTGGTGCTAAAAGCTTCCCAGAGAAATGAAAAAAGGTTTTTCCTCTTTGCTCTTTAATCGGGCTTTTCACTCTGAATGCATGTGAAGCTGGTAAACCTGAGACCTTTAAATCCTTCTAACCTGGAAAAATGAATACACCTGCTTGGACAAGGAAACCTCTGTTCAACACAGTGCTTTTTTCCCTCTTTCGTTAACAATGCTATCTACTATAGTGATGCCAGAAAGTGCTACCTGAAGCTGCAGTTGATTTTGATTGCGCTGGCACAGTGAATGCGCACCCAGGAAGTTCTGAATGTAGAGGACCTAATTACTATATTAATATGTAAATAACTTAACAGCTACATGGATTAACAAAAATATGAATGTTCTGTGAAACAGAGAGCATTGCCAGAAATGATGTTGACTTAATATTGTGCAAGATAAAGGTCACTGATTGTTACACTGCGTTGTGGTAGGAATCCGATCCCAAAAGAAAATCAAACCACTTGGGATGGGACAGTAGTTAATATTTTGCAGTTGTACAAACTAGTTGGAGATCATGAGCAGTTGTTTTCAGTTCCTTCAGCAATTAGCTTCAGGAACTGAAGTTGTTGCAAAATTTGTTGTGTTGGGCGTGTTTGATGTCAACTGGAGTTAAAGGTAATGTCCTTCATTTCAGTGGGTTATTTAGTTATCCTCAATTACTATTTTGTCTGATCATTTCATTTCTCTGAGTTTCTTTGGTCTTAACTGATGTGAGAAAGGGAACTTGGTTTAGCTTTTTTGGCCATCAATAAATTGAGAGAAGGAGAGAGAGGACTAGAATAGGGGATAGAAGAAGAAATTGATGAAGCACAAACTTTTAAAGCAGAGCTATTTCCCCCCCTAATAATTGCATTATAAACCCTGAGACTGTGATGCGTAATTACCCTAGAAATACAGACATCCTCTACTCCAATACCTTGAATATTGCAGAAGCATTTGGAATGCTAGCTAATCTTTCAATAAATGTGAAATTTCATTTTTATTATTTAAAATCAGATATAAATAAAATGTATTTTTGTAATTTCTATGTATATATGTGCTGTATATTTATATAAGTGACTAGTCTGCTATAGTCAGAAAATTTCCATAAACTAAGTGGAAAAAGAAAAAAAAGAAAGTAAGAATAAACCCCTGATAATTTTACTGATTAGTATAAATATCCTATGTCTGGAGTACACAAATATACAATTGGGTGACTTGGATACCAAACAACCAAAGAAACTCAATTTTTCATATAAATACAAGTCTAGTAAAGGCTGAGTGCTGTCTCAGTTACCTGTCAGCCAGGTAATACTGATATTATCAGTGTAATACAACACAGCCAAATTGGGTTAAATGAATAGCTGGCTAAGAGCATCACACTTTAGAATAACAACTGAAAAATACTGGGCCAAACTCAGTGTACCACAGAAAGACAGGTTCTGGTTGCCTTCAGTGGGAATTTCACTCACTGAGAGCAGGGTTTAGTTTCTCTACTGGGCTTTGTCTATAAAAGCAAATTTCACTAGATCCCTCACACAGAGTTCTGTTTATTTTTCAGTCAGTTGGATCACTGTAACATGAGTGCAGACATAATGGAAGAGCAGCTGATTTTATTTGGCCTAAGCTAGTTCACAGCTGGCTTGAGCTAACCTGGGAAGTGAAACCTACACCAGGTCGTGCCAGCCACATTCTGCATCAGCTTTATTATCTCAGTTTTTAAATGATTTTTCTATGTAGCCCAGTGAAATTTTGCAAGTAAATGAGCCCTTCTAAGCAATGGGGGTGAAATGTGCTGTGTAATAAATTTCTCTGGCTTAGACTCCAGTTTTGCAGAGTTCTCCTGAGTGTGCAAGCAGCCACGATCCCATGGGTGAGCACGCTGAAGCCATAGAAGTGGGAAGGGTAATGTAACAATGTATTCCCAAAAAAGTCACAGGAAGCAGGGCATTCCAGTTTTAAACAGCATCTTTTGGACACTTAATTCTGTTTGTAAGTCTGTTCCCATTCTTAAATTGTGGCAATTTAATAGTTCTATTAAAAATGTGTGAGGGTAAAGTCTCATACATCTTACACAATGAATCTTGTATCTTGCCATACTGGAAACTAAAAATTTTGGAAAATTTAGAGATGTCCAGGGTTTGGATGTCTGTAGAAAATGGAAAACCGCCGAACAAAAGCATTTAAATGGCCTTCTAGAAAGAAAAAACATTTCAGTATAGTTAAACAAAGTACTCTTCATACTTCTGATGAAGACCTGTTAGAGATTCAAAATTTATTTTGTTTGGTATTATTATGGATGATGTGCAGTCTACTGAATATTTCCTGAACCATCACTCTGAAACCATTGTGGTGCACTTTATTCAGAAAACCATCTTACATTCTTCATTCATGATGCCTTTTTATCCTGTTTGTAATATGTTTCTGTATTTTTTTTTTTTAAGTATCAAGTAAGATTATATCAAGACACTTAGGACATTGCTGGGAAAGAAAAATCATGCTGTAATATTTATACTGTCTGAGCACAAAGCAATGATAAAGTGAAAATATAGTGTACAAATAATTTGTAATATAATAAACATTTTGTATGGCTACAAGTACTATATAGTTTTTCAATACTGATTTCAAAGAAGAAAGTATTTGTGTTCAAAGTTATAACCTTGTCCAGATATATCCATACCATTTTTACTGAGAAAAAAGTAGTAATTTAGCTTTTTCTACTCAATGCCCCAATTTTCTTTAAAGATATGTTAAATGTTTAGGTGAAAGTACTGTTTACTGCGTACACAAAATGTTGATGTTCTGACCACTGTCTGTCTTCAGATTTGTAAATCATCAGTAGAAACAGTTGCAAGTGAAACAACAAAAAAAATTCCTTCTTGGTATGTGTGTCCTGACCACTTTCACTTGGAAAACCCCTTGTGACATTTATTAGTATCAGTAGAACAGTAACTTTAAACAAAGGATAAAAGAGAACTTGTTGGCAGTCATTTCTTGACATATAATCTGTGTTGGAGAGAAGCTCTAGCACTCAGTCTGGAAATATGAGTAACATTTGTATGTCATAATACTGTGAGTAGAACTTGATAGAAGTGCATGCAAGCCTGCATATAGAAATGAGGATATTATATTAAACTGTGATCATTACTTTTTCAGACTCTCTTTGAAAGAGACACATAAGAAGTGTGAGGTAAAAATGAGAGGCAGGTAGAAAATGCAACATTGGGTTGAATAGCAGAATTGTTTTCTTTAAGGGCTGATATGTATCAAGCTGACCACAGTTTCCATTACATTTGAAGATGTCTGACTGTTAAAGAATTAATCACATTTTAATGTGGGGTTTTTTACCCCTGCATTGCCAGTATAAGAGCTGACTGCCAGCTTCTAGAAGTCAGAGGGAGCTTGAAAGCAGCAAGTTTTCTGAGCTCACTGCATTTTGCGCCCCTGTTCATCCTGTGCACATCCCAGCAGTTCCAAACTCTATGTCCAACCAGTTATTATCCTGCTCTTGAATTTCTTATACATTAACAAATCCCAGTGGCTTCCCAGCCCACACTGACATGAAATGGCAGAGGGAGAGGGATCATGCATGTTGCTCATACCTACGAGAAAATTCAGCTTTCCCTTCATGGGTTAATTTTTAACTCCAGGAATGAGCAGCAGATTTCTTTTTTGTTTATCAAAATAATTCAAAGTTGTTGGTCTTTTCCCCCCCCCGTCATTTTTTAAGGAGAAGAGTACTCTTTGAGAATGCTTTTTTTGAACTTTTGCCTTTCTCTCAGAAATAAATAATGCAAAACTCAACATGTGGAAATGAAATTTATATATAGATGAGTAAAGAAATTGCATACTGACTTGCTCTTTAAAAATCTTTCAAGATGGCCAAGTCATAAAGGCAAAGCTGGTCAATACTGCAGAATCTCTCCAGAGAATAACTGCATTGTACAAAGTGGTTTAGGTGCTGATTTTAAAAATAGTTGAAATGCCCCCAAATCATATAATATTTCATGCTTTTAAAATCACTTTAAGACTATATTCTTATGAATATTGTATCATATTCGTGTGTATCTATATATCTGTGTGTCAAAAATATTTAAATATTTTTTCAAAACTGGTTCTATTTGTCCATCAATTTGTCCCCATCCATTTCAGGTTCCTAAAGGGGTGGAGAGGCAGTAATGAAGAGATAAATCTCAGAGTTGTTCTGTTATGAAGCTCATGGAAGATGAGAAATGGGCTTTAAATAGTGAGGTGGTCAAATGTATCATAGATGTGTTGAAAATAATTACAAGTATCATGAAGAGGTGTTTCAGGAGTTTGATTTTCTTTTTCTTTTTTTGAATTTGTTAAAAACAATTCTTGTTTTAGGAAGTTTGACTTCATGAATTTTCTGCACTCAATTCATACCCAAGGAGTAAGTTGTTACTATATTGCAGTCTGTAAATAATTTTGTAACTTTAGAAACTCACACTTACCCACTGGGCAATGAATAATGGGTGCAAAGGACTGTAAATCACAAAGAAAGGTGATTCCACTGAGTACAATATTTAGAGAGCAGGTGAATTTCTCTTCCAGAGTATTCCCTCTTCACTGGAGCCCAGAGCATTTCTGTGCTGTGTAAACCAGTCCAAACACCATAACCAAACTGTGGCATCAGTTAAGGTCTTGTGTACCTGGCAAGGAGATCTGGATGTAAGTAAAATTGAAGTTTATTCTTTATCCCTGTCTTTATCTCATACTCTCCATGCTGCAGTGAGGAAAAAAAACCTGAATACTTTATTTTGCAACGAACAAATTTTAATATTTCCTTCTGGGAAGGCTTTTGCATTTCATCTTGCTGCTGACTTCTGCAAGCTGCATTCAATGTCATACTTGATAGAAGAAAAATGAGAGTGAAGCCAAGGATTTTGGAAAATATGATAGAACCCATCTTTGCTGAGGCTTAAATTTTGATGCAGGATTTAGCAACCCAACAGCTCAGGCCTAACAAAAAGGCAGTTCTTTGGATTCATCAGAAATCATATTTGTCCAGCACAGATATTCTTATGCTTTTTGACTTTTTATTTTCATTTGAAGTCTTCCCTGCCATCGCTGTACATTCTGAATTTGAGTTTGACATGGTGTGCACAAAGAAGTGCACTCTTTACCTCGCTGATAGCTGGTGTGGCAGCAGCTGTAACCAACAGGACAGAATTTTTAAACAGCCCTGGCACTGCATGGCTTCAGCCCACAGTGTGCTTTGTGTGTTCTCCTTTTAATGTTGAGGCAAACCACAGCTGCAGGTAACATTTTCTGCTGCAATGTTTTGTTTACTGGCAATTTTTTTGTTTTGTTCTGTTTACTGGCAAAACACCTGCTCCCTTCAAGGAGAACAGGGCTGAGCCAGTAGCCCCCAATAAATTAGCTATCACAAGTGTCTTAAAACTGTGCCAGGAGAGGAAGGATGCTGTCTGGTTATGGGTGGCTGGAAATTGGGAGTTGGAAGGTCAGTTTGCTGCTCTTCAGGATTTTGGATTGGTCCAAAATGTGACTGTGCCTCAGTGTGTTGGGGAGGGTGAAGGAACTGCCTCTCCTCACTGCTCTGCTGAAACTCAAACCTGGACTGCAGTGACTACTTTGATAAGAAGCACCATTTATTACTTCATGGAGCTTTGGGAATTGTTCAGGACTATAAAGTACCTATTCCTATGGTAGCATTTCAATAAATGTGAATTTACAAGGGAAAAAAACCCCACCTCTTGAAAATATTTCAGTATGTTCTAGGAAGCCTTTCCAATAACAACCTCTACACTTTTTTACAGAGATTTACAGAATTTATATCAATAAACTGTCTCACTTCCCAGGCAACAGATCTCACTTTCCAAGGAAATGAACTTTTCTTACATCTTTGAATTATGGAAAGGACTAGCTCTGCATGATTACAAAAATCCATGTTATCTTTGGTGTTCACAGCTTGATTCAACTGAATTGTAATGGCTGTGTCTGTGAAACTTGCTCAAAATTTATGAGTGTTTCAGCTGTAAGTGGGAAAATTAATTTTCTGAAGCTGCAACATTGAGAGCAAATTTAAAGCCAAGTCTAGGGATTAAATCGAGAGAATAAGAAATAATTAAAATTTTATACTATGCAAACAGAAGGAAAATCTCCAAGACCTGTTACTTAGAAGTACATGCTGATGGTAGAATTTTACATACGACTGAAAAGGGGGGATTTAAAACGTTCTGGGTCATTACCAAATTCCTATGTTTTTACTCTAAGCCATAGGGTGATTCTAGAAATAAAGCTTCTGAGTACATAGAATAGTTCCTTTCATGTTAGTGGCTATAGCTTAGCTGAAGTTGTACACGTGTTTTCCTTGGCAACTTTGCACATGAAATAAAATATGTCTTAAAATCTGTGTTGCTACTCGTTGGTTGTTCCTGCTGTCTCCTCCTCTTTAGATCCAGTTTTTGTGGTTTTTAATATCATTTACGCAGGCCTAAGTTTCATGCTGTCAGTCTGAAGTAGAAGGAAGAGGAAAATGCAGCTTTTGACAGGGCTGCTTTTGTATAATTTGTGATGCAAGAAATTTGGAATAAAAAATTCCTTTACTACTACTTTGTAGTTTCAGAGGAAGAAAGAGGCTGGAAAGGATCTTCCAAAAGTAGATGATAAATGAAATTCCTAGTATAAGTATCACTAATAAGGGTCTAGACAGATGGCCTAATTAAGATACAATTTTTTAAATGCACATATGTATTTATATGTTTTATATACATGCTGTGACTGTACTTATGCCTCCTCAAGGGATTGTTCTGGCTTTTCTCAAGATATACCAAAATCCGAGACTGTTTCACAAATGTTGACAAGTTTTCAAAAATGAGGACAAGTTTCCCAGAGTTAGATGCTTCTCAATTTCCCTACCTCCCCTTGAGATATTAGCTCTGAATTTTCAGGGCAGGTGAATCCAAAATGCAGCAGACGCTGCTGAAAGCAGAAAAATCATTTCATGATGGCTTACTGCTTTTGGATTTCCTTTCTAATCTGTCCCTGAACTAATTAAGGCAGCTTGACTTGAAGATTAATTTAAATTCTAATGATCCATTGTAATAAGGCTGAATATCTGTTTGGAGAATTTTAATGTGGCAAACTCAAACACAGCAGTGTGAAATTTAATGGACCCAACCGTTTGGTATAAAATAATTTAAAGTTGAAATGCATTCTGGTTTTTGAATAGCTTTGTATCTCATTTTGCCCACCATAAAGCAGCCAAGGCCATTTGAGGTTTCAGAAGTGAGACCTGAGGCTCTCCTTGGGGAGCACCTGGGTGTCACTGCAGGTGCAGGCTCAGGCTGGCTGGGAAGGTGTGAAACTCTGCTTTTTGAGAGGTTTGCCTCGTTTGGAATTGGAAATGGGAGCAGCCTACTGATCTTTGGAGATCTCTGCCTATGAATAAAATTTGTAGCCTAAAATTTCTGTCTTGAATGCAACAGGGATAGATTTGTTGAGTCACAAGGCAGCTACATGAGAGAGATCTGAATTGTTCCTGCATCTGAATGCCAGGTTTAGCCTCTCTTGAGCAATCTAAGAGAACAGAAGCAATTAAAAAATGAATGACACATTCTTTGTGAATAAAAGAAAATGCAGTAAGAATGCTGTTCTATTTTGTCTAAAACATGGCTTAATTTTTACAAAAGGAATAATAAACAGACCAGCTTTGAGATGAAACCATACGCCCTCAGATGAGAGCAAATTACTGGATTTAAGATCAGGTGGAAACAGAGCAGAAAAGTAAAGGTAAGTAAAATGTTTAGGGGCAATTGGAAATCAGCCTATGTGCCATTATGTACCAATAGCTTTTTTTTTTTCCCAAAGGAAAGGTTTTGACCAAAGCATCCTGATGGAGGAGTGCTGTGGGTGACACTGGCCAAGGGTGACCATTCTGCGAAGTGCCATGATCCAGATGATTTTTTCAGGAGATGTGTGATCCCAGGCATCTCTAACTGAGATTACACATTAACTGTTTCCTTGTGTTATCACCCAGTAATTAAACCCAAAGTGTTGTTTCAAGATAAAGGCCATATGAAAAACAGAAAAACAGATGGAAAATATTTCCACTGTGTGCCATGGGAAGCAGCTCTGTTTAAGCCAAGAAAACAAAGCAATAAAGAAAAAAAGTGAATAATGGCTGATGAGAGCTGGATGTAAGGTGAAAGACTTGGTAAAAGCTGAGAAGTAATTGTAAGAAAGCAGCAATTCCATGTAATGGAAACCTCTGTTGGCTCTTGCAATAACCTTGGAAAATTTAGTGTGGTTTAGGAACTAAACTGATCTGGAGACTGGGAAAATGAAGATAGTTCCTCTGTCACCTAACTTGACTTTAAAGCCCTCACTTGCCCACAAAGCCTCTGGAGGCCTCTGTGTAATGGCCCTTTTTATCCAATCCAAATTTGTTTTCTGATATTTAATTTGGATACTAACACAGTTCTCATTTTCATAGTAACCAACAATTTCAGCTTCACATTTTCACAGCAACTGACCATTTCTGCTTAAGCCTCAAAACCCTTTGAGAGACTTTTTACCCTCTTTCTGCAGAGGGAGCAGTGAAACCCTGCAGCCCAGATTTCTGATGTTCATTTGTAATCACATTAAAATGTGATTCCTGTAGTCTGATGATTGACAAATGGGAGTTATAGATTTTTTTTTTTAAATATAAACTCTGTGTACAGTAGATCAAAATGTGGCTAGAAAGATTGAGGCAGTATAAGGATGAATGCTGCAATAAACAGTAAGAGGAAATAAAATTTTGATATTGTATTGTATTAAAACATTTCACAGCTGAGTAATTTGAACACAGTTTAAATAAACAGAGGTTAAAATATTCCTCTGAAAAATAAAGCTCTTTGCCAAAATATTGCAGCTTCAGGGTCAGTAACTTTATTATTTCATGCTGCCACCTACTGCTTCGGAAATGGAATAGAAAAAAGTAATCAGTATTTTTTTATCAGTCTGATGAACCTATTTGCTGCTTTGTGGTGTTCTTAAGGGGTGACATTATTTTTGAATGCTGAATGCTGTCCAGATCTTAGTCTGCCATCCCTGCCTCTGTCCATTTTTACTCATGAAAGGATGTGCCTTCCAAACTTAAGGATGTTGTCACTTCAAAAACTGCCACGGGCTTTAGCCTAAGCACTGTTACTCCTAAAATAATGGTAAAATATCAGTAAACACTCAATGTCATGTGCCTGCTCTGTTAAAAACCAACTCAAGCCACAGCTTCTGTAATTTTATGGTTATAAAGGAATACACTGTGATTATAAAAAGTTTTTTATGCTAATGTGAAAGTAGTTCTTTAAGCTGGTTTAGAGACTTAGGACTTTTGGCCATACCTTTTTATTCAAAATTGCACTTAATATACTTAGAATTAAAACAAAACAAAACCCAACCATATTTTATATTGCCATTTCTGCGTTTCCCAGCTGCAGATATGGACTGCTTGGAATCCTGACAAAAATAGTGTTAAGTTCTCAGTGTTTTTGAAGAAAATATTATATGCTTCCTACATAAAATAATTGGATAAAAAGAAAAAGGTTCAAAGACACAGTAGTGTTATCAGTAACTAGTACCAGGCAAATAATACACAAAAGAAATCAACAATATGCTATATTTTTAAGAGGAGGAGATCAACATATAGTGAGTAGAAACCCAATATTAAAGACCCATTAAAACAATACACAGTGATAGTGGCAAAATATCCAGCTGAAATAATCCTCAGTGTGTTGGTGGACATTACTTCATGTTCTGCATTGCTTTCATGCTTTGTATCTTCTTTTCTTCCAGTGCCTTCAGGATTTTATCTAAACAGGAATGAAACACAATTTGTCATTAATGATGTCATTAATAATTTGCAATACTTTTAAGTAAATCCAATAATGTATTAAGCAAACTAATAATCCTTACAATGCCTTGGCTAGCAAATACCTGAGAATTAGAGTTTCTCAAAATAGTAGGTATTAAAAATGGAAAGTGGTGTGTATTGCTATAATGAAGGGGAAAATACATGCAAACTACCAAGTGGAATTTCTTTTGAGATCTTCCTTTGAATGCATATATCTGATGGGCATTTTCCCCTGTGTTCCTGTAACTCTTGCACTCCTGAAAGTTTCCTGTGACCTTGAAAGAAAAAATGAGCATGAAATCCTTACAGTTGTTGGCCTCACCACCTGAGCTCTCAGTACCACTATCATCTGCTGAACTATTTTATTCCCTGCATTTTCTTCATGGCCAGCAGGCTGCAAAATTAAAATGCCAAACTCACTTATAATTTAACGGGACAGTTTCTGTTCGGTTGGTGGTTTCTTTTGGTGTGGGTTGCTTTGAGTTTTTTTGGGTGGGAGGGTGTGTTTTGGTTTGGGGATTTTTTTATGTCTCCAACTATCCCTGGCCTTTATTTTACATCAAAGCTGATGCACAAGTGCAGGGTCTCATTGCTACTCGATACATTTTGCATGTACCAACTCCCTCTCTCTTGACTGATGCCTGCGTTGGTTTGTTTGACCTTGGAGGAAAAAATGAGCATGAAATCCTTACAGTTGTTGGTCTCCCCACCTGAGATGTCAGTACTACCATCATCTGCTGAGCTATTTTATTCCCTGCATTTTCTTCATGGCTAGCAGATTGCAAAATTGAAATGCCAAGTTCACAGGAGGATTTCTGTTCAGTTGGTGGTTTCTTTTGGTGTGGGTTGTTTTGAGGTTTTTCAGGGAGCCGGGTGTGTTTTGGTTTGGGGATTTTTTTGTGTCTCCAACTATCCCTGGCCTTTATTTTACATCAAAGCTGATGCACAACTGTAGGGTCTCATTGCTACTCGATACATTTTGCATGTACCAACTCCCTCTCTCTTGAGTGATGCCTGCAGTAGTTTGTTTGCTGTCATTTAACGACTTTGGGGGTTTTGCAACTATGACAGTGACTACACCTGTACTTCATCTGACTCCTTAGGTAATCCTGAATTTCTTAGACGATGGTAAGGATTATAGGGGAGATAGGAAGGAGGATGAGGGGCATGGTGGTTAAGATGGCATTTATAATGCTGGTTGGCTTGTTAGTGCGTCATTGTTTTATGTGGTTTGTGGTGTGCGGGGGGAGTGCCCTCAGCCGGCTCCCCTGAGCGCTGACCGGGCTGACCCGGGACAATCAATGCCATTTGTCCCCGCGGTGCTGCCCCGCAGTGTCCCCGGGCTGGCTCTAGGGCTGCTGCGGGGCGGAGATACCCAGACCCGCCCCACACTCATTCTGCCCTACTTAGGGCTCCCTGCCGGGGGGACCCGGGCCGGCCTGCTCGGGCGGGTCCGGTGCCGGTGCACAACCGCAGGGTCTCATTGCTACTCGATACATTTTGCATGTGCCAACTCCCTCTGGCTTGACCGGCGTCTGCGTTGGTTTGTTTGCTGTCATTTAACGACTTTGGGGGTTTTGTGACTACGACAGTGACTACACCTGTAGTTCGCGTGACTCCTCTAAGCGTGCCCTCAGCCGGCTCCCCTGAGCGGTGACCGGGCTGACCCGGGACAATCAATGCCATTTGTCCCCGCAGTGCCGCCGTGCTCCCGCACGCATCTGCGCTGCCCCGGGCTGGCTCTAGGGCGCTGCGGGGCGGAGATACCCCAAACCCGCCCCACACTCATCCTGCTTTAGGGCTCCCTGCCGGGGGGACCCGCGGCCGGGCTGTGCGGGGCGGTGCCGGTGCCAGTGCCGGTGCCGGTGCCGGTGCCCGCAGCTCCGCCCGCACCGCCCCGCGCAGCCCGGGCGCGGCGGCCGGCGCACGCACACTGCCTGGCGTCGAAGCCGTCGCCGATGAGCGCCGCCAGCTCCAGCTCCTTGAGGCGGATGCCCAGCTCGCACATCTCCTCCTGCAGCTGCAGCTGCGCCAGCTCCGGGGGCCGCCGCGCCGCCTCCCCGGTCCGCGGCGCTGCGGGCGGGCAGCAGAGGCGCGGCGGCTCCGGCACCACGGGCGCGGGCAGCGCGGCGTAGCGAGGCGGCCCGGCCGCGGCCGGCAGCGGCTGCCACGGCCAGCACAGCGCGGCCAGCGGGGCCCAGGCGCCGCCCGCCGGCCGCGGCACCGGCTCCGTGCCGTGGAAGTGCGGGAAGTACAGCGGCGGCCACGACGGGCGCTGCACGGTCATGGCACAGCCGAGGCGCCGCCGCTGCCGCCGGCCGTTGTCCCCGCGGCGCCCGGCACCGCCCGGCGAGACCGGCGGTTGTCCCCGAGGGTCCCCGGGACAGCCCCGCGGTGTCCCCGGGACAGTACCCGCCGTTATCCCCGGCACAGCCCCGCGGTGTCCCCGAGGCTCCCCGGGACAGTACCCGCCGTTATCCCCGGCACAGCCCCGCGGTGTCCCCGGGACAGTACCCGCCGTTATCCCCGGGACAGCCCCGCCGTTATCCCCGCGGCTCCCCGGTGTGAAATACAAAGCTGTACAAAGGTACATACAGGCAATGTGTGTATTTGTGATTGCGATATGTGTGGAGACCGCCCATGGGACAGTTATAAAGACGAATTCTAATAATATCTGAGGAAAGAAAAGCATGGAAGAAGGCCTTTGAACCTATCTTTTGTTCGCAATTAACCGTAGTTGATTTATGTGAAAAACGCCAATCACTTGTTTTTAAAATTTGAAAAGTTTAATAGTAATAAAATGGTTATAAAAAATAGTAATACAATTAGAGTAGTAACAATTTGGACAAATTGAATTAGGACAGTATGAGACAATAAATACAAAGAGTTACGGACGTCCGGGTACCTTTTTCTGGGCAGCACGAGCCCAAAAAAGGACCCACGTTAACAAAGGATTAATCATTAAAAGCAATAACCTGTTGCATATTCATACATCTCATACATGATGCATAAATTCCATTCAAATACAGGATTCTGTCTGGTCAGTGTCAACTTCTTCCTCCCAATCCTAACAATCCTAACAGCGCCTTCGAGGCGGGAAGAAGTTCGTTTCTTTTGATAAGAGGGCAATAAATTCTCTTTCTCTGAAGGATTTAGGTGTCCCGTGGCTGCTATCTCAGTGCGAGTCCTTTCTTTAAAAAAGTATCCTACATAGCATAGTTTCTATTTTAACATTTTTTATAACCTAAAACTATATTTAACACAGTACTTAAGAGAATTAATACAGCATTACTTTCTAACACAACACATATAATATTCATTTTAATATTTGCGAAAAGCCAATCATAAAATACATGCATTTTTCAATTTAGGAGCATTAAATCATTAAGGATGTTGCTCTTTGCTTGTAGTTAAGCCTTAAAGAGCTCTGCAATAATAACCTTTTGAAGTATAATTTTAGAATACTGCTTGCATCCTTGAAACTATAGCCTTGGAATATATATAAAGGAAACACGCTTATCTCACACCTTAACAAAACAGAGAAAAGCAGCTTGAGAAAGGAAGATGAACATCAACTCAAGGATTTATAGTTTCGACCAAGGCAAGCTGGATATCACTGTTATGAGATTTATAATCTTTGCAATTAAAAGGTGGACCCACATCTGGAGAGCTGGACTCCACCAGATGGGATTTGTCTTTCTTTCGGAAACTGGATGCCCACAACCTGGGATACTCCTTTTGGGATACATCCTGAGAAAAACTAAATCACAATAGTAAAAATTGGGACTAGAAGCTGCTGATGAGTAAAAATTGGGAATAGAAACTGCTGAGAAAGCTGATGAGTCCCCCTATAAATACCTGAAAGCCTCAACTATGGGTGTGCAGTTGGAGGGAAAACTTCCCCCACTGTACCCAGCGCTGTATGGCTCATGCTTTACCATATTAATTAATAAATTGATTGCTGCTTGAATATTGGCCTAGTCAAGCTTCTTATTTATAGCACCAGCATCTTCCCAGTTTTCCCATGGAAGGGCAGGAGTGGAGCTGTGTTAGAGGAGTCACATGAAGAACGGGTGTAGTCACTTCTGCACAAAGGAACAAATCCCCCAAAGTCATGAAGTGACAGCAAAAAACCCAAGGCAGACACGGGTCAAGTGAGAGGGAGTTGGTACATGCAAAATGTATCGAGTAGCAATGAGTAAAATAAAGGCCAGGGATAGCTGGAGGGTTAAAAATATCCCCAAACCAAAACACACCCGCCCTCCCAAAAACCTCAACCCACTGGTTTTATTTCTGGGTCGGGAATGGGTGATTGAAAGTGTGCAGTAAACTCTGGAAATGGCATTGGTTAAAGGAAGTGAGGAAACTGTCCTAAAAGTTTTCAACTTTTAGTTGAAAAGTTTTCAACTGTCCTAAAAGTTTTTAACTTTTTGAGGTTTTTCTTCAAGGCTTTATGTGAAATAAGCCAGATACTGATGAGGGAAGGGCTTTGGTGATGAAATGAAGGAAAAATTCATCTTCGGGTGGTTGTGCATGGGTGGCTGATGCTCTGCATGTCTGCTGTTGAGGATTCTGGGGGTTTTGGTGGGTGGGGGATGGCTGTTCACCTCCTCCCCAGAATTTTCCATTTTGCTTGTTTTTCTTTGAGGATGAGACCTGCCATTAATAGTGGTTGGTGATTATTTCTTCAGCCTGGCTTCTTTCCATTAAATACGACACCCCTCCTCTAGCCCTAGGCAACAAATGAGGGCACTGCTGATTGCTTTTGTGGGGCTCAGAGCAGGCCAGAAAGATCCTCTCAGGCTTCCAGCAGGAGGACTTTTGGCATAGATTTAAGCTGATTTGAGGTATTCTGGACAGCCCTAGTAATAGAGGTGCTGTACCAGTACTGTTGATAAAGTATTGGTGACTGCAGGGGCTGTGGAGGTTATTCAAGATCAATAAATTCACTTAAAAAGGGGTGAAAATCCCACTGCACTACTAATGCAGCCCTGAGCAGACTTCAACAGTACCCGAAGGGATTGCTGTGTACTCTGGAGTAAATTCCATTTTTCAAGCCTTCCCTTGAATGAACCAAAAAAATTTTCTAGAAACAGAACTTCTGTGCACTTTTAAGTGCAGTGCTCTGAGCCAATGCTGATGTGAATGTTTTGGAACTTGTCAGATCTACAGGTGCTGGCTGTCACCAGAGTGACAGTCAGTGCCCTGAAAAGGGGTGGGGACAGAAAAGTAGTGGCAGGAGTCACTCAGTATTTTATTTTAAAGCACAGTGTTAAGGGTTCGAGTTCTAAGTTAGAGTTTATGCATGTTGTGATGCATGCAATGTGCCTAAATAATTAAAACTCCAGTACCAGTGCAATCCCAGTACAGGTTGCATATTTTGTAAATGGAACACAGGTATTTGAAATAAACACTGATCAGAGCAGAAGTCTGATAACAAGATTCTCTCTGGGCATCCTGTTCCAGTGCTCAGTCACCTGCACAGTAAAGAAGTTTTTCCTCATGCTCAGGGGCAGGATCACCTCCCTGATGTGCTGGCAATGTTTGGGGGTGGAGGGAGGGAAAATGCCCCACAGGGTGCCATTGGCCTTCTTGGCTTGCAGGACACACTGCTGGCTCAGGGATGGAGTTTTTTGTCCACCAAGACCCCCAGGTCCTTCTCCACAGAGCTGCTTTCCAGCAGGTTGGCCCCCAGCCTGGGCTGGTGCAGGGGGTTATTCCTCCCCCAGGTGCAGGACCTTTTGGCCCTTGATGAATTTCAGACAGCTCTTTTCTGCCCATCAAGACTGCCATGCTCTGAGAGGTGAGAAAATTCTGCTTTCTGCAAAGATCCATGTGCCTTATTTATAGTGTCACACACAGCTCACACACCTGCCTTCACCTTTGGCATTGAAAATTTGGTACCAAAACTGGGAACATTTAACCCTGGGCTCTGCATGTAGACAGACATAAATGACTCAAAGAGCAGAATTTTGAGACAAAAGTCTATGTGTGTTTTTTTTGGGTGCAGTTGCAGTTGCTCTGCATGTAGACAGACATAAATGACACAAAGAGCAGAGTTTTGAGACAAAAGTTGCCTGTGTGTGTTTTTTGGCCAGCATTTGCCAATGCTGGGGCCATCACAGCTACACAGCTGAGCTCCGGCAGAGGGAGGCAGACACTCACTTGTGGGTGTGTCACAGTTTGTCACATTTGGCACCTTCATTCCTCTGTGTTTAGGTGCTGATAGCTGAAATGCTTATGAGAGTGTTTGCTCTGGAAAAACAAATCTTTTGCTTATCTAGCCAGCAAAGTCTGCAGTGACAGCATTGCCTCCACTACTTCTCTGAATACAAACATAACAGCTCTTTGAGAGGCTTTGTTGAGATCAGTGAATTGAAATTATGAAGTCTGAAGGCAGCTAAAATATTCTCATATTATTGGCAGTTGTAGTTGGACTGAAGTGTTAATGACAATAACCACTGATACTCAGAAATACTGAGAGTGTGCGTGTGGGAATTCATTTCAATTCAACCTGTTTTCACACAGGTTGCTCCAAATATCTGTAAAAGCCACTAAAGCTACAGGTCTTCCCCTTTTACAACAAATTTTCATGTCAGATAAAAAAACCCAGATTTTCATCGCTGATGTATGGTGAAAGGTTATAGCAAAATGTTGGATTTAACATCCAATGTGTTGTTTAAAATGTATACCAATAAATCACATTGTTGCACATGGTTGAGAATTGTGTTGGTGTTCAAGCATGAATATTCTGCCATTTCTTCTTTTAGTTTAGTTTTATTTTAGCTGAGTTGTCTTTTTTCCTGCCTTTTATAGTCGATTTCACTGCATTGGAGTTCCTTGTTGGTCAAATTTCCATGTTTCATACCAACTTCCCACTTTCAGCTCCCAAATTCCCAGCCTTTTTTCCTGTCATTCAAATTCTCCAGCAAAAATTGCTGTATTTTCTCCTTGCCACAGGAAAAGCTTCTCAGAACCTCTCCAGGAGCTGCTGTGCTGTGCTCCCAAAGCCTGTGTCTGCTGCTGTGACCCTCCTGCTGCCCTCCCTCCTTTCTGCTCCCAGTGCCCCTTGGCTCTCACATTTGTGACATTTTCTTGGGTGCTGTTTCTTGATGAGAAGCAGGAGAGCCCCACTCTGTGTGTGAGCAATGGTCCTGCCTCTGTTTTGTCCCTTGTTTCTCTTTGAAGAGGTGTTGGTGCTGTTCCACCCAGTCCTGATTTAGACATGTGACCTCCACCACAGTGTATAACAGAAAACAGAATAATTTTATTAATTATTAATTACTAATCATTCATCACAAACAAATTTCATTTGCTGTTAAAAACATGTAATTGTTTTTCCCCATGTAATTGTTTTCCCCCAAGCTCCTCCTGGTTTCACTTTATGACCTGCAGGATTTTTCAGTGGAGTTGGTTCCAGAAGGATGCCACACCCTACTTAAAATTACCAGAGAGCAACTAATTAAC
Source organism: Agelaius phoeniceus (assembly GCF_051311805.1). NCBI lineage: Eukaryota > Metazoa > Chordata > Aves > Passeriformes > Icteridae > Agelaius > Agelaius phoeniceus. The sequence goes on from NC_135270.1 coordinate 6,449,350, forward strand.
AATGAAACATTTTGAAAGAAGAGCTAATTGAAAAGTTTTTTAAAGAGGTGAATTTTCAATTGAAATACAGAATTAACCAGAGACGTAGTGCCTGAAATAGAAATTTGGACTGATTAACAAAAATGAAAAAAAAAAAAAAAGTGCTAGATGTGTAAGAAATGAATTTTTAATTTTCTCTTCACTGACATGTTTAGGATCTGAAGGAGATGTGCAGTTTTGGCTAGAAGGTATAAATCAAACTATTTTTCAGTAGTGTTGTTTTAGTCTTAGAGTGTTTATGGTCGTGTTCAATCACAAAAATTGGAGATTTTGGCAGAGAAGCCGTGACTCTGCCTCTCTCTCTGATGATTTCTATGCCACTGAGTTCAAAATGCCTGCCTTATTTGAAGACCACAACAGGAGGTAAGAAACAAGAAGTTTTCTGGAAGACAGGAGTTGCTTAAACGCATTCAAGTCTGGTAATTTTTATGTTCTGGGGTTTTTATGTTCTGGGGTTTTTTCTCCTCTTTGCCATTCTGCCCTGTTCTGGGAAATGGGAATCTGGTTGCTCCAGGAGTAGATGAGATGTTTCATTTTTATCAAAGTGGAGCAGGGTGCATAAATGGAGTAAAAGCAGCATTAAAAAGTGATCTACCTGCAGGCTCTGAAAATTTCTCTTGAAATTCTTTGCGTTGATGCATTTTATCTTCAGCATGAATAGGTGTAGGGTGATGGAGAAGAAATGAGGTTATTTTGATAGAGCAGAGTAATGTCTGCATATTAACTGAGCAGGTAAATGCTTTGATTATCAGTGTTTGCATCTGAGTTAATGATGGGTGCTTTCTCTTGAAACATGAATCTTTATCAAACCCTGATGGTTCTTTCCAAATTTATCTCTAGAATGGCCTCGTTTCTGAAATGTAATTTTTCACAGTCTGTCTCTTTTCAGGAGACTACATTGTTTTAGCTGTGTATTTGGCAATTTAAAGGAAATAATGAGACCTCCTGTGAAATGGGAAAGCTGAGTTCCACTGAGCTTTAGACAAGAGATCTGGGTTCAGTGCTACTGAAATGAGTCATCACAGCAGGTGAGGTTGCTCAAAAAAGCCACAGTTCAGCGCATAAAAAATTAAAGAGATCCCAATCCATGCCAGCTTTGAAATAATAGAAGTCATGAATAGTCCTGGAGGCAGACTCACATCTTGCCCCTGGCTGCTATTATGCCACACTCCCAGCACCTTCTGAAATTCCCATTGCAGAATGATTTAATCTTGGCTCAATAAGCACTACCAGCCTTGGCAATAATAGAGTTTACTCAGCAGTGTTCAAATGGGTTGCGTATTTTGCTTTTTCTTGTTTTGAATTGAGAGGTGTTGGCAGACACTCTACATGTCAGCCAAATAGTTTTCTTTGTGTGTTGGGAATTGCCACTGTCACAGATTTGTGCATTTTTGGATGGTGGTGTGACCTACAGGTCTCTACATTCATTTGGGAGGCTTGATGCATCTAAAAGTCAAATAGATTTCACTGTGAATATGCATATGCTCATAACTTAATTCAAATAGGCATTAACAAAAGAGCCTGTTCGTGGTCTGTGATATTTGTTTTATAATAGTTTACACTATAATCAGAGACTAAGCATTGTGCTAAAAGCTTACCACATCTTTAAGGGTCAGTAATGTTTTTTCAGAACTGTGTGAGTGTCACTGGCACGTGAGGAGGGGTTTTGCCCCCACTTTGCAGTAGTTTCCATGAAAGAAACAGGATTAGAATTAGATTAGATTTATCCTCAGGATTGGAAGTGCTGCAGTTTGGAGATGTAGATGGCTTCTAATTATAGGATCAGAGGAATGTGAGTGGTCTCCGATTCACTCTCCAGAGCTGCAGCCTGTCCTACCAAGGAATGTGAAATCCTCCCAAGCAAGTGCAATCTTTGCCACTTAACATTAACCAAGAATAGTGGAAACTGCCTTGTGCCAAAGATAAAAGCACAGTGATTGCAGCTGAAACTGGATCATAATGGTACAAGGGGTTTCATTAAGAGTCATTTTCATCACACAGCATGGCTGATTGAGAGCAGAAATGGAGAAATCCAGTATTTCAGTGCAATATGCCTTGGCTCACTCTTACTGGTGCCATGCACTGATGAAGAGCAATGATGAGAAAAATAGCATTTGCTTGAAGCCTGTTAAGGCTACTTTATTAAAGTGTCCAAACAAGATGTGTGGCTCATAAACAGGAATAGCAACTGGTGTCTGTTGGCTGAATGTTTAACTTTCCTCTGTTGTTAGCTTAACTTTGCTTAAAATATATTTTCCCTGAAGCATTAGTATTTCTAGGGCTTTTTACTGTTTAGGCAAGTGTGCTACTGTAAATTTTCTGCTGCCTCTTGTAAAATTGTTTTCCTGTCCCTGCAATTGACTCATTTGGACAACAATTCAATGGCCTGATCCAATTTTCAATTAATCCTGAGCCACCTCTGCTATTTTCTTACTTTCAGTACTAAATTATAGCAAAAATGTGAACAGGTCATTTCACTTAGGCACATTTGGGGGGTAGAGGGAAGGAAAATACAGTGAATATTGCCACACACTCACAAAAATATTGAAGGAGGCAATTGTGAAAATGACCTAGAGGGAGAAATAAGAGCAGGGAGGACATAGGGAGGACCTTGTGAAGAGGAGTTCTGTCAGGAGCATGAGGTGCCCCTCCAGAGGGCTGCTGCCTGATATATTCCAAAAGAAAGTGGAAATTCTGGTCACAAGAGTTTGCCTAAGACCTGAGGGTAAATCCTGGAGAGGGCACAGCAGCTGTGGCTTGTGGATGCCATTGTCCCACCTTGGAACTCCCTGGGCAGGGCTGAAAGGCATTGCTTGATAATGGGGAAAAGAAGGCTGGAGAATTTAAAAAGTGGGTGGAATTGGGTGTGAGGAGCTGCAGCAGCAGCCTTGGCCTGGCAGTGAGTTATTTTGTGCCCTGATGTTTGTTTGAAATGTCCTGCTGGACACCTGAGGCACATTTTCCTCCATGGCTCCTGGTAAAGTTCAAAATATGAATATGAAGCCACAAGCCAGCCCAAACCAAGCTGGCAAGGCTGTGGCTAAGTGTCACTTTAAGGCACTGGCTGAGAAGGGTTTCTCCTCTATAGCTCACGTGAATGAAAATTGGCTAAAAACAATCTTGGTCCCAATTTTAGGGGAGTAGCTCCAGCACTGGAGGCTGGCTGGATTCTTATGCCCCTAGAGCTGTGCCAGTGATGAGACCTCCTTTTGTCCCAGTGCATTGATGTTAGTTAAGGGATCATCAAAGCTGGATCCTTTACATTAATTACTGTGTAATCATTAGTTAATGGTTGGCACACTCTAATTCATTTGATGAAATTACAGGACTCATCTTTATCGAATACCTTGCACTCAGAGCACATATTCCAGCTTGGAACTAGATTTGTGATCCTTTTAGTAAACAACTGCGTCCATCCCATTGACCACATTTGTGGAGTAAAGCAGCAAACCACTCCCAACAAAACCAGAGGAAATGCATCACAAATGGAACTGGGTGCACCTGGGAGAGGGTGGCATCATGTAGGTCCAGCAGATTGGGTGTTTCCAATTAGCCCTGAATGGTTAATTGTCATGGCTGGGTGTGTGTGCGCACAGGTAAATGTGTGGTTCTTGGTTCTCTGTTGTTGTTATTGCCAGTAGAGGTCTCTCTTGGTCATTGCACAGCCCTGAACTGAAATCTGATTTTCTGCTGGTGGGCAGCAGGGAAATGCCTGATCCAGCCCTCCCCAAGGAGCTGCAATGCTGCCCTGGGCAGGAATGCATCCAGGTAAGATACCCAAGGGTGAACATGCACAAATGTCACCCACACCTCGAAAAATTAATAATAATTCAATGATGCTCTCCAGGAAAGAGAATCTGAGAAATACCTTGTTTGGTTTGTCTGCTGAAGATTATTACAGAAAGCAGTGAGGGCTCACACAAAGCTTGGATAATCTAGATGAAGGAAAAATCTCTTACCTAAAGCTGAGAGAAAACATCTCTGGTATAATAATGGAATTACTCAAGTGCCATTTTAGATCATTTTCCTCATTTCATATTCTGAACTGAAATAATGAAGCAATCTAAGTAGAGGTGGCAAATGGGTATTGTAACCTTTTAGATTTCTGACCTTTGCTAATACTGAAATGAGTTCCTGAAGGAGAAAGTGGAATTTGAGGAGAAGTTTGAGCCAAGTGGAATTCTTCTGAGGCTGGTGCACAGTGGGGAAAGCCTGTCAGGGGTGGCTGCTGAAGTGCTGAGGAGATGAAGGCAAGGCTGAAGTTGTGCTTTATCAGTAGAGGGACGGGTCAAAGATGTGATGTGTTTGAAATTCCAGCTGCCCTGATGGGTGACAGCAATTCTGAGGTGCTGGAAAGGATGTCAGAGAGAAAGGGAGAGGCTGGAGAAAGGAAGAGAAGGCACAGTGGAGGTTCACTCGTTACAGAATAGAGTTTGGCAAGTAAATGTGGAAAGTAATTAATTAGTGTGTGTTGCAGAAGAAGTGGTCTGAAAATAAAGATTAAACCTGACAAGGATTCACTAGGGACTTTCTCCTTGTTAGCAGAGCCTGGTGCTTCAGGCTGCTGCTGAGATAAAGGTTCACAGGAGGGATAAGGAGCTTTGGAAATAGGAGGGATTATTGAGGTGGGAAAACAGGGCAATGGAAAGGGCCCAATTTTACAATGACAATTGAAAACGGGGGTGGTGTGTCCAAGCAAGGGTGTGCAGGCTCTTAAAAATGCACCTTACTGAAATGCAAATGCACTTTGCACCCAGCTCCCTCAATAATGGTCGAGGTGGGGTGTGGTGAGGGCAGAGATTTATTTCTCTAGAGGTGGAGGCAAGGAATTCTCCCCAGTGATTCCTCTTCAGGCACAACATGAGCACATTGCTGGAGTGCAGGATCTCATCTGCCCCCAACACCAGTGTTTACTGTAACAGGATGATTTTTTTCTGGAAAATCAGTTAGAAATGAAGCCTGATAGAATCCCTAAAGAAACCTGCTGTGTGTTTTTAAAGATTTTTTTTTATTATTTTTTATTTTTTTATTTAATACAAACCCTTTAGGAAACTCTGACACATCTCCAAAAGGATAGCTACTTCAGAAAAGCTCTGCTAGAAATAAATTCTTTTATTGTGTTTTGTATTACTTTTCAAGTTCTTTTAGTTTCCTTTATGAAAAGCTATTTCTCTTTCATTGTGAGAGTGTTTCTGAGGGAAATAAGTGTCTGATATCAACAGATCCCACACAGGGTTGTTTCAGGGATATTTGTAGTTTCTGAAGGCACAACTTCCATTATAGGGAAAATGAAAGTTCTCCTTTTTTAAAGAACCACACAGCATAGGAACAAAGAGGCCCTTGATAACTTTGCAACAAAGAGGGAAGAGAGTCTTATTTCCAAGCCTGTAAGCAGAGATTTTTTTGAGTGTAGAATCCCAGATATGCACAAGAAAAAGGAATCCTGGATTTTTAGGCAGATTACCTTTAAGATGAAGGCAAGATTGGTGTCCATTTTCCCAGCTGGCTTTGAAAATCTCATTTGTGGGGTTTTCCTTGCAAATCTAAGCTGCTGCATCCTGTTGCTGTGGATAGCCCAGGAAACAGTGGAACATCTCTTTCCAAACACAGATTGATTTGTTGGAATACTCAGATTTTATTCCACTTGTGTGCATGGCTGTGTAGAGTGAATTCTGCATAAAATGGCAACTCTGGTGATAGGAAAAAGATAAATAATTGCTGAGAAATAATTGGGTTAAATTGGTTTTTAACATTGGTTTACTGAATTGCCATGGTTTGCTGGGGAGGGAGGAACTTTTTGCTTTCTGTGGGAATCCAGGTGATTTGGCTTTAAGCGGCAATCTCCCTCTGGAATTAGGAGAAGAGAATAAGGACACTGCAGTCATAACATTCCTGTTTTGTCAGTTTTGCCTGGATATAATATTGTTTCACCCTCTCAGAACAGCAGGAGTACGGATCAGCCCATGTTCATTGCTGCTATGGATTTTGTGACATGGGAAGTGGTGTCTGGGCTTTAAAAAATGGCTGGCCAATTAATTTATGGCTGTTAACAGTGCTGCAGTTTGCAGAGGTAGGGAAAATATTGCTCAAGTAAAGCTCAGAATCTCTGCTGGTTGCATCTAATTGGAAAAATTAGAATTATTTCTGCTTTTCTCTAGTGCTGCACAGCAGGTATCACACACAAATCTTCTGTTTCACCTTGTGATGCCCTCAGTGTTGAAAGGTCTGATCTGCACTGGTCCCTCCATGCACCCTGCCCTGAGCAGGCAGGAGGATGAGGTGGCCTCAGCCCACCTAAATAATCCCACTAAATAGAGTTCTGTGAGCATTTTCTATCATAAGGAACAACTTTATGTCCCATTTCTGGTGATGACAACGATGCAAACAGGTTGTGCAACATTGGTGGTCCTCTGCTGCTTTGTTTGTTGGTAAATTGGAATTTGAAACCAATTTAGTCTCAATGTTATATTGCATTTGAAGTGAGTGGGAATACTCAAAAGGCAAAAAAGTTTAGGTCAGACTTTCTAATCTTATGGTAAACATAATAAAAACCTCAAATTTTATGTAATTGCATTTAAAAAGATCTCCTTTACTAAAATTGCCTTTTTCTAGTGGAGAGAAACCCTGCTGGAAAACAGTATAAAACCCCACATTTCATGTGAAATGTCTAATAAAATCAGCTTTAAGAGCTACTTAGATGGTTTAAGTAATTTATGCTGATTGACATTAGAAATCCATATGTTTTTCACCATCTGAGATTTTGTTTATGTTTTATATTTCATTTATGAAGTTAAAGTAGATATGCATCTGGATATAGATGCTTTCATTTATGTTATTTTAAGACCCCAATTTAGTTTTTGATTGCAGTGCTGCACAAAAGTATCAAGTTAAAATAAGCCTTGTGGTATTACTTATACTGTGTCCTTAGAAAGATAATTTCTGTAATATTTTGTCAAATCTCTAATGGAGCATCTAAAATTTACTTTTGAATTATTTGATGATATGATTCCTAAATGGTACCAGAAGTGTGATACAAAGCAAGACATGAGAAATGCTAAATTAAGGATGTCATTGTTCAAGGTTTCATTCACATTAAGATGTATCTAAGTAAATATTATTTCTTTGACCTTCATAATTGTGTTCTATGCTCATATATTATTTTTATTTGATTTTTATCACTGTATAAGAAATATGTGATACTATATTGCAGTAACTTTTGCCTGAATAGTTCTGGAAAATTTAATAAATATATGCTGCAGTCAAAACTAATAATTCTATAATATTATAATTTATTTCTAATATTATTTATAATTATAATTTGTTATAATTCATCTGAATTTTCTTTGTCATTTTAGGCTAAAGCACCCAAAGCTCCTTGTTATAAAGCTTTTTTTTTTAACTGATTATGAAAATTGGTGGGTATTTGCAAAAAGATTGAAATACACACAATTGCACAGGGTGCCTGCCTACACAATTGATGCAGTATTTAGAATTTACAGCTGTTATGAAGATCAAAGCAAACACACTGGTTATTTCTGTGGTTGTAACTACAGGGAAATGTATTTTAAGGTTGCTGCTTCTCATAGGAAAGAATATAGCACTTGTAATGAAGTCTTTCCAGGAAAAAAAAAAAATGAAATCTGCATAGTTAATGTGGTGTTTTCCTTTTGGGGAATACCCTGATGCCTCAGGTTTTAGCTTTTCTATGTTTCCCATTCTGTGCTGCTTTAGTGTGTGGGTCTGAGCCTCACATCAGGGGATGGTGAGCTCTGTGCACAGAGCAGGGAGACAAAACAATTCCTGCTCCAGCTGGGCACCAAGGACAAATGATCCCAATCTCAGCCCCAAGAGCACAAACCCCGTGGGCTGCAGAGAGAAAAACAAGCAGGGTGGGACTGCAGGGGCTAAAGCTGGAATGGGACAATGAACTGCAAGATGCAAATGGAGCAGAACTGATCCAAGGCAGAGAGCCCGGGAGCGCTGGTGCATTTTGGGGCCATTTTGGTTCATCTTGGGTGCAGCCCTGGCTGGGCTCTGGTACTGCCCAAGGTGGATCCATGGAGGAGATGCTTTGAATCAATCCCTGCTTTATTCTTTAGCTCTGTCCAGTTTCTGTCCTAGGGCAGAATTCCCAAGGCATCACTCAGTCCACAGCAAGCCATGGATGTGCTTGAGAACATCCAAGGAAAGCTGAGGAGGCAGTGGGAGCTGTGTGGTTTGAAGGTATGAGGATGGCAGAGGGCCCTGTCTGCTCCTGCAGGCAGGGGCTGGATGAGAAAGACCTGACCAGGATTAGAAAGAAGTCACCTTGCTTTTTAAACTAGCCAAAAAACAACAATAAAACCCCATTTTTTTAATGATAGGAATGGTACCTTGGTTTTTAAGCTTTTCTGCTCTGTTTTGGTGTGCAGCTTTTAGCTTTTTATTAAGTGTTACTGGGATCTTTTCACAAAAAAATCCTATTCTGTGGTATTTGTGGGGTCCCCAGGATGAATGAGGAATTGATGAATCTGACTCCATGTTCTTAGAAGGCTGATTTATTATTTTAGGTACTTATATTATATTGAAGAATTCTATACTTAACTATACTAAAGAATAGAGAAAGGATCCTTACAGAAGGCTTAACAAGATACTAATTAAAAACCCATGACTGCTTCCAGAGTCCTGACACAGCTGGCCCATGACTCGTCATTAAGTCAAAACAATTCACCAGTTGGATAAACAATCTCCAGACCACATTCCAAAGCAGCAAAACACAGGAGAAGCAATCAGATAATTCTCTGAAGCTTCTCAGCTTCCCAGAAGAAAAGATCCTGGCCAAGGGATTTTTCAGAAAATATGACAGTGACACTATTCCAGCTGGAAACTCAAGGACAATCTCTTCAAACTTCAGGCTCAAAGCTTAAACAATTTGAGAAGAGGAGGGCGGGCAAGCAAGCAAGGAGGATGGAACTTCATCATTTGAAGCTATTAATTGGATAATTAACTCCAATATGTAAATGGATTAAAACTTATAAAAATGTGAGATCTTGTGACCAAGCCCTCTTTTGCTTCCATCTTGGAGCCATCTGGGCAATGCCAGGGTGTGGCCTTTGAAGGCACTGCAATAAATATGCACTTTATTCCTCTGAACTCCTTCTAGCCTCTGTTCCAGCTGCTTAAGGCATCAGGAATAGCCTTGGAATATGGGAATTTTGATTCAGATTTGGGGCATGTTGCTGAGCTTTATTCTAAAATGCTCCTGGACATCCAGAGATGTGCAGGGCTCTGTTTTCTCCTGTGCCATTTTTGGGCTGTTTGAGGCTGCTTGGAGCAGTTCTGCTGCAGTTCCCCTTTGTCATGGCAAACTTTCATTTCTGTTGTGCTTGGGAATATGACATTTAGGGATGGCTTGGAACCTGCAGGTATGATCAGTATGAGTTTCTGGGTTTTGTATTGCTTCATACAGACTCCAAGTACTTTGTAGTACCTGTGCTGATTCCCAGATTGTTGCTAGATGCATTTTAAGCAGTTACCCTTTATTTCTTCTGAGTATTTTTAAAGTGAGAAGCCAATTGTCTTTTTAAAATTTATCTTAACTGCAGTTAGGATCAAATGAGGTGGCTGAATTCAGCAGCACCAAGAACCTAATGCTGCTCTGTTTTGATGTGACATAGGCATGTTTAATTTGAAAATCAATTGTTAAAATGTGTTAAATTTTTCAAGAGCAGAGCCAGGGCCCATCCCTCTCACAATGCAGCTACCTTGGCTCCTTGCCTGGCTAGAGCTGGAATCTGTAGTCATTTCACAGTATGCCAAGTTACTAAATCTGAATTTAGTATTAATCAGAATCAGAAGGAATTTACAAGAATCAAAAGCAAAGGGTGGGATAGTATCTGAAAGACACAATCTGTAAAACTGTAGAAAAAGATGAGAAATAGAAAAGAGACAAAATTCCTGCCCTGAGCTTCACATTTCAATCTGCTGCAGCCTTTGCACACACAGCTTCTGCTGTTGTTGCAGCTGAATGGGAATAACGCCTGTGAAAATACAGAATACAGCCTTTGTCATCCCCCTTTCCTGCCAGCACTGCTCCCTTCTTCCTGAGGAGAACTGAGGTCTGCCTGACATCCTGAGCAGCATTTTACCCTTTATCCTTTGTGGGCCACAGATGCCTTTTGTGAGAGCTCCTGGGCTGTGACCCCTGTGTGCTCTGTCTGCAGCACTGGGGGCTGAAATGCTGGGGATCATCCACAACTTTCCCTTTCCCTTTCCCTTTCCCTTCCCTTCCTGTGTTTGGAGACTCACTGGGACCTGAGGATCACCTTGGATTAAAGGAGGATACACTCCTTTATTTCCCATTAAATTATCAGGAGGGTTGCTGTGATGGGAAACCACTTTTGCATTTCCAGCCTGCTCTGCAGCTGGCTGGGGCTCAGGGCAGTGAGGTTTGTGGAACACGTGGAGTTGTGCACCTTCCTGAATTTCTGTTCCAATTTTCCATGCATGATACACCCACAGCAGTGTCCTGTGTCTTTGGGAATAGACAGCCCAGCACACAAACTGGTTTCCAGTTGGGAACTGGGCTTTGCCTCCCAGTCCAGTGCCCCCCCAGTCATGGCCCAGTTTTTTGTGTAGATGCCCCCCAAGTGGTGGAATTGCGTGTTCAAATGTTTAATTGCTGGTTCTAATGTTTAATTTTCTCTGGTTTTGAGAAGGTTTTTTTCCCCTGGTCTTTTTTTAAAATCTATGTTTCCTTGAATTATTTCTAGATTACACTCCTGTGCTGTGAGAGGTTTCCACAAGTTTATGTATTAATTTATGAACTACCTCCCACTGAGAGTGTTTCCTGCAGAGTTAGAACTCTTTTTTTTTTTTTTTTAATACAAGAGAGACTGAAAACTGTAAATGAACCTTTGATAAAAGGAGAACTATAAAATAAGTATAATTTTTAAAGAGAAGAATTGTTTCCCCTGTCTTCTGCTATCAGAATGTTCAATGCCTGATTTCTAAAACACAGGGAGTTTGCAATCTCTAGCACTCCATAACAACTGCAGGTCCCAAAAGATCAATAATAAACAAACATTTATAGTCAAATCTGACAGTTTCATTTTTAGAAGGAACTCTTTGTGTGTAGAGAATGAATCTCCACTGTTTAATTTAATATTTATTGTCTGGCTGCCTGTCTGCCTTTGCTTTAGCGATGCCAAGAGCAGTGAGGTTTACTGATATTTGTGTCTTTTCCTCTGCTTCCTGATGCTTTAAAAATAACTAAATAATAAACTAAATATTGAAGGTTGGGCACTGGGCTGTGTTACAGGTGTGTTGCTTGTTACTGTCAGGTTTATTTTCAGTAGTTTGTGTTCAGTAGCCTAAACACAAATGACCTTGCATTCCACCAGATCAAGGAAGGTACAGCTTTTGATACTGATGTTAATATTTATTATTATTTGCAATAATAACAATAATAAAAAGAAAATTAAAATAATAATAGTAGTAGTAGTAGTATAGGGGAGAAACCACCCTCTCCTTCTCCATGTGCTAATTTCCCTATTCACAGTGGCAGCTCCTGCAGTCTCTGTGTTTGTGCAGTGTCTGGAACACCTTGACTTTGAGTATCTCAGTATTTATTATTGATAACTGCAATACAATGTTCAGGAATGTAGAATGTGTAAGGAACAAATTTTTAGCTCCTCTTTAAAGATCCTGTTTTGTTTCCTCTCTGATCTGCAAACATTTCAAGGCACTTCATATTATGTGGAGTTACCGTCTTCCATTCTAGATTTATCTAAAAATAAGAGAATTCTAGAGAAAAAAAAAAAAGATATATTTGTTGAATCATAAATTTAGTAAAGAATGAACCTTTGCAATACTTATGATGTAGCTTTAGATGTAGAATTGTTAGGATTTTATTAAAATGCACTATTTATGTGGATTCTTTCTGTTCAATGGAGATAATGAATTAATAGTTTTTCAGCATGTCTCTGCTGAATTAAAACATGAAACAGCAATTTTGTTTGGTGACAAAATTAGTTATTAAACCAGTCCTGAGCATGTTTCCATGACTTCAACAGCTCCAAGCCATTGCTAGCAGTGCTCTTCATGTTAAAGTCCCAGGAGAGTAATGGCTTTCCTGGGTGGGTGCTGTGCTCATGCATATTAAGAGCTACATTTGAATATTTTTGCATACTCTAAAGGCTGTATGACAAATGTTGCCCTGTGTATAAATAACCCAGAGGAATAAGGCTTGTCTGTGAAGACTTCCCATTTTAAATCCAGCCTCCTGACTGTTACTACAGTGAATGATGCTGGAGAAATGCTTAAAAATAGAGTTGAGAGCTAAAAATGATTTTCTTTCCAGTTGTCTCTGTGAAATGAGAGTCACCCTTGCTGCCATGAGATCACAGACACTGAGGCCCCAGTCATCAGTAATTATTGCTCCTGTTCTAGCAGGTGCCACCCAGAAAACCCAAGGGTGAAGGGGTTTATACCCTTTCATTACCTCGAGTTTCTTGCTTATTTCTCAAGCATACTGATGGAGCTGTACCAAAAAGTAGGATGAAATGCCTTGTTCTGCCATTTGCTTTACTGGAGGCAGGATCTGAACCTTTTAAGGGTTATTATAGATTAATAATATATAATATATAATATTAATATACATAATATAATAAGTTATATTAATACATATCAATATATATAAAATAAATATACATATTATGTATATATATTTATAGATATATATTTATTTGATATATATTATACACATTTAAGTGTATATTTATTTGTATGTATTATATTATGAATATAGTAAATATATTTTTATATTTAAATATGTATTTATTTTTATATATATGAGAGATATATTATACATTTAATGTATATATTTTATATATAATTGCACATATAATAATTATATATATTGTATATAATTAGATATAATAACTGGTTGTTGTATATCGTAATCAGCGCTTACATAAATAACATAAATATATGTTATTTATGTAAGCACTAGTTTTGTTCAGCTTCTGCCATCAAATCCTCTTTGTTCTCCTTAATTTGTTATCCATACTCATGTCTGATAACATTAAGCATAGAAAATATTAAGAGATATTTCCAGAGCAGAGGACAATCAAACAATTAACAGACAGCTGGTGGCAGGAGCAATGCAGAAAGTGGAATAGTCACCCCAGGAATCTTTAAAAAGATCAGAGACTCCTCTCATCCTTTCAGGCTGATATTTATAGACTTTGCCTCTTGACTTAGGACACAGGTTACTCTGGGGTTTTGCTTCCTTTTTCTAGTTCATCTGAAAGCTTTTTTTTTTTTTTAGCATAGAATAAAGTTCAAGTAAAACATGACTTTCTACTTGACCTTTTCACTGCGGAGAATTGTACCAGGTTTGGTGGATCCCTGGTATTCTCCCTGAGAGATAAGCCTGGGTCACACAGAGATTTTTTTTTTATTTTGAGTGAGCTTTTATATCTGCTGGACAAAGAGGTCGATGAAATTTTAGAATTGAAAGAATGGCTGAGGCCAGGACAATACCTTCGAAACCCTTTTTTATTGTCCCAGTCACATTCACATTGATGCTTGCAATTAGATTTTATAGGGGAGCATAAAAGTGCCTGGAACAGAATGCCAAATCCAAAAATGCATTGCATGGAAAACAGAGTTAATTAATTTTTATTGAATATTGACTCAGAAATGTTTTTTTCTGATTACTTAGTTAGTATTTTTTCAGTCAAGATGGTCAGAAAAGAAGAAGAGGTGTAGATGCAGCAAACCTTTTCCCCTGCTGTATGAATAGTGCTCACCTTTTTGTCTCTCTGTATTGGAGAAAAGATATTTATATGCCCCAGATTTTTGCATTTATGTCCTCTTTATTTTCTTTTTTTCTAAAATTTATTTGGACCATAATCACATGCAGCAGGCTGGATTATGGATAGTGCTAAATCCTGTAGAAATATTCATGAAAAAGCCAGTTCTTTCCCCAAAACCCCTTTGTCCTTGTGATTATCACTTGTGTGACAATTATCACTTTACTACTTGTACTCTGCCAGAAGTTATTTTATCTGTTGTGTTAGAACTCACTGCTCTGCACCAGAATAATTCTGTGTATTACACATAATTTATTCCTAGCCAGGCACATTATTAATAATTAGCATAATCTGCATCACAGTAATGCCAAGAATTATCAGTTGTAGGCCAGAGAGCTGTTACGCTCAGTGCTGTTAAAACACATCACAACAGCAGTCCCAGGCAGGACAAGGTTTGCATGGAAAATCTTCATGGCTGAATGGATAATAGGTAGGATTGGAAGCCAGTAATTCTTGTTTTCTAGTTCTGCTTCTGCCACTGATTCACTCTGGGGCTGGTGCCATCAGAGCTGCTGCAGATGTCTCTGTGTGTCTGTTTCCCTGGACATAAAATGGGATTAATTCCCTGCCACGTTTGGGTGGAGGAGAAGAGCTGATATATGATATATCATATATATTATAAGATACCAAATATAATTTTGTATAGAATATATAATATATCATATAACATATAATATAAAATATCATATAAAATATACAATATAATATACAATATAATGTAATATATGATAAAATATATTTTATATAATATGTGTTATGTGTTGTGTTTTATGTTTTGTGTTATTTTATAATATTATATAATATATAATTGTATATTATATATAATATATACACAATATATAATTTTATATATAGTATATTATATATTTATAATATACTATTACTATATTAAAATTTTTAATTATGTATTATAATTTATTATATATTATTTTTATTTTTATTATATTTTATTATATATATTATATATATTATATTTATTATCTATATTATATATTATATTATATATATTTATTTTATTATATTATATATTATATTATTATATTTATTTTATATTTTATATTATGTTATATTTATGTTAGTTATGTTATGTTCTAGAATTATACTAAAGAAAGAGAGAGAAAACATCAGAAGGCTAGCAAAGAAATGATAATAAAAACCCCGTAACTGACCAGAGCCCTGCCACAGCTGGACTGGGATTGGTCATTAATTAAAAACAATTCACATGCTGGGTAAACAATTCTCCACATCACATTTGAGCGGAGCAAAACATGTAGAGGCTGAAGCTTCCCAGGAGAAGACATTTTGGCTTGGCAAAGGGATTTTTCAGAAAATATGCCAGTGACATGCTGGAGACCTGTGGGTGTGCAAGCCCAGCTCCTCTCCAGCGTGGGTGAGGCTCTTTCCCAGCAGCTGCACAAACACTCTTCTCCAAACCCTCAGAAATCAGGAAAAAAATTATTTGGACCATAATCACAAAAAAAAAAACCCCAAAAAAACCAAAACAAAACAAAAAAAAAAAACCAAAAAACTGATTAAAAAAAAACCTGATAAAAACTCTCTGCACATTTGTCCAGATTCCACATGGGCATTGGTTTTATCCCAGCATTTGGGAGCTGGCAGGTCTGATTGAAGGATGGGAGGCAGCCCAAGCCTTCAGGTTTGGACTGGAGCTGGGCTGCAGCATTTGTGTTTGGGCATCCAGTCTGTTCAAAGCTGACAGGGCTCTGAGACAGCCCAGGTGACAGCAGGTAACAGGGACTTGAAGGGTACAAAGTGGCCCCACAGGACAAATTTCATGTGAGAAATGCAGCTACCAGCAGAGCCCTGGGGGATGCCCGTGGTGTGCATGGCCACAGGCTGGTGGAACTTGTGTCTGCAAGAGGGGAAGGATTTTTATATTTTAGATTTTTTTTTTTATTTTATTTTAGAGAGGGGGGCAGTTCCTTCACCTTGCTAACAGCCTGCCCACACCAGTCCAAAGGTGATTTATCCAGGCTTGCAGAGTGAGAGGCATCAGAACTCTCAGTGGTAGCACTTTGCTCTAAGTGTTAGCCATGCTAAAATGAAGTAAAATTTGATTGTACCAACAAAAGCAAAGGAAATGCACAATCATATATAAAGTCTGATTCTCCCTCCCTCCTTTGTGCTCAAATGTGATTTTTTTTTTTTTTAATAAGTGTTTGAGGTGAAGAAGGTTTCCATTGTGAAGGCTCCTGTCTGCACACACAATGGGGAGATTTAGAAATCAGGTTGCTGCCTTAACTCTGCCAGTTTAAGCCAAAGCCACAGGGATATTATTTTTGACACTGCACAGTGGATTATAACTTCAGCTCCCATTACCTCTAATGGGATCTTTGCTTGCAGTCTGCCACTGCTACAGCAATGAAAATTTGTCCCTTAATGCTATTTTGCTATTCCAGGTTTTTGTGTTTAATTATATTATATAATAATTTGTTGCAGCATCTACATGATTCCTTTAGGAGTGCACTTGAAATGCTTATGAATTTTTATAAACACAAGCTGTGTATCACTTCAGGTCTCTCACTGCTTTTGTAAACTCTTCTGCCTTAATACAGCAACATTTTTCCTCCCTTGCAGGATAAGCATCATTTTTTACAGTGTGGCCATTTTGAAAAGCACAAATGCTGAGAAGCCCAAGCCTCTTGTTATTCCATTTATGACTTGTAAGAAAAAACACTGAGCTGTTACAGCTGGCTCCCACTTGAGTCAAGTGCAGGGAAAAAAAAGGCAAGACATAGTAGTTAGAAGATTTACTTTTAGTGTTGAAATGCATTATAATTGTTATAAAATTACTGACATGAAAAAATAGATATATAACACCACATACGTTTTTTCATGGATGTCCTTTCAAACTTTTACATAAACTGGTTTGCATTTTGCTACTTTTTTCTCAGACATGGAAGTACACTTAACTGATCTGCACAATGCCAAAATGGTGAGATATAACTAAAAACTACTGTGTCTGAATTACTCACCAAACTGTGCAGGCTGTCATCAGCTCTACAGCCCTGCAAAGCTAATTTCTCAGAGAGATAAAAAATGAACATGATGGCTCTTGCAACTTTATCTTTTTTGTCTTCTCTTTCTCTCTACAAATGGATATATTGGGTGTAGAGAGAGATCTGTATGACTGAAGGAAAAAACCCAAAGATTTATTGCTCTCCTCTCAATTTGCTTGGGAGGCAATGCTTTCTGGGGACACACTCTGTACTGAACACAGCGTTCTAATTAAGCAGCAGAAGGCAAATCAGCCCAGTTACTTGAGACTTTGCCACAGATGCATTAATTGTTTACACATCACTTTTTTTCTCCCACCTCCCCTTCATTTTTGAACCATCTAGCCACTGGTGAGCCCAGCTAAGACCTCCCAAAAGAGGGTGGGTGATGTGCTTAACTGTTCCCCCCAGCCTTGAGCAAAGCACACAGAGGTGTGTGCTTTTCCATTCACATGGAAATATTATGTGTGTATTAAATATAAAATACAAAATACACATAATATAAATATTACCATATAAAAGGCATATATAATATTATAATATATAATATTAATATAATATTACTATAATATTAGTTCTGGTTTGAGGATTAGAAGCATTATGGGAATTATATGTAGGGCTATGAGAAGATGTTCTCGTGTGGAGGAATTTTGGACTGATGTGATGTGGGATGGGAGTGTAAATATGATTTATATAATAATATAATATATAAAAAGCATCATTTGGTTTCTTCTAGGTCATATAGGAGGCTGGGCTGTGGCATTTCTATGTTAATATACACATAATATTTTATATTATAATTATATAATAATATATCATATGTTATATATTATATAAATATATAAATATAAATCTATATTCTATATATGTGTTTATATTTATAATATATATAATTTAATATATTGTATATAATAGTACATAATAATATTATATTTTATATAATAATATTCCATTTAAATATACACATAATGTTTTATATTGTTATTATATAATAATATATGGTATATAATATATATAATAAAATAAAATTTATGCTTATAAATTAATTTATATATTTATAATATATAGAATTGTTTATATATAATATTATAATATTTTCTATTATGTGTATATTAAATATATATATACTAACATGGAAATGCCACAGGCCAGCCAATGTGACCTGGAATAAACCAAATGATGTTTTTTCATGATTTGAGTTGCTTTTTTAACTCACTCAGCTCAACATTTACAGCAGGTTTAAAAGAGCTATTGAAATATTGGATAAAAAGGTCTTCTAAAAGCAGTGCCTCTGGCAAGCAGAAAGGAGCAAATTTCTCATGAAAGAATCTGTATTTGGTGTGATTTCTATCCCAGATGGGCAGGATGGAGAGGTTTAGGGAGGATGGCTCTGTGTGATTTCACTTAGTCCATCCTTGCTATGTTTAAAGTAGAAATTAATTTGTTTTCATTTCTAATTATTGGTGGATCACTGACTCAACAGGGCACTACCTCCAATGAGCTGGTATTCTCAAAATAAATAATTCAACTCAACAGGGCACTACCTCCAATGAGCTGGTATTCTCAAAATAAACAAAAAGCTTAACTGGTGCCTGGTGCCAAGGAGTTAATTTCTTCCAGGCAAAGAAACAAAGTAATAACCCACCATACCATGTAAGTGTGGTATGATTTCCTCTTAGATTTTAAAGTTTGATAGAATTTTTTTCATATGTCTCCCTTCAATGGGGAAGGTAATTGTATTTATATAACTGAGGTAGAAATGGTCACAGCAGGTTTTGAGAGAAGTTAAGAAAGAACACGCTGTTATTCTTGCCTTAAATTTATTACTTGCAACTTAATAAAAACAACAGTATTTTCCTGGAGTTGATTTTATGTATTTGTGTACAACAAAACCCACTGTCTGTCCACAGTTAAATAACCATTAAAGGAATTCTGTAAAATAGTGTTTTAACACATAATGAGAACTGATTTCAACCATAGTCTCCTCTAAAATGCTAATAACTGAAGTGCATTTACACAGTGTGTATGTATCTGCTGTTGCACAGGCAGATGTCTGCACTATGTAAAAACCTCTTTGCTTTGCTTTTTTAACTTTTCTCCTTTTTTTTAGAAATCAAAATTTCTGTGCATTACTTACATATCTAATTTTTAAGATTTGCTTTGAAAGTTGTATGTAACATTAATAAATCTCTGTCTTCAGAGGGCTGGTATTTTCTTAGTGGCACTCCTTTTCAATAGCTTCTCTGATATCAATCTCAAATTGCAAATTAAAGATTAAAGATATTTCAGGAATTGGCCAGAATTCTGAACCATATTTTATTGAGTGTGACATGATTTGACTTGATCACAGGCCCTGATATTTTCCATGCACTAAGGAATAGATAAATTATTGAAAGAAAACAAAGCACAAGGAAATTCGAGCCATTAAAACTCAGGAAGATAAGCAAATTCATGAGTAGCACAGCTCAGGGAAAGCATTTTAATTCCCTTACAGGTGACTGAAGAACTGATTTTTTTGGTCCTGCCTCATGACTGTGGCTGCAGTAATGACAACAAACTACTCAGGGTGTCTGTTAAAATAATTATTTGTTATTCAGGGCTGGAATTATTGAAGCTTTGGGGAGCTAAAAGGCAAGATTTTTACTGACTGAATCCACACATTTAGAATTCCACCAGTCTCAAGAATAAGAGTAGTTGTAGTCAAGCACTGGAGAATAAAAGATTGTTAAATTGAAATAAGAGAGAAAAATACCATTAATAATTTAAATAGTTGTTTTTTACAAGTGAGAAAATAGGAGCAAGCACTTTTCCAGTAGAATAAAGTTTCTGGGCTGCAGGAGGTGAAATGTCAACCTTGAGTTCCTCTTCAGCACTAACAAACTCATGTCTGAAGATCTGCAAGATGTTTATTTCACAAAAAGTGCAGCATGAGGAGAAGCATTGTTAAAAAACCCCAAACCAACAGGTAAGGGAAGTATGTGGAGGGATAGAATGTAAGAAAATGAAGATAGTGCAGAAGGCAATCTCAGCCCTGAGGAGTTGCAGCTGTACTGATCACCAAAGATTAGGAACAGGCCTGCCCTTAACAGGCCACAGTTGTGTCCAGTGAGGATGAGTGCTATAAAGGAGTGGGTTAGCTGGGTGAGGAGGGAGCTGGAGTTTGTTGGCTGTGCTGTGAAGAAGGAGTCAGTGCTGTGACGAGTTGCCCATGAGAAATCATTGAAAAGGTATGAAACTTTTGCAATAAGATGACAACACAAGTATATTTCAACCCAACTGTTTCTTAACAATGAAGGAATTGGGCAGCATGATAGATTATTTATTAGCTCTATTCCAACTCACATGTCCCTGACTGTAGTTTCACTGTGTTAGAGCAAAACAAGAAGCGGATGAATTAATCTGAATTTGATTTTTAGTCTTTTGGATGATTTCTGTTCTATTTTCTCCAATTAAGACATCTAAAGAAAGAAAAAGAAACAAAATTTGAGGAATGGCCAACTTCTTTGAAGGGAAGTTGGAACAATAATTCATGCAAAGTTCTTTTAAAGGACTTAATGATTCCGTCCACTGTCTGTGAGCTTAATGCATCTATGCCCTGCATCATAAGACATTCTTATTGGTAACAATGCATGGTAATTGCTTATTAGTCATAGAGAAATATTTTATGTGGAAGCTTCTCAGATAACAATCAGCTCTTCAAGCAGATTAAAGACTTCTGTACTGTAGACCTTTCTTTTGCAGTTAATGGTTTTGATTTTCCTGTCTATTGTCAAAAAACTGACCTTAGGGAATCTCAACAATGGAGTTGGATTTAACATTTGCAAATTTTCTTTTCTCAGATGTTTTTCAAATGTTGTGGTCTGCAGTTTTTTTCGACCACTTTATTGCTCCTTAAATTGATAGCTCTGAACCCATGGGGGATGCAGATACAAGGAATCAAACCAAGATGGAGTAATTTTGAGTGTCTGGGTGGGAGACACAGATCACACCTCCTTTGGGACTTCAGTCCCTGGTGGAGCTCCAATTATGCAAATAGCATAATAGATGTAGCTGTGACTGACATTAATGGCAATTGCAGCAGACTCCTGTGGGCTGGCTGGAATTGTTCCATGCAGCTGGAGCACTGTCAGGGATTCCTGAGTGATGGGATTTGCTGGCTTGGCTTTGGAGCACAGCTAGGGAGGTGCCATGGATGAGAGACACTGAGGGGCAGTGGGGACAAAATGCCACTTTTCAACCCTGGGATTATATTTTGGCTGTGGAGAGAGTATTGAAAATGCTCTCCCCTTGAAGACAAGTGCCTTGTCTTCTCTGTAAATGGGAACCATGCATGTTTTGGCTGCTGAGTGGGGAAAACCAAGATGTGAGGTAGTGTGGGATTTTCAGGGTCCCCTGTCCTGGGGAGGAAAGATGAATCTGACTCCATGTTCTTAGAAGGCTAATTTATTATTTTATTATAGGATATTATTTTTATTATATTATAGAATGCTATACTAAACTATACTAAAGAACACAGAAAGGATACTTACAAAAGGCTTAACAAGATGCTAATTAAAAACTCGTGACCTTTTCCAGAGTCCTGACACAGCCTGACTGTGATTGGTCATTAAGTAAAAACAATTCACATGAAACCAATCAAACAATTCACATGTTGGATAAACAATCTCCAGCCATATTCCAAAGCAGCAAAACACAGCAGAAGCAAATGAGATGATATTGTTTTCCTTTTTCTCTGAGCCTTTTCAGCGTCCCAGGAGAAGAAATCCTGGCAAAGGGATTTTTTACAGAAAATATGACAGTGACAAGGTAGCTGTGGCTCCCAGAGGATGCATCCCGTGCTGGATGGGGAGCACACACCCAGCATCCTGCTGGAAGAGCCAGAGCAGGAGTGCCCCTAGCTCCTCCCTGCCTGGTTATCACAAATTGACTCACAGGGGTTGAGCAGAACAGGCAATTTGAAAGGCACATCCATCGTGGGATAAAGCAGCATTTCTGAAACACCAGGAATTGTTTAAATTGCTGTTTCTGAGAAGGATAGCAGATTTTTTTTCCTAGCAGTGAAAATGTGATTTAAACATTTTCTATCCAGATAAGGAAACATCATTAATTGTGAGTAAAACCAGGATGTGCAAGGTATCCATTCCTGCTTTTTTGTGTGCTAATGACATCTTTGAATAATGGCTTCTGCTGAAAATCTTCTTCTTAACAGTGTTTGTTCACACTGTATGCCCAGGCTTAGCTGATATTTCTCACCACTTCCCAGACTTGCTGTATGTGTAGTTGTATTCGGTATCATGAAGTGAGAATTTAGGAACTATATTTTTTCCCCTATTAATTCCAATTCAAAATTGGGACAGCCTTAAAGGAGAAAGACTTTGTTTCTTTAATGGGCAGAAATGCAGGTTGCAGTCGGAGTCTGCAAGTCAAGCTGAGTTTTTAGCATCCCTAATAACAGAGATCTGGCAGGTCAGATTCTACCCTGATTTGCACATCTGTTGAACTCAATTATCATCAGATTTAATGTGATGGCAGGTACAGATAAGTGGGTGGTGTCTGGCTCTGGGATTGGAACTTGGTTGACAATTCTGTGTATTCAGTGGAGAGCTCCTCTGCTGTTTCCCAGAGCTGTTTGTGACTCTGCAGAGCTGAGAACAGCAAGATTTGTGAGAAATAGTTTTCATTAGAGAACACTAGTCAGACCAGGCTGGGACTGTGAGAGAGGAGCAGCCTGCAGAGAACAGAATTTCCTTCTTTTGCCTGGCCCTCAGCTCCTGAGGAATTTATGTATCTGTTCAGAACTTCTGAACCTCTGATTCCCAGCGAGGCTGTGGCCTGTTTTTGCCAATCTGTTGTAGGGCAGAATCTAATTCTATTGTAAGAATATAATCTAAAGAATCTAAATCTATTGTAAGACACAATCTACTGTGTCTTTGTACCATGGGACTGGCTTATTTTGAGTGGCAACTACCTATTATCTGTCCTGGGGATCATGTTGGCATCAAACTGTGAGAATCCAGGGGGTACAGAAGTTATTTTTGCTTTTGTTTGGCCCATCTGTGGTGGGTTTAGTGGTGGCTACTTATTTGTGTACTTATTAGAATGTGCTTACTTGTTTCTTGTTGTGATACAGGAGTAGGAGAAAGGCAAAGCAGGCTTAAAACTTTAAAAGGGTATAAAGAAAAATTTATTGACAGTAACTAAAAGGAAGAGTAATAAGAATTAGAATAAAACCTTTAGGATGCTTCTCCTCTCCTTACAACTTTGAGACATTTTAAGTATGTCTCAAAGCTCTGGGTTCATCCCACTGAAGCCTTACAAACCTCACTGTCTGTGCCTGTTAACTTTTCAACAAGGATAAAAAGCATCTGGCTGAAGGTTTTTGGCACCTGAAGTTAGACAAAATGGATTTGGTGGTACATTATGACAACTGGACTTTGAACATTTGGTATTCTTCACGAACATGTACATAAGCAGTTTTTTGGCACATAAAGAAGAGGCAAAGTCATTGGTTTTCAAAAGTAGAGAAGGCTGGCACTGCTGGATAAACAGGATGCTGTAAAAACCTTGGAAACCAAAATCACCATGAGAGTCATCTCACCAAACCTTTTGTATCCAATAGTCATAAAAAAATGAGTTTGGAGCTGGTGCTCCAAGTGGCTCATCCATTAAGGCCACCTTAGATGCCAGTGTGAATTTTATGTGCTTGATTGGCTCAAAAAGGTGGGACCTGCTGCCCTGTTTGAGCTGTGTCTCTGTTACTGCTGCTGAGTCCACCCTGGTTCCTGCAGGCAGGGAAGGGTTCAGCACCCCCACAAGGTTCCAAGTACAGGTGGAGGCTAAATTGCCCCAAAAAGAACATTTTCAGACAGTAACTTGGTAGTATTGACCACCACTAGAGCCCTTCCTTGTATCCTCACCTGCCTGGGTTATCAGGACATAAGGCTCTGAATGAGGTGAATGTGCTGTTTGAGTCACCAATAACACTTTGAGTTTTCAAATTAGCACCAGGTGTTGTAAAAGGGTGTTTGGCTCTATCAACTGTCATGCCTTGAGGTGAAAGTAGCTATCACCAGAGAGCACCACTGAATTTGCTGAAGGTTCAGAAAGAAGTTCAAATGGGAAATGAAAAGGTTGAATGGCTCCTTGTGCCACTGATGAAGAGGTGGCTAAGCAGGATCAAGTGTTTCTCTCCTGCTGAGGTGTTGGACTTGTTTTGACCTCTGTGAAAATTTGGAATGGAATCAAGACCACTCCAGTCTTCGTGTGTGCCATTCTTGTACTGTGTAAATATATCTTTGCACTGTTACAAAGAGCAAGTTAAAGTTCATGTGCTTTTTTCTGCACTTCAGAGATGATTCTGTGTGCAAAAGAAAAGAGGGAAAAATGAGAAAGAAATGCTGCAGAACCCTGCTTCTCACCCCTGTCCTGCAGAATGTTATGGTGTGGGAGAATCAGCAGTGCTTGGATGGAGCTCACGGGACTTGCTGAGCCTCAGAGCTGGGGGCTGGAATAATGCTGTGAGCAGAGATGTCCTCTTGCTGGTTTGTCACCCCTGCACTGCAGTGACCACAAAGTGATTTGGGCTAATTTTTAAATTATCTGTTTCTGTCACGGACAAATGAGAGACAAAAATGGTTGGACTTTATCATCTTAAAGGTCTTTTCCAACCCAAATTATTCTGTGGTTCTATAAAAAGACTCCATTTGTGAAAATGATCACACAGAGGCCTAAAAAAGAAATGTGGAAGGTAGGAAGTGGGGTGTGAGAAGGCAAAGTGATGGACTAGCATTCTTCACCTGATCAAATTGGAAATTACATGGAAATTCCCATCCTATTCAAATAAAACCCCATACCCCATCAAGTTCCAGAGCCTAAAAAGCAGCCATTGTTCAGGACAATCATCTCCAACTTTCAAATGGATAGAGCATCTGAAATCTATTAATTTCTGTAGCTTTTCTATGAAAGATGCTTTTTCAGAAAAACAAAGTTTTATCCTCCATTTTCAGCTCTTTTATCAAATCCAGCTGACTGGGAAAAAAAGATTAAAAAGGGCTACCAGTGAGAAACTTTTTTCCAAGCACAAAAGGGCTTTATTTTTAAATTTGCTTCCCTGCCTGTGAAAGAGATGTAGACAAAGGAAACTATGGATAAAAGTGAAAAGAATGGTAATATTGACAATAATGTATGTATTCACCTTCAGGCCATGTGTGGGATAAGCTATCCATTTTTTTGGTTATTTTTCTGAGGGTGAGAGGTTTATGTTTGTGCCATGTGCCTTCCAGTGTCCTCTTTATAATACTAAATTAAAGAGGGCTAGAGGACAGGTTGAGAAGTGGCACATGACCAGCTGGAACATTTAAATGCTGTGTGCTGCATGGCAGGGTTGGGACCCTGCAACTCCCACTCAATGTAAATGGAGGATTTGGGGAACTGTGAATTCTGAGGGACAGTGATGCCTTGTGCAGGCTGCCCTAGAGCAGAGACTAGACAGAGACAAAGAATAAAGCAGGGATTTATTAAGAGGCCTCCATGGATCCACCTTGGGCAGCACCAGAGCCCAGCCAGGCCTGCACCCAAGATGGTGCAACCAAAATGGCCCCAAAATGCACCAGCGCTCCCGGGCTCTCTCCCTTGGATCAGTTCTGCTCCATTTGCATCTTGCAGTTCATTGTCCCATTCCAGCTTTAGCCCCTGCAGTCCCACCCTGCTTGTTTTTCTCTCTGCAGCCCACGGGGTTTGTGCTCTTGGGGCTGAGATTGGGATCATTTGTCCTTGGTGCCCAGCTGGAGCAGGAATTGTTTTGTCTCCCTGCTCTGTGCACAGAGCTCACCATCCCCTGATGTGAAGCTCAGACCCACACACTAAAGCAGCACAGAATGTGAAAAATACAAAAGCTAAAACCTGAGGAGTCATTTCACAAGGCATCAACAGCTGCCCACAGCAGGATGGATAAGAACTAGGCTAAGCCGGAGAAAGGGAAAAGGCCTGTTTAATGTAGTGCCATAGACATAATTTTTACATTTGTCTCTGTGTGGCATGATTTGAGTGAGAAAGGAAGATCCTATTCTAGCACAGTCTGACCTAATTCCCCAGGTTATTAGAAAATGGAGGCACCAGATTAGCAGGAGTTTTCTGCAGCACAGAAATGGATGTGAGGGACCACACCTGTGCCTGGGGCTGGCCAGGTGCTGTTCTGAGCTGCCTGTCACCCTGACTTCCTCCTGCAATCCATAGCTGGTGGCCACCTCCCTGTCCCCAGCCTTCTGCCCCAAAACTACCCTACAGCTGCCAGGATTTGCATGTACATTTTTATTTCTTCAGGGGAAAATGTGGGGGGTGGGGGGGGGGAAGAATTTCACAGCTAGACTGTGTCTCTGTGTGAATAGCCCTGCTTTTTGCTTCAAACATAAACCAGGAGGAATACAAATAAAGTTGCAGAATGCAGTGAATGCTGCTTTCTGGCTGATCTTCTGGGGGGAGCCCAGTGCATGAGGATGGCTGGCTTTCCCCTTAGCTCATTAAGATTCCTCATTTCCCTCATCACACTGGCACATTCTCTAGCAGAGGTCAGGCTCGTTGTGGGGGTCATGATCGCTCTCTGTTACAGCGTTATTTTCTTTTCCATCATGGAATCTTCCAGCGTGGAAAAGGCAGGGTAAAAATAGACCTTTCTTTGCCCTGCAAAAGCGTGTTTGCATCCTTCTGTCCTTGCTCAAAATGTCTAATGCTTTATCTCATCTCTCTGTCAGTTCCTGAGTTGTCCCCTCTGCCTCCAGAGCATCCTACTGACAATCTGCCTCTGTCCTGGCTGCATTTTTTGGTCTCTCTTCCTACCACCCTTCCCTTCCTGAAGACAAAAAAGTCTGTGTCCTTTAAACCCAGCCATCTCCTGTAAGGATTATTTAAACACTGAAAATGGTCATCGTTGGAATGGTCTTTTTAGGAACTCTGTATTATGATTCATTGATAAGTGTGCTGCAAAATTTTAGCTGAAGTAGCTGCTTGCCTTGATAAAGGAGCATTTTAAATGTATAACAAGGATATACATTGTAATCTGCTGAAAATATTATTATGACCTGCTGTTCCAAGATTATAAATGAATTATTTCTGCAGAATCTGTTCCTTCATTGTTTGGTTTTCTACCCACCACTGCACTTTTGGTGCCTTGTAAAGAAGGTCTAAAACAAAATAAAATAAAATTCATTGCATTACTGACCTGAACAGCACCTTTTGTTCAATTGAATATGTTACATAGGTCCTTCACAGGTGATTTTTGGTATTTCTGAGTTCACTTAAGTGAAAAGTTGCAAAGAGTAATAGCAACAAACAACAAACCACAATCCTTAGTGTAGGAGGCTTGGAAATTATGTTATTACTCTGTTCATACCCAGGGGTTCAGACCCTGTGCTCACCAAAGCAAATGGGAGCACTGGGAGCAGAGACCATCAGGGGCTTTGTTTCAAGTGCCTGTTCCTCGCCCAAATTAAATATTAGTGCAGATCCACCCTCTCATTCCAGGTTGTGCCATGTTCATCTTTCTAAGGGGCTTTAGTCTGTGCAAAATCAGTTCTGCAGGACATGAAGGTGTTTCACAGATCAATATCTGGATTGCAGGGAAGAGTAAGTGCTGGGGAAATGTGCCCTGCTCAGTGGTGTCCAGGCTGTAGATAGCACATCTGTAGGCAGCAAATCTTTCAGCCTCTGTGGAAAGCGATGAAACGGAGGCCTCTGTGTCACACACAACATTTTTGACCAAGATTCTCACCAGAGATATGGAAAAAGAGCTTAACGCTGTTTATTGACCCTGTGCAGCCAGGCTGGGCAGACCCTGCCCTGCCAGACTGGTGATTTGGCTGGGGATTTGCTTCCCTTTCAATTTATGCAAACATTCCTCATGGGACAGTATTTTATCCTTGTCATACCAGCTTGGATGCAAAGTGACTTCCCATTTCTGGTCCCCCCCTACCTGCTGAGCTCTGCGAGGTGCCAGCTGGGACAATGCCATCGTGGGCACCCCTGTGAGATCAATTTGGCTCACAGCTCTAATTGTCAACTGTAATTATTGGGGTTAATGGGATTAGTTTCACTTGTGGGCTTGGGAAGTGCCTATTGTTGTTGCCTCTGGCAATAAATTCCCCTGTGTAAATTCTTTGCTGGGCTGGTTTATGGCACTAATTGCAATCACGGCAGGTAAGGGAGCAGCTATGTGAGGAAAGTTGGAAATAAAGGCAGAGGGGAGCAGGTGGGTGAAACCTCTTTTAAACCAACTAAAATGCATAGAGCCTGCTTGCTGTAAGAATAGAAAGAACCCCCACAGAGGAGATTTCTACCTTCAGATATTTTTTTTCTGAAAATTGTAGAAAAATAAGGTTTATTTCACTACTGACTAGTGGTATCGAGTGGGTAATACCAAAACTCAGGTAAGAATGGGTTTCCTGTTGATAATTTCCATCTCATTCAGGTTCTGGTGGCAAAAGCAAGCTCTTCTTGGTATGGTATTTCAAAATGCCTTTATCATTTGTCATTTTAAAAGGAATAAGAGGTGGTAGGTGAAATGTCTCTTTCCTTCTTGCTTTTATGAACTGAACAGGAAAGTGAGATGAATTGTAGTCAAATGTGAGCAATCTTCCCACCCTTAATTTGCCATCTGAGAATCATAAGGTTGAAGCACAAAAAGTAATGTGAGGGAACATGAGTCAGTAAAGGAGAGAATCAGCAATATAAATTTGTTTATTCATGCAAAATTAAAAAGACTCAGTTTTTTCTTCTGTTGTAGCTTAGTAGGGATGTGTGGAGTCTCTCAGATGCCAGAGATTTTAGGGATTAGCACTGCTCCTGGAAAAGGGATTTGTGCCATTGAATGCCACTTATCATATTTTCTTTTAGCAGAAAATAGCCCAGAGTTTATTATCTATAGCATGTTTTTTATCTTTACCTGAGTTGTGCGTGCAATGTAGGCACACCTCTGTCCCTTTTTCTTTCTGATTTCAGCCTCCTTCCTTTTCCTCCCTCTCTCCAGGTATTTGGCTGGCTCCAGCATGTTTTTTCAGCCTTTTGCCAAGCCTTCATCTTTGTACCAAGTATCCACATTTCTCTCAAGCTGCTAAAATTGATTTAAAGCTGAAAAGATAAAAAAACAGACAAGAAATATTTTCAAATTGCAATTGAAGATAAGAAGGGAAACCCCCTTCCTAAGATAATGGGGGTTTTGGAGCACTAAAATGGAAATATGTTCTGGAAATATGTACTTAGCTCTTGATATGGACATTCTGAAGACAGGGCATGTATGAAAAATGGATTTGGTGTTTACTGGTACAAAGAAATCTTTTAACATAAAGAAGAGAGAAATCCAGTCTATAAAACGTAGTCTTTTATCCATTTGGGTGCATGTAATTCTGATGAAAAAGAATTTGATTTGGCATGGAAATGAGATGCACGTTAGGCTTTTGTGCAGGTTTTGAATTAAACTCAAGCACAGAGATTTGGTTTTAATGCACGTGTGCTTGTGCAGAAGTAGCCACAGTGTCTTAGGCACTTTGAAATTCCCATCCCCAATCAGAGTTTTTGTTGGAATGCTTATAAAGAAAAACTTTGTGAGAAGGACAAAAGGACAATGTCCCCACTCTTTTACCCAATCTTACTTTTCAAATTTTGTGATTTATTTTCTGTTAAGCTGTCACAGAATTATTACATGCAATTTGGTGTGCTCAAGCTCCTCTCACAGCCATCCTGGTGCACACAAATTGCCATCAATGGCTTCTTTTTCATTTCCAAGCTAAGCAAGTGGTGCAGAGTGTTGTTGTTCTATTTCTAGAGTCCCATGCTGTTGTTATCAGATTTCTAAAGTCCATACCTCCTTGGCGTGTTCTTACGGCTGCAGATTTTCACAGCACAGACTCCTCCTGCATGCTGTTCTCTCTCAGTTCAGGGCTCCTCAAGGCTTTTCCTGACTGGCTAACCCACCCCCTTTTATCCCAGTTATCTTCATTGGTCACAGCTGCAGCCCATCAAGGACAACCGGGACCTCCAGGGGCAAAGCCTATATACAGATATTTAAGTACAATACATTTCTTCTGCTATACAGAGGAAAGGATCTCGTGGGTGCTTCAGCTTGAGAGCCAATTTCTGCTCTCTCAGGAACGTGGAGTGAGGTGGTGGAATCATGTCACCATGATATTTTATGAAAAAACCCTTCACCAGGATTTCTTCTCTTGGGAAGCTTCAGCTTCTCCCTGTTTTGCTGCTTTGGAATGTGATTTGGAGAATTGTTTACCCAGCATGTGAATTGTTTTTAATTAGTAACCAGTCACAGCCAG
The DNA here is from genome assembly GCF_051311805.1 of Agelaius phoeniceus. Lineage (NCBI taxonomy): Eukaryota > Metazoa > Chordata > Aves > Passeriformes > Icteridae > Agelaius > Agelaius phoeniceus. The sequence goes on from NC_135270.1 coordinate 6,479,578, forward strand.
CTGTGTCAGACTCTCTGAGTCTGTCAAGGGTTTTTATTATTCATTCTTTTCCAGCCTTCTGTCTGTATTCTTTCTCTATAGTTTAGTATAGTTTTAGTATATAATTTCTTATAATATAATACACAATACAATATATATAATATATAATATAGTAAAATATAATATAATAATAATATTAATATATCAGCTTTCTGTGAACTTGGAGTCAAAGCTCATCTCTCATCTCTCACCTCATCCTGGAGACCCAACAACAACACGATAGAATCATGACCAGATCCCTCCCTTACCAGCAGCTGGACTCTGCTCATCTCTTCTTTGGGCAGCTGGAGGAGCTGCCAAGGCAGGGACAGGATGCTGCAGGTTTCTCTTGGCAGGATGGAATTTGTTTATCTTTCAACTTCAGCTCACTTTCCTGGGAGCTGTGGTCCTTCCCCAGGAGCAGGAGGTGGAAAAGCAATGTTTGCAGTCCCAGCTTGGCTGTATTTTAAGAATTCTATAAAGGCAGGTTTGGGGGGGGAATTTTATAAAGGTAGGTTTGGTGGATGGAGATGAGAGCTCTCTGAAGCCAGGTCTTGAATTTGTGGTTTATTGCCAAGGGCCTGGGTGCAGGGCCCTGCTGGGAGCTGCCAGCCACAGCTGGAGCAGGCCCCAAAGAGGGAGAGAGGTAAAGAGAGTGAGAAAGAGGATGAGGTTCCCATTATAAGACCATAAATCTTCTTCTGTGTTGAATATTCTGATTCTCTCTAACCAATCTAGTACAAGATACAAATCCTATAGCATTTCCATACAGCCTATAAGAATCATTACATTACCATACTGTGTTACATTTTAAACCCTAAAAACTCCTCTTTGGGCCCCTTCTGCCAAGGGTCTGCTCTGACTGACCCTTGGGCCTGTCTGCAAGCAGAGGGAATTGTTCCATCAAAAGGGGATTACCTTCAGTCTGGCCATACCATTGTTTTCCAGTAGTTCAGTAACTAAGGTATCTCAAAGCTTGCTTTCATTTCAATCTTGCTTATAGTTTCCATATTCTCAAAATCTCTTGCCAGGCAATCATATTTATAAGGCTTTCCTGTTTCATCTTCCCCAACATCTTGGCAGAGTGGAGTTTGTTTATCTTTCAACTTCAGCTGGCTTTCCTGGGAGCTGTGGTGCTCCCTGAGGAGCAGGAGGTGGAAAAGCAATGTTTGCAGTCCCAGCCTGGCTGTATTTTAAGCATTTTATAAAGGCAGTTTTGGGGGTGGGATGGATGGAGATGAGAGATCTCTGAAGCCAGGTCTTGAACTTGTGGTTTATTGCCAAGGGCCTGGGTGCAGGGAGCTGCCAGCCACAGCTCAGAGCAGGCCCAAAAGAGAAAGAGGACGAGGTTCCCATTACAATACCATAAATCTTCTTCTGTGTTGAATATTCTGATTCTCACTAACCAATCTAGTACAAGATACAAATCCTATAGCGTTTCCATACAGCCTATAAGAATCATTACATTACCATACCAATGTTACATTTTAAACCCTAAAAACTCCTCTTTGGGCCCCTTCTGCCAAGCTGGTAGGGTCTGCTCTGACCCTTGGACCTGTCTGCAAGCAGAGGGAATTGTTCCATCAAAATGGGATTGCCTTCAGCTGGCCACACCATTGTTTTCCAGTTGTTCAGTAAACAAGTTCTCTCAAAGCTTGCTTTCATTTCAATCTCGCTTATAGTTTCTGTATTCTCAAAATCTTTTGCCAGGCAATCATATTTATAAGGCTTTCCTGTTTCATCTCCTCCAACATCTTGGCAGGATGGAATTTGTTTATCTTTCAACTTCAGCTGGCTTTCCTGGGAGCTGTAGTGCTTCCCCAGGAGCAGGAGGAGGAAAAGCAATGTTTGCAGTCCCAGCTTGGCTGTATTTTAAGCATTTTATAAAGGCAGGTTTTCCACAGCCTCGCAGGATGTGTCTCCCCTCCACCCCTATTTTATATTTTATTTTATATTTTATTTTATATTTTATTTTATATTTTATTTTATATTTTATTTTATATTTTATTTTATATTTTATTTTATATTTTATTTTATATTTTATTTTATATTTTATTTTATTTTTATTTTATTTTATTTTTTTTTCAGGAAAATACCACATCTTTTCAAAGGAACCACCTCCTGCCTGTGTGTCTGCAGCCAAAGCTTTGCAGTGAGGAGAAAATGTAGCACAGCCAGGAGTGTCCTGGGCTCCAGAAAGCATTTCAGCCTGTGGAGGTTTGATTTGGAAACTGGGTGCAAACACTAATTTTGTGTAGTGGTTTTGGTCAATGTACTAATGAGTGTGCTGGGTTTAGTGTTGGTTAATCACCAGTGCAGTTACCAGGATGTACTCACTTATTCCCTGTAGGATTAGGAGAAAGGCAAAGCAGGTTTAACATTTAAAAAGGGTAAAAAGAAAAGTTTATCAATACTAACTAAAAGAAAGAGTAATAAGAATCAGAATAAAACTTTTAGGACACTTCTCCTCCCCTACAACCTTTTATTTCTTATTGATAATGTAAAGAAACAAAATTTAAATTTTAAGTCACAGTCATAGCCAAATGAAAGGAGAAAATTATTCCTTCCCAGACTTCCTGCACTGCAACAAGAAAAAGGTGCTTTCTGCACTTCTTATTTTTTGTGCTGGGGCATTCTGGCCCAGTGGCTTCAGATATTGCTCTGTAGGCCCAAACACAGGGTGTAGGTGCCTAAAAACTCTAGAAACCTTGTTGGAAACCTTGGTTAAACTTCATGCTTCATCCTTTTTCCCCCCTGAGTAAAGGTTGTTCACAATGCACAGAATTTTTAAGATTCTATTTCCATTTCAGAGTTGTGCTGCTCTTTAGGAGATGCTGAGTTCTGTAGATTTGTGTGCATTTATTCACAGCCTTCAGTTTTGTCTTTTCATCACGTAACATTTTTTTCCTTAATTTTATTTACTTGGAATTTGTCCAACTGTATGCATGCAAATGGAAATTTAACTTAAATGTAGTTTCATAGTAAACTTGATTTAATTAAATAGAAGAATTTTTTTTTAAATGCCATTTATTTTTCACTATAGCTAGTGGATGAAATATTTCTTTAAGCTGTTTTTGCAGGTAGGTTCTCACTCAAATTCTGAAAAAAACAATAGGTGCTTTGACAGTTTTTATTTGAGGTGTGTAATTATCCTAAAATCTGACTGAAACTCCAAAGGAAAGATTTATTAAGAAGAGCCATTAGTTACCACCAACTGAAACAAAAGGGTGTCTTAACATTTGTTTCTTTATAGAGAATAAATTCAGTACATAAATGTATTAAGATATTAGGGAACACTGAAAAGTGTGGTTGTGTTGACATAAAACGAGAATTTGCCTTGTAGTTTTACCTGTAATTAGAAAGCATCCTTATTACTTTATAAATTGCTTTGTTAACAAATGTTTTAGTCTTGACTTTATGGCAACTGTTGGAAAGGCCTAATTGTGTTAAGTTTAATTTTTAAGAAGTTCTCTTTTTTATAAAATTTGACTGCAAATGTTTATGCTTCTATTTTTTTTTTTCCTCTATGCTTTTAATGAAGACAGAGGAAAAAATAGAGTCAACTCAGTGGTGTAAAGCTGCCACAGAGCCCTGGAATGAACAAGAGTATAAGAAATAAATAATGGACAGCCTATAAAGTTATTGGATTTTAGTGAGTTGTGCTCAGGGGACTCCTGGCAAAGCCACTTTTGCCATGGTTGCTACAGAATGAACTCGACAGCCCTCCAGAATGGGGGTGGCTAAATACCAAGAGACGTTTCAAGGATGGCTAATGCTATCAATATGGCCATGGAGTGATTAATGCAGCTTGTTGAGGTGTTTAAACTGAGAGATGCAGCAGGCTGAAATTTACAGTATTGATCCAATTTCAGTGCTGGTAAAAAGATCCCTGGAGGAAATATAATTGTATTATTACTGCTCATCCTAAAGCCATGTGCAAAGTGTGCAAGAAGACCTCTTAAACTTCAGTGTGGCATAAGCTATATAAAGCCAAGGTAAATTCATGCTGAAAAAGCAGGGCAGATGTTTTATAATGGAAGCAAATTCTACAGCACAAATAATTACATTGCAAGTCACAGTTGGGATTGTTTCCTTTATGCCATGCCTAAATGATTCCAAAGCTCCAAAGAAGACATAAACAGTAAAAAAAGGAGCTGCTTTCAATTACAAGTTGCAGGTGCAACCAGACACAATGGGACTCAAGAAGAAGTGTTGAATTAGAACCTTTTTCCCTACCCATCTGGCCTACAAAGGGCCCCATCAGCTGGCTGCCACCTGATGTAACATTTCCTCTCATCCTTTTCGAGGGATTGGCCTCACTGGAGCAGCTCTGGTGGCTGGAAAAGGTCAGTCCTTTTCTTTTTCTGGAACATTTTTCCCCTGTGGAGTGTTGCTGTCTGGGTTGTCTCAGGAAGCCCAGGTGGGATGTGCACTCTGGGGAGGTTTGGCTCCCTTCTGTGCAGCCAGGCAGCACCACAGAAATGCTCAAACTAATGAAACGTGGAGGGATTTCAATATTTCCAGATGGCTGGGTCCCTTGCAGTTTATACTGTTGTAACTGTACTGTATTTCAATTATTTCTCAGCCATTAGTATGCACAGCTTAGCATTTCTGGTTAAGATTTGATTTCCCAGTGAAGGGAGCAAAGGCAGCGCCTGCTACAAGGAAATCCTTCCAGTGGGGCCAAAAATATTGCCCATGAAAATTTTCTTGCTCAAAATACAGTATGTTTTTCTGGCACTTTCCAGTGATTATGAAGCTAATGAAAATGGAAGCTGTTGCATCCATCTGTCCTGAATATCACTTGCTTTGGAAATAAGAGCATTGAGAACTGTGTGTAACAGCCTTAGGGAGAATAGAGGTTGGGCTCACACCTTCACCTGTGTGATGGGGTGGCCAGAAGGACAAGAGGAAAAAGGGGAGATTTGTTTTCCTCTAGGTTTCTTTGTTTCAAACAGCAGGACACAGGAGTGGATACTGATGTCCTGGTTTGCCATATAGATTTAGATTTATTCTACAGATTCATAGATTTAACTGTGTTTGCCACGATTTGCTGGCTGCTATCAGTGTTCACAAACTGGGACTTGTAAAGGAGGATGTTCAGACTAATATATTCTGGATATTACCAGTGTCAGGGGCGAGCGCTGTGTTATATTGCTACAATTTGCCTTTTGTTGTAAAACTTCTCCCATGCCAAAGGAGAATTCTGTCTCTGTACCCAGTCCCTTCATGCCTCATGCCCTGACTTTGAGTGCTTTGTTGCCACAGCAACTGTTCACCATCCTTCTGTTGCATTTTACTGCTCCCATAACTAAGAGGTACATCAAACAAATTAAACTTGTCAGTCACATCTGAAAAAAAAATCTTGAAGATGTTTTCTGTCTGTTCCCAGTATCATAGCAGGTGCAAGCTCTGGACTGCAATCCCTGCCTTGTTTTCTAGGTCCTCATTACTTACAACAGATGCACTGAACCTAGTGGGAAATATTTGCTGGCTGAAAATAACAACTTCCTCTGGATACTAAAAATTTTATCACTATTGCACTCTTTACTGGAAAAAAAATGTCCCTTTTAATTTTTTGTTAATTTATTCCTGATCATAGAAGTAAATATATTAATAGGGTCTCAAATAGGAAATATATTAATAGGTTAATACAGTAAATATATTAATAAGTTCTCAATCATTAGTAAAAAGTAAATAACTCTTTGTGAAAAGAGTTATTCCTTATGTTTTTGACCCTTAAGTTGAAGACCAAATGTAGAACAAGACTTGTCAGTCACTTGCAAGTTGGGCTCTATCTGCTTCCTGCAAACATTGATTTTATTTTGTAAAGTGTCTATCAAAACATGTGAGTGCTATTCCAAACTGGAAGCACATAAAAAACAAAAAGAAAAATTTTTCTTCTGGGGAGCTGCCCAGAAAACACCTGGTCAGTGAATGCAGCTGACATATCATGCTTCAATATTGAGACATTTTCTTTATAGCTGGAAATACCAAAAATAGCAAAAGAATTATTTCTCTAAGACACTGATGAAGATAATTACTTGTCACCATTTTACAGATACGTGTTTTCTTCAGTGAAACATTTATTTGTCTTTTTTAAGGCTCTATAAAAGTAAGGAAAATGGAAAAAAAAAATTTCCATGCGTCACTCTTCAGGTAACAGTGATATAATTTTAGAAACAAGTAATCTAGTGCAAATTATATTTAGCATTATATGCCTGATGGCTGGAGACTGTTGTGTTGTTTGTAATCCCCAGTCTGAGGCTGTGCTGAACACGATGTAATTTGCTCCAAGGCTGTGTAACTCATGGGAGGAGATACACGGAATTCCAATACTCCCATCAGAAGTAAATTGGTCTGAAACCATATTATTTGTTTCCATTTTCTTCTGAGGAAGAATAACAACCCTTACACAGATTTTTCCCTCATGCAAGCTAAGTCTATTGGCTTCCAAAGTTGGATAAATGTGTTTCTGGTATGATTTCAAAAGAGAAAAAAAAAAGAAGAAAGATTTTATAATTCAATAAAAGTCAAAGCCCGTTTCTTTTTCAGAGTAACACTGGCTTTTGTTTGCAATGGTTATGAGGCACGGCTGCTTCTTGTGCATTTGAATGTTCAGGTGATGAAGTAGTGTGTTAATGATGCATTAAGTGAATAAATAAATGTATTATCAATTAGAAAAAATAAAAACATAAGAATTTTTTTTGGTCTGTGACGATTTTGCAACTGATTACATTTTTGAATTCAGCCAGTGGTTAAATTCATCCATCTCTTGCCTTATAGGTCATAAAACCTTTTCCAGGTCTGAAAATCCTGTTGTTAAGGAAGAGTGGAGATGCCTGCACTGGTAATTATTCCAATTTCTATTTTGCTAACTATTGCAAGAAGGCAAGTGGGTAGAATACCTTTTCTGGACATTTAAACATCCTGCCTTCTCCAGCAGGGGCAAATAAAACCATCACTATGCATCCCAAGAAATCTGTTTATAGAAGAAAATTACTCTTTAATAGGTAATGAGGATTTCTCTTTTATAGGCTGGGCAGAGCAGGGGAGGCAGCTCTGGCAGTGATTAAAGCAGCAGGAGTGCAGCAATCCTCACAGCTGTTAAATTTCTCCCCTGCAGAGAACTTTTCCTCCATTTCTTTCCTGCCACTGGGGCTGGGTTTTTGCACGTGGGCTGAGTTCTTGTTCCTGTGAGAACCAATCTCCATCCACAAGGAGACACCACCGAGCCTCTCCCATCCTTCAGGGTGGGTTTGTCAGTGAAGCTCAGCCCCAAATTTGAGCTCACATTTTAAGCTTGTGTGACTCCAGTGCTGCAGCAAAGTTTGTTCCCCTTGCACCACAAAGTGCAGCTTCAAGATTTTGATGTGCCTTTTCTGTTTGTGTTTTGTTTTTTGGCGATTTTTGGTCATTTTGCTGGCTCCTGTTCTGAGCAGTCCCAGGGAAGCTGTGAAGTGCTAAATGCAGGACACACACCAGCCTGCAGCCTTCCCCTCCTCGGGGAGATGACAAGTGTCTTTTGTCTTTTGGGAGTTGGAATTCTCAAATAAAATGCTGCATTAATAGCAACTGGTGACAATGACAAATATTCCTCTGATCTCCAGAGTCTCTCTGCCAACCCTGAAGCAGCAACCCCAATTCTATTCAATGCCACTAATGGTTTATTCTAAAATAAGCTCTTTTCTTTTATCAGAGGAGGTGATAAGAAGTACAATAAGCTGTGATCTAGCCACTGCTGTAATAAGGAATCACCCTTCTTTAAACCAAAGTGTTATAAAAATTTCTTTCCTCCAGACTGAACAAACAATTAAAGAATCCTGGGAAATAAGTGACAGCTCTTCAACCTCTCAGCTTTCTCCTGGGAGAAGGAATTTATGTTTCCTGTAGCTCAGAACACATTTCAAAATAATTCAAGGCAAGGTATGGAAAAGGATGGAAAGAAGTTTCAGGGGAAGTTATACAGAGCAACTCCTCTTTTCAGTGTCAGCAGAACATCAAGGACAGCAGGAGGGGGAAGTTCCCCAGCTCTGCATCACCAGCATGGCCAAATATATTGGGTGTAAACAAGAGTTTCTTCCTGTTAGCTCTCATTTCTGTCTGTATTGAAAAGGAAATGCTTTTTGGGGGGAATTTTGAGAAGGCTTATGAACTTTTGAATTTTGAGAAGGCTTCTGAGAAGACTCGTGTGGATTGACTGTGGGATATAATGGCATAAGGATGCTGAAGGTGACACCAGGGGTCTGTCAGACAGCACCAAGCAGGATTTAGCCCCCAGAATAGTCAGGGCTGTGTTGTGGAAGATATTTGTCCTACCCTAAGAGCTGTTTGAGAAGCTGAGTCACTCTCTGATATAAGAAATCAATTTAATCCATTGCAGCTTTGTCTTATTTGTGTAAATCTGTGGTTTTGAAGAAGTGCATTGGTTTCAGTTTTACCCAGCACTAAGGCTGAACCACAGAAATCTGTCAAGCTGTAAAATGCACCATTCCTATATGTGTGTGACCCAGTGAGCTGTGACACTGACCCATTCATGTGGCACTTCAAATAATTCAAAAAATGTACAAAAGCTGCCTGTGTGGCTTTAATTCAGTAAATTAAACAGTGGCAGTTTGCAGGCATGCAAACATAGTTGTTGAAAGGTACTGTTCAATGTTCTCTTGATCCCTAACCTGTCTTCCTGGAGAATTCCTGGCTCTATTTTGAGAGTTTTGTGGAGCAACCTCCACAGGCAGATGAGGCCTGGAGTGCTGGAGGTTTACTGATTTTTGTGTGGACAATTCCATGGGATTTGGCCCCAGGGACAGAGAACTGCTCAGAGTATTTATTATTTTTCTAAATTTAATTTTTTAATATTTTATATAAAAGATATTAAAATATGCAATATATATAATATATATAAAATATATTTTATACATTATATATATTTATATAAATATATATGTATATATGTATACATATATGTATCTATGTATATATATATGTATATATGTGTATATATATATATATTTATATATATATATAATTAAAAAAATTTATTTTATTTATTTATTGGTACAGATGTAACCAAAAAGCAACTGTAGTTCTGGAAGAAGCATCTTCCTGTGCTCAGGGCTGGTCAGGAAATTCTCTCACACACAACCAGCTCCTGGAGAAAAATCTCAGAGTCCAAAAAGGACTTGAGGGATTATTAAAAAGATGAGGTGATGAAAGCCGTGGTTTTACAACATTACTTTTACTGGTGTTCAAATCATGAGTTAGGCTGATGAACTCTTCACACCACAGATTAATCTGAATCAATTCATCTACATTGTGACCTAAAAGACCTCATGTTTCTGCATGGTTTTGTTCATTTTTAGAAACAAGTTGAAATAGAATTTTTTTTTTTAAGGTATTAGTTTTTGGGGGTTTTTTGTCCTTTACCATATGATTTAAACATATCTTTAGCTATTGTGTGCCTGTAAACTCCAATATAGTATGGCAGAAATTCTCTCTGTGTGTCACAGTTGTGACCCCTGCCCAATGAAATAAGGAAACCATTTTTCCCTGGAAGACTGTAATAAAGTTCTCAGTCTATTTATTTCTTTTTATATCACACATTGCCAGAACTGCTCAGGAATTATTATTTCTATGACATTTATTCTTTTCAGAAATGCTTGAATTATTGAAACCAGACATTTTCTTGGGGATATTCCACTTATGGGCGGGGAAAGAAGTTATCAAAAAAGGTGTATTTGGGCCAGATTTTGTGGGCAGAAGAGAAAAAGAAGCCCCTCCCCATGCAATCTGACACTTAAGGCATGTAATCTAGGAAAATGGCATGGTAAGGACATGAACCAGGTCACTGACATGTAAATATCCTTCTGCTTCTAAAGGAATAATATATTTTTTCCTCTGTTTGGGGTTTGGTTTTGTTTTTCCTGGGGTTTTTTTTTTTGGTGCAGGTAGTCTCAGTTTTAGGAAGGAATTTTAGGAAGTCTCAGTTTCATCTGAGTGATAATAGGAAAGTTTCTGTCTGTATTTTCAAGAGGTTTCTCAAAATGGCAAAGAAGTTTTGGAGTTTTTGGTTGTTTTTTTTTTTAAAGCTTTGATCATTACACAACCTGTTAAAGGCATTGTGGCTTAATGCTCGATATCTGCAGGGGCTGTAAAGTACTTTCAAAAATCAGATTTAGGATGGAAAATTGTTGCACTCTGTGCAAGCTCACGCTCTCCACGGCCAAGAAAGCAGCCTTGCTATTGAAATGACAACTAATTGCCACTTTTGTGTCACCTCCAGGTACTTGTGAGGTGTCTGACACCTGCCTCAGCTGGAGGGAGGCTGTGCTCTTTTGTGCTCATCCCCCCAGCATCATTAGCCCTGCTGGGTGCTGCAGAGATCTTTGTGCTTGGCTCAAACAGGGGCAGGTGATGAGCAGCTGCAGCAGCAGAGAGGAATATTTAGGCTGAGATATTTGGGGTGCCTCAGGAGTGTCTGCTAACTCAAAATATTGGGAGGATGCTGAAGAAATGGGAGCCAGTGGAGGTGGATAATTGTGTGACCTTGAGAGTTTCCAAAGGGGCTGTAACCATGACTGAAATAACTGGCAGAAACTGCTCATGCCTTGTACTCAGATATCCCCTTCAGGTAAACCTTAATCACACACTGATATTTATATGAATTTATAACTTATATTCTCTGTTTATATGAATTTGTAACTTCTATTCTCTATTTATATGAGAATAGAAGTTACAAATTTTATATTATTTAAATAGAAGTCTCTATTTATAAATTATATTCTCTAAACCGGCATAGGTGACCTTGTGTGAAAATACTGAGGAGAGGCTGCATAAAGACAAAATCCTTTTGTTTGGCTGACATTAGAGGAATTATTTTGTGTTTGCTGAGGCTGACTGTGCTCTGTGGCAGGCACTTTGTGTCTGCTGTGGTGAGGATTTGCTGTAAGGGTTTGGGGGGATGCAGTGGGAAGGAAGAAGAGCCTGATGCTCTGTGCAGGAGAGAATAACTAGGCTGTAACCCAAAATTAACCTGACAAGTGCTGTGTCAAAGCCAACAGGCTGAAAAAAAGCATTTGAGGAGTGAAGTGTGTGACCTTGTCCTTATCTGCAGCAAGGCAAGCTGAGAGAACAACTTCTTTCAGCAAGGGGTTTAATAAACACTGCTTTGGGCAATTTTCTAAAAGCTATTCTTACCTACAGGCAAAGAGTTTCCAAGGTAAAGCTCTGATTAAATCCTGCATTTAACAGGTTCTTAGCAGGCTAAAAAGGTGTGTACCCATGGAAGTACTATCCTGTCCATTTTCCCCGTCTTGATCCAGAGGGCAGCTCAGAGAAATTTGCCAAAGGTTCAAAGTCACTAAGGACTTGCCTTCCATTAGGTTTTATCAGATTTAGGCACCCAGATTATGTCACAGAAATTCAGAATTGTTCCACTTTCATGGACAGTAGAATTTTAAATTAGTTTAGTTAAACCAGTGGAAAACTCTTAGTTGGTTTTAAATGTGATTTATCATGAGTTAGGTGCACTCACTAACAACTAAAACAATTTTTAGGCAAAACTAAAATCAATGTTTTTGAAGTTGATTTATGATAAATGTGGCTGCCAACTAGAACTTAAAATTTAGATATGTGTGATGTTTTCAATTTTTACTAAAAAAATGATTCAAATGGTGTAATAATGAAAAGAGATTTTGGTTCTTAGAAGTGTTGGAGATTTTGTAATGCAGAGGTGTGCTTGAATAACTAGAGCTTTCCTTATTGTCAGAGCTTCCTTCTTCTAAAATTCTCATTACCCATTTACTCTCTGTTTTCCTTTATTTCCCTCCTGTCTTTTACTTTTTGGCAATTTTTTTTCTTTTTCAAAGAGAATAGCAGAAAACCACTTTGTTTCCAGCCAAAGTACTTTCCAAAATGTGCTGGCTGGGCCATTAATGAAGATGTTAAGAAGCATCATCCCCAGAATTAATCACATGGAGGACCCCATTTATGACTGGTTTCACAGAACTAAAAAATTGCTTTTCTCCTTCGCTCACTACATTTCAGATGTTTTTCTTTCTTTGAAAGAAGATCCTGCTATGACAAAAAAGCAGTTCAGGGTTTTAAACCCATGTTGTAGCATTGTCTTAGGACTGCAAAAAGTTAGATTATTGTCTGAATAATCTTAAACCTTGAGAGGATGTGCAAGAATGGATGTAAAAATGACATTAAAAAGGGGGATCCAAGAGCTTTTTAGGTGCTTGTCCCACAGAGTTGCTTTCTGCTCAATAAGTGCCAGAAGCTGTGAAGGAATTTAGCAGTCTTTAATAAAGGGGAGCCTGGAGCAGCCTGATAGCATGGCACAGGAGTTAGGGCTTCTTTTATGGAATATTTCTGTGCATCATTTACTGCTGCACCCCTGCAGAGGAGGGGGATGCTGTGCTGGTTTCAGCTAGAGTAGAGTTAATTTTCTTTGCAGTGGCTGGTGTGGGGCTGTGTTTGGATTTGTGCTGAACACAGGGTTGAGCACACAGAGATGTTTTTGTTGTTGTTGTTGCACAGAGCCAAGGCCTTCTCTGCTTTTTGTGAACCCCACTGCTGAGGGAGCTGGGAGTGCCTGGGAGGGTGGGAGGGGACACAGCCAGGACAGGGGACCCCACTGACCAAAGGGACATTCCAGACCATGTGGCATCGTGGGCAGTGTATAAAGTGGGGGGAAGAGTAAGGAAACAGGGGTATTTGGGGTGATGGTGTTCATCTTCCCAAGCCACCATTCCCTGTGATGGGGCCCTGCTCTCCTGGAGAAGGCTGAACTCCTGCCTGCCCTTGGGAAACAGGGAGTTAATTCCATTTTTTTCCTTTCCTTCTGTATGTGTGGCTTTTGCTTCCCCTATTAAACTCACCCACATTATCTCAACCCACAAGTTTTGCCACTTTTCCCCTTCACCTTCTCTCCCCTGATCCCACTGGAGCTGCCTGGGGCCTGGCTGCTGCCTGGGGTTAAACCATGACAGATTCAGGAAATCATTTAGATCCCATCAACCAAACAAGGCAAAGGTTTGTGGGGGGATAGAATGAAAGAAAATGAAGATAGTGCAGAAGGCAATCTCAGCCCTGAGGAGTTGCAGCTGTACTGATCACCAAAGATTAGGAACAGGCCTGCCCTTAACAGGCCACAGCTGTGTCCAGTGGGGATGAGTGCTATAAAGGAGTGGGTGAGAGGGGAGTTGGAGTTTGGTGGTTGTGTTGTGAGGAGGTGCCTATGAGAAATCACCAAGAAGGTATGGAACTTTTGCAATAAGATGGCAACCAAGGTTGATAAAAGAAACTCTTGAAACTTGGGGAGATATATTTCAAATTTAGGTGAGTGTTCTTCCCTCACCTGTGTGCCCACAGGCTGGCAGGATCAGAGGCTGTAGATTAGGAGAGTTTAACTTCTGTTGACTGCAGTTCCTTGATTTTCTATCCTTGCACCTGTTTTCCATGACAATATAAATTTAAATGAATGTTTCTGGTTTCAGTAGAGGAAGTTTCTATTCTGACTAGTAGAACATGCAGTTCTACTTCATGCATGTTATCTGTTGTGTGTGCAGCTTTATCTCAGGCTGCTTTTTTCAAAACCTGCTGTTATTTGATGCTCATCACAATATAATAATATTAATGGATTTCAGGTTGAGCTGAATGCTTTATTTTGAGCTTAATGCCATTGTCAGTTGAGTAAATTGTTGCCAAATGTTAATTGCTAGGACTGAATTTTTCTTCAGCAGGTGTGTTTATGTGCTGAGTGAATGATAATCTTTGGGGGGGAAATAACAGGTTGTGTATTTATAGCCTGCATCACAATGGATGGCTGAAAGGAGGGAACAAGTGGCAGATAAAATGCATGCTGACAATTGTGTAACTTTTTTTTTCCTTCTAATGTCCACTCAAAATTAGTGTTTTCACCGTGTAGGTCTTGAGGTGAGCTGTGGCAGCTTTATGTTTTACAGCTCGGTGTGTTTTATGCCTAAAGCACACTGAGGAGGGCCAGGGCTTCTGATGCTGAAGGGTCAACCAGGCTGAGGGGATTTCCCACTAAATATATTGTGATTCAAAGAATTCCCAATTACTCTCATTTCAAGTTCATCTCTTCCAAATGTGCCATCAAGGAATTGTGCCTACATTTGGCTCTACGTGAGGCTGAGTGAAAGGTGTTTTTTTTTTCTTAATTTAATTTCTATTTCTAATGACATTAAATGGATCAGAATCCAAGACAAGAGTTGTGGCACCATTTAGGGGATGTCTTCCATGCTTATGTTTACTTCCTGTGGTTCAAGTCTTCTAAATCTGTTATTACTCAGTGCCTAAGTGTTGTGATTGCACTGCACTGGTGCTGCAATGCTTAAATTTCTTGCTCCAGATGTCAGATAACACAGATTTATATATTTTTTTAAATTCTGTTTAATTTGGAACTCCTGTGTTCTTATCAACCCCCAGCTGCTTTAGGTATTAAACATCTATTGTAGTTTCTGTTGAGCACAGTTTTGGTTTTTTTTTTTTTTTTTTTTTGGCAGTGCTGTGTATTGCTGGAAATCTGTTAAATGTAAATGCAGTTTTTTGGGAGGTATCTTGGTTCTGCAGGACAGGAAGGCATTAAAATGCCTTCTGGATCATTTGCAAGAGCAGTGGGACACTGAGGCAGGAGCTCAGGGATAGGGGATGGAACAAGAAGGTTCCTTTTATAGCTAGTGATACCTAATGAGGTGGTACCCAGAAATTGGAAGCTTTATCTCTACAATATCCATCAGAATGATGAAGGAGAACAATTTTTCCCTTTGCTGGTCTGTCACATATGACCCAAAACATTCTCAGAGACTTCACCACACATTGAAACCTATTTTTCACACTCATCTTGTCAGTGCTGGACAGTTAGACATTCAAGAATTCACCTCATAATTGAAAATCAAAATAGTCATCTTCTATACACTTGACTGTACTTGCCAGACTCTTGCCAGAGAGTCTGCTGAGCCAGACTTTACTGTATTTACGGGGTGCCCCATGGCAGGAAGGAATGATGAATCTGACTCCATGTTCTCAGAAGGTTAATTTATTATTTTATGATACTATATTATATTGAAGAATAGTAAACTACACTAAAGAATACAGAAAGGGTACTTACAGAAAGCTAAAAAGATAATAATGAAGAGTCTCAGTGAACTCCTGTGTTTGGTGTAACTCTGTGAATGTAGTGTCTGAAATATGAAAAAAAATCAGCAAGAATGAATGAGCCTCAGTAGCTTCAAACAAAGATGTGACTGGGCAGGAGGGGCAGAATTGTGTCCTTGACTGAGCTTTTAGGAATTTTAGTCTAGACCACTAATCTGGTGGGATGAGACTGTTTGAAAACCCATGACAAGCCATGAGGACACCTCTTATTTTCAGTTTTTCTGGTGTCTGGCTGTAGCTTTGGAAATCTTCTCGTGGGATGTATCTATGAGACTGGAAAAACTGTCCTGGATATGCTGTAGAGACTGTCCTTGCACCTGCACAGGAAAAGTGAGTAAAGAAAACCTCCTGTGAGACTTTTAGCCTACAGAGGAGCAGAACAACAGGTGCAAAGTAATCATCATAAACATTTCTCATTTCCTCAGGCAGCACAGGGGTTTTGGCAGAGTGTGCAGGAGATCTCAGGGTAAAGCACCAGGTCATATCCTGCATGTGCCATTTGATCAGATATTCTGCAGCTCAGTGGTTGTGCTGCTGGAACAGATCCAGGACCAGGGTGTGATTTGGTGCTGCAGACACAGCTGGGCAGAAGTCAGGAGCTCCTGATGCTCTTTCCCTGTTGAGCCATTCAGTGTCTGCATGGCTGTATCTCCAGAGGCTCTGGCTCTTTGGCTTGGAGCTGGAGGATCAGAGTCTTAAATCATTTTTTGTACTTTGAAAACCTGAAAATCTTCCCCAGATGAGTTCTGTTGTGTGCTTTCTGAATTTTGGGATTTTGCTTTCCATTGAAACATACCCAGAACCTGCTTAGGACTTTTCTGAAGTGCACTCTGACCTGATGAATTCTTCAAGGTCTGAAATTTTTTGAATGAGCAAAGGCATGGACCCTCTTAGATCAGCAAAGAGATCATCTCAAAACTTCAGGGGCTCTCATTCTTTCCTAAAGCTAAGGGAAGGCTCACAAAGATGAGGCAAAAACAGCAGCAGGAGAAATTATTTTCCTGCTCTTTGGGGATTATAAATTTATCTCTATTTGACCTTTCTTCCTTGATATAATTTCTGCTGTCTCACTAATTGCACAAAAGAGGCAGAATATTTTCTTTTGCAAGTTCATCCTGAGGAAGTTGATTAGCATCATTGAAAATGAGTGCCTAATGTTCTCTCTCTTTCTATTTTATAGTTTGCTGTGAGATGCAAACACTGTGCCGAGGCACACTAAAATCAGACAGTTCACTTGAACTTTGTACCCAGAAGTCCTGTCACAGTCATATTTTCTGAAAAATCCCCTTGCCCAGGATTTTGCTCCTGGGAAGCTGAGAAGCCTCAGAGAAAAAGGAAAACAATAATTACCTCATTTGCTTCTCCTGTGTTGTGCTCATGTGGAATGTGGTTGGAGATTGTTTACCCACAGGTGATTGTTTCATTGGATTCTGCTGTGAGTTGTTTTCACTCATTGGCCAATCAGTGCCAAGCTGTGTCGGGACTCTGGAAAGAGTCACAAGTTTTCATTATTATCTTTTTAGCCTTCTGTAAGTATCCTTTCTGTATTCTTTAGTATAGTTTAGTATTCTTTAATATAATGTAGTATCATAAAATAATAAATTAGTCTTCTGAGAACATGTATTCACATTCATCATTCCTTCCTGCCACAGGGCACCACCCAAATACAATAAACTCTGGCTCAGCAGAATCTCTGCTTAATGTCCTTAAGGTTCCAGGTATTTCCTCCATAGGCTTCTCCAAATGGCTACATGAAAATTAATGTGGTGGGTTTTAAAACACTTTTAATTGAGAAATGAGTTGCCTACTACTTTAACACTGCTTAACTGTGTGTATTGATTTCTAACCTGCATGTCATTGGTTGGCTGAGTGTACCAAGGTTACAAAATGTGAAACCTTATTCATTTTTAATTTAAAAAAAAAGCATTCCTTCTCAACAGCAAAAAAAAGACATAAAGGAATCACCTCTCTTCTCCAATATTTAGAAGTTAAGGCCTTTAAAGTAAGATGTATGGTTATCAGAGGTGAAAACTGTTTGACTTTTTTTGCATAAGACATCTAAAATATTCATTCCGTGCCAGCTCCGCTATCCAGAGGAAACATCAAAGGGAGCTGGTCTCATTAGGAGAGCTCTCCTGACTTTGACACATGCCTCCAACATGCTGGGCAACTTTAAGAGCAGTGGGAAGGGATTTATCATCCTGACTCCCAGGAATGGCAGTGTGAGCTCAGCGGTGAAATGTCTGCTTTGAAATCCCCCTGCCTATTTGGGGAGGTTTAATTGGGATGGAAATGTGGTTGTAGTGAACGTGAGGATAACGCTTTTCTTCCATCACCTTGCCAGGCTCTGTGACAGGTTTCCTGCTTTTTTTTGACATCAGATATCTCTGATACCAGATATGTCAGGTGCCTCCATGGTAAAGGCAAATATGCTGGTATCCTTGGCATTCCAGTGGATTGGAATTCCTGTGTGCAGAGGTGTGCCTAAAGAATTGCTGTCCTATTGTATTTGTGGGGACCCTCATGGGAGGAAGGAATGAGGAATGTTACTCCATGTTCTCAGAAGGCTAATTTATTATTTTACGATATTATATTATATTAAAGAATGCCATACTAAACTATACTAAAGAATACAGAAAGGATACTTACACCATGCTAAAAAGCTAATATATAATAAATCTAATATAAGCTTTATAATATATAAGCTAATATAATAAAAAGCTAATATAAATAATGAAAACTCGTGACTCTCTCCAGAGTCTTGACACAGCTTGGCCCTGATTGGCCAAAGAGTCAAAACAATTCACATCAGCAACCAATCTCCAAACGCATTCCACATGAGCAAAACACAGGAGAAGCAAATGAGGTAATTATTGTTTTCCTTTTTTCTCCGAGGCTTCTCAGCTTCCCAGGAGAAAAAACCTGGGCAAAGGGATTTTTCTGAAAATGTGAATGCCACTCTGCCCATTACTACATCTGCCTCATTTTGAGCAGTTTTTCGAAGGATGCAGTGAAAATCATGTTCAGTTTGGGTAAATTAGCCCAATCCATGTTGTCTTCTTGAGGTCTGTACTGTGTTAAAGTTTGAGCACATCATTCTTTTTCATCATGCGCTTGTCAGGTAGGGGTGAGTGGTGGAGTCTCCATTTTAAAGAAAGGGATAAAAGGACTAAAGATTCTTGTTCATTTCGCTTTGTTGGTTTTTGTGTTTGGTGTTTAGGTTGTTTTTTGGTTATTTTTTTTTTAGAGACAGTCTTATTCACAGCTGCTTTAGTGGAGCTTGGTGATTAATATGCCAAAATCCCTGATTTTAAGACTAATGAAACTGGCAGTAGAGACAGCTCACTCTGAATGGGAAAGCAGATTTTCCTCATGCTCCCTGTGTGCTCCAAACCTCTATAGCTTTATTTTGACTCCCTGCATTGGGCTTGGAGAGGGGAGCTGAAGGAAAGATGCAGGTCAGGCTGAGCTTTCAGAGCTGTGTCTTAGAGAAGCAGAGGCAAACCAAATAGGAATCACTGAGTTGTAGAGAATGAAAACTCCATAAATACCTTTGTTTTTTTGACTAGCACTGTCATTCCCTGTGAATGTATTTTAGATTTTTTTTTTTTTTTTCTGACTATACTCAGCAGTGACTGGTGACAGGTAGAGAAGCAATGAGCACAAAAGGAAATGCAGGGAGTTCTGTTTAGAAATAAGACTAGAAAAATAGCCATATTTTCTTGTGAGGGTGTCCAGACACTGACCCAGGCTGTCTAGAGAGGGTGTGAAGTCTTTTTCCTTGAAGATATTCAAAAGCCAATTGATGTGGTCCTGAGAAACTGGTTGTAGGTGGCCCTACTTGAGCAGGGGTTGGCCAAGGTGACCTCCAGAGGTCACTTCCAGCCTCAACCATCCTGTGATGCTGTGAATAAATGTATGTACACCCTGTGCCTGAAGTGCCACGCTCTTTAATGACAGAGAAAATTGTGTGAGGTTTGCTCCTGGCAAGGTAGCTCATTATCTTCAGGAGTGCTAAGGTTACTGTAGGAACCTAAGTGTTTTAGTGGGACTAAATGTGCTAAATACACAGTGTGAGCAAAATAAAGCTGCATTTTTTTTATTTATGCATCAATATCAAAACTGGTCTGTGTTAATGCTTCTTCAAATCTTACTAAATTTCATCCTTTTAAATGAATTAGGCCTCTTTCTTTGCAAATCCTATTAAGGAGAGGGATAGGCCATGACAACAATTGTGTGAAGGAAATAGTTGAGAATGATCCACTCACCGTTTTCCCTGTGGTGGTGGGGCACTGTAGTGAAGCAATTCCTGTGCTTTGGGTATTCCACAAAACCAAATTTTTTTTCCTGCTTTTTTCCATCAAAAATTTCTCAGAAATTTTCTCATTCAGCTAGAGGTCTAGTCCTAGATTTCTGGTTAAAGACACCCAAAATTGTATCTGTGTTAAATCTACACAACCATGTTGTTAACTTGAGCTCTGTTGTGGGTGAAAGCTGCTATACATATGCAAAAGCATCATTGCTCTGAAAATTGCTTCTTTACCTGCAGGATGCAGACTTCCTGTGGGTTTTTCTATTTAAAACAGAAAACAACTGCTCTGCAAATTCTTGCAAGTATCAGCAGTTTCCATGCATTAAACTTTTCTCACTTCCTGGGAAGGTGATTGGATTCACTTTCTGGAAGCCAAAGAAAATGTAATCACCTTCCTGTATCCCAGGGCTGCTCTGGATCATCCAACTACAGCCACTGGAGACAGTGAAAATTCCCCTTTAGAGCAAGAGAGCTGCAAGACTTCCTTGAGTGAGTGGCTTTGAGAAATTGATATTTACTTTCTACCAGCCCTTTCACTACATATTAGCAACAGATATTTGAAATTCATTTGGTAGAAGGCAGTAACTGCTTGGAATGAATGTCCTGAACATACCCCATGAAATCCCTAATATTTCCAGGCATGGGGAAGGCTCTGTGGAGAGTGGCAGCACTGGTCATTTTCAGCTGAAAAACACTTTCCACAGCTGGATATTTCAGAACATGTTGCAACAGACAGAGAAAATTTTCCTAGGAACCTGGGGATGTGAATCCACACAGCTTTTGTGGCTTTCCAAGTGGTTGGTGTGAGTGGAGGTCTTGATATTGTTAAATATTCTCTGGGTTTAGTGCTGCTCCAGGCTGCCACACATGGAAAATGCACCCAGAGTTTCATCCCTGGCACTGTAACATCTCCTGCCTGTGTCACACCCTGCATGTTAGGGAAGTATTAAAACACACCTTTTTATGTGTGAAATTTGCAACTTAGCTCATCTCTTGAAAGGTTTTGAATTCTGGACAGCAAAATCAATTAAAAATTAAGGAAAATATTACAGGTGGAGTTTTTTTAATACTGAATTTTCACATAGGCACACACTATGTGCTTATGTACTATCAAAAGAGAGGATGTTTCTCTAGATTAATTCAAGTATCTATTAAGAAAAATTGCAATTCACCTCAGCTTTTCTGAGATATTGCTTATAACCTACCAGTTATTGAATATGGCCAGACTGTCTTCTGTTCTTAGGGAGATGTAGTTTAATTCCTTTGTGTTGCAGCTACTACTAGGACTCAAAATCAGCCATTAGATCATGCAAAGGGTCCTTTAATGCATAAGCAAAAGGAAGTGTTTATTATAATTTTGATGAAGTTTCCATGTTTTCTTCTCTTTTCAGTTGCTCATGCATACTGTAAATTGGTAATTTCTGAAATTTGCCTCTCATTGTGTTGCAGTTGCATCAGTTTGACCACAGGCAGTGCTGCAGGAAGTATTGAAGAGAGGGAAAATGTGAACAGCAGTAAAAAATTGTATTATCAGAGACATGTATGTGTAGGAAAAACTCTGTGTGTGCCAGTCTTATTGGTGCTTCTCCTTTTGTGCTTAGTCAAATGCTTTAGCTGGGCGAGGAAAACTACATCCAAAAATCATGGCATGACTTGTGCATTTAATGAGGAATCATAGTGACCCTGAGAATGTTTTCCACATGGATTTATCACTCACATGGTCACCTGGCAGCGCTGCACAGATACAAAGTGAAGGGATTGCATCTTCCCAGTAGTGGAAAAGAAAAAAAAAGCAAACTACAAGTTGTTTTGGGCAAAGTGCTTGTGGCCAAGTAAGTTTGGAAAGTGTGGAACTGCTCTGATTTGCCATCTTTTTAAAGGGATTTTAGCTTTTGTGGGATAAACATTGCATCCATCTTTTGAACTGGCAGTAATATTGTCCTGGTTTTGATGTGCTGCTGTGCACTGTGAGTGTTCCTAATTATCTCTTCTGGTGGGATTTCAACTTGATCTGCTTCATCTGGTAAAATGTGAGATAAAATAGAATTTTGAAGTCCAGAATCACTTTTCAAAAAAAAAACCAAAAAACCAACCAAAACCAAGAAAACATTGTCTATATTGCATGTTCAGATGCTGTAGTGATGGCTGGTGGAGCAATAGATGTTTAAACTTCAGCACACTAAGCTAAAACTGTGTCTTTTGTTAAAAACATTCTTCCTCTAAAATTGCCTTACACTGTGCATCCTAGGATGGAACAGAACAGAAAGTGGAGGAAAAGCTATTAAATCAATGCAGGCCATCATTCCAGGGGGGGCAGCATTGTTTGCTGCACTGAAGCTTTTAGCTCTAATTTGAGCTAAATTTCAATTTCCCATACAATGGGGATTCGGCTGCACCCTTTGGGAGATTATTTCACACTACAATAACTCTGCTGGGGATGTTTTGTTGATATCTGGCCTAAATCTTCCCCCTTAATTTCATCTCATTTTTTGCTGTTGTAGCCCCAGGTATCACACTAAATAATCCCCCTTTTTTCTAAGTGGTTGGCTCATCAAATATTTCTGGACAACTACTTTCTCCCTTTGTTCAGATGTTGCTTGGTTAGTGTCTAATCTTAACATTTCTGTGAAGATTTATGTTTAAGCTTTCTGTGGTTGGTTTGTCTTTTTCCTTTAAAAATTGATTTTCCTGCCATCCCTGGCACCCTTATTTGGGAACAGCCCATTTCTGAGACCTGCTGAACATTAGCATTAGCTGGCCATAGGTTCACCTGCTCTATTTTTGTTGCCTTGCCATGTTCCCAGTTGGGTTTCTTTTTCTCAGAATAACTGCTTTCCAAATTTTTCTTTATTATTTCAATCCTGATTTTTTTTTCTTATTAGGAAATTCAGGAAATGCACACAATTAAATGAACAAGTGTTTGTTGAATCTCATCCTCTTTGGTTTTTCTGCTGTCTAGCTATAACATGGATGAATAAATTAACATTTGCCACTTTACTGTTCTTCAGTGCTGCTGAAATACTGTTCGGGATTCTCACATCAGTTGAGACAGTAAAAATAAAACAGTCCTGGGATGTGCCACTAGATTGGTAAAATAGGGACTACGTGGTAGTGAAAAGTGCCTTGAAAACATCAGTGAGACTAATACTTTTTAATCTTGCCAAATAAGTCCCCTGTAGAAAACTGTGCCTTTTGGAAGAATGGGAATACAATTGAGTCTGTGAATATAATTAATAGAAGTCTCACATCCCTTGTGATTTCATATAAAATGACTCTTTAGGAATTTTTTTTGTGAGTCTAGCAATATTTCTTCTCTTGCTAGAGGCGCTTAATGATGTAAGAGTCTCAGCTTTAATTTTTAAAAGAATTTGTCTTTCAGGCTTAATTGACTGCTGAGGAAAGTAGAAAATATGACTCTGGAGTTTCCAAAAATGCAGATAAGATAAAGATAACTGAAGCCTTTTTTTCTCTTTTAATCAACTGCTGTTTAAGCAAGTTTCAAATAATTTAGATTGACCTAAATTCTTCCATATGACTTCACAATTACATGAGTATTTGGGTCAGAAGAGGCTTGGAAATAGGTACGTGGCTTCATGTCCTTGTAAGGTGTGACCCTATTTAGTCACAAATGATGACCAAATTTCTGTGCTGAAAGCAGAAGTAATCAAGCAGGAGACACTGTTTTGCCCCAGCACAACTTCCTGACTTATTTACCTGTAAGCAAACTTATAGACCAGGATGACCAAACTTATAGACCAACTTATTTACCAGGATGCATTCCTGCTCCTCACTCAAACTCATCAGGCTCCTTCCTTGTATTTCCCTGTTATTTCTCAACACAATTCCCTGAGTCAGATGGGGGTAGGAAGCATTTAAAATGGTCACCACGATGGGATGATAGCAGGGTGATTTTAGGCAGGTTTGTGGCTCAGTGTGTCCTACCTCTGATGCACTCTATCCTTTCTGTCCCATGAAAGAGTCTCACACATTTTCATTTGTTGGCTCAGTTTTCTTTCCTCTCTTTCACCTCTGGGATGGATCCTCTCCTTTGCCATGGCAAATTTTCCCTGGTGTTCAGACTAAGGGAATAACTAAACAGTTTACTAGGCTAGAAGAGTTAGTCTTTTCATCTTTATGTAACACATCTGAATATACACTGTATTTTTTACAAGATGTGTTATCCTGAGTGATTAAAAAAAAGGTATGAAAAATGATGAAAAAAAAGAGATGAAACTGAAATGAAATGTTTTGCACATGTCACAAGATTATAGCATATAGTGTTCCTATAATTCTATTTATATATATTATATAATATGTAATTCTATATATATATATAATCCTATTATAAACATTCTTTGGCACACTATAGTGTGTTTTACACACAAATTGCAGCTTGTTTAATTTTTTTTTTTTCAGAACTAACTGGGTGACATAATTGTTGCATTAGTAAAAAGCTGTGTTGTATTTCTAGAGAAAAGTTTTTAAGGACATCTACAGGAGCTTGTATCATGTATTGCAATTTTCTCAGCTCCCTGATGGACTTTCTGCAGCTTTTAAAGGACAACATGTCATGGTAGAGGAAATTCTCTCAGTCTGTGACTAGAAGATGACTGCGTACCCAGAGCATGAGCCACACTTAGGGCTGTCACCTTCCACTGGTGAAGCTACTGGAAAAAAAGACCTGGTGTAGTCACGATCCAGTTCAAACGGCACAATAAGCCACACATCAAAACTGTTGATTTTTATATCCGTAACATTTTTTTCTATATCAATCTTTTCTGTTATCAGATGTGCTCATGTTTCCCCAATTGCATTATTTGTTGTTTATTGAAACAGTTTGTTGCCCTGCCATATCCCCAGTTGGGTTTCTTTTTCTCAGAATAACTGCTTTCCAAATTTTTCTTTATTATTTCAGTCCTGAATTTTTTTCTTCTTAGAAAATTCAGGGAATTCACACAATTAAATGAACAAGTGTTTGCTGAATCTCATACTTTTTCTGATGTCTTGCTATAACATGGATGAATAAATTAACATTTGCCACTTTACTGTTCTTCAGTACTGCTGAAATACTGTTCAGGATTTTCACATCAGTTGAGATAGTATTTGGTGGCTGAGTAGAATTAAGGCTTTGTGCACCTATGAATTACAGAAGTCAGATAAGTGTTTTCAACCTGGATAGGTTTGGATAGATTTATTCTTGAAGAGTTGGCTTCTCCATCTATGTGGAGCAGGTGCTAATAGAATGGTAACAGTATGAAATGATGATCATAAATATTTGTATCAAAAAAGCCCAGGCTTTCAGAGAGGTTTTTGAAACAGAGATGGGTGGACAGCACTAAAGAAATTATAAGAATATCTCTAGAAAAGCCCCAGAAGACTAAGAAACTATAAACTCCTAAAGGTACTGGAAGAATAATCATTGTCAATAGCAAAGTTTATTAATAGGAAAAAAAATAAGGGAATGGCTCAGGAAGTGACCCAAAACCATAGGCCTGAATCTTGGAAATTAGCATTTATTAGCAGGTGAACTTGTTCCATTGAACAGTATTTGAAAATTAATAGTGAATGGTAACAAATTGAAATTTGAGGATTCTGTTAACAATACACGTGTCATAGAACACCAGTATCATGAAGAATTCTAGATTTGGGTCTCTGTTTTGGGTCCTCAGGTACCACTGGTGACAGTAAAACATACATGCATGGAAATAAGCTTCTACTGTCACAAGACAGTGTTGGAAATATTCCAGATTTATGCTGGTTTTTGTGTTTTGTACAATCACCACAGGATCTGGGGTCCTGCTCACCCCTGGAAAAGGTGATTGTCCATATCCAACATCGCTGTCTGGTGCATCCCTGCAGGGGCATTTTTGGCACACGTGCTTCAAACAGGCCAATCTGTTTTAGGGCTTTGATATTTGCATCAAAACTCCATGCAAACACTTCTTTTCATTATTGTAAAGTTACCTCAGTTACTGAGATGAGCAGAAACCGCTTTGTGTGAGAAGCCGTGGGGGCTGTAATTTGTGCTGGCACCTGCAGGAGATCACACAGGGGTAGAAACAAAGCAGATCTTCTGATTAAAACATGGATAGTCATGTGGTTGTGGCAATGGCATCCTTGCACAGATGGGCAAAGCAGGAACAGCACAAAATAAAGAGATTAAGCTGCAAATAGTGAGGGGGTGATGTATGAAATCCTAATGAATATTCATATAATAACTTAAGAGACTGCTGACACTGAGTGCTAATTCTTCTGCAAATAACAATTAGCACAGAGGTTGTGTAATGGATGCTGATTTGCACACAGTAGCAAGAGCTAAGAAATATCCTGGTTAAACAAAGGCTTTTGAATCTGCGGAGGAATCCTGCACTGTGAATCAGATTGTAAAATGATGAATGACATGGCAGTTTCTCACCAGGTGCAAATGTGAACAGTCCTGCTAAGTGTTATCTAAGACATGATCTATTATCTAAGTATTATCTGTTATCTAAATACCTGTACAGAAACCATCAGTAAGGACACACTGCTACATGATTCAACTCATTCACTGAATTCAGCTGTAATGGAAGTAGCATTATAGAAACAGCAATTCAATTTTCTTGCTTACCTCAGGAGGTGTTTGGGAATGAGAAATGTGGCTTTTTTGAACTAAATCTGGTGCACAAATGACAATTATTAATGTGCAGCGCATGGTTTGTGCAGGAGGCTGGGTATGTGTGGTGGTTTTACCCAGGCTACCCACCAGAGCCACTCAATCAGCCCTTGAATAAATAGAACCATCAATTAAAATTCCATAGATATTGCAGATTTTGATGCTTTTTTTCCTTTTTAAAAAAATCGAAAAGATCTATGCAGATCAGCTCCTAAACACTTTTGAGAAGTTATACTGATGATGTAAAGTAATTATTGTTTACTCACAGAGCTGATATGGAAAATGAAGATAAAGCCCAATGCAATGCGTTCCATTGTGAAGATATCCTTCTAGGCTGGCAGCTGTAGATGGAGCAGATCCTTTGGAACACGTCTAAATCTGAGAGAGATTGACCCAGAGGGCACTTGGTGTGTCCTATGTGGCACTGTTACCAAAAAAAGGAGATGAGGAGTGTAAGAAAGACAGAAAATGTCAAGTGCTGTACTTCCCTCTGAAGAATACATCAGTTTAGTGGCTCATCTGAATCATTATGTTAATAGCCATGGAGGGATGAGATCTCTTCTCCATAAACTTATCCAATCCTTTTTGGACCCCCTTCAATACAGTGTCTGCAGCTGGTATCTCAAGCACTTGAGCATGTTTGGTTTTAAGCATCTTATTTTAATTATTTTATTTATTTCCCCTGGCTTTTTTTTTTCTGGTGAGTGCACAGATGAGTTCAACCAGTTGTGCAATTTGTGCATCAATTGGTTAAAACACCAAGAAATCAACATATTCATTTATTTGAGTGATTCACTTGTGTCTATGTGTGCTGTAAGGAAAGAAAAAAACTTTGTTGTCTTTAGAGAGAGATCTGTACAAACAGACATTAATTCTGTCATCTTCCCTTCCTTTCCTTCTGCTCCCTGCCAGCTCCCAGTGCAGATCTGGTACCTCTCCTGCCCCTGTGAAATTAGTCCAATTATCAGTTAATGATTGAAACTGACAGTTCAATGCACGTGTTCTGACATGCTGCAGACTGCTAATTTTCAGCAGCATGGAATCAGTGCACAAGGAAAATTTGAGAACAAAATAG
This sequence comes from Agelaius phoeniceus, assembly GCF_051311805.1. NCBI lineage: Eukaryota > Metazoa > Chordata > Aves > Passeriformes > Icteridae > Agelaius > Agelaius phoeniceus. The sequence continues at coordinate 6,506,818 of NC_135270.1, forward strand.
AAACATTCTGAGAAATTATTGGGCTGTGAGATGTGAAGTTTTGAGGCAAATGAAACTTCTTCCTTTGAAACTGGCTATGTCTCCCACAAAACCAGGGAAAGACAAAAGTGAAACTGCTCTTTTTAATCTATTTTTTTTCCTAATTAACAGGATGTATCATGAGGTAATTAGGTACTAATGAAAAAGAGAACAGAGATATAATATCATCATATCTGACATTGGGAAAGCTGCCTGATAGAAGAGAGCCGGGTTTGTACCTCCTACCCACAAAATTAGGGTCCCAGAGTAGCTTTTATAATCCCAGCTTGAGCTGTGAATTTAGAACTGTTGTCAGGCTATGATTCAATTTTAACTGCAACTTCTGGCATTAAATCAGCATAAAACATGGGCATTATGTGTTATTTTAGTTTGGACCGTTAGTAGTCCCATTACTTTACTTCCTGGATGAAAGAATTTTTGACAACTGATATGAAATTATGTTGTCTTCACCAATGGATTTTACAGAAATAAAAAGCCAGTGAAATTTTAAAAATCAACACATGACAAAATGGCTGGAAATTTTCATGTTCAGTCTAAAGTTGTCACTGTTTCAGATGGTTCCTGATAAATAGAAATGCAAGGCCTTAATTAGCTGGGCGCTATAGATGGATTTTTTACAAGCCACATTGTTTTAAAAATTAGAAAACAAGATTTCAGATCTGTGTTTGACGAATTTTATTTTAAATTTTATGATCATGTTTTTCTTAAATTTAATGGTTGAGGGGAAAAAAGGGTATGGAACCTCAGATTTTTCTTTAAAAATAAATGGAGTCATTGCTCTGTAAGCAAGTTAAATGCAATATTCATCCTCTGCAGATGCTGAAAAGACCTTGAGGTTTCATTTTGTGATCTGTGCAGAAAGTTGGGCACTTTGAAAATTCTTTAAAGAAATTCTCCAAGCAAAGGAGGATTCGGAGTAAGCCTCAAGTGTCACTTGCAAAGCCACAAGAAGGAACCTCAAGGGACAGCCTGTTTGCCAGCTTCATTTCCAGGTATTGTTGAACATGACTGCTTCTCCAGTAGTGCCTTGTATTAAATTGGATATCTCTGATCCAAATGAAATAAAATAGGAAACACCACTAGGTAATTTCTATGTAAGAAATAAAAGGCTGAAAACTTTTGGTATACCAGTACAAAAAAAAAAAAATAAAGGTGCCAATTTTTCAATCCTTCTGTTAGCCCAGAGCTTAAGCCAAGTTCCTTAAAAAAAAAAAAAAACCCACTTAAAAATGTGCATGTCACAAATATGGTTCAACATTAAAGTGAATTTTTTAAGAGGGTGTGGGTATGGAGTTATCTCAGAGGAAATTCAGTGCCTTAAATCTTGGCTGGGGAAAACATGCTGTGTTTTAATGCTACCTGTATAAATCAGAGCTGGGGGAAAATGTTTTGACTGACCTCTTGAAACAGAAGCTAAACTTCTGCTGTCTTTATGACATGAATTTATGGCAATTGGTGTTAAAGGCTTCAAATCAGCAATGATACAAATATCCCCATTTCAACTTACCCAGACAAAGAACAAAATTACCTAGATGTATTTAAAAAAAAAAGGCTGAAATTGCCTCAAGGAAGTTCATTTCAAGATAGGAGTAAAATGTTTGAGTCAAATTTGCTCTGTGCTATCAGTAGGGATGAAGTAATGCAGAGACATGAAGTAAAAAATTCAATATTTCAAGAACTAATAGCATAAGGAAAACAAAGCAGATATGAAAGTAATCTTTCAATCAGGAATTTTCTTGGCTGAGATGTATCACCTTATGCAGGCACACAGGAAGAGATTGCTCTTGCTAAAATATGATGATGTTTACAAAGTACTTACTGGACATGGCATAATATATCTGACAGCTTCCAGGCAGTGAGTAAATGTGAAATATGATGTTCAGGCAGGCACACACTCATGGAAAGGGCACTGCCCCTTTTCACTGCAGTGCCAAGAATGTGTTCAGCTGAGCTTTGTGATAAAGCCCAGGTAAAGCACTGTTACATTATTGCTTACAAGGGAATGGAAATTAATTAACAGAGTGAAAGGGGAAAAAAGCAGTTTTAAAAGATAATAATGATGAAGTGTGTTACTTCCCACAGTGGTTTCAGCATGGCTGGAAGTAGGCCAGCACGATGCTGTTTCTCATGGCCCTTCAAGGAAATGCATCTTCTCACTCTGCCTTTCTCACCTGGCTCTTTTGTTCCTCTAACAAACACTGGAGTAAGCACAGAGAGCAAATGAGAGCAGGACCAAACAGCAATTATCTCTTTAGGAGAAACTAAAAATTTGGGATGTGGGATGTGCTGTTGGACAACACCGGCTAAAAAGATAGGGGGCAGCTCAGACTGAGCCTTGGAAGGGAAAGTTGATGGTGTGCAGAGATCAGGGACATTTCCTCAGGGAATACCATGGATTTTTCCTCAGGAAATGCCATGGATGAGGCTCAGACTGAGCCTTGGAAGGGATGCCTGATGGTGTGCAGAGATCAAGGATATTTTCCCAGATAATGCCTTGGATTTTTCCTAGGGAATGCCATGGATGATGCTCAGACTGAGCCTTGCTGGTGGTGTGCAGAGATCAGGGACCTTTCCCCAGGGAATGCCACGGATGAGGTGCAGAGCATGGCACTAAATGGCTGAACCTGCTGATGAAATGGATGGGACAAAGAGCTCCAGCCAGGCTGCTGCTCTGTCTGGCAGCCCCAGTGGCTGCTGGGTTTATGTTTTATGTGTGCCCCAGTTATAAAACAGCTCCAGAACTTCCCTGGGGCTCCCCATGAGGAGCAGCTTGCTTTGCAGGAGCACTGAAGGAAGGGATGCTCTGTAGGTGGATGTGCTCACTTGTGCTGGCTGCACATGAGCATTTCAGATTCAGGTGGTGACATCTCATTTTTCAGCATTTTAGTGGGAAAAATCCATAAAGGTCAGACATATCTTGCCTGTTTTGCCCACGTTGGAGGTTCACTTACCTCACAGTGGTGGGAGCCTGTGGAAAGGTATCTGTTGCCAGGCCTATCCATAAAATATTTCAGTTCTGGAACATCATGTGGATACCTAACTGTTCTTTTTGAAGACTTGTGCAATGTGAGACTCCTGTTCACCTTGCCAAGATAAATTCTGGATCAGGATCTCCAAGTGTGTTTTCTCTCACCTCCCTTTTGATGTCTGTGTCTGATATCTCTGTCTGGGCCTGTTGCCTTGAGCTGCCTTCAAAGATAAGGAAAAGGAAAAAAAACCCATTCTTAAGATATGGTTAATTTAAGTGTTCCTTTTTTTTTGCCCTGGTGTCTCTTAATGGAACTTAAAAGGAAGAGCTGAGATGGAGACTTTTTTTTAAACTAGAACTTTTTTTTAACATTTTAGATATCCACATTTGGCCAGATGAATTTCATAGTGCAAGGCACCAGCAATGTCAATTCTTTCTTTACTTTTTTAATTTTTGAACTGGAAATTTTGACCTGCAGTAATGATAACACACATTAACCCAGCTGTTTGATATTCTTCATATCTGATGAATTATTAATTCAGTGGGTAAGTTCTTTCAGAGAATTCCACCACTGAATAAGCTATTGGAGAATTTCTTGTTGATATTACATCATGGCAACATTTTTTGCACAAATTAGTGAAAAGTAATAGACTATGCAGTGCTGATAATGCCTCTGGTAATATTTTGCTGTAAGTGATATGTTAACTTATGCACTAGAAATGTCTTGTTTGGAACTCATGTTAAATAAACAGACAAACAATATGAAATTCTTTAATTTAGTAGGTCCTAAACCACAATATTCCCACTGTTATGAAATGTAAGCATTGGTCTGTAAATATCTATGCTCAATAGCATGCCAAGTGATATAAATAAAGCTGGTTCTGACACAGAAAATGAACTTATGTAGCACCTGTCTGATCTGGCCAATGTACAGCTTTGAGCCACACAGTTTGATAAGGATCTATGACCAAAAGGTTGTGTGGGAAAGTGGGCTTAGAAAGGACATCTGCTGACCCAAAAATTAAAAGGGGGACACAGTTTCTTGTGTGTGTGAAAGTGCTGGCATTGTAGTAGGGCTGCTCTGTTTATATGGATTGCAAGCCAAACCTGATGTGACTTGGATTTATGTTTTGCAAAATACAAAGATAACTTGAAAAGCGGTTGGAGAATGTAATTAATTGTATTTCTTTCTATGGAGCAAGGAGCAAGTCACTCAGAGCAGGGCCTTGAACAACTTAATAGTAACCATCAAAATAGCAAGAAGAAAATGTAAATGCAAAGATTTTCCATGATGTGTCAGCCATACAGTTACCTACAGGTGCAGTCTGTAAAAATGCTGGAGCAAAAAGGATGACAGTGGAATGCAGATGTGGAGAGTGGTACCAAATCCAGAGCATTTCATCAGCAATGTGTGTTAAAGACGTAAGATTTCTTCTGAGCAAATACATGGAAATTAATTTTCTCTCTCTCTCATCTTTCTCTCTCCTTCCTCCCCTCCCTTCCCTCCTCTTTCTTTCTTTTTAAAAAAATCATTTCCCACAGTTATAATTTAGCATGTCTGTCATTTGACATTTTCAAAGCACTTGCTCAGAATGACAGGTATCATTAGGACTTAGGTCCACTAATTCTTAATTATGCTTGTGAATGAAAGATTTACTGGTGTATAAAGTGTTCTGAAGACTCCTACAGATACAGAAATATCTGTATAAATATAGAATTTAAGATATCCTTTGAAAAGAAATCAGTTTTATGGATGTCTTGCATTTCCCAAAGGATGCTCTGCTGTAATTTAAGGGTTCCAGAATTCGGTGTTTTTGGCTTGTAGGAATCTCTTTTATGTAGACCTTTGCATGCTTGCCTCTGGGCATGAAATAGGATCCATTTAGATCCATTTAGGATTTTCTTCCCAATTTTTTCACTCTGTGCTCCTTGCTCTGGCAGGACTTTTCAGAACCTCTGTAGCAACAGGTTAAGCATTTTCTTTTAGATTTATGGTTGAGTCATGGACCAGCTACCTGAAACAGCTCTGTGTTTGTCACTGAGTCTAGAAACAAGATTTCCACTCTTTTCCATCGTACTGATGACTTCTTCCCATATCATATTAGTTATTTTGTGTTTGGGACTGCCATATCCTGGTTAATTCTCCTTTCCAATCTGTTTGTTGACTACAGGTGTCAAAATTGCAGAGCTGTAAATTGGATTGAAAAAGGTTTCCTTGGGCTGGCTCAAAAGGGAAGCACAGACTTTTGAATGGATATAGTATGATGATAATGTTCCCCAGATGAAGGGAATTAATAAATTTTTTCCAATTTATCAGTTTTCCACAAGAGCCTGGAGGTTTCACAGAGATGTGCTGTCCAGCAGAGTGAATTGGGTGTGGCAGTGGAAAACTCCTTCACTGCACAAATTGCTGTGAGATATTTTATTGGCTGAGACAGACAAGGAATGCTGTTGTCTTAAAAATTGCCACACCTGAGTTAGTCCCTGCTGCTTCTTTCTCTCTGCAGTTCAGCTCTGAACCTCTTGGCATCCTTTGAACTCTTCCTGCAAAATGCCTTCTCCAGGGATTTCAAATTACTTCTCTGGGGTTTCATTCTAACCAAAGCTGGTATTCTGCTTTTGGGGCTGTGCTGTGTGCCTGCTATGCATATTGATTTTTAGATTCAGACCTCTGAGCTATACTGGGTTTGGGTCTCTCCCTTCTAAAGCCATCACAGAGTAAAACTGAGGCTGAAAACCTCAGGCAGGTCTAAGCCAGGGGAGCTTCTGGATGCTCTTAACACCACATCAAGGGTGGAAACTGATGGAGAATTCTCAGAGGAGACTTCAGTTAAGTTTTAAGTGAATGAAAGTCATCTGCTAAAGAAAAAGTGAAAGTTTCTTATCACACAAAATTACCAGAAAACAAACAATGATCTTTAAACTGTCAAAAAAGTAATTTAGAAAGTTTAGACATATAATTCCCTTAAATGCAACATTTTAAGGTCTGAATTTATTTTAATAGATTTGTTAGTAAAAAGGAACTGGAAACTGTTGGTAGTGTGAAATACCCCCTGAAATGTAATTTAGAATATTTCAACCATTTAAAGAGTAGAGTTTCATTTTTATCAGCCTGTGAATTGACAACAGAAAAGGGTTGACATCTTACGCTATTTCATCTTTTGGACATCTTTTAACTTCAACTTAATGCTGAATTGTTTGCATACCAAAATTTGGGCTTTTTTAAGGCAAGGATAGATTCTTAAACATATTGGATTGTTATGTTTACAGTACTTGTGATCAATTCTGTATTTTACTCAACTACCCTAGATACTTCTGCTTGCCCAGGGAGATTGTGCCAAGCCACACTGAGCTGAAAAAGACAGTTATAGTTAATATTTAAATTGCTACATAGAAACACTGAACCAGAGTTGAGGATTGTGCAAGAAGAGACAGAATTTTGTTTCCTCCACTTCTATCCTCACTTGGTACAGGTGATTTCCACCATTCTTTTTATTGTGAGGGCCTACATTTCCCCTGAGTAGAATTAAACATCTCTGCTGAGGAGAAGGAACATCAGATTGCAATTAATATAATAGCAATCTTCCAACTAAAACATTAATAACTTTTTCTTTTAGAGACTACATTTAATATTCCAGAACAGAAAGTCATACAACAAAGAGTGCAGAAGGCATAATTCTTATTATTGGCATCACATCATCACATGACAGTGACAGGTGGTGATCTACAAATGCCACCACACCCATCAGAAGCTCTCAGTGGGGAAATGAGAGACTTCAAAAAATGCAATTTTATGGCAGTGTAGAATAATTCAAATCTGTTATTGTTAGATAACTGTAAGATAAATTCCAATTTATGATGTTTAAAACCATGTTTTTTAGATTATTGGCTGCGTAGGATGCCGCACCCTGTATTTATATTGATCTACAAGAGCAGTGGTGCTGCATGCAGACCTAGCAGTCACATATTCTGGAGTTTCCTAAAATAACCCCGTGTCCTAATTTTTCAGGAGATGGGAAGAAAGAAATTTATATAAGAGGGTCTCAATTACAAAATGTAAAATTATGTTTAAATAGAATCCCTTTTGTAATTTCCCATTAATTTTATTATTTGGTTGAGCTGTAGTTAACTGTTTTAATTGACGCAATTTTCAAATTAAAAATGCCTATTGACTTAATTTTTGATCCGTGAAATGATACACTCATATTGTTTACTTCTAAAATCAAATATGATGTGAGAGTGGTGATAATAAACACAAAAACAAATTTTCAACTTCAATGTAGCATGCATAAGCAGCATCAGGAGATAGCATTTGCCAGTTATGAACTGCTAAGAAAGAGAGAGTTTTAGATTTATATGCCAGTCATTTTTTGAAATAATTTTTTGAGGAATATTTTTAAAATATTTTTTTTTTAATTTTAGAGGTGATTTATGCTAAAGAACATAAAATTAGGATTAAGGCAATGCTTTTATCCACCATGGTAGGTATGAATACATTGGGAAAAGAAGAAGCAAGACCAGAAGGTGCTCTGCCACCTCCTCCTCTGTCTTGGGGTCATTGTGCTGTGCTTGCTGTGGCATTTAGGGCTCAGCTCCATCACTTGGCTCCAGAGGTACATTAAATCCTGAAGTGAAAAAATATAGAGATAAAACTTCAATAATTAAGTATTTAAGATTGGTACTTACAGATCAACTAATACTTTGTCTGTCTTGGTTTGAAAAGACAGCAAGGCAGGAGCCTCCCTTGAAATAGAGATTGTAAACCCCCTCCCTCTGAATTAATATAATTTGGAAATCAAGGGGCACTCAGGCAAAGATATGGGAGTAGGAATAACAGTTCTTTATTAGGGGAAAAATAAAAATAAAATAACAATGCATTAATACAAAACAACCCTGCCAGAGTCAGACCATGCCCTGTCCCCCTGTGTGTCAGCGTGGTGGCACAGCCCCATCCCATGGGGGCTCAGCCCTCCTGCAGTGCCAGCTGTGGCTCTGCTGGAGCAGGGATCCTGCACAAGGGGGGAGTTTTCCTCTGCAGCCCCAGGGCTGCTGGAGATGGGCCTGGGCTCCCTCTGGCAATGCAGGGCAGCAGAAAGCTGCTCCTCTGGGAATGCACTGGGCAAAGGCTGCTGTGCTGTCCCAAACCTCAGATTGTATCCAGGTAGGAATGCTTGGCTCCCCTCCCCCTGGGTGGAGCATCTCCCAACAGGATGATGGAATTTGATCAGCCATGCAGGGACACTCACTGGCCCATTAACCAAAGATAATTAATAATGAATAGCCCATTAACAGCAGAGATCTCCTGGAGGGAGGATTGGCTGTGGAAGAGATAAAGAAAAAACTGGCCCATGTACAGCAGAGAACTGCCCCAGCTCTGACAGGTGGGGACAGAACAGACACCCCCAGCCACATCTGAGACATGTCTCTGGTTGTATTTGTTTGGTGAGGTTCTTTGAAGCTTCCTCTGATGTAAAGGGGAGTGAGTTTGGAGCCAGGCTCAGAGTTTCTGTTCCCCTTCAGAACGGTGAGAGCAGATTTACTGCTGGAGTATAAAAACTAACAAACCTTCTCAAGCCCTGCCATAAAACTTGGAATTTTTTCGTACCTAATTAGAGGGCCTGAAAAAGAGGAAATTGGACCAAAACCCTATAAAATTAGCTTCATCAGAACAAAGTGGAAACAGATGAACAACCCACAGTGACTGTAATAATAACACTGCAATCCTTACAGCACTGTCTTGGCTCATTTGGATTTCTTGCTCAAGACCCTGTTTGAGTCCCCCCCCCACTTATTTCATCTTTATATTATGGATTTGCCTGCTTGGTGATGCTTATGGGCAAGATAGTGGCATGCCGATAGCTTTGTCAGACAGCAATTTCTTGAGCAGGTACTTTTTTCCCCTTTCCCAGGATGTTTTCATAGAAATAACACAGGAATTTCTGGGCAAAATCACTGTATTTTTGAGAACATTACCCACATTACACATTTTGAAAACATTACATTTACCCAGAATTTCTGGGTAAAATGACTGTATTTTTGAACTAGTCAAAAAATCAGTGGTATGAAGTTGAAGTGAGATTTGGTATGTTAATAATTTGGACAAGGGTTTGAAATCTGGCAGGGAATCAGGAATGTGACATTTTCTGAAAATACCTCCAATTTAACCAACCTTCAAGGCTTCAAAAATCTGCACTTTGCACATTGCAGTAAAGGTGTGTTAGGTTAGCAGCTTAAATCTGATTTTTAAACATTCCTAGGAGTAACAGAAGCACTGGAACTGTTCACTCTAGTTTTCTGTGATGAGAGTTACTCTGAAAAACCTGATGGAAGGCCTTTAAGTTGGATCCACAAATTAAAAGGCACTTTCGGTCATAACTTCTGCAAGTGTCAGCTCCCCATTTGCAAAAAGGCTCCACCATCCCCTTTCCTTATAGGAGCTATGGAATAAGGACTTGTGAAAAGTATTTTAGAAAATCCCGTGAGCAAATGAATAATTCTATCATCAGTGTTTAGTAAGTAGATTGCAGAGCTGTTTGCTCCTGGCAAAAAATACTGGAAATACTTAATGTCTTCTTGCTTAATGAGATCAATTCATCTGTGAATGGAATTAGCAGTGGGTAAACATGACCACAATAATATACCAGTACCTAAAGACAGGTTTTATGCTGGGGCTTGATAGCTTTTACAGGATTGACATTTCCCACTTTAGTATTCTTCAAGCATCCTTTGTGGGTGATGATTTAATAACTGTCAAAGTGGGACTTTGATGCTGTACAAGGACTTGGTTTTGCATATTTATGAAGATTTGCTTGCATATTTGTAAATTTGATTATTCACTTGAGGAGACTTATGTACATAAAAGGCTTGAAAAGCCTTGTCCACTAGCAATTTGTTAGAAACTAATCTGCTCTAATTTCATCCCCTAGGAATGGTTTTGGGGTCAAATATTGTTTTTAGTTTGAGAAATAAATGATTAGGCCTCTCAACATTCTGAATCTGTGCTTTCACTTGGACTTTTAAAACAGTGCTAGTGATTCCTAACTTCAGCTCTGGATTGTGCCATCACCAGAGCCTTAGACACATCCCAAAAAATGAAAATGCTTTTGGAAGCCTTCTTAATTCCTGCCTTAGAGAATGCAGTGGACAGGTGATGATGAAGTGCAGGTACATTTCAATCTCTCTTGGAGGTCCAAATGAGATCTGTCCTGTTGACAATGTCCTCTGCATATTGATTCATCTATTGGTAAATTTAAATTATCCCTGCCCCCTGAGCACTTTTATGGAGGCCAGCCCCATGCACGGCTTTCAGAGATGGGAATGCAGCAAAATTATTGCAAAACTTACTGAAAACACTTAATGGCTTCTTGCTTAATGACAGCATCTTGGAACCTTAATCTGCTAGGAAGTCCCTGCTCTCCCCTCCATAAAAATATCACTGCTGTTCAAGTCAGCACCTCCATGTGTTTATTTCCTCACCAGAACATTTCTTTTGGATCTCACAGAAAATTCAGAATAAGAAAGATAAAAAAAAAAAATATGCCATGAATGGAAAAGCATCTTTGAGCTAAATTTTAAAGTGATTCATAACACAAAAAATTATATTATCCATGTGTTTTGATTTGTTCCCTCAGAGCAACTCATGTTTCATTTTCTCCTATTTTCATCTGTACTTTGTTTCTCTTATAAAGACAATGAGTTGAATATCTGGAGGGTTCCATTTTTTCTTCTTTTCCATTTTATCTTTGCTGAATGTCAAGAGTTCAGGAATGTTAGTGATTAAAATGTGGAATATTGATGCTTTTGGACTCCTCTGTAAAAGAAGTTTTGAAAAATTAGAGTGAAAAATGAAAAAGGAAACCAATTTAGGTGAAAAAAAATTAACTTTACAGGTACTATATTTCATGGTTATAGAATAAGAAAGCAGGGCCAAATAATTAGAAGTGTTCCTTTTAAGTGCTGTGTCTACTGCTACCTTGGACCTTGAAGAAATTGAAGTATTTATATTAAACAAAGCTCACAGTGAACAGAGAATAAAAAATAAGGGGTTGTACTTGAAAACTGTTTCCTCTGAATTTTTTATGAGATCCGTTTGAATTTTTTTGAAGGAGTAAAATAATATTAAATCATATAGAATAAAAATTATGCATATTTTCAGTTTTTCTAGAACAAAAACTTTAGTATAGTTCTTTTAGTAACCTTTTAGTATAGTTCTATTAAAATATCCTTAAACCCAGTTATTTCAGAGTAGGTGCTAAGTGATGCAAATAAAAATGTTTTGTCAAGTATATTTATAATCCACTAACTTTTCCTTTGCAGGAGTATCTTCAAGGGAAGTGTGGGCATGATGACATCCATCCTTCATGTGCTGCCAGAATTAAACCTGTCCATAAAACAGATGGGGAGACACAGTGAACCATTTTAAAGGATGGCAGAGTTCCCGTGGTAAATTAATGCCCAAGCCAAACTGCCTTCCTTTAAGGACTCTACAACTCCTGTTCTCTGGCATTAAATATACATGATGTCTTTAAATGCCCCAATATAGCTAAACCCACAATCTAGCTGAGATTTATTCTCTTTAATACTGATCTAGACCTGGATATTGGTGCTGTTACGCCCTCCTGGCGTATGAAAGTTTTATGGTGCAGCTGGGAGGGAATGCCTGCTGCCATCCCACTTCAGGCCATCCCTTTGGCCTGCAATCCATAATTCCACCCCATCCCTGTCTCAGGGAGCAGTTTCCCATCATTGCAGCCTAAATGTTTAATGTGGCAGAGGGAAGGATGGGTGGGGAAAGCTCTGAGTGTGGAGCGTGAATGAGCTCGCAAAAGGCAGAGATGGCTCTTGATCACAGATAAAATTGTGGGGACAAAATGAATCAAGAGTTTCCACCTCTCCTCTTGGATATTGAGGGGTTAGTTTTTTATACAATCATGAATCTTTTCCATGTAGCATTCAGAAAACAAATGCCACGTATTAATGGCTCCACCCTACTGAGTTGCTCATTTAAAGAGATAAAGTTTTTCTTTAACTGTTTTAAGAAAACCTTTTCTTGCAGCTCAATAATTAAATCATTGCTTCAGCTTTGTTTGTTTATGCTTTTGTGCAACTTTTTCCTTCCCAAATTCAGTAAATTTCTGCAGAAGGTGTGATTATAAGTAAATTCAAACACTTGCTTGAGGTGGTGTTCGCAGGGGTCCCAGGATGAGGGAAGAGATGAGAATCTTGACTCCATGTTTCAGAAGGCTGATTTATTATTTTATGATATATATTATATTAAAAGAAAATTAAATATACTAAAGAATAGAAGAAAGGATTTCATCAGAAGGCTAGCAAGGAAAGGAAAGAAATAAAATCTTGTGACTGTTCACAGCCTCGACATAGGTGGCTGTCATTGGTCATCAAATTAAAACAATTTCACATGCTGGGTAAACAATTCTCCAAATCACAATCCAAAACAGCAAAACATGAAGAAGCTGAAGCTTCTCAGGAAAAGGGACCCTAAAAAAAGGATTTTTCATAAAATATATCTGTGACACTTGCTATTGGTTGTTTTGGTTTTTTTTTTGTAATGCCACTTACTTGTCATAACTCTGTGATTCATTGCGAATAACGCACTCCTTGTAAAAGTGGCTTTTTTGCAGTGAGGGGCAATGCTTTCTTTCTAATCTCCAGTTTCATTCTTTGATTTGAAAATGCAGGTTTTAGAGACTCCACTTAAGAAGATGGATACAGCAGTGCAGTAGTGCAGTTCAATTTTGGATTTTGCCCTTTATTGGTGAGTGAAAACCACATTCCTTGTGTTTGTAGGACAGCCTGCTCATAAGTTCTGATGCTGGTAACTAAGATACAGTGCAGCAAGGTGTCTGTTTCCTGACATAATTCATTTATTAGGATTGTGGAGATGTCCATGTAAACACAATTGAGAACTGTTTGGAAGATTTCTTTATTTATCTAATTTCTCAAATGCTATCTTGTATTTCTTTTGCCCTTGTTTTCTCAGTAGCTTGTGGCTGTGTTATTCCTCTGATTTTGGTGGAAGACATTCTGTTATTATAGTTATGAATCAAGAATACCCTATGGCCATAATTTCTGGCTCTTTGCCACAGACCAAAACACACATTTTTCAATATACTGAGCTGCTGCTCTGGAAATACTTTTTAAAAATTGTGGTGATTTGCTCTGATTTTTTAAAAAGTACTATTTTCTTACATTTCCTCAATCAGCTTTTCCTTAGCTTATAAACTAGGTTGCCTTGCAATAAACAATTTCTGTTTTTTGAAGAAGAATATTTCTGGTCCTTCTAAGGTATTTCTCAGTGGAATCATGCTGGGTTGTATAAGCTGAGTAACTAAATTTAGAGATCTGTACTATTAAAAGAACAAAAGTTAAAATTGATGTCTATGAAAATGATTGGAAAATTTAGAACAGGTTTATAGATATACCTGAGCCATCATGAAAATCACTTTAAATTTAATAAAAATATTTTGAAAAATTATTTTCTCTTCTCTTTTAATAATAATCTTGGAGAGCAGGTACTGGTAAAGCTTGGGAATACTGGGTCAAGGACTGAGTAAAACAGTGGTGACCCACTGCTCTCTATGGGTGTACCCAGGGAAGAATCATCCCCTGGCAGCAATTCAGTACAATCACAGAAATTCCTACTGTGAAATGTTTACTTTTTTTTATCCTTCTGTTTGATATCTAAGGCATTTGGATTCCTGAGCATGTAGCACCCTGCACAGATATTAGATAATTTCAATCAGGGAATGTTTCCTGGTACTTTGCACTTCTTTCCTAATTTTCCCTCTGTGATCCAATACAGTAATTTGCTTTATACCTTTGAATAACTTTGGATCCGAGTAGAAGCTGAAGGTGCTCCATAATCTCCTGACTTCTGAATATGTGACTTTGCTGTTGTTAACCCAGGGCACTGAAGGTGGGTCTGTATCTAACTTCTAATCAAAGCCAAATCTGCTTCACCTTCACTGTGATAAGCCTGGGTTTTGACTTTGTGTGAGTTCCCCAGGGATTTGTGAGTGATACACAGAATGAGAAATCCTTTTTCCAGACAAAGGGCAGCCAGACCTCAGGTATTCTCTCAGCTTCCTAGACTTACTTACATTTCGAACAGCCAGAAAGAATATCAACTGAGAAATTATTACTATTGAAAAGAGATTTCAGAAAACATTGAAATAAACATGTTAAAAGGCTCAGTTGTTAGGGATACACCTACTCATGAGAGAGATGTATGAATCTCCTTTCCTGGCCCCAAAACCATCAATAAAAAATTGCACAGCAGTTCTAGGGCATCACCTGGATGCATGTGAGTTTCCCAGGTTTGCAGCCATGCCAGATTAAATTGATATACAAACCTGTTCCTGTAGTATGGCGATCCATATGTGTAAATTGCCTCGAGGAGCACATGTGAAAATAGTTCCCTATTTTAATTCCACAACCCTGTCAGCACTGCAGTGACAAACACCTCAGAACCAGGTTTGTTTTGGTCAGTTTTTCCCCAGGTTATTCAGTCAGTCTCCATTTTCCCCTCATGACATTGTTTGAAGTGCACAAGCAGCCAATAAACCTGTGGGGGATCCTCTCCTGCACTGGGAGGGATCACAGTGGAGTGATGACTGATTTCACCTCTGAACTGCTCCATGGGAACAGTTTTTAGCCACTCTGCTATGAAAGTAGATCAGTTCAGGGTAGGAGGGTGGATTTACCTGCTTGGAAAGTTCTTACAGTGGAGACATCAATTAAAGATCACTATTAGTTGTGCTTGGAGATGACTCAAGAATATTTTCCCTGTGCTTGAGACAAGAGGAATACTTTTCTTCACAGTCTGTCTGTTTCTGGGACCTCTTTCAGGTGTGTTCCTGATTCCAGGCATTTCCTCATAATCCCACTGGGTGCTACAAGAGGTTATTAGGAAGCATCCAGATGAATTTTTTTTTTTTTTTTTTTTGCCCTGGCATGAGTAAAATATCTCAGTTGATCATCATGGTTAGCTCAATCCTGCTCCTCTTAAGGTTTTGGTAGCCTCTCTCCACCCCATTTCTGTGATTTCTTACATCATATATTGCGGTACCAAAAGAATTTCTGTCTATGCAAGGAAAAATAATGCCCAAAACTGCACATGATGAAATACTTTTGATTTTTAATTCATTCATGGACACATCCATTTTTAAATGTTGCTTAAACCTCTTAAACCTGAGGGGTGCTGGTGCCATTTCCAGCCCTACCAGTGTTTGTCTTCCACTTGTAGGAGACGTTTCAGTGTCATCTTGTGCTGCTGAGATGAATTTTTTTGGAGATTCTGCATGACTCAGTAATGCCTGAGCACCCCTGCACCTGGTGAGAAGGATGCACAGGGCTCAAGTGTTTCCTGTGGAACATTTTTGAGGACCATTTCCAGTACCAAGATTTGCCAGGCAGCTGTGCCAGGCCCTGTTTCTGCACTGAGGCAGAATTCTGCAAACAGAAAGCAATTTTGCACAGTCTGTACTAAGAGTTTGGCAACAGTTGTTTGTTTCAACTTTATTACAACTCCCAGTGATTTAAAAAGACCACTGAAAACAAACGTGAAAGTTAAGAGTTCCTCACAGGTGACTTGAATTTTGCCAGCTCCCAAGATAACTTAGAAAAAAACACCCCCAGCATTTCTCTTACTGTTCCAGAGAGAATTAAGCAGGACATTTAGATCCTTTTTAGAGGGTTATCAAAAGCTGAAATTTAAAATTTATAAATTCATTAGCTTCAATTGCAAGTAAGTCCACCAGACCTCTCTTGCTTTGTGCATTTGTAGCGGCAGAAGAGACAACCTCGGGTGTTGAGGGTGACTCTGTTGCTGGCCAGCTGTAAAGGATTGAATTGAATTGAAATGAACTTCCAGCTGATTTTAGTTTTTAGAGAAAAAAATTCCAGCCTTGCCATTTCAGAAAATAGGTTGGAAATTAGAGGGTTTTTTTTTTTTTTAAAGTATGAAATATTTTCAAAACTTATTTCACAGTTTCAGAGGTTTTTATTTTCATATTCTGTGATTGTTTGTTACTGGAAGGGGCAAAACTTTAAAAAAAAACTTCAAAAAATAGCACAAATGGTCAGTTTTGATGTGTTGGCATCCCTGGCTTAGCCCATTTCCAGCTGAGCAACTGAACCTTCCTCCTGTGCAGTTTTTATACCCGTTTTAAAATTTGAGGTATCATCTTCCTACTGCAGAGTTTTATTTTGATGATAAATTGCTAAAAATAAGAAAATTATTTTGTCCAAATGATTGAGAATCCATGTTTCAAAGTAAATTCTTCAAATATAATACCATAAACCAAAATTTTTAAATGAATTAAAATTTATACTTTAATACTTTATTCATTTCAATGAATGCTTCAGGCTGGTTTCTAGAGAGTTAAATTTTTTCTTATATCAATAGTTTTCCATTACAAGCTACTGCATTTTGAAAATAACATCCAAGGAATAAGAGGTGATGAAATTCACACAACAAATAGCTATTCTGTATTCAACACCCATTAGTTCAGTGCATCATTTCAAGTGTTCATTAGCCTCATGAAGCAGAGACCTTATCTCAGCAGGTTTTATAATTGAAGCTGTCTGCTGTGAGTGAAGGAAAGGGAGATTGCAGAACTTTATTTGAGATGGAGAAATGCATCTTAAAGGGTGAAGGGTCTGTTGAGAAGTTCTGGGGTCCCCTCTTGAATATGGGGGAATGTCTGTGTGCAGTTCCTTGCTATCTTAAATATAATACCTGAAAAAAGTGAGCTACAAAAGGGCAGAAGAAATGACTTAATATCATTTTTTTTAATGTATTAGTGTTGAGTTGCACTATTTGTTCCTTGCTGAAACACAGCAGGACTGAGAAACTGAAGGTTTAGAACATGAGGTACTTAATGTTGGAGGTACAGGTGCTGCCTGCTCAGCCTTGCCTGAAGGGTGTCAAAAGAAATAATGCAATGAAATTATCAGTGAAAATGTCTCACTGGAATCCAAGGAGCCAAAAAGATTTTTTAGGCATAAATTTCAAATAATTGTAGTTTAGTTTTGGCTGGTAATTTACTGAAATGAGAGGCAGAAATGTTTAACAAAGGTTCCACACATTAAATCTTGAAAATTTTATATGAAAATCCTAATTCCTTATGATAAAGGGGTTTTAAAAAATGGGGTTTATAATATAAGTAAAATTCACTGTCAAAGACATTTATCAGACAACTCATAATATAATAGCCAGACAAAAACTTTCAAATATCTTAGACATCATGTATTGAAGTTGAACCCCATGAAAATCCAAATTGTTTTAATACACAAGTTTGAATATTTTAGTAATTTGTATTGTAGAAGAAGGAATGAAAAATTAACATCTTCAGAAATATACCCTATTAAAAAATTTAAACAATTCCCAACTCTATTTCTTTTCATGTCTATCAGAATAAACAAGACAGAAATCCCCCTTATTCCTTCAATTTTCCTACTAGCAAGTAGGAAAAAAAAATATCCCTCAAATCTTCCCATTCATCACAATATCTGATCATGCAGCAAGGATTTTTTGGGCCAATTAACTGTTCTTGATAAAATCAGTATAGCCTATTGTGTGCCAAAATGTCAACTTAAATTCAAGCAATACCTTTAGCTTTCAGGAGAGGCCCCAAATTCTCTGTTGTGCTGGGTCACACTGCTTTGCAGAGCCAGAAGCGTGGGCATGCTGTAAAAGCTGGCTCAGAGCACCAAGTTTCAGATTAATGGAGGCTGAGAGCTAAATGTTTTATCACAAATAAGGGAGAAGAAATGAATAGGAATTCCATCAGGAGTCTAGTAAAGCCGTCCTTGTTGCTGCAAGCCAAGCCTGCTTGCTGCAATCACAGAATCATGTTCATTTGATATCAATGCAGGGTGAAAAAATATTTTTCAGGCTAGGCAGAATTATTAAAGGGGGAAAAAAAGGTCTTGATAGACGTATTTTTCCCCTATATCCAATCACAAAGGAAGCAACCCAAGAGCCTCCAGTAATATTTTTAGGCTCCAAACGGGTCCCAGGTGATGCTTTTCTTTTAGATAGTCTTGCAGTGACAGCAGACCTTTAACTGAAACATCTTTCACTGAAGCTTTCCTCATAAAAGGCTGAAAGAGATAACACAGGAAGAAGACAGGCTGTCAGGAAAATTGATGGTGGGGAGGAATCTCAGCTTTTTGCTTTCACCGAGCACAAACAAAGTGCCTGATCAGTTACTTAAACCCTTCCCAGTGTGCTAGTGCTCAAAAATGGCCTGTGCAAAGAAAATAAAGTTAATTCCATCTAGGTTTCCCCACAAGGACATGGCAGGCCCACTCAAGCAGAAGTCACTGAGTGGTGCTGCCATTGCTGCAGTGCTGTGAGGAGGCATTTTAAGGTTTGGCTGTGCACAATTGCAGGAAAGTGATTTTCTCCTTGCCCTTCACAGGCACAGGGAAGCCAATTTTCAGGGATTTCTGCTCAGTGATGATGGCACACGTGCAGCTGATGGCAGGGCAGTTTTAAGGGCAGCACTAGAAGTGATGATGGTGTTGTGGCACCAGAAAACTGTTTTTTTCCTTGGGGGTGGAGCCAGGGGAGACAAAGAACACGGTGTGGGCTCTTTTCAATGTATTTAATTTAGTTGTTGTCTAGACTGGATTCTGTGCTGGTGGTTTTGCTGACATAGCATTTTTCATCTCATGTTTAGATTTTAGTGCCGCTTTTTGTGGGAATGGCAGTGTCCCCTTGTCACTCTTTTCTGAGTGGGACCTGAGTCCCAGCTTGCCTGGTGCTGATGTTAATGTGAGTGAAATCAAAACAGCCCAAGTTAACAGGCAGAACTCGTACAAACCAGCCTGAAAAGACTCCAAATAAAGCTGCCTGTCTCCATTTGTGTGTGAGTGTGCACTCCCTGTTAGTTAAATGCTGCTGCTTTTGGAAAGAAGGAAAAACGGAGCTATCCAGGAGAATAATCCTGAGATAAATTTACTTGCAATAAATGGAGTCATGAGTTTCTGCTTGTTTCAGAGTAAAGTTTCAGTTTTCTGATGAACTCTTATACTTTAGAGTTGACTGTAACCATTGCCCTTTGAAGCCTTGAGTTCAGGGGATGCTTTCATGTAAAAGATCAGGGAGTTTGGGGAGTGTTAATCTATAAATCCTTGTTCTGTCACTGTGCTGCTCTCCAATGCTCCTCTTTTTCCTGTGTACTGATTTGGCTTCATTATTCCCCTCAGGCCTAATTTCCTATCCCAGAGCCTCCTGCTAAATTTTCTTCCTGGTGATTTGGGGATTGATTTTTTCTGTAAATACCTCTGAACAATCAGAATGTGGATTTTGCTGTTTCCCTTGGAACAGGCTGCAGGGAAAGCTGACCAGGGAGTCTGATTCCCACCTTCTCCCCCTTTCTTAAAGTTTGAGTTGTCCACAGACATTGGTAGGAGCAATGAGCATCAGGAGGAGTGAAGAGCAAGCTCTGCAGAGTTTTAGATTCTTGTGGTGGGTCTGAGGTTCAGCACTCAGGAACTGAATTCAATAAAATCCCTGTTGGCCAGGCTCTGTGCCACAAATCACATAAAAGCCAGGCTGTAGCAGTCACCCCAGGATGGAAAGATTATCCTGGATCTGCTTGCTCTTCCATCTCCTACTGTCCTGCTCAGAACTCAGGGAAATTGATTTTCCAGCTTAGCCTCCAAGGAGAGAAACTTTTCCAGACCGATATCTCCCAGGGTAGAACAAAGCCAATTGATTACTAAGAATAATCCACTCATAAAAGCAGAGCTGCAGGGTGGCTTAAAGGCATGAGGTTTCTCTTTTCAGGCTCAGAGTTCTGGAGCAGGAATAAGAAGCAGAGAGTGTGTGCGTGAGGCAGGTGAGGTGCAGATGGGGGTGTCTGGATGTCATCCAAGTCAGGTGTTTCTGCCTTCTCTGCCTTCCTCTTTCTATTGAGTTTGGGTAGTCCACACTATCAACATCAAGATGCTGTTTCTTTCTAGCTTATAGCTTCTGTTTGCCTAAAAATACAATTTTTTGCTAGTCCAGGCCTTCAAAGATGGTTTTTCTAAGACCACAGCTAGAGTTTTGACGTAACTAGAATGATATTTCTTTACTTTAGAAGTAGCTTACTATTTATTTACAATATTTATTTACAATAAATGGCTTACTATTTGTTTACAATAAATAACTATTTATATACAAAATTATTACTATTTATTTACAATATTCCTAATAGGGACAGGGGAACTGCTAAATATGGATATTTTTCAAGAATGGTAACTCTTTTGTAACTTCTGTCTTATTTTGAGTGATATGAGCAGTTTAAAGGTGTTTGTGTGAGTAGCTTTTCCAGTCAGTGAGGAAGGATTTATCCAAAGACTGGCTGATGCTTGGAGTTCATCCCTGTAGTGTCTCTCTCCTTTTACCAAAAACCACAGAGCCAGTCTGGTAGTGATGCATTAAAAAGAGTTTTTTGAGTACAACTCTAATTTTGCTTTTTAACTGGATGTATAATCATTAGAAAAAAATTATCAGCATGTTCTTGATTCCTCATCTGAGTAGCCAACTTGCTGTCCTTTTTCTTTCTATTGGTACAAAAGCTTAGTACCATTTCTCCTGCATTTTCTGATTATTGTTTATTGGCTACGTACCCCTCACCCTAAGGCAAAATCCATCTGGAAAGTGCCCAGGGAAAAGCTCAGCTCTGCATTGTTACTCAGTAGACCTTTGCACTGTCTCTGTGTAAGCATTCTGTGGGCATGATATGACCTTAACAAAGAAAATGTTGCTTTCCTGCCATATACTAAATTAAATTTTTTCTAGTCTCAGTGGACTAGATTATCTGTTATAGTCAGTTAAAGATTTGAATTGTTCTACTTTGTCATGGAATACTGGATAAGATAAAATATTTTGTGTTGGATCCAGAAATGAGAAGGTATCAGAAGTCCTACCAAACCAATATCATAATTTCTGTATGATGGTTTTTTGTTTCCTTTTGTTGTTTTTTTTTTAATGAGGGAAGGGGAAGAAAGGGAAAGCAAATCTTGTTTGACCCCTGCTACAAATAATGTTATCTAAAGATCAAATCAATTTTTTAAATTTTACTCAAAAGATGGGTAAAATATGGATATACTTATATTTTTTCAGGATATACTTACAGGATATACTTACATTTTTCCATTAAAAATTAATGACTTTTCCTCTAGGTGTTGATTTTTAAAGAAAGACTTCTGCATGTCTTCCTGGTCTTAATTGGTGAATGCATTTTAGAATCTCAAAGTTTTAATTTTAAAGAATAAATGTAACTTTGGTCTTCTCCTAGTTAATACTACAGAGAGCTGAAGGTATCAGTGTTTGGCTAATACCAGCACTTTAAATTCTTACCTGTAGTTGTAGACTGTTAGTAGTGCAAGAGAAAACCTAGCTGAGGCTGAATTCCTGCAGCTGTTGGCATCCTTAAATATTCTCAGCCTCTTATTTTGCTTTATCTAAGCACCGTAGTGTAATTGCAGATAATGCAATAAAATGCAATAATAAAATTAATGGGTACTTATGTGGGAATGAACTCTTAAATACAGTTCTCTCTTTCAACTCTATGAGGAGAAGATTTCTGAGTTAATGTCAAAATTCATTTTTCTTTTTGTTTTTGTGCCACGTTCCATTTCAGTAAGGGTTGGTTTGGAGTTCAGTGCTCCAGAAAAGGAGCACTGCTGTCTGAGAATCAGCTCCTCAAATGTAGCTGCACTGATGGCTGAGCCCAAGCAGCAAGAACAGCCACTGATCACTGGCAGGTTTCACTTGCCAAGTGCAGTGTCTGCTGTGGTTATTCCCAGTTCCCAGTTCTGTCCCCCATTTCCATAATTTATGGAAAGCAAGTGAAGTAGAGCAGGAGCTGTCCTGTATCTCACTGTTTCCCATCCCTGCACTGTGGTAATGGAATACAAAATGCTCTGGCTCTTCTGTTCTGGCCAGCATGGCATGGGCTGCCCTCTGTAGCAACATGATTTTACAAGGAAGGGATTCATCTTGATAATCTTTGGGGAAGCATTCTCTGAGCAGCATGAATAAATGCAGGTCTCACAGTGTCTTTGACTCCTTCAGCCTTCCCCACTGCCTGTGGGAAATGAGCACGAGGTTCACTCTTGGCTGTTAAATTTATATCCGCTGAAAGTGATTCTCACATCCCTTCATGGCTGATTTGTATGTAGACATTATGTAGCAAGGATTTTAGGGGAGGGAGCCCTTGTGTAGAATGAGGGGCAGAAATAAATGCATTTTATGTGAGCATAGCCCAGCACATCCAGAATGAAATCCGTGCCTATTGAACAGAACAGCGTTTAGGCAATGGCTGATCTGTAAGATCAGGAGGAGAATTTTTATTTTTTTCCTGTTCTTCTTCATGGCAGAAGGAGGAAAACCTTTTAAGTGGAATGTCAGCAGATTTGACTGTGCATAGCAGTAAAAGGGGTGTCCTACTTTAATTTTGTGTAATTGTCAATATATTAAATTTCCCCCAAGTCACTTTGCCCACGACAGCAGCTTCTGAGTGATATCCCCACCTTTAACTTCACCCACAAGATTTCTCATCTTATTTTTCCCCCTTCCAGTAGAGGAGGGAGTGCTGGGTGTGTGTCTGGCAGCCAGACAATGCCACCCCACCACAGATGAGCAGGTTCAGAATTGTTTTATGTAACAGTAGTGCTCCTTGGCTTTGGCCTGAGATTCCCTTAGTTGTTTGTTTGTTTGTTTTTCTTTTACCACTTTAATATTTAACAATAGTTCAGTGGCAGCTGCCTCACTGCAAGTGCCTGAACTTTAAAACTCTCCCTGTAAAAAGTTCCCAAACACCACAAATCTTGCCATTGCTGTCATACCTGATGTGTGAGTTCTCCAGAACTTCTCTGAGAGAATAAATGCTTCAGACAATTGGAAAGCTCTTGTGCCCTGGTTCTTCAATTTTGTACTTTTTTGGACATGACTCAGTGAGATAAAGATGTTCCAGTACATCTCCTGCAGAGGAGCCGGAGAAATAAAACCAACTTGTCATTCCAAATAAATTGTCATAAATGATTACTTAGGGGGTGAGAAGAAACAAGTTCACACTATTTATTGGGAAAATAACAGGATAAAGCAAAAGCACTGAAGGATCATTAGGTTTTGTCACTGTGAAGGAAAACTGGGAGCTTAGTTGTGTTCATATGTTCAGCCTTTGGCAGATAATCGTTCTGTAATTCTGTGCTGCTTCTGACAGCAGGAAAGTCGTTGTGTCTTGATTCCCTCTCCCTTTTATTTGTATGGATCTCTGCTAAGCAAACCTCTTTAAATCAAGCTTGTTCAGGGAGCACTTTAGTCCAGTGGTCACACAGATGTTGTTTAGTCAGCTCCACAGAGATGGATTTAAACCTCCAATGTTTTCCTGAGCTCAGAACAAAACCTCAAAACCCTTTCAAAATGTGGAATGAGAATATCTGACAGTAATGTGGTTTACTGATTCAAATTCTTGATCAGAGGCTGTAACCTGATGTTATAAAACAATTTAAAATCTCAGTCTATTTCTGACACAACCTCAGTATTTCTTCCCCTGCTCAGTCCAGATGGCATTGCAGTAATTTTGTGCTTTATTATATAAACATAATAATTTCATGGCATATAATTCATAAATATTGTCTTGTATGTGTATTTTTGTGTCTATATCAGAAAGGTTCCTCAAAATAAATGTGAATTCTTTATCCCTGTTTTCCCTGATGACAGCAAGCATTTTTGGGAGGAATATTGCCCATCCTTGCTTGCTGAATATGTGACCATGGCTGGGGGGAGGATCTGAGATCCCCAACCCTAGGCCTGTTCATCTCAATGTCCAAACCTCAGCTATTTCATGTTTTTCTTCTGCTTGCAGCAGAGTGGAGAGTTTGTTGAAAATATTTTCTCCTTATGGATTTTGAGAGGTGTACAGATGTGCTGGAGAATAGCATTTGAACAGAAAAAAATGGTTTTTTGCAAGTTGAAGTCATAATTTTAAAATTATTAATTATTTTGAGAATATCACCTGCAAGGTGCTGTCCCATACCATAAATAAGAGTGGGAAAATAAATTGGTTAGTGCCAGTTCTCCAGGAAAGGGTTTTGGTGCTACAGTGGTTTGCAAGTTGAATGTGACTGTACAGTTTTAAATTATTGCAAGAAGAGCAGGAGCCATGCTGGGTTATATTTGAAAATGACTGAAGCCTAGATGATGTGTAAAGAATGTCTCTGCTTTGCACAGCAGTTCAGCAGCCACGTCTGTCTTGGTGTATTTAAAGAAAGAAAAAGAATTCCCATCCTAAAAGAGGCCACAAAAGTTTAGAAACTCAGATATCTTAAGTCTTAATGACCTGGAATTATTAGTAGGAGGACATAATTTGTTTTCCATGTGATTGACAGAACATGAATTGCTAAGCTTCAATTAAAGCAAAAGGGAGGCATCTAATCATTAGCATCTCACTAATGGTGAAAGAGCAAAGTAGATTTTTGAACCTTATTTCCCAGAGGTTTTAAAGTCAGGTTTGATAAATACCAGTTAGGAAGGACTTGGACATGACACATATTTGCCTTGAAATGGGGCTGAAAAAATAAATGGCTTCTTAAGACCTGTTTCAGACATATTTTCTGTGACTGTAGAATTCAGTGGGAGCTCTGCTGAAATATAGCAGCAAAGTCAGTGATGCCTGGTGCAGGCTGCCCTAGAGCAGAGGCTGGGCAGAGCTAAAGAATCAAGCAGGGATTGATTCAAAGCATCTCCTCCATGGATCCACCTTGGGCAGCACCAGAACCCAGCCAGGCCTGCACCCAAGATGAACCAAAATGGCCCCAAAATGCACCAGCGCTCCCGGGCTCTCTCCCTTGGATCAGTTCTGCTCCATTTGCATCTTGCAGTTCATTGTCCCATTCCAGCTTTAGCCCCTGCAGTCCCACCCTGCTTGTTTTTCTCTCTGCAGCCCACGGGGTTTGTGCTCTTGGGCTGAGATTGGGATCATTTGTCCTTGGTGCCCAGCTGGAGCAGGAATTGTTTTGTCTCCCTGCTCTGTGCACAGAGCTCACCATCCCTGAATGTGAAGCTCAGACCCACACACTAAAGCAGCACAGAATGTGAAAAATATAAAAGCTAAAACCTGAGTCTTCATCAGTAACCCCTAAACAGTAAAAGAAACACCATTTTCTGTTATTTTCACTACTTTAGTCTCCTTCTATATGAAACTCTCCCATCACCACTTTTTGGCTTCCAGTTTCCTGGATAACAGAGAAGTAGTTGCCTTTGTAGCCAATGCTGCTTCCAAGTGACATCAACTTGCACCAATATTGTGGCTGCTGCTGGGATAATGGACAGCTTGCTTTTTCTCCTCACACAATCGTAAATGGATTTAAAAGATGGCAAACAAGTGTCAAATAATTCTGTCTCATCATTAAACAAAGATTCAAAGATAACAAGATTGAGATAAGGAAATATTACATTTCACATCTGACTTCTTGCTCTTGAGAGCATGCTGAATATAGAGTTAACTTAAATAAATGAAAAGAATAAAATATTTGCATAATTATATTCTGGAGATCATTGTTGTTTAGCCTGTTGAAGTCTCCTGGAACACACGAGTACATTGCTTTGTGAACCTGCTATTCCCAATTTCACCAATTTAATCTACACCAGATCTCATTAATACTACCAGTAAGTAGGAGAAATACTGTCTGATGTACTTGGAGATTAATTATGCTTGTGGCAGTCTCTCCTTTATAGGAGAAGGCAGCTCATTCCAACAATAGCAATTCTTTCTGAGTTC
This sequence comes from Agelaius phoeniceus, assembly GCF_051311805.1. Lineage (NCBI taxonomy): Eukaryota > Metazoa > Chordata > Aves > Passeriformes > Icteridae > Agelaius > Agelaius phoeniceus. The sequence goes on from NC_135270.1 coordinate 6,532,630, forward strand.
ACTTCAATGACATTATGATAGAATGCAATTTTGGGAATATTGCAAATGTGAATTTCAGTGGCTGGAAGCTATTTTGTTTTAATGAGGTACGAAGTAACACACCTCAAATGCACTGCAGCTTCCACCTCTGGCTTGGGAAAGGATTACGGAGACCATGAACGTGATTAAATTTAATACTGGTGTAATTCACCTAATGCTAAAGCTAAATTTAGGTAATTGCTCTATTTTATTTATGCTGATGACCCCAAAATAGTTTGTTTCTGCCAAATTATACCTTATTAAGGTTCAGTATCTAGTTTTATTTTATTATAACTCTGATCTCTATTGTTAATAGGGAGAGCTTGATGTTGTATTTCAGGAAGGAGAAAGCACAGTTCAATTTCGTGTGATCCAAGGCAAAACCCATCACTTTGCCAGGAAGCTGAAAAAGGAGGGAGTGGTGGCTATAATAGTGGCTGTAATTTTTAGAAAGATCTTGCCTGTACCCTAGAATTTTCCCTGTTATGCCCTGCTATGGAAGACTAGCACACCCTTTTCCAAATCTAGTGCAAATCTTGCTTTTTCCTGCTCTCTGGGGGAATGATGTCACTAAATAAACAGAAACAACAGAGGAAGGAGAAAAAGATAGTTAGAGACAAGTTGAAGAAAAAGGGAGAAATTACCAGAGGCAAATGTCTGTAAGAATGGGGTATTCTCTGTAGAGAAATTGGAGAGTTTTTCCAGTTATATGTCTTGGTTTCATAAGGACTACAAATGAGACACCAAATATGTATTTCCAGCCAAATAGTGGATCTGTACATCTTCCCTCTATTGAAACCTGTCCAGATCCTCTGGAAAAGGATAACTAAAGAAGAATGTATCACATATTTTAAATATACCCTATATATTTAAATTGCTTGTTAATAGAAACTGCAGAATAATCATGAATACTTTTCAATCTTAGCACTATATTTATCAGAGACCCTGATCTCCAGTCCTGTGTGAACACTGGCCTTAATTTCTGTGCAGCTGAGCTGGAGTGCAACTTTTTGGGAACAGTTCCTTTGATTGCTTAGTTTGGAACTCGAGTTCCTCAGAAGGTATTTGACAGAAAAGGCAGGATAAACTCCATGGAGTTGTGACCATGTTGTGTCCCCAGCAGCTCTGGCTGAAGAGCTGCTGCCTGTAATTTTGTGCCCCTTCTCCTTTGGCAGGCATCTGCCAAAACTGCTTCTCCTGGATGCTGTTCTCTCCCTGGGAATGGGTTCTGCCTGCTCCTCTCTGGTAAAAAACTTCTTTTTTGACAACAGGAACCTGCCAGAGCTAACAGTGTTCCCTCTCAGCCCATCAGCCTCTCTTATTGAGCAGAATTCTGTTTCAGGTCTGCCCTGGATGTCAAGTGGATTCTCTGACTTGTGTTATTGGTGTTTCTCTGACAGCTCAGGCAGCTCCAGTAACATGTTTTTATCCCCAGGGTATTTTATATCTTCACCTAAAACCATGAGATTGTTAAACAAGTTTTCTTACTGAGACTAGATCTTGTTTACCAACATTTTAAAGTGTTTTTTTCTTCATTTGGACCAAGTATGATCAGAGTTAACAATGATTTCCTAGTTTATTTTTACACCTGGCCATCCAGGGGACAGGTGAGAGGGAGTTTTATGGGTGTGAGGAAAAGCTTCTCCACCAAAAGGGCTATCAAGCACTGGGAAAGGCTGCCCAGGGAGTGGAACCACCATCTCTGGTTGTATTTAAAAGATGTGGATGGGGCCATGGTTAAGTGGTGGTCTTGGCAGTGCTGGTTTACTGGTTGGACTCAATGGCCTTTGAGCTTTTTGCCAGCTAAAATGATTCTGTGGTTCTCTAGAACCTCATTTATTCTAACTGCTTCCTTGAAAATACATCTTAAACTAAGGCATCCTAAAATGGAGCAGTGGTGTGCTTTGCTGAGTTAATTGAATGCTATTTTCTGATGTGAGTCTTTGAATCCCTGAATTTCATAAAAAATTACCTACGAGGTGGTGGAACAAATTGAACAAATGGGACTGAGGCTGGCAGTCTGAACTGCTCACTGAGAGCAGAGCTTACAGGTTTGCTGTAGTGTCATCCAGAAAGGTCAGACTCCTTCAACAAATTTTATGTTCATAAAGCCAGCTGCCAACTTGAGCAGTCAGGCCATTTTATAAGAGAAAAGATATGCTAAAATAGAGGTGATCTAAATATAGGAATTTTTTCCCCCCTATATACTATTCATAGCAGGAACTGGTATGAATATTGTTTGTTCAGAAACCCACTTACCCTTTAATATATTTTTATCTGCACATGGTTGCCAGTGTTGCTGTTTGCAGCCCGTAACTGTTTGTGCCTCTTCATCTGCATTTTGTGTGTGGTCTTTTCAATTTCTTTTCAGCCAACCCTTGCATCATCTTTAGTCCAGGCTCAGGACCAAAGGGAAGACGCAAACAACCAACTCACAGACGTAGCTGCAATACCATGCTGGCTTTTGGGAACAGCAGATATCAATTTCTGGGCATGTAGTTCATGCAGTCTTCACAGAAATTATTGAACAGGGCTCCTGCTGGTAGGAAATAAATAATGTGAGAATTAAAGCTTGCTCCAGACTTCTCTGAGTGCAGTTGGTGATGGGATGAGGGGGAAAAACGTGCTATTTTTTATTAGCCATTATAAAGAAGCTGTTCTGCTGCTACAACACCATATCAGGCCCCTTGCTTTTATAGAATAAAGTGAAACACAACAAATTGGGAAAAAATCTTTAGTGTGGGTTTGGATCGTTGCTGAATTGGGACCACAAAAAAGATTTACTTCACAATAGGCTGAAAAGCTTATAGGGAGCCATCACTTGGAACATTTATTAAGAACACATTTTTAATCCAGTGCAATTATTAGCTTCAAGTGTGACTGTAAGAAGTACGAAATCATTGATGCTGCAATAAAAGATGAGAATTTCTTTCCAGAAGACATGTTTTGACACATTTTGCTATGTGTTCTGACACTAAGTGATGAGTTGGAAGCACTGCTGGGCATAAAGCAGCAAGGCAGAGTGAAGAGAAGAACTTTGCAGTGGAATAATCTGTTACCAGAGCAGATAACACTAGGGAGGCCTGACTTTTCTCACTTTAAAAAAAAAAAAAAAGAAAGGAAAACAATACCCAGAAGTTCAAATATTCTCAAACTTTCTTCAAAAACCACTGATTGCTTTGTTTGTTTCTTTTAGCTCTTGAGTTTTAAGGGATCTTTCTTAGGTTTGGATTCAAGGTGGCTGTAAAAATGAGTGGCAAATAGAAAGCACGTTTTAAATCCTATTTTCTGTAGAACATTATATCTTCCTCACTGTGTCTGTAATGTCAAGCTCTGTGTCAGTGAAATCTGGCACCACTTGGAAGCCAATCCTGCTTCCACTGGAGCTCAAGAAAAATTTCTTCCTTTGTGGAGATGAAACTTAATCTTTCCATAGAGTATTTAATTTTCATATTAAATTTGGAGCTTTTTCTTTTCATTCTTCATTAACTATCATTTTCACCTGGGCTCAGAAATTGCATGAGCTGAAGAAACCATATGTTTGGGATTACATTTTAGTAAAACTTTTCTAATTTGTCAAAACCTCTTTGAACTAGCTTTCTGGCATGCTCCTCTGTAAATATTTGAAATGAGATATTTGTGTGCCAAAGAACTGAGGGAATTCAGTTTACTGTGGAATATGTGAAATGTCTCTTGAATAATTTATCATAAAGCAACCTAATTAGGCCTTTATTAAGCTTTAATTTGATGCTTTAAAATTAAACAGCAAGAATGGTGCAGTAAAATGCTTTTAATTCCATATGTAGTGGAGGGTATATCAGCTACCCTATGAACCCATTCCTTGCAGGGGCAGCTCAAGTGCTGCCAGAAGTTTTATTCAATAAGTTTGTAAGACTGTGGTTTTTTTTTTTTTCAGTTCTTCTCTACAATTTCAGCTCAACTTGAAAATCTCTGTGGGGCATTACCATGCAGAGTGCACACATAAAAAGAGGCTTTCAGAGGGGGAGTATCCACACCTGCAAAAAACAAATTTTCTGCAGTAAACTGGAACTATTTGAAGCATTTATGGAGAGATGTGTGCTTTAAATAAGAAAAAGCCACATAATTTTTTAAAATTATTATTTAGTCCATAGCCTTAAAAGGTATCTTCACCCCGCTAAGAAATGCTGCTTTTCCAAGGAGCAGAACCATCCACCCAACAGGTACAGCTGGGTGGGCATGCACAGAATTGATGTAGTCAGGAAAAATGGGATGCAAATTACAGATGCAGAGCTACAAGATGCCTGTGTTTATCTGGGATGAGGTGTGGGAAGTCTCCCCATCACCTGAGAGGCATCCCACAGGAATTGTAGGAGATTTTTGCCTGCGGAATGCTTCACAATTAGAGCAGTTATTTAAATGCAAAGACTTAAAAGGCAAAAATGTATTGTCAGACTTGACTCCAGAAATTTGAGGTGTGTTTGGTTATGGCAACACAGACAGCAGCTCTTCAGCATCATGGAAGAGCCACAAACTTGCATTAAAATGCACTTAAGGTTTTGCCTGTCTTGCCCTCCTCCAAGTTTCATCAAATGCTTGTTTATTTCTTTTGTCGTTGTTATATTGTTATTTTATTTACATACTTATTATTATTTAATGCTTTTTATCTTATTTATTTTTATCTGAGTGGACCCTCTTCCTCCTCAAAACTGCTGTTCCCACACTTAGCTAGGAAAGTTGGGAAAAAAAAGTTAATAAAATATTTTGAATGAGAGTTTGAAAGCTGCTCAAAGGATTTGGGAGCAGAGAACATTTGCATGGGACATACTCATAACTGATTTTGAGGGTGTATTTTGGAGGGCAGTACTTTCCTGCAGTCTCATATTTACAATGAATTAGACAAAATAAAAAGTGTGATTCCAAATCCATGCAAAACAGGATACATTATAGTCATATCCTTTCAATTTTGGATTTGGGTAGTTGGCATGCTTTCAAAGGCTAGATCTGCCTTAATTGTTTGTCTGGCTTGTCTGCCCATAGATTATTTTTGTGGCCTCTTTCTTAACGTGTTTCTGTACAGGCTTCAAGATCTCTCTGGTCCAGAGATTCTCTTATGGGTTGTTTTGCTTAGACAGCTGGAGGCTAAATTCAGGTTTTAAGAGAGAACACAAAATTGTGCAAATGTGCTTTCAAAATATCTGGGAATGAACACACCGTCTAGAAAAGCAAAGAGGGCTATTTTTCACATTTACTGTTTCATGAGAAACAGTTAGTGTTTTTATAGATAAATCAGTGACTAGAGAAATTAGTTACAAATCTCTTTTTCCCGTAACAGAACAGGGAAAAAAAAAAAGCTCAGAAAAATACAGCCAGCAGTAAGAGATATGTGATTTAAAAAAATAAAAATAAAATTTCAACCATGCCTACCAGTTGGTTTTGTGAAAGCTAAGAACAAATACTTCAAATTCAGGTAGCTCAGGCAGTTGGAACAACCCTCTGAATCTTTAAGTGCCAAAGTAATCTTCACAAAACCTTTGAGATTTTCCCATTAGTGGAAAAAAGCCTCTGCTCCAAATTACAGCTTCTAAGAAAATGGTCTGCTGCCAGGACTTCACACAGGAAAATAACCAGCCCTGGAATTGAAACAGATCTTTTCTTTTCAAGGAGCCTGGAAACCAGAACAAGCCGTGCTCATTGGCTTTGAGAGGATCCCCCCTGTGACCCCAGCAGCCTCTGCTGGCTGTGTGCTGACAGATATTATGCAAGTGCTGTGTGCTCTCTCATTGCAGGTCCTGAATGCCTTCAAATGTGCGCAAGATTTATCTGAGGCTCAAAATAGAGACCAAATTTGTCTTCTGCTGGCAGAAGTGCTGCTCTTGCTTCTGAGCCTACGTTAATTCTGAGCAGAGACTTCCCAGCTCAGAACATTTGTGAATCTCCCTTTCAAATACTTCTGCCTTAGGTTGTTGAGAGAAGTTGGAGACTGAGGCTTGCTGAGTCTTTGGTGTGCAAAACCTTGAATGCTAAAAGAGAAAAAGCTAAATCGTGGTAGAAGCAAGATATCCAGGCAGATCTGGAAGAAGATTAGCAGTCAGACTGAGCCAGGTGTGCTTGTTTCACTCCCCATGTGTGCTGCCAATGTATTAAACACTGAATTCTGCATTTCAGAATGAGAACATGAATGTTGTAGTTGAGATGGAGAGAATACAAAGCAACTCTCCATTTTCAGAAGTCTTCAAGCCTGTTTTTATTATAGCATGAATGCTTTTTATTCATTCTTAAAAAACTCCTGAGTTTACACTTTACTCATAGGTCAGGAAAGACAAAGTGCTCATTTGGAATAGGCAGTTGCAGGTTTCTCTTCTTTATCCTTCTTTCTTTCTTGGTTTCCATGTCAATGACCTTGGTAGAAAATTCTTTCAGGGGTAAACATACTCTTTCAGGAAAATTCTTTCAGGGGTAAAACAAATTTTTTCAGGATTCTCTTATCAGACTTCTCTGTGGCTCACAGAAGTCACTGTAAAACCTCTCCCACACACAAATTGTGTTGAGCCACTGTCCTACAGCTTTTTCTTAACACCAATTTTACACAGCAGAAGCAGAAAGGGCAGGAGGTGCTCAGTGGGAGATTAAGACATTCCTGACACTTGGAATTGCAAAAGCCCCCCCCCCCCCCACAAATGAGGAGCTTTGGGGCAGGAAAACTCAAACTCCTGTGTCACTGTCATATTTTCTGGAAAGATCCTCTTTGCCAAGATTTCTTCTCCTGGGAAGCTGGGAAGCCTCAGAGAAAAATGAAAACAATAATTATCTGATTGCTTCTCCTGTGTTTTTCTGCTTTGAAATGTGGTTTGGAGGTTGTTTATCCAACAGGTGATTCTTTCGTTGGTTTCATGTGAAATGTTTTTACTTAATGACCAATCACTCGTTCATCAGGCTGTGTCGGGACTCTGGAAAGAGTCACAAGTTTTTCATTATTTTCTTGTTAAGCCTTTTGCAAGTATCCTTTCTCTGTTCTTTAGTATAGCATAATTAATATAATATAATATAATATAATATAATATAATATAATATAATATAATATAATATAATATAATATAAATCAGCCTTTGAAGAACATGGAATCAGATTCATTCCTTCCTGCCACAAGGGACCCCAGAAAATACCACACTCCTGGATCATGATGGGATAAAACTTGTTCTCTGGGTGGGATCCTGATTAATCTGCTCAAAATTAGCTTTTACATCTTTCTCTTTTGGTAACTCATTTTGTGTGCAGTATAGGCATATTTGTAGTAGCTGCCTCAGGGTATTCATTAGGAAATGCATATTTGTTTGTTTGTTTGTTTTTAGTATTCAATTTTTTTTTTGTTGTTTACAGTTTTCCAGCTCTTGTAATTGCAGCTCTCAAAGCTGGCTGTATACCATTAGACCATGAGACATTTTTTCACCATCTTTACTCCAGAATCTGTAATTTTTAATTATCATTTGCAGGGAAGGACAAGAAAGAAAACACAGTTTAAGGTTTTTTTCCTAAAAAATGATTCAAGGAATGAAATATACTTGAAAACCTAAGAGAAAATAAAATTGGATTTGAAGAACTTTGGCATTTTTTTCCAAAGTTTTGGGGGCACAGGATATATTAAAAATATGAAGAAAGGCCTAATATTCAGAGACAGGGAGATGGTCAGAAGTTTATGGGAATAATGTCCCTGTGTACAGTATGAAGGCCTTTGCAATATTGAAATTTCTTAGTGTAATTCCATAGAACCAAGTTTTACACAGACTTCAGTGCCTGATTTTCCATGAAACATTTTATTTGAGTTATCTTTTCAGACAAAATTACTTATTATCCTAGGTGTTTCTCCCTTCTAATCTTGCCTACAGAGAAAATCCAGATAATAGCTTATCTTAATACTATCAGGTTATGCATGAAAACTATTTCTTATAATTTAAATATGTTTGAATATCAGTACTTATTGTAAGTGCAGCTTTCAGTTCTCTTGTAAAAGCAGATTTTTAAGAATTTTGTTTTTTAAAGTTAGCCTGCTTTGACATTAGAGCTGACAAGGAAGATGTAGCAAAGATCAGCTAGGGAGGAGAAGGGGATTTTGTGTCTTTGTGCACTTTGGAGGAGTGAGGGAAAGTGGAGCAGATGCAGCCTACTTGGAAGAGAAAATAAAGAAGTTTATTAGAAAAGTTAGTTCCCTCCAGCTCTGGTTGTGTAACCCTGATGAGACTCAGCTGTACACTGGCCTTGTCATGCACATCATCCAGCCTTCCTTAGCCCAATGTTGATTAAGAACTGAAATATTTAACAATTTTAATTCTGAAAAATAAATTGCAGTAGGCAGTTCACGTCGGGTACGAGCCTCTTTTATAGTCATGGGGTAATTCTCCATGGTGGAACAACTCTGAAATACATGGGTCCTCAGGCTTTCCTTTGGGATATTGACTCCTACCTGGCTGTTTAAAAATAGCACCCAGTAGGGTAACTTGGCAAAATTTGTGGCAAGCACTGCTGGTCAGTAACCCCAGCAAAAAAAGGACAGAGATGTGCAAAGCTGACCCTTCCTTAAGTGTACTGCAAACACTAAAATAGTCACTTGCTGCTCAAGTCCAACATCGTTGAAGAAAAACAATTTAAAATATATCAGTATATGGTTAGGAGCTATAAACTGCCTCCCCCCAAATCTAAAATGACATAAAATCCTGTTCTGATCTCTCTTTACCACAGTGATGTTGCAGAGCAGCACCACTGACCCATGGATTGTACCTGACAGTGTTTTCATTGCCACTGAGGCCACCAGACTTGCTGGGAACTGGAAATCTCCAAAGCCAGGAAGAGAGAACAAATAAACTGGGAATCTCCAAAGCCAGGGAAGAGAGAACAAATAAACTGTGAATCTCCAAAGCCAGGTAGGAGAGAACAAATAACCACAATGTCTCCAGCACAGTATGAAAATAGATATGAATGTGTGCATATGCTCAGCACTAATGTTTCTCTTACTGTTACTGAGCTTGACAGAGTTGTTTATTACTGCTGAAAACTCCTATTGTGAGCAATTAAAGAGAAGGTCTTTGCCAAATGTAACTGAACTGGATTTTCCACACCTGACAATCTGCTAGAGTCTTTGGGTTTGGTTTGTTTGGGGTTTTTTTGGTTGGTTGTTTGTTTCTGAGGCTAAACTTGGTAACCTTGCTGTTCTTGTGGCACTGAGGAGGGAGGAGAGATGCAGGTGAAAAAGGGACAGAAGAGGAAGAGAGAATTAATTGAACAGTGTCTAGATGAAGTCACTGATTGTCACATTCACATTTTCTGGAAAAATCCCTCGGCCCAGGATTTCTCTCCTGGGAAGCTGAGAAGCCTCAGAGAAAAAGGAAAACAATAATTATCTGATTTGCTTCTCCTGTGTTGTGCTCATGTGGAATGTGGTTGGAGATTGTTTACCCACAGGTGATTGTTTCATTGGATTCTGCTGTGAGTTGTTTTCACTCAGTGGCCAATCAGGCCAAGCTGTGTCAGGGCTCTAGAAAGAGTCACAAGTTTTCATTATTATCTTTTTAGCCTTCTGTAAGTATCCTTTCTGTATTCTTGAGTATAGTGTGGTATTCTTTAATATAATAGAGTATCTTAAAATAATAAAAAATAATAAACTTCTGAACGAGCTAACTTCACAAACACCAGAATAAGAAGTTCTTTGCCTGTGCATGGGTGTTTTGTATCTGCTGGCATGCTTTGTCTCAAGTTTTTTCTCCAGACAGGGCATAAGTTCTCTTTCCTGGAAGCACTTGGAGTTTTTAAAAAGGCAGAAGTGTGCTCTGAAGCTTTTCTCTCAGTGGAATATGCAATGTGATAACATAAAGATCTCTCTCCTCTTCCCATCTGTTTAGTGTCACAAAACTTGTGGGAACATACTATCTCTGAGTCCATATCCCTCTGTCAAATTTTGTTAAAATCGAGGAATGTGTTCTAAAGCTATTGGAGGAGATAAACAGTGTGAAGTTAGGATCCAGATTTCCTTAGGATCAAGGGGAAAAAAGAAAAAAAAAAAAAAACAATGTTCCATATTTCTGTGGCAGAAAAGCAGTTTTACAGCATTAGAAAAATTCCCTGCTAGGTTTACAGCATCTGTGAATTATGTTAATGCTGGGTTTGTCTCCCTGGCCTTTTGTTCAGGTGGAACAATGTGGTGTTTGCTACCTGGGCTTCAGGAGCTGCTCTTGAGACATTCTGGGTAATGGTAACTCTTGTCACATCATCGGCATTTGGGGGAAAAAGGAAACATTGAGTAGTAGTCCCACTTTCCTGGTCTCTGATGGCTAAACTGGAGATGCCACCATAAGTACTTACATAAAAAAACCCATTTTGTTTATTGCTTTTTTCTTTTCCAGGTAAAATATTGAAGCTGAAAATGCAGTCATACAGGGAACCAAAACATGCAAAATATGAAGTCACTCTGTTCATTGGTTTGGTCTCTCTGTTTAATAGTTATAGATTTTGCTTTGAAAATTAGCATTTTAAAATCTTTGCTCTTAAGAAGCTGTTGCACCATGAGAATGGTTAGCTGCTGGGGAAAATTAATAAATGAAGGTGGCTTAGGCAATGCCATTGAGCACAATTTCCAACCTCCACAGTTTTGGTTTGGCTTGGTGCTGCTGTGTCTCAGTTTCACTAATTTTGTAGTGATTGTATCTTTTCTCCATTAAAAGACTGCATTCTCTTTCTTATTATATTTTCACAATTCAGTAAATTTGAGGTGTTTTTTTCCTTTTCTTTCCTTGCTCAACCTACCAGGAGCTTCTTCACAAACCTGAATTAGGCAGTAGCTGAAGTCACCCATCAGATGAAGTCACTCATGGAGCTGCACATGAAGGGTGAAGGTTTCCCTCTGTCCCCAAACTCCAGGTGGGGATGTGTGGCTGCTTGGCCACTGCTAATGGAATCCCTGCCTTGGTTTTCCACTGCTGGAAGTGATCCATTGCTCTGCTGCAAATGTTTTGCCAGATATAATTTCCCTTCTCTTCCTAAGGAAGCAACAGTGGCTTTTTAACAATGCAAATGAAGATCATCAGCATAATGATAGTTCTCTCAGCATTTGAAAAATTACATGTGTTTGATTTTTTTTTTACAATTATAATGAAAGTATGAATAGATCTTAATAACACTAGATGACAGTTCTTTCTATATTCCAGACAAAAAAGACCTCCAATATTTTATAGATATTTTTTTCCTCCTGGATTCTAAATTCCCCAAAGATAATAATTTAAAAGAAACATGTAAAATTGTACACATTGAATGATTTTTTCCTCTTTCTTGAAAGCTGGATAAATAATCTTGGCAATTGTTTTGGAACTTGAATTTTGTGAACTACTGTGGCTCAGTGTCAGCCATCATTTATACAAAGGTTCAGTTTTGGAAAATACTTCATTGTAAGGAATTTTTCCTGTAAGAAAACCACTGAGGACATAGAATGTGTTTTAAATTGATTGCTGTATTTTCCCAAGATCTCTGGCCTGAGGACTGATAGCCAGGACATTTTGATTTATCATGTTTCATACACCCAAGGGACAAATCCTCTTCAAGAGCTATGCAATCCTTAGTGTAATTAAAGAACAAACACTAGAAAAATATTAAAGAACAGAACTCCAAAACCACACTCTAAAGCCAGAGGTTGCTGAGGTGCATTTAAAGAAACAGAGGTGCATCAGCCACTGATACAAATGTCCTGAAATATTTATTTAAAAAATAACTGCATTAGTAATTTGGATTGTGCTTTCTCACCTTAGAAAGATGCTGATGCTGCTTCTCTTTGCACAACAGTATTCTCAGCAGAGGAAAATGCTATTGTGCAATAAACTTTTTTCTCCTTTGAGGCACTGCAATGTTTCTCTCAGCTTAATAAATGTTTGTCTTTTCCAATGGCTAATGTTAGTTATTCCATGGATGCAGGTCTTTGGGAACAGCCTGCTCCAGTGTAGATACCGGAGGAGATTCCAGCAGCTCCTTACAGAAGCCACCCCAGTAGCCCCTTCTGCTGCCTTAACCTTGCCATGCAAACCCAAACCAGATTTCCAGAATAGAATTCCCAGCTTTCATGAGTTCTTTATTGAAAAGCTTTCACTCCTTGCTCAGAAAGAATTAAAAAAACATCTTAGAGGGTTAGCTTGGGTTAGCTCCACTTCTGTGGCACTTCAGAATGCACTGTCAAACTGAATTTTGTCAGTTCTCTGCCCTTGGTGACATCTAGCAATGGACTTGAAGATTTGTCATATTTTCAACCCATTAACAAATGTCCTCTCCCCCTGTACTTATAAATTGTGTTGGCTCCAGTGAGTTCACCTTATTAGAGTGTTTGCTTATCCTCTAATAAGGATAATTTTCATGTGCACATCCTCTCTCCATCTTATTCATCATCTGCAGTCTGTGGCTTTTCTAGTCACTAATCAGAGCCAGCAGAGGTTTGGTAATGTGTGGGGTTTTATTGCACTGCTGGAGCTGCAGCAGCACTCAGTTGCTGCAGTCAGTGATTTATCTGAGCAGGTGGTGCCAATTTCTCTGTTGTTTCTACCTGCAAACTATTGGAAATCAATGGTGTGTCTCGACCCTTTTGTGGATAACACTGATTGTCTTGTCTGTAAAAGCTGCTTTTGTTTGTCTCTGCCTCGGGACCAGATGGGCCATTCTGTCTCAGATGAGATGTTTGGATTTTTGGAGGCATTTCAGATCCAATTTTCCAGTGTTTGAGGATCCTTTTTTTATGCAATATCATTATTTTTTTCCCATAATTTTTTCATTATAAATAGCAGAGTACCCAAAGAAACTAACCTAAAGCACCTTTTCTTCTGCTCTGATAGAGAACTGATTTGCACCAAGACTGACTGACTGTTTAATCTGAAATTAGTCACAAAGTTCTCATGAATCTTTATTGGAAAACGTCTTTCTCACGTTTTTGTCAAGCTCAGTAGCCCCCAGGTTTCCTCAGTGCTATCTGGGTTAACTCATGTAGGGGAGAGTAGCAAAGCAAAATGCTTCAGCAGAGCAGCTGCTCCTGAATTAGCTTGTCAGGACCTAAAAAGGTAACCTCTGTCTGCAGCGGTACAGAGGAGCCACCCTGAAATCCCCTGCAGCTGTAGAAGGTTTCACAGCTTTACCCATTCTGCATGAAAATCAAAGACAATTTAAATTGTGTTATTAAATTAAATTAAAGACAAAAGGGGCAAAAACAGGTCTAAGTGTGTGTGTGTGAGTGCAAGTAAGTTTGTGGTGGAGTGTGAGGAGGAAAAAGAGTTGTGAATAAAGAAGATATTTATAATTTCAATGCTCATTTTAGATCAGGAGAGTTAGCAGAGCTTTGTGTGACCCAGGTTTCTAAGCAGTTTTCCATAAGGGTGAAACCTGGAGGATGTTGATGGATTGGTGGGAATGTGCTGCTCCACAAAGTGCACAGTGGAAGGTCCACAGAGCCAGTTAAATTGCAAAAGCTGACAAATTGTTTGCAGCATGTTTGCTGCTGCGACAAGACCTGTGCTGCTTGCTTGAAATGGCAAAACAAACAAGTGGCCAGGTTCTCTGCTGTGCAGGGCGGGCTTTGAGGGAAAGGAATTGACATTGCCAACTCTCCTGGTCTAAAATGAGCACTGAAATTAAAAATATCTTTTTTATTCACAACTCTTTTTCCTCCTCACACTCCACCACAAATTTACTTTCACTCTCACACACACACACACTTACACCCATTTTTGCCCCTTTTCTCTTTAATTTAATTTAATTTAATAAGACAATTGTGCTGGCTGTGATAGCACCCTGTGAGGTGGAGATGGAGTGTGCTTAGCCAGCTGTTTAACAGGAACATGAAACCTTGTCTGGGTGAAAAATGCTGATGCTTTTATTGATAGGGCTCAGTAAACTGTAAAGTAGATGCTGCCATCCATTTTCAGTGCCATAAATGCACACCTCAGCTCAGTTAGTTTAAATCTGTGCTGCACTAATCTCTATTTCATTTCCCCAAACTTGTTTCAGCTAGTTTGAGTTTTTCAGCTACTCCCCTCAGATCTTTGGGGCAAATTTTAATACTATGCAGTATTTCAGTTTTTGAGGGTAGATTAAATATTGGTTTTAGCATTAGAAAACAGAACCAGAGCTGCAGAAGGAATATTCTACAAAGATACTCTTTCAAAGTGATTTATCTGACACACAGAGTTTGTGCTGAAGAAATCATGGCCAAAGAAACAACAAGATGCCAGCAAAATCCCAGGCAGTGAATTCAGCTGGAATGTGATTGTTGTCCTTACAACGTGACACTGTGGACATGAAAAGCAGCAGTGGGTTCAAGAAGGGATTAAGTAAATTAATTAAGGATGGGATTGCTAAACCATCTCCTGAATTCTGGGAAGTAGATTTTGTTACCATTTCTGTCTCTGGATGGTTCTACAACCAGAGAAACCGAACACAATCTCTTGGATCTTCCTGAGAACGTGGTTAAATTGCTTTGGACCTGCAAATAAAATAATGTAGATAGCTGAAGCTGTCAGCAACTGCAAAACCATTTTACAGAAATTATTTGACACACCTGACCTTTATTTGTCAGAATATTGACTTGGACACAAAAGACTTTCAAACACTGGTCAGAAGTTCAGTGTGATTTTATTTATAGATGATTGTGGGTTTCAAAGAAAGAGAGACATTATTTTGGCAAAAAAAGACTTAAAATTTTAATTGGGAAGATAATAAAGTAAACAATATTTAAAATGAGGAATACTTTATCTGTCTGTTTTGAAGCATTATGAATTACTGTAAAAGCAAAGAATAGATAAATAGGTAAAATGAAAACTTCACTCACTGGGGTTTTTCTTTAGGTTTTCCATAACATGGAACAGCTTACATAGAGAAATTCTATTTTCTTTAACCAGGTTTATGGTTAAAGAAAAATGCTTATACCAGCTTGTATAAGAGACAAATATGAGAATGGCTCTTAAACCAAAATCTTTAATCAGCATTGTAATTGTCATCATTATTATATTGATATGTGTGATATCAAACCATCAAACATTTTATTAGTTCCAGGGTTGGTTTCACTGGGCTTCTTTTTCTGAAGAAAATTCCTTCAGCTGCTGGATTTGGCCGAAGAGCCCTGGTGCTTTTTCCAGAACTATTCACCTCAAATCATCTCTGGGAGGTGTTCTAAGCCCTTTGGCTGGAGATTCTCTCTCTCTTTGAAGCTGCTCAGTTTTGTATAAATATTTAAATATTGACTGGAAAAGCTGTTGGCACTCAGGTGCTGCCCCTGCCAGCCCAGTGCCCTGACTCCAAAGCTATAAACTCATTTTCAATGCTCTCTATTTGTCCCAATGAATATTTCAGAGTTTCATGTAAAATTGAAGAGTAAGAAGAGAACTGACTTTGGGAGATCTCTTGCAGCATGGAAATAACGTTCCTGCTGGCCTGGGAAAGAGGGACAATGTGAAGTTCATCGTGGGGACATTAAATACAAAAGGTGAATTTAAGCAAGAGTCATCTCACACCCCACAGAAGAGTCACAACTTTTTTTCAGCTCAGCTCTAAGGGAGTTTCTTGCTGCTCTTTGTGTTTTAATTTTTATTTTTTTTTGCCAAGTCCCCTTGGGATTACTTTTATTTTTTTCCAGAATAACAAAATGAAATGCTTGTTGATTTGTTGGAAACATTTTAGTGCAAATTCAAGAAAGAAGATTTCTTTTATTTGGAGACTGTTACTCTCACATTATGGACTGATGTCCTGTTGCCTTGCAACCTGCTATTGAAAACTGTCCCCAAGCCAAGCACCAAGAGCAGAAGAAATGAGAATTTATAGCATATAAATTATATATATTGTAATATATAGTGTATAAATTCATAACTACAGTAGGGTATTTCCATGCCAAATAATATCTTGTGTGTGTATGAAATTATAAAAGAAAATTAGGTAAATGAAAATACTGTTCAAATTTTCATGTGTGATCACAAAAGCATAGTATTAAGCATTAAAGTGTTTTTCAGTAACTTTTAATTTCTCCATTTCCAGTGTTCTGCCAAAGCTGTCCACAGTGTTTTGTTCCAGTCCTGTGATACATAGAAAAATAGAGACAAGAGGATTAAAAGTTGAAAAATTGAATCATAGCTTTAGCTAAATATCAAGAAATAACTCTTGGGAAAATTGAGTAGGAGGTGTTTTTTAAGGTGTTTTTTAAGTTTTGAATTTAAAAACCGAATCAAATCTTTAGGTCATCTGTAATTTGACAGCAGCTATTTGCATGTATCCCTATATACAGACAGATGTGTTTACAGATAGGAACAACTTCCTGGGTCCTTTTTCCTGTTACTATCTTGCATTTGGGAAAATCAGCATTTTTCAGTTTTTTAAGCTTTTTATCTGCTTTTATTTTCAAGTTAGTGAAGTGAATTCTTCTAAGAGGAAAGACAAATTTACAAAGGAGAAAACCCCAAAACCATTCATAAGAACTAAGAATTCTGAGATTATACTTGAAAGTGTATTTTGAACAGGGACCTCATTTCAAGAAGAAAATTTGCCTCATGAGTGCCTGTTACCTCTTTTGGAATACACTGACTATTTTTTTCCTGAAGTGAACTAATAAATGTTTGTCTTTCTCAGCTCTGTCCAGCTAAATCAAGCTCACTACTTTTCCCTCTTCCCTGGAGAAATCTGAGGAAGAAAAGTGTATTCTGCAGAGCTGCTCCCAACCCTGGTTAGCTGGAGGTGAGAAATTCTGCACAATTCATGCTGAGCCTGGTGAGGTTAACTGGGAAGCAGTTTATTTTACTGAGAAATAATGTGTTTAAAATGGACTTTCCCAGCTCTCTATGCTCACGAGTGGCTGCATACAAAACTCAGAGGTGGATTTTTTCCATTTCTTTGGACTCCTTGTAGCCCTCTCTACCTGGACAGATGGGTGTAAAAATCAACTGATGGCACTTTGCACACTGAGCATGGACTGGATGACACTTTTTAAACAATTGTGTAAAAGCACATTTGGTGTAATTTTGTCCCCTGAATGTAATAAAGTGTAGAGGAGCACTGACATATGTATAAGATGCCATCAATAAGACTAAATGGTGACTTCTTAAAAGCAATTTTAATTGCTTATAGTTGCAAACAGTTTAAATATTGCACTCACCTCCACATCCAATAAATGCACTAATTATTTTTTTCACTAATCAAGGAAAGGTATTATTGAAAATACTCCAATATATAAATATTTACAAACAATTCAGATCTAATTCAATCTGACTAATTTCCTTGAGGTGCTTTTGTGGTTTCTTGCTGTGTTCTTTAATTGAACACAGTCGTAGGAGAGGAAACTCCAGAATTCTTTACCTCCCATGTAGCACAACTTTGTTCTGCCTTTTAAATTTCTTGTCTAAAAAGTAGTGTCCAAGAATATTACAGAGTGAGAAGAGGTGATGGGAGTACTGGAAAGCATGGTGCTTTTCCAGTTGGGATGTTTGGGAATGCTAAAGAAGAAAAATTGTTATTTTACCCTGATGCTGGAATATTGTTTGGCATCTGGTAAGCTCTGTCCAGTCATCTCTATTTAGGTACATTAAATATCCAGTGACTTGTCTCTTTACAAACTGTAGGCAGGTTAACTCTTTTTGCTGGAGATGCTTTGATCTGGTCCTCCAAGCAGTTTCAGAGGAAGCAGGAGGCACGGGAGCCCTGCTCAGCCTGGCTGAGGCAGATCCTGCTTCAAAGTCTGGAAAACCTCAAGGAGAAATGTTTTCTGTCCAACAGAACATTTTTCTGCCTGCTAACAGCCAATTTGGGTGAATCTGCTGTGTGCTCCAGCTCCCAGAAACAGACAGCAGATGTGTTTCAGGGAGAGAAAGAAACTCTCCTTTGAAAAGCTGTTTTCATCTCCTGTGCATGTTTCGCCCACGGGCTCAGGTTTGGAAACAAGTGAGCACAGCTTTTCCTCAATGCAGCCTTAGATGGTTTCTTCTGAGAGGTGACAACTACACCTACACCAGCCAGAATTACTATTTAATGTCCCTTATAACCTGTCCTCATTCAGCTCTCTTTCACTGCTGCAAGCTCCTCTTCAACTCCTTCTCATGTCACTGGAAGCAGAATTTTGTCCTGCTGCCTGCAGTGGTGACACCTACAAAATAAACATCTGCTGTTTCAGAATGTTTAGGTTTACTATACCCTTTGAGGTATTTTACAGTAATAAAGCTAGAGGTATTTTACAGTAATAAAGCTAATGATTTTCTGTACTAAAGGCCCACATTTGAATGGCTGAATGCTTCAATGCTTTGATTCTGAATGCAGAATCTTGGAAAGGCCTGTGTGCAGAGTAAACCACTTAGAGGTGAGCAACAAGATGTGTGATATCAAACCATCAGCTGTTTTCCACTTTCCTGCAAGATTTTGCCAATGAAACTGCTCTGTAACTGCTCAGTGATGCATCATGCCTGAAAATGCTGTGTAATTCCTGAATTTAGCCATATCTACTGCAAGTGCCTCCTTTTCCATGATAGATTATGAGTTTATACCAGCATTGAACTCTTAAGGGAGATGCACAGTGAGGTAAACAACCCTCAACTTCTCATTTATTAAAATGTCCCCATTGCATCCTTCCCATGCGTATTCTGAAGAGATCAGCTCACTTTAGCTGGCAGTAGACTCAGTAACATTTTTTCCCTGCTATAGTTTTACTCTAGGTCAAAAAATGTGCATTTGAAGAACATTCATTACCAAGAGTTCAACATTCAAGAGCAGTCTTAAAACGGAAAGATGTTGTGCATGAAAAAGAAAAATGAAGGGATAAATTAAAAAAAAAAAGTAAGTAGTGCACCTTAAGATCTAAAATAAATAATTGCTTTTCTTTTGCTTTATGTGCAAGAAATGTAAAACCACTTCTTTTGAGGTTGTCAATTAGTGCATTGTACCTTTCTGTGTGAACATTTGTAGACAGAAAGTTGCTACAGTTCCTGATGGGTTGTACGTGGCTCTGAATCATGCAGCACAGTCAATATTGGTCCTGCAAATCATAGCAATAAATTGAGACTGTCTAGGCAGTATAAAGAGAAAGAGAGGACATTCTCTCATAATCAAAAGGGGTTTTTTTGATTATGAGCCTTTTTGCCTCCTCTTTCATTAACCAAGGCACTTCATCTAGCTCTGGTTTTTCTCTTCTGGGATAGGGGCAGTGTGATTATACCTTGTTTTCTCACTAGTTCTTATTTTTGAATTGGCAAAATTCAGTTTTGCTTACATTATTGAGAGCTGTTGAACTGGCTCTGAAAAGAGCAGATTGCTGTACAGTTATTTCTGAATTGGTGTAAAAGCATTCTAGTTTTTCTGTTAAATATTTATGTGCTATTGCTACTAATTTGAGGCTTAAAACACATTTTGAATAGGTTTTTTTCCTTCTTTTAAAGATATTTAGATAATTTCATGACATATCTCTATGGCCAAGAAATAAGATAATCTTCTGTTTTTTATTCTATCGCATTTTAAATACATTAGATTAAACTGTGTTTAGCCTCTATTCTCTATGCATTATATAAATCAATATAGGTCATAATCTGATTAATGGGTATCTAAATGTTCTTGTTAGGCTCATTTACATATTAAACCAAAAATCTGCCTTAAAAAACTTTTGTAACTATTCAAACAAAGATATGTGATTAATGCCACTTCTTGTAGCCTCAGTGCTCAGCTTGGCAAAGGTTATTTATGGGATTAATTAAATCAGCAATGTGCTATTTGCCATGTGTCTGCCATAAAAATAAACTGCTAAAAAGCTCCAAAGAGCACAGAATGCCTGTGGCAAAACCTCAGTCTAAGCAGACAGCCTGATCTCATTTCCAAGTGATCTTTCCACCCTTCTAAAGGGGAAGGCACATTTCTGTTGTACAGTGAGTTCTGTCCTAGCTCCTGTGGTTTGAAAATGAACCAGCACACAGCTCAGGGTGTGGGATCAGTGTGGATTTAATTGAGTTGCTCAAAGGTTTTCACTGAGAGGAAAATTTAGATTCTAATTAAAGTATATCAGCTAACTGGACTCTTCATTTTTCCTGGACAGTACTTCAGAGTTCTTCTCTGCCTGACAACATGCTGCAGAGCACTCTGCTGAAATGAAAAAGCACTTCTAATTTAGTGTGGCAACTTTCTTATGCAAAGTGCTGCCGAGTTCTGGGAAGCTTTAATATTCATATTTTTTTGCTTTGTACTTCACAGGTTTTAATCTGATAGCAACACATCAGTGGAAATGAGATTTAAGGGTTGTTAGAGAACCAGGTGTGTCTCTTTTATGAACTATATGAAAAATAAACCTGTGCATACACTAGATTTTTGTCAAGACATTCTGTAAACAAAGACATCTTTAGTGTATATAAAATGATTTTTGAATTACAATTTCCAGCATCTTCAATAGGATCATGCATTGAGATTGTACACCTTTTATGAGCAGCAATTTACAGTGACATTGTGGCTTGTAAGGGAGGACAGAAACCTGCCACAAGCCTGCCATCCATTGAGATCATGCTTTCACTCTAGAATGGCTTAAAATCCCACACAGAGTGATGAATGTTATTATCAGAATGAATTTATTTCCTCACATCCATTAAGGACCTAAGGCTCTTGCAAGGTCTTGGCAGAATAGTTTGGGCTCGAGCTCCTGATTGTTCAAGCCTTTAGTTCTTCCTTCTTTCATCTTAATGTAATGAGACTCACCATTATTCCTGCACTTTTACAAGACTTTGGGGGACTCAAAATAGTATTTGTTCTGTTAGCAGCCCCTGATGTGGCTGGGAAAAGGCTTTGTGAGCTGAGCAGGGCAATAAATGCACTCTGTGGAAAGAAGGAAGCAGGAGAGCAGGGGCTGTAAGAGATGAGCAGTGTGTGGGATTGGCAGTTCTTAATTCCCCTCCTGTGGACACTGGGCTGCATGATACTGAGGGGGAAAATCAATTAAATGCTTAAGACTGCTAAAATTCTCATTAGCAGCATCTCAAAAGCCTGAGTCAACCACGGTAGCAGGGCTTGAAGACAGGGAATGGTGAGGAAAGGGGAAAGGGAAATTCCTCTGGAAAGGCAGCAGTTCCTGGGAGTATCCTGGTTATTGGTCTGTACCAATTGATTTCTATTTCTCCCTCCTCTTATTGATCCCTGTAAAATCATGGAGGGCTCATGAGATTTTAGGATGAGTCCAAGTTTCTCTTGCACTTCTCTGTTCTTCAGTTCAGGTAATTGCCTTTCACAGGAAAGGACTTTGATCAGAAAATTATTTTTGTGGGTTTTTTTTTACTTCAGCAATTGCACATAAAGGTATAAAAGCTGATTGACAAAACCCAGGTTTTTTATGCTGTCTCTTAGGTAACTTTCAAAAAAAAAAACAAAGGTTTTTAAGGTCTCTGACACGTGCAAAAAGCATCAGTTTTGCCTCTGCATCTCCCTAGTGCTTGGTGTTTCTGCCAGATTTCTGCTTTTGCCTCTGCAGGGTTATGCCCATTCCAGAAAAGGGATTTATGGTCATTTTGCCATTTTTCACAAGTGTGCTGCCACCCTGATTAATCATCCCCATTTTCCCAGCTGCTCTTCCTGGTGGGAATGAGAGGAGAGAAAAAGGGGGTGCAATAGGTGGACAAAATTATTGAGAAACTGCTCCTTCCTCCACATACCTAAGGAAGAAAAAATAATCTGAATAAAAGCTGTTTGTGTTTTCTACACTAAAGCCACTGGCACTATCAGGCACATGGAAAATAAAAGCAAGTACCTGGCACAAGCTTCTGGAGAGTCTTAAGACCAGAACAAAGCTCTGATCAGCTATTAATATTTCACATAACTGTTCTCCTAACTTCAGTGCTTTCAAAATGGGTATGAAAAATCTTCTCACCATCAAAGGCAGTGAAATAATATGTATTTAATATGCAAATAGGCCTCTGTCTCCTGTTACTCTGATGTTCTATTTCTTAAAAAATGTGCATGTGCAAGCCATATAGGTCACAGTATAAATGGGAGTAAAAATTGCTCTTCTTGTAATATTCATTGCTATGAAGACAGATTAATAAAATTATAATTTAAATAATAATTTAAGTAATCTCTCTTTTAACAGGAAAAATGTGGGATTAAAACCATATTTTTCTTCTCTCTGTCTTCTTCCCCTAAGTCCCATAGTAAATGTCAGAATATGCTGCACTAAAGAAGTTTTCCTTTACTATTTCACACTGATTCTCAGGAAGGATATTTTGGGAAGCAATCCTCCTTGATTAATCTAGGAGAGAGATATTTTTTTAAAATATTGACCAGAAGCTGACCTTTAAATGAAGGCAGCTTTGCCTGCCTTGGGGGGAAGCTGTTGTGGTTTGCCAGGTGGCAAAGCTGATGATTTTTTTTTTTTTGGTGGTTGCTTATTTTACAGGGGGGTGCTGTAGGGATATTTTAGTTATTTTCTGTCTGTGGCCATTTGACCCCCCTCCCCTCCACTCCCCTTTGATTTGGTGTTGATTTTTTCCTTCCCTCTGCCTTCAAAAACCATCTCTGAGCCCTTGGTTATTTCCTGGTAGGGAGCTGTACAAGTGGGAGGAACGACTCAGGCCAAAATAAATATGGATTATAGCATTACTACCAAGATGTTCTGTCAGGATTAAACACTTTGCTGGAATTACTGTGAGTTTCCAGCAATAGAAGTGAGATCAAAATCTACATCTGAAACTGCTGAGAGATTCTTTTCCCTAATGTGATGAAAACTGTCAAGTGCAAAGGAGTTTCTGTCGATTCATAGTGTGACTTCAATGCTGGCTACACAGAATCAAAACTTGTTTTCCTCAGCTATCAAAATGTTTCCTCATTTTTTGATCTTCTGACAGTAAAATAAATCTTATCTTCTTCACTAACAAGAGAGAGAAAAAGTCTGTCACAAAGACTGGTAATGCTTTTATGGTTCCTTCAGTGCTGTGCCAGAGAGGAGCTTCAGAGATGTGAGAGAAGAAAATAGAAATTGTGTGGCTCAAAGCTCTTAGGAGTTTGGAGCTTCCACAGTTAACAGCATTAAAAATGCTATTTTAATACTGCCTAGAGAGTTCTTGTTTTCTAAATAAAGAAATTGAGTGCTTATTAATGGAGTTTATTTCAAGTAGTAACAATTTTCTGCGATCCTTTTCCCTTGTCACATTATGTAGCATTTAATGGTGTTTGGTTGCAATGTTTTATGCATTTCAGGCTCCTTAACATTTCAAACAACAGAAATTATGGGGAAAGAAGAAAAGCAGTTATCACAAGAGAGGTTTTATGCACTAAATATGCTGGTAAAAAAATTAAAGCTCTATAAAATATCAGATTTCATAACATGAGTGAAAAATTAATTACAAATCCTTCTTTATGAGTTAATATTATTTACCTAAAAATGATACCCCTTTAATCACTGGCTGAAAACAAAACATTAACTGTTCTATACAAGTAGATCAATGATTTCTCATAAGAAAGGGAAATTATTTTAATGGCAAATACATTATTTTCATTTTTATTCCATGACACAGCTTTATGAGGTATATATATTTTTGTAAATGGTGTTCATGGGCAAATTTATTTGCTGAAGAGTCATTGACTGAAATAATTTTTAGCTCTCCACATACACTTTTATTTTGATGCCTGAAGCACACCTTGACTGCAGTGCAGCATGGTGTCCTGCCTGCTCTGTCAGTACTGGTGATAAATAGCAAGAGTTTCAGAGGGGTCTTCCCTGCTTTTATTCACATATGAAGGGAATTTCCCATGCCTGAATGCTGTTTTCTGGCCTAATAATACAACTAGAACTCTTCCTTGTACAGAACATATATATATATATATATATATTTTTTCCTATACATGGAAGACTGCTGGCTGTATTATTCTATATATATATATAGATATATATGTATATATACATATATATCTACATTTACATATATACATGTATATACATATATACATATAGATGTAAAGCTTTAGGATTTACTTCCCTTTTTGACAAACTTCCCTTATTGTTCTTTTAAAAATCTTGTATCTCTTCCACTGCTTGTAGTAGTTCAGATGCTTTTTTTTTGGTGTATTTCTCCAAATAAATGAACAGCCTTTACCTGGCATTCTTCCAGTAAATACTTCCATAAGATTTAGCACAACCTCATCAAAAGGCTGAAAGTGAAGGTAGGTTTCTGTTACTGAAGTGGTGATTCCTCTATTGTCAATGACAAAGAGTCATTGTTTTATTTTAAATACCTTACTCATAAGCTTTCCTACTTTAACTTAAGAGAAACAACATTTTCAGGAAATGCAAGCCCTGTTAATCAAAGAGAACCAGGAGTAGACAAGTTTAGAGTTTACAAATTTCTAAATACCTGCTTCTATCTGGTTACTAATGAATATTGATAACTTGCTATTGTTAATTACCAAATTATTCTAATTGACAAATGTATTTTTAACCCTCGAACTTTCAACACCAAAAATGAATAGGCTCCCACATCACTTTTTGATTATAAGAGCATTTTATTTTTTCCTTCAGAATTCACTGATAGAGTAATGTGTGTGTTTATTCTTCTCATAAGGTCTCAACAACTGTTTTGACTGTATTTCAAGTAATTACCTAAATTTTCAATTGTTTTGCTATTTCCAGAGGTTAGAGACAGCATGGCTGCAAAAAATTCCCAGTGTTAAAATCATTTGCTTGGGGTGAAGGAGAGAATATTATGAATTTTCTTCTGCCAGCTGAGCACTGGCCATGTCACCTCCCTGTTTTGTCAGTGCCAGTGCATAGAAGAAAATACAGAATTAGAGACTCCAAGGAGCAAAAGTTCTGTGGTAAAGGGAGCAGCCCCTCTGGTCTTGCAGGAAATCAAAGTGCAATGAGGTCTTTTAGCTACCACAATATCACCATTAACCCTTCTGGGAAAAAAACCCCTCCCTAGCTTCCCTACCTGGGCTTTATTTGCTTTGTACCGAGGGCCACAATGGTTTAATGAGCTTCATGTGGGCTGAGTGAGTTGCTTACTGTGCAAGAAGTATTCAAGAAGTATTCAGCTACCCTGGGCTGATGGCAAGACAGCTTTTTTTTTTTTTTTTCTCCTTCTTTTTCTTCTTCTTCTTTCTTCTCCTTCTCCTTTTTTTTTTTTCTCCTCCTTTTCCTTCTTCTTTTTCTTATCCTTCTCTTCTTCTGATTTTGCATATACCTTCACTGCAAATCCAAAGAAGAATGGCTGCATTTAAGGAAATTACAGGTCAGCCCTAAAGTTGTGTTTTTAAAGTTTAAATAAATCCATGTGTTCTACTGATGTAATTTTTTTTTTTTTTTTTGCAGTATGTGCATTAAATATCTAAGTATTTGTCTGAATGTGGGCCTACAGCTTTTTGCAGTTCCTCTCACTCTTCCTCATGCATTTCATATTTGAAATGTTTTTGTGGTCAATGTTCAAGATATTTTATCATGCGTTCCTAATTACTATTTAAATTCTGAATTGGAGGGGAATGGCAGCAAGATATAAAGAGAATTTGTTCTTTGTCATGGGGAGCTGTGTGTTGTGGTGGACCAAATAATTTTTCAGTCTCTTTAATGTGAGTCCTAGCAACTGAACAGGATGACTCTTTCATACCCTGGCACATTTATTTCTTTAGCAGCATGTATTTTGAGGAGATTTTTGAGATATTTTTTGCAAGTTGAAGGGTAGAACTGTGACTCACATGGTGTGATTTCCCTTGATTATTTTAGGTATGAAATCCTGGGACTGGATGAGAAAATGTTACCTCACTATTTATCTATTGCTAGCTTGCTCTTCTTGGAATTATTTATGCTTTTTAAAGTAGCTTCAGGAACTCTCCTATCTAAATCTGGAATAACATTTGCTTTTCAGATGATCAGTGCTCTTTTATTTAGGAAGTTGGTGGTATATTATAACAGATATTTACAAATTTTTAATGAGCAAACGGAAGTTGCTCAGTGCCGGCTTGTTTATCCCTATTTTTGGTTTTTTACTGCTAGGTTTTGTTTTCTTTGGAAAGAAATTTCTACCCAGTGTCTTCCAGCTGAAATTTAAAGCAAAGTATTTTTGGGCTGTCTCCTTTATGTTTCCTACTGAATTTCACTGAGTTACCTTGGAGCTACCTACTGGAAGTGGTGGGATTTTTATTCTCTATTTTAGTAGGCAGGGTATTCAAAGGATTAGATTTTTTTAGACATGATTTCTTACCTCTTCAGAGCTTTTGTATAAAACTAGACTGCCTTGTGAAATTTTTGTGAGGGCCTGTCTATTTATCCATCCATCTTTATGAAATATTGTGATTGAAGTGTGTTTATAATAGTCTCTCCCATATAAAGAGATCGCATCAATTTTAGCATTTTGTATTTTAAGCTAAAAAGGTTTTCTTGTGATGCATATAAAAATACAGTAAAAACTCTCAAGTTATCAATTAAAATAGACAAACAATCCCCCTGCCATTCAGATCATTTGTTCAGATCTGATCTGGATGGAATTTAGCCCAGACCTCATGTCTGACTCCTCACAGCTGCATTTCCTAAGGAAGTCCGACTTTTTATTAGTTACCAAGCACAGATCAGCTTCTGCCACTCAAGGTTAATTCTCATGCTGATGTCCTCTCTGGATAAGTTTTTTTTTTTTTTGCTGCACTAGCAAGCTGAATCTGTGTATTATCAGCAGCTGAATAAATGAGGCATAGAAGGGAATGCTGAATATCTTCAAATCAAACTAATGCATAAAATCACAAGTGAAACATGGTATCTTAAAATTTGTCATTTTCTTTGTAATAAACATGGTTTAACTTTATCTCTCGATTTCTCATGCCAGTGTTTGAAATACTGCACTATTGCATCTGAAATTGCTATACATTGCTTTTGTAATCTTCATATATTATCAATGGCTCATGAAATTCAGTAAGAGAAAACAGGAAAAGCAATCAGGCCCTGGATGGCTATAGATGTATCCATGAAGAAAGGATTACTAGCCACATCTGTAAAATCAAATTATTTTTTTCCTTCCCCCCTGACAGTTCCAGCAACCTTTCCACTAAATTTAAAGGGATTTGGACAGGGTCCTTCAATGCCTGCTCATTTATCTCTGCTATGAATGGTTTAAAACCAGAATATGTAACATAGATAATCCTGAGAAATCATCTTCAGGAAAAAGAAGAAGAAGAAAGCCTCAACAGGAGGACTTTTCGCCACTGTTATATTTCACAAATATTATGAAATAAAAACCCTGCTGGTGGCTGCAAATGTAGAGATTTGGGCACAGCTATCTTTGTACACCTTACTAAATATTTTAAAATATTTTTTCTTTCATTACAAGAATGTCTCTGCTTTCCTGCAGCTCATGGAAATGGAGGCATTGGTGGCGAGGGGAGAATAGTATCATCCCCTATTTATTATTAACTTAGAATTTCTTACCCCTGTTTGATACAAATATCCTATTCCTGTGTCTCGAGTCAGGCAGTTAAAACTGTAAATAATTTACAAATAATTTAGGTTGATTTGGCTAATTCACAGGCAGAAGTAAACACTGTTAGAGTTAACACTTTCAGTTGAAAGGGTAGGAGATGGTTTACATTCTATTTCACATAGAAATAATGCTTAATGGCCTGTGCAGGATGTGTTATGCTGAATCTTTATTTCAATATAATGTGAAGACTGGAGAGGAAAGCCATGCAAGCCCTGTTGAGGGGTTCATGTGGGAATTACTGATAGTGGCAATTAGCCAGGGACAGCACATGTTGTGTGCAGTGACTAGAGAGGGAGATAGAAGGGGAGGGAAAAATGAGGTACTGTGGAATTTGCAGGCAACCCTGACATGGGAAGAGATGAGAATCTTGACTCTATGTTTCAGAAGGTTGATTTATTAATTTATGATATATATTATATTAAAAGAAAATGATATATCAGAACTATACTAAAAGAATAGAAGAAAGGATTTCATCAGAAGGCTAGGAAGGAAAAGGAAAAGAATGATAATAAAATCTTGTGACTGACCAGAGTCCAAGACAGCTGGGCTGTGACTGGCCTTTAATTAAAAACAACCACATGAGACCCATCCCAGATGCACCTGTTGCATTCCACAGCAGCAGATAATCATTGTTTACATTTCATTTCTGAGGCCTCTCAGCTTCTCAGGAGAAAAGATTCTACCAAAAGGATTTTTCATAAAATATGTCTGTGACAAGGTACTTGTTTTATTTTGGTGTGGAAAGCTGTGTATTGAACCCCGGGTGATTAAATACAGAGTGAAATAATCTCTTCTATTGCATTGGGAGAGACAGCTCATTTCCTCTTGAGGCCTGGAAGTTGCATGTGCTATAAAATGCAATGTTAATCATGGTGAAGAAAAGAAAACAAAAATCTCAGGGCATCCATTCCTCAAATTTCTGGGCAGACAGATTTGCACTGAGAGTGTGAAGGAGGCTGGGAAAGCCTGGATTTCACTGGGGCAGTGTGAATGAAATGCTGACAGCTCTCTCTTGTGCTGGAGAGCTCCAGCTCAGAGGTTTGCACTCATCCCATGCGGTGGGATGTTTTGGAGAGAGCAAAGGTTGGTCAGCTCCCACACCAGAGAGGAAAATTCCCCCATCCTGGCCAGACAGCTCAGCTCTGAAGGTGCTGCTGTCCTGTTCTGCCCAGATGGAACTTGCCCTGGTGATCAGACAGACACCTTTGGATGACATCCACGTAAAGCTTGTGTAGAATTCACCTCTGAGAATATCAATTGCGCGTGGCTGGGTTACCCAGCCATGAGTAACTTTTAAACTCTAGTTACACTTGAAAATAAAGCAGCAATTATTGAAAATATTTTCAATTGTTTCTACCCCCCAAAACCCAACCATCAAACCAAACCAAACAACTCAGACTTTATTTTTTGTTTCACTCTGTTTCCTAAGTTACATGTCAGGTTCTGTCTATAGTTGATGCTCTGCAATACACTCAATTTTGTATTTATTTCAGATGCTGTTCTGTATGCTCTCTGACTCATTACTTATATTAGAATAACATAATGCTCCAGGGGAAAATATTTAGCTGATGATTTGCACTGAATTTTATCTCTGATACTATTTGTTTGTTTGGTCATGGTTTATTTTATTTAACAACAACAAAAAAAGAGCAAAATCATCCATTTCTGGCTCATTAGTTTAGTACCCACTTAGGGTAACCACTACAGGTTCTGTAAATGTATTCAAAACACATAGGAAATATGTGAAATTCCATGTACATACACTCATGATTAACTCCTCAATACTGACTTGGACTTTGCTACAATTTTCAAGACCATTTTGTATGAGTGAGGCTTTCCTTTTGTAAAAGAAGAGTTGTTAAATATTAGGGTTTTTTTTTTTACTTTGTTTTGATTTTAGGTTTCTCTCTAAAAAGGTTTTGCAGCCTCAGAAGGGAGGGTATGAGCCTTTAAAGAATATTTCAAACCTATGCAATCAGTAAGAGTTTCTTCCCTCTCTATGAGAGGTTTCTTTTCAAGTACTGTGACTCTTTATTTACCTCATGGCAATATATTGAAGCACACTGAAAGTGCAGATTCTTCAAATTTGTGCTGTTAAAAAATGCTCAGAAAGGTTGTGTTGTTGTGAAACAGAAGCATATAATGAGAAATTATTTGTTGCAAATTATTTAGCCAAATATTTCTTAATTCTCAAAAATATTTTGTATTATCAGGGCAGAAACAATGTGTTATTATAAAAATATTGTTTAAAATATATGTGTGCTCTGACAATGAAAATGCATAATAAACATACCTCATTCTTGCCTTGTTCATGGGCCCTTATCTCATGAGAAAGAATTAATAGTTTAAGTAATTCAGAAATAGTAAGGGTTTCTGGTAATATAATAATAAATATGACATGAAATATAATATAATTAATAAAATATATATAATATAATATAGTCTTTTGTGAGGAAGGTATGTTGATTCCTTCCCATTCTGAGAGAACTTAAGTCTGTAAATATTGTAATTCCAAAACCTTGCAGAAAACTGAGATGAAGCAGCTTCTCCCTATTTTGGATGAGCTAAAGAAGAAAGTGGTAAATAAAGGAAAAAAAGAGCTAAAGAAGAAATAAATAATAATATAAAGAAAATAAATTTAAAAAATAAATTTAAAATGATTGAATAAAAATATAAATATTTATTTAATAAATAAATTTAAAAATTAATAAATAAAACCAGAGGAAGACACTTTTGTCCAGCCACTTTAGTCTCTCTCTGGGAGTGAGGAAGAAAACATGAATTTCTCCATTGTTCTGACATCTTTTCTAAGCACAACAGGTGATGTGTCCTACAGGCATAAAGCATGAGAACAAATAACCCCAAAGTTACTCAGATTCACAGAGGAATAAAACCAGGCTTGTTGGATTTTTTAATTAGGAGATATTTTCCAAGCTTATTTAACCAAAAGAACAACAAAAGGAATTAAGTGTTCAGCTAATTTCTAGCACCTCAAATAATGATCTTACTTTATACCTTGGTCCCAGTGAGTCTTGCACAGTACACACTCTATCAATATATGGAGGAGATTGTGGGGGGGATAGAATGTAAGAAAATAAAGATTTGAATAAAGGAATTAAATAGGATGAGTGCTATAAAGGAGTGGGTTAGCTGGGTGAGGAGGGAGCTGGAGTTTGTTGGCTGTGCTGTGAAGGAGGAGTCAGTGCTGTGAGGAGATGCCCATGAGAAATCACCAAGAAGGTATGGGAGCTTTGCAATAAGATGACAATAGGAGATATTTAAAAAAATGACTTTTTTTCTGTCATGTTACTGTCATGCTGCATCAGGAAAAGCTGCCATCTTATGTGAGTCTTTGGCTTTTTCATTCCTTGCTCTAAGCCTCCCTCCAAGCTGCTTTCAGGTGGATTTTGTATCCCTTAAATTGCAGAGTCTCAAAAAATAAAGTGAAATGAAACTCCTGTTGTCCAGGAAACACAACACAGCTGACATCTTAACTGCTCTGCAGTAGAGAGAAACAACAGAGAGAGGCATTGGAACAAAGAAATTAATGGAGATATATTTTCAATCATAAAAAAAATTCACCCAGAGAAATGAACTTATTGTCAGCTAGAATCCAAATGAGTTTTAAATTGATCACTTATTTATGGAAATTTCTAATTACTTTTTTCATAACTTATTAAATTTATCAGAAACAATATCTTTTTCCAGACTGAATCCAGACAATAATTATTGCTATGGTTCTTATATATCTCCTTCTGACAAAAGATTATTTTTCCAGTGTAGAATGGCAGAGCCAACTAGAATAATTTAGTGTATCATATTGTGCAGTAACTACACTGCTCCAAAATGGAGAGGCTGAGTGCTCTTGCCAGGTAATATTCATTTTGCCAAAGAAAGGCTTCTTACTTTTAATTTGCTAGAATCACAGTATAATTTAGGTTGGAAAAGACCTTTAAGATCTTTGAGTCCATTAATCCAGCACTGCCAAGTCCACCACTGACCTGTGTACATTTTTGTGCACATTTTTTAAACACCCCCAGGGATGGTGACTCCACCACTTCACAGTGCTTGTACAATCCCTTTGAGAAACAAATTTTTCCTAGTATTCAGTTTAAGCTGGTTGTTTCTCAAGCCTTTGCAGACACCGTGGAAGTTCTTGAAACTGAGTTGTCCAAGTTCAAAGCTGCATAAAATAAATTAAAATCAGTTTATTGCTGACCTCAAGGGTTATAAAGCAGTGAGTTCTTGGTTCCAGATAGGGAGAAAAAACAAAGTAAAGGAGGAAGAGGTGAAAAAAACCCCTAAAACATGTGAGCACTTTCTTCAGGTATGTGAACAGTGACACACAATTGATATTTTATTGAACTGGACCCTATTTTCTGGGGCATGGCTGAGCTGTCTTTGAGAGCATGGTTTCAGCACAGCCCCACATCTCATTAGGCAGCTGTTGGAGCATCCAGGTGTAGCTGAAGTTTAATTCCATGTTGGGTGCAGTGTCCTGGTTGTCTGTTAAGGTAGTGGGGTAATGACTTTGTAAACCAATGTCACCATGATATTTTATGAAAAATCCTTTCGCCAAGAATTTTCTCCTGAGAATCTAAAAAGCCTCAGAAGAGGAATTCCAACCTGATTGCTTGGAATGTGGTTTGGCGGTTGCTCACCAACAGGTCCATCTTTGATTAGTTCCATGTGAATTGTTTTTACTTAATGACCAATCACAGCCAACTGTATCAGGACTCTGGTCTTTCACGGGTTTTTATTATTCATTCTTGTCCAGCCTTATGATGTCTCCTTTCTCTTTTTGTAGTACAGTTTAGTGTATAATTTCTTTTAATATCATAAAATACTAAATCAGCCTTCTGAAAACTTGGAGTCATATTCTCATCTCTCACCTCATCCTAGAAACCCTCACAGCACTGCAACAAACCAATATCTGTCTCACCTGAGTTTCTGACTTCTCTCTGAATTTCACATTTTGGCATTGCCTTAAGTTGTGTTGTCATCAGTGCACCATGTGAAAATGTGCAGTGGGTCCTTGATTTCACGGCAATGATTGCCCTGCTCTTTGTCTTGTGTTGTCAGCTGCTGTGTTTGGGTGACTCTGCAGCACCCTGCTCTTGGGTGTCTGTGGTTGAGATGACCCCTGAGGTGTTAGAAAGTCTTTTTTTCCAGCCCTGCAACTGAAGAAGAAGTCAAGATTCCTCGGTTTTGCTTTTCAAGGTTGTTTATTTTTTCTTATCTGTTCCATTCTTTCTGTGACCTGCTGAGGTCTGTCCAGCAGGTTGGGTTGTGGCACACTGACTGCCGTGGGGTGGTGTTAGCTTTTTATACTATGAACTATGTGTACTTTATTTACAATAATTTTCCAATACCTATGTTAGACAGTCTGTCTCTAGTCTAAACCAATCCAAAGGTGCCACCATCACAGCAGAAGATGGAGGACAAGAAGAAAGACAGGACATGCCCAGATTCCTCCATCTTGCCTCTTGAACCCCCATTCTAAAAACCCCAAAGTTCTACTTTTTCACCCTGTGACAAATTCACTATCATTCTACTCAAACTCTTGTGGCTTTAAATCCTCACACAAAGTTGGTAATTGTTTCCATGGGCTAAAATGGAAGGCACAGGTGTTTGTGACTCCATGCCAAGGTCTCTGAGCCCTCCAGGGCAGCCAGAGGAATGTCCTGGGTCCCTGCTCCTCCAAAGGCTTCAGCTGGAGCTCACAGAACTGGCAGCTCTTACCTCCCCTTGTTTCCAAAGCTCTGCTTTTCCACTCAAAGGACATTCAGACATGTGTTGTGTAGACACCAACATAATTATTTCACCATCAGAGAACATATGCTTGTGGAACATATAGCATTGCCTCGTGTTACTCATTGTTCAACACATGCCAGAGATGTTTAATTTTTTTTTGCCCTAGCTTATGTCAGATATTTGAAAATATGTATTTTTTTAATATCTCCACATGCTCAATGTTTCCTTCCCCGAAGTTAACACTAAATTAATTGATTAACCAGCAGAAGTTGTTTTCTGTGCTTTTCTTTTGGATGAACAGTGCAATTGTGGCATCCTGACATATTTAATACAAACCACTAACAACACCATCAGTGAGTAAATAGGCTGCAGAGATGTGAAATCACACGTGATAGTTGCCAAGGAATTTATAGTATATTTCTACAGAATATAAAGTAGATTTCTTTATATATTTTGTAACATTTTTAGGCCTGTGTTTTTTGGTTGGTGTTTTTTTAGCTAGTGCTGTACTTTATCATGAGAAGGACCTTTTTCTTCTCCCAAAACCTTATTTAAAAGAAGTTTTCTTAAACATATAACATAAAGCCTACTCCTGTTCTGAATTATAACGAAGAATCTTATTAATGCTGTTTACATTGAAATATTTGCAAATAATATTTTACATTAGCTGGCATGACAGTGTGCTTCCTGGCACTGCACACAGATGCTTTCTGCACTGATAATCAGTTCTGCTGAGGCACTTCAAAGAAAATACATCAGCAAAGAAAGCACCAGCTTTATCAGTGCCTGAAATTGCATGCACTGTGCTAAGAAAACATTGTAAATTATAAACTAATTTTATCTTCAGGAAAAGGAAGCTTTTATTCAAAACTGGAAAAAGTTAATAATAGCTAAAACCACTGTGAATTCATCAATGCCAGAGTCATGTGCACAGTCACTGCACTGAAGGAAATACTTGCTGTTACATTCAAGTGAACAGCCATTTTCATTGGAAAAAAGGATTAGCATTTGTTAATGCCATTTTCCAGGGAATGTTATTAAATGTCACCTCATTCAAAACCAGGGCTGGGTTAAGGAATTAAAACCCAAGCTGCAGGAGTGTGCAGTTCTGGTGTGTATAACACTCCCGTGAGGTAATCAGCATCTCCTGATGCTTCATAAAATATAATCACCAGCCTTGATGTGGAAGAAAATTAATTTTATCTATAGATACACACATAGTATTTGGATATTGAAGAGTTATGTTGGGTAGGTAGTGTGCTCAGCAGTTTTAGTGTTTTAAGGTCTGAAAGTGAGGAGTTGTGATGAAATTACCTTTATTATTAAGGTTATTAAGACAAAGTAAAAGATTATGTATTCCACTCTTTTGGAGAGCTTTGCAACAGGCACACAATACAATACATCTATAGAAACTGTTTGTGAAAATTGTTTTTTTCTTCTAATTATTTCTTCTTAGGTGTTCCTTGAAATAAAGGAGAATTGCATTTGTTATAACTATTTTTTTAGTCTCTGTTATTCCCAATTTCCTGCAATTTTTTCTGAGACTTAATGAAACTGTTCTTTCTTTGGCTATGTGTGATAGTCTGATTATCTTTCACTAAGAAGTGTAAAGTTTTCTGTAAATATGGAAGGGTAAAAGGAGTTTTGATACTGAGGGAAAGAAAATGAAATAATCATGCATCTTTATTAAGATGCAGTAGCAATTTACTAACTTTACCAAAAGTATAAATCTTTGCTGGAGTGCTCAAGAGGGATCAAGCTCTGAAAAGATATTGTTCTTGTTTTAAGGCTAATGAACAGTGCTCTGCAATAATGCAGCCCTCCATTCCAATCATTTTGCATATTTTATTTTAGTTTTAATGTTTTTATTTTATTTTATTAAATTTTTAAATTTTTATTTTATTTATTTTATTTTGAGTATTAAGGAATCCAAACTGCAAAGTATGAGTAAAACTAACTGAGAAACAAGCTGACTTTGCAAAAGGGAAAATAGAGTTAAAAATAGGTTTTTACTGCTCTAGGAGGCATTGTTCGATTTGGGAGGCCCATTAGAGTTTGGGAAAGCCACAAATGATCTGTTTATGGCAATGCATAACTTGCACTGTTTGCAAATGAGTGGTCGTTTGCTGGGGTAACCCAGCCAGGCACAGGGAAATTGGAAGCTGGAAATAATGAGGATCATGATGAATCATTCTGAGCAGGCAGCTCACAGTGTAATACAGGAGAAAACTCAGATTTTAAAGCTCTCTTCACCACAGGGAAACTTTAATTGGCTTTGCTTGACAGATATAAAAATGTATTGGATGTTTCTGTATTTATTTTTAAATCATTTCAGAACTAGTTCCATACACTTTTTTTTTAATTTTTTTTTTTTATTCCTTTCAATTTAACAGAATTAAAATAACCTGAACAGTGTGGAAATAGTAACAGGAGTTCAGTCTGGAATAAGAAAAGCTGTATTTTTAAAGCTTTAAATGCCAAACATGGCCATGGTGAGATCAGTCACATTGCTTCTGTGCCATGGTCATTTGCCAGGCAGCTCTGGGGTGTTTGTGTGGTGGTTTTTTTGTTTGTTTTGATTGAATTGAGCAGCTAATCCAGTCTGAGACATGGAAAGGTGGAAATAAAGCCCTGACTAGCTGTGCATATATTACTCTCCTGAAACTGTTGTACCTTCAGTGGGACACACAAAATGTGGTTTTATAGGCACACACAGCATTTATTTACTACAAAGATGACAGATTATGACTGTGTAGCCTCTGTTGCAGTCCTTTAAATGCTGTATGAGAATTCAGCAGGTAGATTGGTAAATCTGGATGTGCAGCCAAATACCATAAACACATCAAAGAGAAAATCAGGTTTGCAGTTCAATGGCCAATGTAAACAAACAAAAAAAAATTATGCTAAGGGCTGGTGCTCTGCTTTAATCCTGTTTCTGGGGAAAAAATAAAGAGAAGTGGGGCACAAGGCAGTCTTGAGAGAGCATCTTCATGTTGACTTGCAAATAAAGAATTGCCTGAAGAACTGAAAGACAAACATTTGTAAAGGACAAATTTTGAGGCAATTGTAATCCTTACCACAATAAATGCTTATTTGGTACATTCATAAGGTATTACCAAGGTGGTTGCTATCTTTTGTTTTGGCAATTTTTAGAAACTTTATACTCTGGAGTTCAATTGTCTCCTTGGAAGAGACAATTTGGAAGTGAATGTTTTCTTCTGAAAGCATTCATGGTGTAATGCATTACATTAATGATAGAAAGAAGAGAACTGAAACAGGAAAAGGGATACCCACCCAAGGTCATATTGATTTGTTTTTATTTACAAATTCTATAAATGTCAGGGTTAGCTTAAAGAAAGGTTGGAAATAGGTCTGCAACACAAAATCAGGAAGCTGAAGTGCAAATTTATGCCTGTCTAGACTCTGTGTTTGTGTGACTGCAGCCCTGCCACTATTGCCGTGCTCTGAACTTAAAAAAGAAAAAATCTGACTGTTCCTTCTAAGATTGCAGTGCAACAGGGCACCCATTTCCTATAGATACACATTTCCTAAACATATAGATTGGATCCTATATCTATAGACATGGATTTCCTGTACATATAGATTTCCTATACATTGCATCTGAATAAATAGACATCTTGATTTTTATTTTTTCATTTTGTCTGACTGCTTTTCCTTTAATTGACATTTTAAGGTGGTGTCGGGATTTTTATGTAATTCCTAATACCATTGTGTATGCTTAAGATCCATCTTTTCATTTCAATCCCCAGAAGCCTCAGGTTTTTTCCCCTGTAAAAATTTCTCTGAAGCCACAGCAGTTTTTTATGCTTCAAAAGCTGTAATTACCAATTCAGCTCTCCACTATTTCAGCAAGAGAAATGTCAGAGTTTTGCTTTTCATTGGTGCCAGCTGCTTACCTAAGTTCAGTCAGCCTTCTGTTGGATAAAAATTAAATAGACATGTTGGTAATGAGTCACACAGTGTGTTCATCACCTTGAACAGGGGCAGTGAGATTGTCACTGAGATTTTGATTTGACAGAGGACTCCTGTAAAACACAGAATCCTTGCTGAAAACAGCATAGTGCAGAGTTGTTTCATTTGCATTAAGACATAGGCAACTGAGGCTGTTCTGGTCCTGTGATCAACACTGCTGAAGGAAAAAGCAAATAAGGAAAAATTGTCATCCACTTTTCTTTATAAATTAATGATTTTCACCTCCTTAAGCTATCCATTGCATATACTTACAAGCATGACTATATGAATCAAATGATCCTTAAACTTCAGAAGGGTAAAACCTAGTTAAGAATGTTTGTTGTCCTAAGGAATAACTGGACAGATATCCATCTACACTATCCCAGGCAAGCAAAATCCTGCATGCAGCCTTGTGAATTAGGACAATCTTTATTCCCATAGCCTGTGACTGTGAAAGATTTTAACATTTAGAACAAACAAAACCCATCTTATTAGAAAACAGCTGTAATAGACCTAAATTTTTATACCTTTGAATGAATAGTTGTTGGAAAGGCTTTTACCCAGAGGCTGTGCTGTGTCTCAATTCCCTTCTCTTTCCACAGAGTAATTCCTTGTGTATCAAAAAAAACCCCAAAGCAAACAAACAGAGAGAGAGAGAATAAGCTGATAAATATACTTCTGATCCTCATGTTCTGCCCCAGCAAACATTGCTATTCTGTTTTTATCACTGCCATGGAGGGCAGTGATAGATGTAGGGCATGAAGTGATGATGTCAGATATTCACAGAGTCACCTTTAGGCAGGGCAGTGTCCTGTAATGATGTGCACAGGGCCAAGGAGGGAATTCAATCCACTTGTGTCAGTGTCTCGTCAAAGGGATGATCCCTTTTCCCAAGGGCTGGGGACTTCTATGCCCAATCTCCCACAGAATTCTGTGTATGTGAAAGCAAAAATAATGAACTCATTCCTTGTACCTGTTTCCCAAAGGTCACCTGAGCATTCCTGTCTCAGAGCTCCCTTGCTATTGCACAAATGTAGAAAATGGATGATTTCTCTGGTGCTTTTCTCATGAACTGTATCTGTGCTGTTGATGGATGTTTAGTATTGGGCCCTTCTAGAGAGCATAAATCCAACATTATACATGATAAATGTTCACCACCTCATTGATGAGTTGGTAGCACATGTTCAGGTGCACTGCCACGAGGGCCAGGGCACAGCAGCCAATATAGTCAAAATATAGCCAAAATAGCAGCCAATTTTCACTGTAGATTAAATCAATCTCCCCCTTCGAGTAATGAATGTTTTTGCAAGTTAACCAAAAGTTGAGCTCCACTAGAAACAGGAAATATGGAGGCAGAGACATTCAAAGATTTGAAATACAGAGTCCCTTATGTTTTATCACCAAAATAAGCAGCTCTTACATTGTTGAAACAAATTGCTTATGTAGCAGCTGTTTTGAACCTCACAGTTTGTGATTTAGCAAGCTCAGTCTAAAAAATATAATTCTGTAGGTATGCTGAGGTCCTTTGCTGACTGAATTCTTGTTAAACAAGATCAGGAAAATTCTACCCTCCTTGTGAAATGTGTGGATTGTTGGAAAGCAGTTCTTTGAAGCATGAAAAGTGTTCTAACTTTCATTTGATTATTGAGCTATGACATGGGTAAGATGGGGTATTTTCTCTTCTCCCATGTAAAATACTCTCTAATAACTTTGCTTTGCTGGTAGTTCTTTGTATGGTTTTATCAAGTGATTGACCTTCTTTATTATGTAAGAAATAATAGAAGTATTTTCTTCTGATACCTCTTCCAGGAAGAGAAGCTCATCTGAGCAGTGTGGCCTGCACAAGAAAAAAAAAAAAAAAAGATTTCCCATATTAAAAAAGCTGTATCATCTTAATATTTTATTTTAATTAGGAAAAATACATTCAAGCCTAATATTCTTCATGTATTTAATAGTCTTGCCAGTCCTGGATGGCATTATCTTTCTCTGGCTTCCCATCAAATTTCAGAATATTAAGGTGTAACTGTGTTGGAATTAATGTAGGTTAGTTTGTGACTTGCATCACAAAATATTCTCTCCACAGCATTGCAAATAGATTATGTCACCCATCTCAGTGCACGTTCTACTTTACATCTTTCATACCACTATTTTCTAAAAATGGCATCCCAAGCTCTTACTTATTTACAAGACCATCTGGATGGTTGATGTGTAAAAGAACTTTGAAATTTGTAAGCATGAATTAATTAAAGAACAAGTTCTGCTTTATTGAGTGCCTGTTTCTTGCTTTTCCTTATATCATACTTTACAGGAACCATAGATAATACAGTGAATTTCACAGGTAAATCTGGTTTTAATTAAAAAAACAAAAAACAACAAAACAAAAACCCACCAACTTTGAATTATGGTAAATAGGGAATGAAACCTAGATGTTCATGAGAAACATTTTGTCATGAGAGACAAAATATTTCAAAATGCTGGTCCCTTGTGTGCTTCCATGGCTCATCCCATGCTGTTGCTGTCTCATGTCTATGTTAGAGATAATTTTGTGCTTTATAGAAGGTAAAATTCCTTTAATTGATGGGAATTCTAAAAATGTTGATGGGCTGGGAGAAGCAGAGGGAGGAGGAAACAGGAAATGAATAAATAAGGGATGCATTCACGCTGGCTGATTTGAGTAGGAGGGACTGATAACTTTAAGGTATTGAATGTTCTAGGAGAGAAAACTTCAGTAGTGCTTGGATAAGGAGAGTGGAAGTAGAATAGAAATAATAAATCTGCAGAAGAAAATGAGATTAGAACAAAGAAAAAAGAGAAGTGCATTAGGGACGTCTTGGCTGCAAAGACAGAGAAATTATTTTGCTGGGGTGAAAAAATGAACATCTTAAAGAAAATTTATTTGAGAGGTGGAAT
The DNA here is from genome assembly GCF_051311805.1 of Agelaius phoeniceus. NCBI lineage: Eukaryota > Metazoa > Chordata > Aves > Passeriformes > Icteridae > Agelaius > Agelaius phoeniceus. The sequence continues at coordinate 6,572,727 of NC_135270.1, forward strand.
GGCATTAGGAATCCTCTACCCTCCTTTCCAGTCTAGACAGGAAATACCTGTGACAACCTCCAGCCAGAATATAGCACTCTTGGCAGGGTTATTTCATGAGGAAGTTGACAACCTACTGCTTTTATTGCATGAGAGAAAATACGTCTTTAATGTATCTGGTGGAATGCTGTCCAGAGCAGCCTTGTTGATGATCTACATGCATATAGATATGACATGATGCAATTAAACCTCTGCTATTCATAGTCTTTAAAAAAGAAGATTATGCACAGGCTTCTCCTTTCCTGTTGTTTGTTCAATGTCAAATTAGCTCTCCTGTCCATATGCAGTGTGATACTGCCTGTAATTAAATAAGCATGGACTGTATGCCCACCAAACTGCTGTCTGCTGGGGTGCTTTGCAGCTAAATTGGGGCTGGGAACATGCCTTGGACTTCAGTCAGGAGTAGGGAAGAAAGCTGTCATCTGTGGGACAGCAACACAATAGAAGAAGTTGGAAGTGGAGTAAATGAGGCAAGGATTTAAAAGATTAAATGTGGCCTAGTGGTAAAACGTGGTGGGGCTGGATTTTGTCCAGTGATGGCTAAGACTAGCTCATGACAGGATGCCAAGCCTGGCCTTTTATGCTAAATGTAGATACTGAGACTTTCAGAGCCAGGCTGCACAACAATTTGGATTCAAACCAAAGAATTCTGAATTCATTCAAATTTCTTCTTTATTGCCTTGATCACTATGCAGTACCAAACCCACAGTTTTCACAGTTAGCCACTCTGTGGCCTTCCTTTCCTGCATATTTACTTTGTGGCTCTTCAGATCCATTCTGGACTTGCAGTTATAGTTGCAATTAAAAGTGTACTGAGACAGTTATAGTTGTAGTTGCAAATAAAAGAACAGGTATACAGCAAACTTGTTTGTCTTGATAAAATTAGGTCTTATTGAGATGTGATTAGATGTTTCCAATTCATAGTTTATATTTTAGTCTTCCTCAATGCATCTGTCTTAGTGCATCCATCTGTCAAATACAGAAAAAAAAAAATTGAAATGTGTAGCACACTGGTAGCTGAAGTAAGTTTCTAAGTCCAAAACCCTCAAAGAAACCAATTATTCTTTCTTGAGTGCTATGTTTTGGTGGTGTAAGGTCAAAAACGTGCAAGGTCACAAATGAAACTAAACCCCAAAAATACCAGGTGCAGAATCATGATCCATTCCAGGGGGTGACAGGATAATTGAGGTTGGAAGGGTCCTCTGCTCTACTGGTAAAATGCTGAGCTGTTTCTTCATGGCCATTCTGAAGCTCTTCCATTTTGACTCGTGCCTGGGATCTGCTGCCACCCACCCTACTGCTGTGAAGAGGCTCACACTGTCATTGGGGCTCCTTTCTCTGTTGTTGTCTCTTGAGATTCATTTCAAAGGTAGAAGAATTGGCCCAATTTACAGGCACAGAACTATGTAAAGGAAATTTTTGCCAGGGCTTTGCCACTCAAAGAGGTGTGGGGAGAACCTGGAGCAACATCTTGCAGTCTTTTTAATTGTACTCATTGTGGTCTCAATTACTTGCTTTGTGCCAGGAGGAATAACTGTGTTTTACTTCAAGGGGATGAAAAAGAATCCTAGCACTTGAGTGGTGCATCCTTAATCTAAAATAAGAGCAGCAGATATTCCTTTCTGATGATCCTGTGACCTGCTTCTCATTCATTCCCATGTGTGCTGCCCAAGTTCTTGAATTGTTAATTTTAGTTCTTAGACAGGAGCTTGCCCAGCTGCATTATGCAGAAGAAAAAGGGCCTTTTTTCTGCTTGCAGGTGAATGATCATAAGAACTCCAACAACCTGATTATCTTTTAAAAATATTTCTGCTAAGGTGTTTTTTTAGCCCACCATGTTATTGACAAAATTTCTGAAATAGCCAAAGCTGATGAAATGTGGCAATAGTTAGAATGCTGCAGGAAGCAGTGAAGAGGAATAGCTTTTTCTCCTAAAAAAAATAATTAATGAGAATGTCAGTGAAGTGTATACATCCAATGGTTTTTAAATCTTACCCTGTGAGTGTTCCCAATGACAAGTGTGTTCAGTAAAACAATGAACTTGTTTGTTCAGATGAGAAGGGGGAGACTCCTCGTTCGTCAGCCTAGAACTTGATCTTTTCAGTCAGATCAATTTGCTACATAGATTTTCAATAGTGCAGAAGGACTTTTGCAGAATTAACTTTGTCTGCAGAAATTTTTCTTATTTGTGCTTTGTATTTTGTTGGTTGCTTGGTCGTTGCTTATAAATATGTATCTGAGTGAAGGAGACTTTTTCCTTTTGTTCTTCTCCTTGTTTTCCCTCCCTACTGTTCCCTGTGGTTGCTTGAGGTTTTCTGAGGACAGAGGCTCTCTTGAGGTGAGGAGAAGATCCCTTTCATTTGAAGATGTATTGCATCTGCACTCAAAATCTTAAATACATTGACACATGAAAAAAATAACAACTGGAATGATAAGAATAATTTACTGGCTTGAAGACCTTATAATGCGTATTGTCAATAAAAAAGAAAGGTGAAGAAAGTGTTCCACTGCCAGCAATTAATAGATTGAGGGCCAGGGGGAAAGTAATGTCTTTATACAGGAGAGAGTTTATTTTGAGTTTAGTTTTGGGAGTTTTGGCTTTACTTGGGCTTAAATTTGCCTGAGTGTCATCAGCTTGTTGTTTCTCTGCTGGTTTTGTCTCTCACTCCCATGAACATCATCAGTGTGTCACTTCAGCAACAAAACTGGGTTTATGCTGTCCTTGGCAATTGGTTTGTAGATGCTTTACCATTTTTATGTACCATTTATGGCCCCCTCTCCCTCTGCATTCAGCTGTGCAGTGCTCCAGGGAAAATCCCTGTGTGTAATCCTGGGAAATCCCTCTCTCTAAAGCAGGAGCAGGCACAGCAGGTGATGATATGGGAAAGGAAGCTCACTATGATAACTTTTTTCCTGGAAAAAAATACCTGAGTGGTTTTATGGAAGTGGGATAAATCAAAGGTTTCTCTATGACTTCTAATTTTTAAAGGAATTGAGCAGGGGAGGATTGGTTGCTCAAAATTGGATTTCTGCTCTGTCTAATGAGAATTTGGATGCAAATATTAAAGTAGCTCTAGGCTTGATTCTCACAAATACCAACCACCCACACAAGCCTGCTCTGGAAGAAACTTGTTGGGTTTTTTTTGTTTTGTTTTCAGAATTTCAACTCATTTCTGATTCAGTACTATGATAATTTGATAGCTCACATATTTTTTATTCTCTCTTCTTGTCACTTATCCTAAAAACTGAGCTTCAGTTTAGAATGTGTGTTAATACAATGGGTTGGAAAATCTTGCTTTATAAAAGTCTAGTGAAACAAATAATTTACTGCTGCTTGGATTTTCTGAAGAGATGTTTAATTAAAACCAAAACTGATGTGGAATCAAGTGAGCTGGTGCTAAAGGAACAGCAGCATACATGATTTGCTTTTTCAATTTTTAAGTTTACAGACTGTGTTGCTACTGAATATAATAAAAGGCCAGATTAAAACACAAATAAATCAGAGGTTAATACACTGATAAATAGGGAGGAATTGTACTCTTGTTAATAAATCTTAATCTTAACCAAAAAATATACCAATAAAGTAATTAAGATATTAGTATCTATCAACTGGATGGATAAAATCTGGATTATTTTCTGGATAATTTCCAGAAAATATTCTAAAAACACCAAAATCAACTAAGCAGCATATAATTGAGAAACCTTGTATTTTATTACCAGAATGTCAGCTACTCAGAAGAATGATTTCTATTTTCCTGCAGACCTACAATACTCTATTATAATCAGACTTTTCTTTTTTTCCTGAGATGATGCTTTCCAAACATTCTTTTCTTTAATTTATTCTGCTCCAGCTGAAGTCACGTTTATGTGGCAGATGCATTGTTGGAGCTAGGCACATACTCTGCAGTTTTATGCTTAATTTTTACCACTGTGAAATAAAAATCACCTGTGCAGAGTACAGTCCCCATTTTTACTTTCTTCTGGTCTGACTGAACTGATGGTAAGAAGTTTTCCCTTCTCTCTGCTGTTTATTGGTGAACAAAATATGTTTTTTATAGGGTTTATATTGTGAGCTAAATAGAGTGACACGAAGTACAAATTTATACTGGAAAGCAGTTTTAGTTTTTTTCTTGTATTTCTTTTTCTGATTTCCTTGTCACTATTCTTTACCCCTTCTCTCTTTGTCTCTGGTAAGTAGTAAGATGCTTGTTGAATGTAGCATAAAACCAAAATTATTAAAGAACAATAGTCAGTGACATCTACACCATGTAGATACAGAGGTTCAAACACTATGTTGTATAGATTTTTAAATGACTTTTTTAAAAATTAAAATGCTAGGAAAATTTATTTTCTATTACTGTGAAACTAGAAGCATATTTGAGAAGGTGCTGAGTGAATAAGATGCTGGAATTGGAAAATTTCTTAGCGTTTTATGGAAAAATAGCACCTAACATATCTCATTCTACTACTTTTGCAAAGTTCTTGATAATTAATTCTGTCCATCTGCTTCTCTTATTGCACTGCAGGTTGTGGCAGGATTTACTGAATTCAAATACAGCAAAACCACTAACTCCTGATATTTTGATAAATGTGCAACTGCCCTTTCCTGTGACATCTCAGTTGGACTGCTGCTCTGTTAAATTTTGGGAGAAAGAGAAAATTCCTGGACCTGGCTCTCTAGACTAGACCACATTCAATCCCTTAAACTCAAGAGAACCCTTTACTCTTTTTTTTTTTTTTTTTTTTGGTGCAGGGGAATTGCGTCGTGAGCGTGCAGGCTCAGGTTTTCATGTTCCCTCCAGGAAATGCCTCTTGGCTGGAAGTGCTGGCAAATCCAGGCTCTTCAGAAAGGCAGAGAGGACTCCAAAGTTGATACACAGCAGCAGAAAGGGCTCTAAAGCTGATACACAGCAGCCTCTTTCTTTCCAATCCTTCCTCGTTTGTGCTTGACAGGAATGAGTCTCACCCTCCCAACTGGAGAGTTGCCTGTCAGACACAGGAGTTAGAGGTCAGCCCTTATCATTCTTGGCCATCAATTGAAAGTTTGCAAAGGGCTGCTGGCAGCATCTTTTTCTTTCTTCTTTATTGCTGAAAATGTCAGAAATGGATCACCACAAAGCCTCCTGGTATATGAAGGGAGGAACAGTGTCACCAAGTGCTGATTCTGCTGTTCTTAAGGTTGTGTTCAGATATGTTTGTCATCCCCATTCAGATGTTACAGCTGAAAGAAGGTGGGAGGAGAAATTGCTGTAAATATCTGCAATTTACTACTGTAGTTTGTGAAAAAGGAATCTTAAAAAAAATTATTTTTTTATATTTTTTTTTTAGCAGAGTACTTCCCTCATACCTCAGTCACCTGCAAATCATGGTGCAATGTGGGATACTTAATTCTAGGATGTGGGGTCAAAATGCTGAATAAAATAAGATTATTCAGGCACTTTAGTTTCAAGTATGCTTTTCTCACACATCAGTTTACAACAGCCATCCCTTCATCCACAACCACATTTCTTCCACCTGGATGTGAAGTGAACAGTAGTTTTGCTTTGGGGCATTTTTCTGCCTGGAGATGTAATTCAGGAGAAGAATTTCTTTTGAGAACTGACAAAACCAGATTGTTATCTCAGTAAAGTCATGGTTTCCTTGAGATTTATGCATAATCCCAGACTGGCTTGGTCAAATATTTATGTTCTGTCACCACTGTACTGAGCACCTTAAAACATGAAGCATCTGAAGGACTTATCCTGTGGCTGCTGCTAGGGTATGTTAGCCTGGGAAACCCTGAGCAGAGGCCAGGGACACAGGAGGGCACCTGTTTTTTCATTCATTTGGGGTTTAAACAAGACAGGAGTGGTGCTGTAGTGGTTCTTCATCTGCTTTTGTATATGAGGCACTTGTTTAGCCAAATGCTGTTAAAAAACTCAATTTCTTTGGCTAAAGTTAATTTTTCAACTTTGTGTAAAACAAGCTACTGCTAAAGAACATCTCCCCACTTCTCTTTTGATAGTAAGTGTCCAAAGCCTGCACCTGTTTTTAGATAAATCATTAAGCTTAATCTTGCAGCCTTATTAAACAAATATTTGTCTTTAGAGTAAACTTTTCCTTTGGGTTCAAAGGGATAGAAATTAACAGTGTGTACAAAAAGTGGAGCTCTTGTTTGGAAAGGGTCCAAAGCCCTCTAACTCTTGTGTTTCAGTTGAGAAAAGTTGAATTCAGCATTTCCATGGATGTGATAGTCTGCATTTAGGACTTTCACATGGACAATGAGAGTCCTGCTGAAAGTGTGGGTGGTGATACTCTGTGGAAGTCTTTAATCTGCTCCCGACCTCAGTCAGAGCTGGAGATGCACAGGATGTTACAGGCCAGGCTCTGCAGGCTCTGAAGTTGGGAATTCGGCCCATTTCACCCTGCTAAACACATCCCAAAGAACCTCTGACAAAGCGAGGGGGAGGAGGTGTGAATTGTGCTTCTGAAAAGAGGATTAGCTGAGTTTTTCTTAGGAAAAACTGTCTGTCTGCTTTGACAACCACGGAAATGAATCCTTACGATGGCTTTTCTGTCCAGAATCATGTTGTTCCAAAATCTGTGGCTTTTCAGTGAGAATAGAGTTTCTGTGTGCAGGTAAAGATCCAGAGTATCCGCTATTATTGTCAGCTTTACAGATCACCCAACTTGTGAAGAATGCTTGACTGCATGCATGGGGATTTCTGGTCAAGAGGATAAGAAAAATAATGCTTGTTTATTTATTTATTTAATTATTTGTATCCTTTTAAATCACTCTTGATACTGGAACTGAAAACTAGGAATTCAGACCTCACTGTCCTGTGGCCTTAGCAAATCCATTTTTGTAAAACACCCCTGTTTATCCTCTAATCTTGTGTGTCATGCCTTTTACAAATAAGAAAGAGACTGAACTCCTTTTTGTGCTTTGCAAAAAAAAAAAAAAAGGCCTTCCTTGAGACTCCTAGAACATTTGGAACCTGAGGAGAGTGCTGTAATTGCTAATTACTGCTGTATGTTAGCAGTGCTAATAAACATGCTTCTCAAGCTTATTACTGCTATTCAGAAGAGCTCCAGGCCAGTAATAATATATCTAAGAATTTAAATAGACTGCTAAAATGTTTGTACAGCAAAGGTATTTTTGAAATGCAACAGCAACTCGCCACCATTTCAAATTATACACAACAGCACAGGAAATTTAATCAAAAGAGTAAAATGTCAACAGAGCAGCTGACAAACTTTAAGGTATTCACGCTTTTCAAGCACGGAAAGTTCTCAACAGTAGTAGTCTCTTGTACAAAGATTTATTCCCTCTGAAGACTTTTTTCATGGCTCATAAAGAGTGATGGATGAAGTTAATTTTTAGTTTAATCTCTTTCTTCTCAGTTCAGTAATTTCTTTGATACTTTGCAAAAAATTAGTGAGGATATGGAACCACTCACCAGTCATTAGTGATTGTGTGTTACAGACTGTGCACAGGCCACAACAGGTTGCCTGATATTTTTGGAGAGTGGGAAGAAAGTTTTCCTTTCAGTAACTTTTTTTTTTTTTTAGCAGCACTTTATTATTTATTCTTCACAACATATAAAGATTCTTTTAAAGTGTGGCAAAGAAAGAGCATCGAACTGTGTGTCTAAACTTTTGTTTTTCTTGGGTTTTATGTTCTAAAATCTCTGTATTGTGCCATCTTTGCTTGGCACATTGCTCTTTAACTATGTATCTATCCTTGGAATGGCAGAAAATATTTCTCCCCCAAGTCATGTTTTTCTTTAGCTCAGTGGACAATATTGCATAGGATCAAGGCCATGCTTATGTTCTATTCAGATTTTCCATCTTGCATCTATGGCTGCTTTATGTTGGGTTAAAAACTATAATCAACCATTTTGCTCTTTTAGTACATTTCAAAAATATTTTTGACTTCAAAGCTTGCAATTAGTGGAGTTCATTGTATTTAGAACTTTCCAGCTCTTCTTTTTGAAAGAATCCTCTATTTTAATTAGTTTTCTTATCAGAATAGGGTAAAACAATGGAGAAAAAGAGAAAACAGCTATATGTGAAGGAGATAAATTTTATTCTTTTGAAGCGCCACATTGAAAATTGGCCCCTCAAAAATCAACATGAATGAAACAAAGCAGGAAATTACTTTTGGGCAAAGATAGTGGAATGTCAGACTCAGCTTTGGCTGTGGAACATGTGCACTGCTTCCTTCAGACCGTTGAAAAGGCTGTGGTGAAGTCACTCACAGACTTGGTGAAAAGATTTTTCTTATGCTGTAGTTATTGTCTTATGCTTGTAGATGGTAAAGGAGCCCATAGAAATAGTTCATTTGCTTTAGGCTTGTGTTGCACTTGAGGAAAGATACAGAAAAATTATCATTTTTAAGTCCAGGAAAAGCACTGAGCTAGAGCGATGCAATTAAAATCCATAGAACATTATAAATAAGGTGCATTTGTAACAGCAGAAATATGCCGGACACCTAAAGTATTCTATGAGATACAGCTGCTGCAACACCTGTGGGTGCTGTAGCAACATTAATTTACTTTTTAATATATGAAATTCTTGTTTTCCCTAGGCTTAGTGCCATTCTATTTATTTTTCCTAACAATTGCTAGATATATCAATAAAAATTATATCCAAAAAGAGTTCTTTTACTTTTCTTCTTACCTTTTTTGTTTTTATTGTTGAGTTTTAGGTTTTTTTCCTCTTAAACATGGTTATTTGCAGTGAGGACCTGCCATGAGTCAGAAAATCACAGTCCAGGGCCCCATCAGTACAGTGGATCCCCTGAACAAATGCCATTTATCTGGAGGAGTTTTAGCAGCTGCTTTTCCTGTTTCTTGCTTAGCTCTATCACATCAAGATGCACTCCTGACCATGCACTGAAGGTAAAAGTTACTTAAACTTTCTAAGTATTCTTACTATGGAATTATTGAATTGTTTTTCTAACTATTGAACTATTTAGTGAATCACTCCATCTACTGAATTATAATTATTGAATTACTCAAACTATCCTAGCTATTACTATACCAGTTATTCTAATAAAATCTCATGCATGAGGTCAGAGGTCTGTCCAAGGTATAATATGTTCTTTTTATTAATTTCTTATAGCTCAAAAGGAATGTAATAAATGGGAGAAATTACTTGAAATTAAGGTGAAATTCTGATTGCTGCAAAAGACTGCTAGGTAGTGATAGTTGACTAAACACCAATTTGTCATCACAAAAAAGGATGACACACACATTTGTGCTGCTTGTGCAAAACTCCCTGAGCTTAGAAGGACTTGAAGGGTTATTTATGCCAGGTATCTTTACATGGGTGAGGGGACAGCAGGAGGTGGATAATTGTTTTTTATTCTCTTTAAGTTGACTTTCTAGTTCAGTATTGCCTGGAACCAACTTTTGGTGCCTCTTTCCTAACACACAGAACAATATATAGAAATTGCCTTGCCTGACTTTGCCAGTTGAAAGCCCTGTTGCTGATCTTTTTTCTCTGGCAGGTTTCTATCAGGGAAGATGGTTTTAGACATCCACTTCTACTGTCCTGGCATTTTTTTAAATTGCCCTGGCATTCTAGTCCCCTGTCAAAACAGGCAGGAGGAACTTTTGCCCTGTAAACCTTATCTTTATATGAGTGTTCAATAATTTCCCCATTTTCTCATAAAATTTCTTAAAAGGTCAGGAGACAGCCTAAAGATCACCGGACACCAGCCTTTTAAGATGTCATTTTTATTGACAAGAACATTTTACCTTTTTCCATATTATACTGTAAAAAGGGGTAGCACTTCTCTGACCATAATATTCAAGGAAACAAGGAATGGTTCAGGTTGCATTTCATGGAATCACAGAATGGCCTGGGTTGGAAGTGATCTTAAGGATCATCTAGTTCCAAACTCCCTGCCTTGGGCAGGGACACCTTTAATTTTTACCTTTAAAGGGACACCTTTAACTAAAATATGCTGCTCAGAGCCCCATCCAGCCTGGCCTTGAACATTTCCAGGGCTGGGTTTGCCACAGCTGCTCCAGGCTGTGTTCCAATGTCTTCTCCCATTCACATGAAGAACTTCTTAATATCTAATCTTAATGTACCTTATTTTGTTTAAAGTCATTCCCCCTTGTCCTATCACTGCATGCCCTCATAAAAAGATGTTTTTAGGCCCCCTTTAGGAACTGCAAGGCCACAATGAGGTCCCCCTGGAGCCTTCTCTTCTCTAGACTAGACAAGCCAATTTTTCTCAGCCTGTCTCCAAGGTGCTCCAGCTCGCTGATCATTGTGGCCTTGCTCCAACAGGTTCATATTCTGTTTCTTCTGGGGAGCCCAGAGCTGGATGCAGAGCTCCAGCTGGGATCTCCAGAGCAGAGCAGAGGGGCAGGATCCCCTCCCTGCCCTGCTGGGCACATTTGGCTCTCTGGGCTGTCAGTGCTCACTGCCAGGTCCTGCTGAGCTTCCAACACCCCCATCCCTTCTCCTCAGGGCTGTTCTCCATCCATCCTCAGCCCAGGCTGTGTTTGTGCTGGGATTGCCCCAGCCCAGGTGCAGGACCTTGCTCTTGGCCCTGCTGAAGCCCATGAGGTTCTCCTGAGCTCTCCAGGCTGTCAGTGTCCCTCTGGATGGATCCCTGCCCTCCAGGGGCTGCACACAGAGCGTGGTGCTGGCAAACCTGCTGAGAGTGCCCTCCATCCCACTGTTCACATGGACAACAGAGATGTAAACAGTGACAGTTCAAATATCACACCCTGAGAAACACCACTTTTAACTGGTCTCTACTTGGCTGACCACAACTCCTTGTGTGTGAGCACCCAGCTAACTCCTTATCCACCAAGCAGAGAAACTGTGAAGTGGAATTGTTCAATTATTTGCAAACATTTACTTTTGTTTAAGAGAGATGTTGCTGATTTTGTCTGATGTATGGATCAAAGGGAGTCAGCATGGAATTTGTGTGGCTCCAAGAGCTTTATTTTATCATCAGGGTGCAGCATTCACACTGTGGGGAAGTATTTCTCACAGAGCTTCTGCTGGAGTGCTGGCTTGGCCCTACAGTGTGAGGATTTTTCCATCTTTTTCCTTCTTTCAGACAGCCCCTCTGCCCCCCTTCCCTTTTGCTCTTTCCTCCTCTTCCATGCTGAGCTTTGAGGCTGGAGAGTGCAGACACATTTCTCTGCACTGGGAATGCTGTAATTAGCAAAAATTCTCTGGAATTTGAAAAGACAAGGAAAGGTCTCATTCAGCAAATGGATTATTGTTTATGAGAAAAGGAAGCAAACCCAGGAATTAAAATCAGTGGTATCTGAGGAAGCAGGACATTTTCCAAGGCCTTGGCATTTGATAATTACCCTGACATTATGTTTTTTCTATTATAAGAGCTCCCTAAGAAGGCTGCTGTAAGAGAACTAACAGAGGGTAAAGAAGTAGAAATCCTTTAGCAATGGCTTGATATGGGTTTATGTAACAAATCTTGTTTCAGATTAAGTAATTGTTTCTCAGCTCATAGTTTTCAGCTACACCAGTAGAAAAGGATTTTTCTTCCAGCCTCATTAAAACCATATGTCTGCCAAATTAGCAATTACAATGCTATTTAGCAGACAATCTCCTGCACTGAGTGACACTCCTTTTTTGAGGTCTTGTGTATGAGGTATTTTGAAATGTAACAGGCTACCACTAGTGTTGTCCCTTTTTGTTTGTCTCAGTTCATCCTTTAAAGTTGACAAGCTGAGGAAATAAAAGCAAAATATATTTAGATGTGCAGCCTGGGCCAGCTTTAATCTGGATAAAAAGGCCATTTGGGCTTCTGTGTGGTGGCACATAGAAACAGCTGCATAGATTGATAATACTGCTGGTACTGCACTTCCTGCTGTCACTTCTCCCTACAGATGTCACAAATAAAATGATCGTGGGATGTATTCCTAACACAGTGAAAGGAAAAAATCCCTCAGTAAATCAGAGCTGTTAATGAAAGCAAAAAAAAAAACCAACCCAAACCCATAGCATTTAGTTTTAAATGAACAAGTTCGTGCTCACACAATGCCTTGCATAGTAAGAATTTTCTTCCAGGTAACTCTAACCTGATGGTGGGTGAGAGCTGACATTTGGTATTAACCTCAAACATGTGTTATTTTGTCTTCAGCTTGAGGGTCTCAAAGATCTGATGGTCAATCTGAAAAATTAATGCCTAATTAAGTATCACAGCAAAAACAGTCTGGATTCAGTGAAATGAAAAAAAATTATTTCATAATCAGGTATCTATAATAAAAGTTGGAAAAAATGCATTTTTGAAAACAATATGGAAGTGGTAAATGCTTTGTGTAAATCAGAACAACTTTTATGATGCAGTATAAAACTTTTTTAGATGCAGTATAGGTTAATTGCACTAGTTGTGAATTTGTGACTGGCTTGGAGGTGGCTCTGCTATAAAAAGCCATTTTTAACAAAGGCAAACAATTCTCACTCCACCATGCCTCTCTCCATGGTCTCCCTGGTGTGGCAGCCACTGAAGACCACGGTGGCTACAAAGATGATTTTTGCCCTGTGTTCCCCTTGCCCTCTCAGGCCACGCTGGCCATTTCATATGGGCTCTGCAAGTCCCTGGAAGCTCTGCCTGGTAACTTGTATTGCTAGTGGTCCCTCTGACAGCTCCCTAGAGTGAGTGTTACACATTCAAGGATCTATAGGATACATCACCAACTTATAAGAGCCCTGAGCCACCTGAATTGAGTTGAAGGCCTCATTTAAGGCTTAGGCTGAGGTTTTTACACAAAGCCTGTCTGTCATCTTGTCTGCAAGGGCCCTGCAGAGGATGACAGGCATTGCTTTTGTATTTAAAAACAAAAAGGGGGGAACTGTGGTGGCCTACAGCCATTTATACCGGAATTATGTGATCAGTTACATAAGTACCTTACTGATATCATTCAAGCAGTAAGAGCAGGCCCAGGCTGCTGGAGACTCAGGCTTCTATTGGCTGGCTGGCCAGGAAGGAACATGCTCAGCCAATGAGGATTAACCTCATGGGCTCCTAAGGTAGCTAAGGAAGCAAGACCTGGATAAAGTGAACTATTGCTGCATGAACTCAGGGTGTCTTGTCACTGGTCTGTCTCCGAAACTGGGACACTTCTCTTCATGGTATCCCTGGTGCAGCAGCCACTGAAGACCACGGTGGCTACAAAGATGATTTTTGCCCTGTGTTCCCCTTGCCCTCTCAGGCCATGCTGGCCATTTCACACAGGCTCTGCAAGTCCCTGGAAGTCTGGCTGGGCAGAGAGAAAGCAAGAGTCAGCACTGCTGTGCCTGCTTGTGTTCCCTGGGGAAAAAAATGAAGATTCTGCTCATCCCAGACACTCTGCAGGGCTTTGGCATCGCACAAATGAACTTGTAGTTGTAGCACATGCAGAGCGCTGTGTTCTATCAGCAGTGGGAGTTGCCCACTGGAAATCAGCACCACACATGCTCATCAGCCCCGGGAAATGTCCCTTTGCAATTGAGGTCCTCTTGCCATGGATCAGCAGGAACAGAGACCCTGCCATGGACAAGCCCCATGCCAATGCCAAGGAATTCACCACTGCGCACCCAGGGCTGTCACTTAGGTGCCAAGAGCAGCCCCACAAGCACAGAGGGCAGTACCCCCATTGCAGTGAGGTAGAAAAATCATAAAGAAAGGCTTCATAATATCAAGCCTGCTCTCCATGTCAGGCTAGGCCTTTGCTAGTTCAGATGCAAAAGCAATCTTGGTGGGAGCAGTTCATTAGCATAACAATCTATTCCTGGGTAAAAAACAACTAGTATCTGTATAAACTGTTTTTACATAGTTAGATTGAAAAAAGAAAATTATCTCTCACAAAGAACTTTTCACCCACTTCCACACTGGGAGTTTGAGTGACCAGTCAATACAGTGTAACTTGTTAATAACCAATAAAGTAATTGGCAAGAAAGCTACTAAACAATAGGAGTCACACATGATGTCTGCAAAACTTTATAAGAATGAATTATGTGAATAAAGAATGGGCATTTTCCAACATGAAGAAAATGGAGTAATTTATTCCAATGCACCACACCAAGGGAACCAGTTCCATCTGTCAGCAGGAGATTTCCAGGAACAAAGCGTTCATGGGACATGTCACCCAATTTCATAGTTGAAAGGGTGTGGGGGCTTCTGCCTGTTTGGTGCAGGGAAGCCCAGGGGCTGGAAGATGACCTGTGGGTCTGCACTTGGTATGTGTCAGGTGTTGGGTGGCCCGGGGCCATTGGGAGTCCCTGAGGTGGGGGATAGGGCTGGCCTGGCCGGGATGCCCTGTGGCACCTGTGACATCCCAGCACAGGGGTCACAATGGGGGCAGCTGGGCACAGCAGCAGCAGCAGGTGAGGCTGCCCCAGTGCAGCTCCTGTCCCCACTTCCCTTAGCAGTGCCCCCCTCCCTCTGTTCCTGAGGCCATGCCTGCCACGACCTTCCTGCTGTGGCTTGTGCAAGGCCTGGTGCAGTGGCCACAGCCGGCGGGCGATGGGCTGGATGAGGCCGCACGGGAGCGCATGCGGCAGCGTGCTGAGCGCCTGAGCATGGAGATGGCTCGGCTGATGCAGGAGCTGGAGCACCAGAGCCTGGAGCAGGGCCCTGGTGCCTGGGGAGCCCTGCTGGCCTGGCAGTTCTGGGCTCTTGTGGCAATCCTCGTGCTGTTCTCAGCACTGTGCTTTGGAGTGCAGACAATTAGACACCATCCAGACAAGTGTGGCCAGAAGGACAGTTCTGGCAGCAACATGGAGGAGAAAGACAACGTTGTTGCAAAGGACAACATAGAATGTAAGGATGGAAACTGGGAAGAAGACAAGGATGGAAATGAAGAAGGCAGCGGTGTTGATGTAAAGGAAAAAGGCCACAGTGGAAACAAAGCAAAACAAGGCTCCAATAATGCAAAGAAGGCCGCGTACAATGAACAGAAGGGTGAGGAAGTCAGTGCTGCTGGAAATGACGATAACAAACACCATGCAACTGAAGAAGATGAGGACCACAATGTTAATAATAACCTTGGAGGCCTTTCAGCTGAGCACATTCAGTTGCCTGTTGTGGAGGTGGACAAAGGCTGCTCGGTGATTTGTGACCTGATGGCCAGACTGACAGACATCTTAGGACAGGGCTTGTCACACAGTTTCTACCCAGTGCCACAAGAAGCCATCGGAGTGGGCAGTGCCTTTGACGGCTGGAGTCCCTGTGCAGAAGGTGTTGTGTACCAGGTGCTTGTACCCCTGAGTCCCCCTCCAGGACACGCCTTCCACCTGGAGCTGGACACTGCAGGCATGGCCCAGAGGAACTTCTGGGTGCGTGTGCACCTGCAGTAGCGGGCCGCTGAGGGAGGACATGCTGTGTTTCCTCCACCACCCTGAGCTGTAGCTGAGAAGGGAACAGGAGCCCAGCCTCCTGCAAACCTCTGCACCGGCTCCTATCTGGATGTGGAGAAAACTGCCCAGTAGTTCTGTCACTTTGTGAGGTTAGCCTGGATGCTGTTGCCTCAATCCTGCCACTGGCGTTTAACTCTGCTGCCCTCCAAGCGCTCCTGCCGAGTTCAGCTCAGCAAAGAGAAGGAAAGCCTCATGGCTGAGATGAACTTTGGGGTGCGCCGAGGAGACTCTGACATCTTTGTGGGCAGCCAGCCATCAGCAGTAGGCATGCCAAGCACCACATGGATTGAGACTTGTGCCGTGGCAGAGGCCAAATTCTTCAGGCACGTTTTCAGGCAGGCCCCCAAGGACAACTGCCACTGCAAGTGCCTGCAGCTGCTCAGTCACAGCCTGGTGGGTGTAAGTTTGTCCAGCTACACCTTGAAGACTGTGCTGATGCACCTGCTGAGCACCGTGCCCCTGGCAGGCTGGCACAGCAGGGATTTCCCGTGGCGGATGATGGACATCGTGGCGTACCTGCTCTGCTCGCTGCAGACAAACCACTGCAGCACTTTGTCATAGGCAATGAGAGTCTTCCTGGGGAGATCCGTTTGCCCTCAGACTTGCGGCTGGCTGAAGCTCCCAACCTCTTGCAGCAGCTGGCGAGAGATCCCAATGCCCACGGGAAGGCCGTGCAGGAATGCATTCACCTGCTGCACAGGTTCCAGCAGCTGCTGCTCTGCGGCCACTGAAAGAGATCTGGTGCCCAGGGCTGTGCTTGTGGGGCCTCTGGACAGGGCCTGTGCACATTAACCTCTTGTAGCTAGGGCCTCTACTGTATATATTAACCTCCCATAGTTTTGTATTTCCTGTGTGTATTATTTCCCCATAGTTAATGCATTTCTTATATATATTGATACTCCTTATTTTGTGCTATATGTATACACTATGCTATGTATATATTATTACTATATGTCAGGGGATAGAATATAAGAAAATGAAGATAGTGTAGAAAGTAATCTTAGCCCTAAGGAGTTGCAGCTGGGCCAATTATCAAAGATTAGGAACAGGCCTGACTTTAACAGGCCACAGCTGTAAGCAATGAGAGGAAGAGTGCTATAAAGGACTGGGGTGGGTGGTTGGGCTGGGAATTGGAGTCAGTTAGTTGTTTTGTGAAGAAGAAGGAGACAGTGCTCTGAGGGGATGCCCATGAGAAACACCAAGAAGGTATGGAACTTTTGTGATAAAGAGACAGCAGTATGGAACCCCTGCAATAAGATGACAACAAATACGTATATTGATTTCCTCTAGTTAGTGCATTCAGATTTCTCAACTTTTCTTTTTATTATCTCAATAAACCAGGGTATTTCATTTTCTGGATTGTGCTAGGTCTTCTTCAATTCTCTCAGACCTGTAGTCCACACACTGACTTGTTTTAAATTTTTTTTTTTCTAGCTGCTTGTGTTCTATTTTGGTGGGTAAATATGTGTAAAGAAATACTGACAACCAGTGATGAAGAAAGGATATTTCTGCTTTTTGGGTCTTAAACCATCTTTGCTTTGGTATGGTTTTATCTGCCCACGATCAGAACAGGACTGTTTTATAAAAATATGTGATACAAAATATGTGTGTGGTACATAGGCCTTAATTATAGCTACTAATGGGATATATAAAGACTATTTTTTAGCTAATCTGTCTTTATTTCATTAACCCCAGTAATAGCTTGCACAAGTCTGTTCATGGTAGAAGCTCAGACATATCGGCCTTTGTGTAAATACAGAGTGAAATGACAAGGTAGAAGTTCATTATGTAGTTTTTGGTTATTAGATTCAAGCTCAGTAGGTTTTATAGATTTATGGATGTCACTGTAGATTTACAATGTGGAACGATGATAACAAGGTCCAGAAATCTGATGTTCTATGGAGGTTTCAATATCTCAAAGGGATTAGCTGTAAGTTCTGATTTGAAATAGTGAAGTAAATTAGTTATATAATTTTCACTTATCATTCTGCATTGCTTTATGATGTGCTATTTGTACAGAAGATATTTGACCTGGATAATGTATACTGCACAACTTATGAGTCCGCTGCTGACACACACATATATATATATATATATATATATATATATATATATATGTATATTTTATTTTCTATATATATATATAGTGTTTGTGTGGACATGAACACAGAACATAAACTGGCTGTTCTGATAATAGTAAGGATAAAGACTACAATGTTATTAATGCCTTTTTCTTTGAGATAATCCTTAGTTTTGAGATATATTTGCATTGTAAGTTACTCTTTTATATATATTGGAGGCTTTGGTGTCTTCCCAAAGTGCTAAATATCTTAATTGTTTTTAATGAAATTAGCAAAGAAGGTTTTCATTAGAACACTAATTCCCAAGATAGCAGTGGCTATCATTTATTAGTTAATTATTTCCTATTGATTTCCTGGGATGACAGGTTTTTTAAAAGGCTGTTCCTGATGTCATTTTTCTCTCTCATCCTTTGTGACTTGTGTTGATGGTTCCTTTTAAAGAGTAAAACAGGTTCTTTTTGAAATCTGCTCTTTTATACTGACTTCCTCTGCCAGAGGCCTGTCACTCTCCCACTGAGGTAGTTGTTGACATTTACTAAAGCACAACAATGTTTAATTTACTATTTTGGTGCTTTAATCTCGTATTCCCAAGAAAAAAGTTTGCCATTTCTCTCTCCTGATATGGTGGATGACAGCTATGTTCAGAAGCCCCTTTTATGCTTCAGTGTTTTGGCTAATTGGGGTTATGTTATTTCAGGGCCCCTATTTGTGAAGCATTATGGTGTGAGTAAACCCTCTGAGATAAGCAAGGCTGGGTGCACACCAAGAGATGATGTGTGACATGCAAGGGAGAGCTGCAGCATGGAAAAGGCAGGATTTGGTCATTGAAGTTTGTAACTCTACTGCAAAGAGAAAAATCTGTTATAAAATCTCTCTAACTTGCAGGAAAGTCTGGGAACACCCAGAGAAACTTTTATTTCATCTTTCTGGCATCATTCTCCTTTATTCATCCTGTAGGGGATGTGAATAAAACCTTAGGAAGGAATTTACGTATCAGCTGAATGTTTTGGAGGCAGCTGGATGCAGTAAGAGGGGATTTGAACAACAAATGGGAATGTGAAGAGATGCACTGACAAAAGCATAAGTTCAAAAATGACAGATCACTTGCATCTACCAGATAAACAGTGAAGGAGCTGGCATTACACTGCTCAAAGCTCATGTGCCTGGAAGAGAGTGAAAACAACCATAGAGGGTAAAGAGAAGGAACTTTGTAGTGAGGAAAGACTAAAATTGGGGAAAAGGCTGGGACAGCTATAGAAAAACCCCTATTGAATAGAATGATTTGGTGACATGGTGACTGTATTGGTGGTTTCCAAACAGAAATTCATAACACATTATCAAGAAACAAAGAAAAATGAAAGAAAAAATCATGGGACTGCTTCTAGAAAAAAAGTAATGGAAGTGTCACTAAGTCCTTTGTCCATCCTGTTGTGTGTTATCCCATCCCTGAATAATTATACTGGGAACAAAGTAAGTCAAGTAGTAACACACCTTACTTTTTGGAAGTAATAAAGATCTTGAGAAATGGGTGGAAAGTTTACCAACTTCTAGTGAAAGAAACCAATAGATACTGAAAAACATAGGAAAGGTGCCAGCTGGTAGGAAATGTTGATTCTCTGTGGTGATGCTTCAAGGATAGAGAGAAGGTAACACCTCATTTGGGCAATGAAAACTGGAGCCAGTAATAAAGCAATGAAGTAGGACTAAGAAAAATGTGTTTTCTTAGCATAACCTGTGGGGCTATTTTGTAAGAAATAGCTGTATCTAATTGTCCTAAAAAGGAAAAAACCACCCCAAACCCAGGTCTAGTAATACGTTGGTGGACATTTTAATTAGATTTTATAATTAAAAATGCAATTTATCAAGGTCCTTCACCTTTAAAAAACTTCTACTTTGGATTGAAGAAATTAACTTTTTTACCTTGAGAGATCAAATTGTTCTTTGTGCTTTGGGAAGGGAAGGATGATTTAAGATTTTTAGAGGCAGCTCAGTAGGGAACCACATTCTGACTCAATGAGCCACCACGAGTTAATCAGTACTTTTTATTCTGTATTGTTTTCTCTTGCCTTTGCAAGTCTCATGCTGTTCTTGAAATGCCTGGGAATTAAAAGAACCAATTCACTGTCAGTACTTGGAAAAAAAAAGATGGTATTTCACAGTGAGAGGAGTGTATATATCCTTCTTTTAAAACTTTTTACTTTTTTTTTTTTTTCAGTCCTTTTTTTTTTTTTGTTTTTAAATGTAACTGTTAGAACCCCCAGGAAAGAGAAACGCTCCTTGTGGAAATAAATGTCTTCCCGTTCCCTGCAGAGAAAATTATTAAGAACAAATTTACTCATAAAGTAATAAAATAAATAAAAAAGAAATTGCCACAAGCAAAAAGTGCTATTAATTCTGAGTAGCTTCAGGCAGAAAGCTGAAATAAACATTCTTAATACTTAAGAATGGCTTAGGACCTGAGCTATTGCTCCTTCTTTTAAAGGCTCAGAAATAGAGTAAGAACTTAAAGCTCTGGGTGTGAGTTCTGGTTACATCCAGCTGTTTGGAGGTACTGTTGGAAGTTTGTCACATTTTTTCTCCATTATTCTTGCCTTTCCACACTACTCCCTCCCTTTCCCCAGCTCAGCCTGATGTAAAGAAGAGAGGCAATTCTCATAGTACCTTTACACATACTTAGAAAAAAAAAGCAAGGTTTGAGGAAGCTCAGAAAATCTAATTTTCCCATTCCTTGCAGTACCTAGCCACATTTTGTACATTTGATAACAGCTGTGGAGCTCCTGAACCCATGTGACCACCCACCCTTAAGGGGAAGGAAACATGTAGGATTCAGAAATGCTCATGATTGAAAGGAACAACAAAAATCAGAGGGGCCACAACCAATCAGAAATTTTTATTGGTAAATTACACCCTTGGCAAGGAAATTAGTGTATTAGTCCCTAGCTGCTGTGCAAGCACATGGCAGTGGGTTCTGGGTTATTGGTAAAAGGAGAGAGAAAAAGGAAGAGAGGGATTAAAGAGGGGGAGAGAGAAGAAGAGAGGAAGAGGGGGAAAAGAGAGAGGAAAATGGAGAGAAGAATAGGAAGAGAGAGAGAAAAAGAGATCACCAGTGCAGGTTCCAGCTGAAGGGATGTCAGTCCTGATTTCAGGATCAATCCAGCTGTGCTGGTCAGGCTGAGGAGATGCCCAAGGTCTTGGGGGCAATGCCCAGGCATGGCACATATTTGCGGACAGGTTTTTCACTTGCTGTGCAAATTAGTTCTCATGCACAGTCTGTTCTTTCAGGCCTTTCTGGAAATGGGTCAGAGGCTTTGGGGGTCTTAATCCTCCCCTCCAGTGCACGGCCACTTCTTGGCTTCATTCCTGCACTTGTGCTCTGCTGGGTTGTGCTGCTCTCCAGGAGCTACAAGGGTGGCGTGAATAAGTTTCCAAGGCTGATGGTTTAAAAACCAGGTGCTCTTTGGACACCTGTTAATTCTAGGCACAGTGATTGTGAGGAACTCAGGAGCATTTCTCAGCTCATGGTGAGGTGGGGGTGGTGAGGGTGTACCTCCACAGCCCACCCTGTGCATAAAGTCAGCTTCTCTGGGCCTCCACAAACCCATATCCCAGCTCCAACCTGTAATCAAGTAAATAATGATCTGAAGAATGAAATTTTTCACTCAAGCAGGGTGAGGAGGAGGTAAATTAATTTCAAGTGTATTATTATGTTTTCTAGAAAAATATGGATATACAATGAAAATGATTTGTAATGTGTGTTTTTGTATTCCAGTAGGAGCAAGTGCAGTGACAGAACAGTGGGACTGAAACTGGTGTATTATTTTCAGTAGACAGAGGCTGGACAAGCATAAAATAGCTTTCAGACAGTCCAACCAGTTTCTGTACAGTCTCTATTTGTGTGCTATTGGTAAAATGATTGACTTTTCCCCCTCTCCTCAACCCCCATCTGGCTTTGACTGCATCACATTGACTTTGGGATGCACAAACAGATTGAACAAAGCGAGTCATTAAGTTAATCCCTACAGGGTAGGAGTACAAGCAGCTCAATTTCTGAAACCTGACTGAGGCAAGAGGAAATAAATCAAAACAATCACACAAATGTTTTATTCCAGAACATGTGCCCAGGGAACTATCTGCTGGTGGTTGAAAGTCTTGTGTTTTATATAAAGGAGATCACGTAAGCCTGAGTCTTGACTAAATAAAAAACATGAGAATAAAAATCACTACCTGAGAAGTGGAAGGTAGTGATAGCTGAGACATGTTTTTAGTACCAGGCAACATTTTGAGAATATAGAATTATACAACCTGTCATTAAGATGATGAGGTGAGATAAGCTTTCATTAAAATTGGCACTTTAAGATAGGATACAGCTTCCTCAGTAGTTTCCTATGCCAGTTAGGAAACCTGATGCCTTTGTTGTTACAGTACCTGTAAGCCGTGAAACTGTTTGAGCAGATTGTAAGCTTAAATTCTTGAGGAATAAAAAGGGGACTTGTAAAAAAAAACCCAAACTCCCATACAAAATAACAACCAACTACACCCAAAAATCCTGTGAGATTTCTGGCATATTTTTTTTTTATTTGGAAATTTTCCTGGTAATGACATTGATAGACCTTTTGTATTTATTGCCAGTTCAGTTTTGGTTTCTTGGTTTGGTCTTTATTTCAATGTTACTGTTTGTGGAAAGGGTGTTCATGCACAATACATGGAAGATTCAGAGCCTCAGTGCCTCAACTCCGATTTCAATGCATGAATTTCATTTCGTGGCATGAATGAACTTTTAAAGACTTACAGAGCAGAGATCCCTGACTGGATGTAGTGTTTAAGGATTTCTTGGTGGTGGTGTGTAAGAGTGTTGGGTTGCTGAGTTTTTGTCAGTGAAGAGGGAGAGTTTTGCTGTAAATATGAAAGCTGGGAGAAATGCTGGGAAGAGTGATGGGACTGATTTCCCCACCTGCTCTGCTGCAGATGTGCTCCCAGTGATCTGAGAGCTGCTTCATCACTTAATTATGGGAGACCTCAGAGCACAACCCAGAGACAGCTTGGGGCCAGCACTTGAACTCACATTTTTAACGATGCATCTGCCACTGCCTCCTCAGAGCCGATTTCACACTAATGTGGTAGGAAGGATGCTCACAGTTGTGATCCCTGCTGCTGGAAAGAATAAAAATAAGCAATTTTGTGAGGAGGTAGGAGTTACATGTGTGTGTATATATTTTTTGGTAAAACTGTGCTAGGCTCTGGTCTTTTTTCTCCTATGAAAATCTGCACTACTCTCACTGATGTCACTCTTCTTTCTACAGTTTTCCAGAGATAACAATTTGAACCTCCAAAAGCTTGTTTTTCACTTAGCACCACACTGATTCTTGCCAGGATTTAGTCAGGAAAAGAACTTCCCTGAACAATTGGAATTTCAATATGCTACTGCCTCTTCTGAGATGCAGAAGGTAATTATTTATATGTCTAGATTGTATCAAGGTGTACAGACCACAGAGAAAACTTGGGAAAATGGGCCCAAGCTCTGTTTATTCAGCTGTGCATTTTGGAGCCAGCTGGACCTGGCTCTGCCCAAGGTGGGACAGCTCCTGCTGCCCTCTCACAGAAGTCACCCTGCAGCCCCCACTGCCAAAACATTGTCACATAAGCCCTGCACATCAAGTTCCTTTGCAAATACTGCAGCCAGTTATATTTCAGTAGACAGAATTTGTCTCTTCCCATCAGCATCAAACTGTGATGCTTTGTCATTACGATGACAGGACAAGAAGGGTTTGAGTCTCTGCAGAATTTGAAGACAGGTTGTTGCCAGAAACATCCTCTTCCTTTGTACAGGACAAAATCTCAAATCGAGCATGAAAATGAAGGGAATAACAAGCAGGTGACAAAGTGGGTAGCAGATTTTGAGGAAGAAATTTTCCTTGTCTGTTTTTGGACTGAGGTAAAGAGCTTTATGTTGAAAAGAAATTGATTGTGAAATGAATGCCCCCTAAAAACCCACAAACTTAATGCTGTAGTTGGGTGTTGCTTTTCCCCTTCATTTGTTTTTTGGGATTCCAAAGGTGGGTTGTTTCTTATAGAAAAAATTTTCTGCACTGTTGAATTATTGGTAAGGAAGAATGAGGTTGCATCTGCATTAGAGTTGGCAAGACTTTTTTTTTTTTTTGGTGCTGTTTTGTTGAGCGTTGAGCTTTGCAGATAGTAATGACATATAATTACTTAGACACATTTGCCCTCTTGAGTGGGATGCTCACTGAGTGC
The DNA here is from genome assembly GCF_051311805.1 of Agelaius phoeniceus. Classification (NCBI taxonomy): domain Eukaryota; kingdom Metazoa; phylum Chordata; class Aves; order Passeriformes; family Icteridae; genus Agelaius; species Agelaius phoeniceus. Next base: position 6,596,474 of record NC_135270.1, read on the forward strand.
TTCCTTCCTGTTGCAATTCTTTGTGGGGAAGAGGTCCACATTCTGCAGAAAATTCATCTATCTGTTCTCTTAAGTTTGCAAACAACTCGGTGAAATGAACTGGTTTTGCTCCAGTAGTCCTATGTTCTTTGAATAACATCTGTTTTCAAACTGCCATTCACACTAGAAGAAAATGTATTGAATCATTTTTCTCACAAGAAAGCTTAGATTTTTGTTTTTAGAGTTGAAATAAATGATGCTTCAGCTTTTAGGCCAGTACATGTATGCAAGCCTTAATGTCAGGAGAGTTGCAAATGCCAGAGATGATTTTGATGCTATTTCTCCATGAGCTTTTAAATCACAGTACTGCTTAAATACAGCCCTTGAAGTTTTGGTTTGATTGAACCCAAACTGAGCTCTAAGATAAGTTGATTTGCAGTCCACTTGAGAGCAAGGTATAAAAGGTCACATTTAGAGAGAGTTTTTAAATTCAATTATAAGAGATGAGGATTTTATTGATAGTTTGGTAGCAGCAGAACACAGAATGGCACAATATTTAGGAATGAAACCATTGTAAGTAACTGATCTGCCAAATAATTCTTTTTTATAAGCTGAAATGTAATTTCAATTCATGCTCTTGTGAGAAGCTGAAATGTAATTTCATTTAAGTATGGAGCTAGGATTGTATTGTTTTGATTTTAATTGGAGCTTGCCCTAGAAGGTTCCTTCTTGCCTTTGATTAGACCATTCCTAGACCATTTTAGAAACTGATCTGTCAGAAATCAATTTTTACACTGCACTAATCAACTAATACTAAAGGTGATTCAGTAAAACACTGTGAATAACCTTGAAGAAATTGCAGCTGAGAACTTCATAGCGAAGTATGTTCACATCATTATCAGCTGTTGAAAAAAGCCTGAGATTAAACAGTGTTAAGAATTAGAAAAAAAATGAAGAAGCAGATAGTCCTTTTTTTCTATAAATTAATGGCAGATTTGTCAACATTTCTCAGTTTGTGTATTCTGAATAGCTGCTACTTATGAAAAAGACCCAAAGTTTAAAAAAAAATATTAGGGAATTTTTCACACAAATCATTGAGCTGAGTGAAGCAATAGTCTCTGTATATAGTTCCATCAGTGACATACTCAGGAATGAGCTGAAAAGTTATTTCTGTAATGCAAAGTGGTAGGCTTTTCATGTATTGTTTTTACCCAATATGGTGTGCATATATATGAGCTTATAGATAGCATGCAATATGTAGAAACTTTATGGAATTTAACCCATCAAATAAGTATGGAGAGACGATTGCCCAGTAAAACAATTTTGGTGGCCAAGGGGAGGTTACATCAGCAGAAATATGAATTGAGAAGTGTGGAAGATAGCGCAAACATTGGGACAGTTGCTTAAATAATTTCTTTAAATCCTATGGCATTATATATTATAACTGAGCTTTTTGAAGCACATGTACGGTCCCAAATTTTTACTTGTTCCTTTCCATTCAAGTGCATATTATCCCCATTTCTTCAAATTTCTTCCCCAAAAGCTCTTTCTTTTACAGTGTTTCACTCGTTTTTATGCTTCCCCTCTTTGCAGTACGTCCTGGTTTCTTCCTCCTCTGTATTTGCTGATCTGATACACACAGATCCTGAGAAATTGTGCTGCCAGATCACAACTCTGTGTGCTCACTGCCTAGCTCAGGGAAACATAGTGCTTCAAGGTCTGAAGCACAGCTTCCTCAAAGTGCAAATCTTTATTTACAGCTGTTTATTTACATCATATATGATGTGTGGGGGTATTGTGTGCATGATCAGGCCAGGGGAACCGTAACTGGTGTATTTATTCTAATCTAAAAATATGACTCCAATTCCTCCTTGATTTACTCTGGCCTTGCTGAAGAGATTATGAAAGCACAAAGGACCTTAAGTTTCTCACTCAGAAGAGAGATAATGCTCAGCATTATCTCAGAGCAGAAGTTTGCTGTGAAGGTACTACACGTAATGTGTGTGTGACAAATGTTAGTGGCGCAGACAAGGCGGGTGGGACATGTGAAGCAGCCCAGGTGCTGGTCCTTCTGTGCTCACAGAACACCAGAATCCAGGCACCACCCCACCAGCTTATCAGCTCTGCACTTGGTCCGTCTGTAGGTGTGAATTTCAGTGCTGGTTCCTGGCCCAGGGCTCCTCACAGCAACAAGAGCTGAAATCCTGAGAATGAGACCGCGAACGGCGAGAAGTGGCTTTGGCTGAGCCTATTCCAAACCTGGTCACTTGCTCGCCACAGCTGCTACTCCGAGGCACTCAAGTCTGACGTGTTTGCTATTCTGGACAGATTGTGGGAATCCAGGGCTCTGTGTGGGTGACACTTCCTCTAAACAAGCTTGTTGCAGCACTTGTCATTGATATAGAAAGACTGATATCTCCTGTGTTCTGGTGGCTCTTTCTGAGCAGAGTCCTTTGCTGTGGGGCAGCACAGCCTGCTCTGCCCTGTTACGCTTCTCAGGTATCATCCCCAGGGAAGAGCTGCCACCATCCCTTGTTCTGTGTATTTCCAGGTGTAGTGGATCATGGCTGAGTGATGCCAAGGGCTCTGTTCCCCAGGTGGTCCCTTGCTTTTATCATGGATGCTTTCTGTGTGCTTCGGTCTCCCTTCCTCTCTTCTTTAACTGAGATAGTGACTTTTACCAGTCTGCTTATTCTCTAAATCTCATTTTTATCTTGACCTTGAATTAAACTCAAAGTTTTGTATAGCATTTGGCAGAAAGTTATGTGGAGTTTGCTTTTTAAATTTTTTTCTTTTTGCTACATTTTAACTGAATTTACTGGAATCCTTTCAGACTTCAAACTTGGAGAGTTAAACTTTATCAATTCTAAGTTTGAGAAGCATAGAGTCTCTCATGGTCACTGCATTTTATGCAGCTCCAAGTTTCAGCAGCAGGACTCAGATTTGTATATCACTAAATAAAGAATTGGCCAAATTTACAGCAAATGTGAGCCAGTTTAGTTCTGTAGGCAAGGAGCTTATGCTGATTTATTCTAACAGAACAGCAGGACCCGGCATTGTTTATGGGGTATCAATGGACATAAAACACCTCATGGAAACATTGCTCAAGCTTTGAAAACACTAAAGGTTACTTCAGACATGAGTATGAGCAGAAGTCTTTCACAAAACATTCTACAGAAAATAGGGTGAGATAAGGGGGAAAAAGTAAATCTAAAAATGCACAGGGGGGAAAAAACCCTATAAAATGAAGTCTGTTGCCTACAAAGGCATTTTTTTCCAGGGCATAGACAAATGATTAAGTAATATTCAAACTCCAACTTGAGGCCTCACATGAAAACTAAGAATGCCTCTTCTAAATCTCTGCCTTGCTCTTCATCCCTCTATCAGGGATAAGAACTGTTTGAGGTTATTAATCTCTTAATCACATTGATCTTTTTAATAAATGTACAACCCTGGACCATATAAAAAGAAATAATTCAAATTTGGTTTAAAAAAAAATGATAAAAAGAGGATAAACAGAAGGGAACTGGATTTTAAAGAAAAAAAGTTTACAATGCTTTGTTGTTTGATCCTGAAGTATAAATTGGAATTCTGTAAGCACTAGTGGAGTAGGTGTGTGAAAGTTTTCTTTGAAGGAAAATCTATATCTGAGACTTTAATTAATAGATGCTTGAACGGGACAAGTTGCTTATTTGTAAAACAGAGCATGGTCTGGCTGTTAGAAGTGCAGTCTCAAGTGTTTGTGTCCATGTGGGCTGGAGACTTTGGAAAGGAAGGTTTGGCTTCTGCCTCTGCAGTGGATGGGAGAAGATAGAACACCCACCCCTGCTCTGTTTGTGTGGTTGATTTTAGCTTCAGGGAAATTACACATTTCCAGTTTACTTTTATAAATATCAAAAGAATTTGTAGTAAGTCGGATACAATCCAGAAATGTTGAAGTGGACAGGATATCTCCTGCCTTAAAAATGCCATAATTTAAAAAATAAAACCTATGTTTATGTACAAAAACCTGAAAATTTGTTTTTGGATTACTTCTGCCATGCATGCTCAATCCAGCAATCCAACTGAGAGGCTTGTATCATAAATATTTTATTTCAACACATTTTTCTGAATTGATGAACAGACGCACTGATTTGGCATAAATTTTATGATGATAGACTAAATTGTTCACATTTTAAGTCCCTAAACCTTTAGTAATAGAGTTTAGTTAGTCTTTAATAATTCTTTACCTTTAAAAAATTAAAACTTAGAAAAAAAGTAGCTAAAAAGAATCCTTAAAACCAACTCTTCATTAAAAGTGGACATGAATCCTTTCCCTTACCTGTTAAGGTGTAGCCTCTGTCCTTGGCAGCACTCCTTGGAGTGTTGTTTCTTTAGTGGATATGAATGAAAGCATACAATTCCACGTGGATTTTCTTTCTGCATGCTTTCCTTCAAGTCTCAGTTTAAAACCAAAGAACCTAAAAGGTATAAGGTAGGACAAGAATTCTTGTAATTCAACAAATTCGAAGTGGAGTCTCTGCTAGTTATATTTTTATGCCAGGTTTTGATATGTGTGGTGGTGTAGTGTGATTTAATTGGATTTGTAAATGGGCAAAAGTTAGACATGCTATAGGTACAAAAATTCTGCAAGTAGCATCTCTTTCATGGGTGGCTTATACAATTCAGTTTGACAGAGGGCAGTAATTCAGAATTCTGGTGATAAAGGATAAAAGCACCTTAACCTGATCTTTGCTGAGAGATGAGAGGTGTGAATCCACTGACCTAGAGCTACTGGAGAATTGTGGGCAGGAGGCAACACACTGGCACGCTACACTCATCTGCTTGCCTCCTTTTTAAGTTGCTTTGCATCCCTGGAAATGGACCACATGAGAATTGATGTTTTCATGCCAAATGAGGATTCTCCTAATCTTGCAAGGGGTGGATAAACTTGCTTTAAGCTGATTTACTCCGGCAGTGTGCTGAAAACAGATGGAGAGCATCAGTGCCTTGATATAAAGTCTCCTAATGAACACTGCCAGGCAAGGAACCCCCTGACACAAAATGCTGCAGAAGCTGCAGTTACACAAACCAGAGCAGTGAGTGCTCAGGAGGATTTGTATACTGAGGCAGGTTTTTATCTCTGGTACCTCCCCTGCAGCTGTTGTAAAAACTGGACAGAAGGTTCATTTTTCCCCATGTGTTTTACTGCTCTTGCAAGGGTGTCATCCCTAGTTTACCTGATTTAGAGGGGTCTAAGAAAGACACTTGCTTTGGAATATTCTAGACAAAGCAGATTGGCCTGTCTGCAGTTAGGAAGTGTGAGATAAGATCAGTTCAAGAGCTGTCATATTCTGATTTGATTTTATTTCTTAATATGGTTTCTGCAGTGCATACATATAACCTATCAAGTAATATAAATAGACATGCATTCCATTTTATATACAGCCAACTAATCATTTGAGACACTTGCCTTTTATGCTTGATTTCACAAGTAAACTGCTTTATTTCCTATGATAAGACAACAGGGACATATTGGCTAATATAATTTTTAAAGTAGTTTTCTTATCAAGATGCAGGTAAAAGATTTTTTTTAAATGCTAGATTAATAATACAACGTGATTAATTATCTTGACATCACACAGTGTTTGGTGTCCTCTAAAAAGAGAAGAGTCAATTCAGTGTCTAACTATGTTTCAGCAGGTGTATTAGAGTTGGAATAACATTCTCATTCTTATGCTATTTCACCTTAAGCTATTTGTGTGCAGTCTCTGACCTTCCAAAACAATATTTCAAATGAAATTAGCTTTTGTGATGTTGGTCATTAGCTGCCAATTAATAAAGAAAGTTAGGAGGGGAAGACATTCAAGGACGATGTTGGTTTTTACATAGTATTTCTGTCCTGTTCTTGCCCAGGATTTTGCATTGCATCCTAGCTATTCTTGTTCCACCCTCATGGCTTTTAGGTGATTATACACATGTTGTTAAGATTAAATATTTCAAACACCCTCGCTTTTGGAGTCTCCTGGAAGATAGAAACCTAAAACTGAACTTGTTACAGTGATGTTACCAATTTTTTATTTAAAGAAAACAATGGCAGCATTGATCTCTTGGGGACTTTTTTGTGTGTGTGTGTGCCCCCACCTCACATTTCTCCCTGTACTCCCCCAAGGGAGGATTAATGCAAGATGTTGAGGACATTTCTTTTTTCTCTGGCACAATAGCCTGTTGTTCACATGCAGAAGAGATGCCCATTAATGACAAGTGGAATATTTGTTTTCCCACCAAGGCTGACACACAGTTTCAAAGGTCAAGCACTGTCTGATGCTGCATTTACTGGCTTAAACTTTTCTTTTCCCACAGTGGATGAATTTGTGTAGCTGCCCCAGCTGCTTTTCCATTTGCTGCAATGTGTCTCTAGCAGTTCTCCAGCTTCTTTGCTTTGCTCAAAGCTGAACACAGCACAGGCAGCTAATTAGTCTGTCCTGATAAATAAAACAGTGCTTTATGGGAGACTGGGGCAGACCTGGGTAAGCATGAGCAAATGCCTTGGCTTACAAGTTGATTTTTGTTCAAAGGCTCCAATTAAGTGTTTTGATCCTCACTTTGATTACCAGGTGAAAATGCAAAATGAGACCGAGCTGGGGAATTGTGAGTGGGAATTTTTCCCCTGTCCTATATTAGGTCAAGTATTTCCACAATCTATAAATGTTTCTAGGACGTGCTCCAATTCAGGGACTTCAAGGAAAAGAATGTCCCATGGGAACAGCTGGGGGATGCTTTTCTGTACCAAAGACCAAATTTTGTGCTGTGTTTTGGAGTGGTTCCCTCCACAGAAAGCACGAGCTGCTGAAAGGAGATTTCTGTCCTTTCCCTGTCCCCCTCATTAAGCAGCAGGTTCTGGCTGAGCACTTTGTACATCAGTCACACAGGGCCTTTTTCCCTTTCTCCTTAGCTGTGGCACCAGTGAGATAATGTCCTCTTGTATACAGGCAGGAAAAAACTTGGTGAAGCATAAAATCTGTTCTTTCCAAGCAGCTCTCTTCTGATGGAAAGAACAGCTTCCAGTCTCACAGTAAGAGGACTAACTTGTCACTCACTGGAGCAATTTACCTGTTCCAAAAGGCACAGCAATTGTTTCCAAGCATGAAAGCAGCCACTGTTAAAAACAGAAGTAACCAAAAGTGGATAGAATTAAATTAACATTACTTAGGAATGGGTCACCCTGTTTGTTTTGAAGCTGTCATTGTTTAAAATTTTTGTCCAAAAAGCATCTAATTAGTGACACAGAGGGAAAAATGTGGCATTAAAATTAAAAAAGAGGCTCAATCACAACTGTATTCAGAAGTACTTCAGGGTTAAGATTTCAAGCAGCTAATGTCATGTCAGTGCATTCCTTTATGCTTTTGAACAGTTCTTCAGTCCGGTGGTTGAAATTATGGTGTTTTTAAGAAAATAAATTCTTTTTAGTTTAATTTGTTTTACTGCACATATTTTTGCCAATGAAATGGTGTGTCACTGACCCCCTTTTATAATATTGTTAGCTCAAGTGCAATAATTGCTTTTTCTTGCAGGCTGAGTGAGGTATTGACCTGTGAAGTATGAGTTAAAGTTCAAATTACGCAGCCTTTGTTCTTTGCTTCAGACTATCTGCTCTGAATATATAACACAGCCAGTAAGACATCAAATAAGATGTATCAAAAATGTATTTTCCAGTTCTGAGGGTAGATCGGTATCTGGGCCAGAGACAAATGCAGTATTTTTTTTTTTAAACACAAGAACTTTACAGTGTGTTTTAGTAATGTATCTTATTTTATAGCCTATTTCTTTTCTTTCTCAACCGATTAGCCTGAGTGTTAAATTGTACTATGAGCAGTTAGTTAGCAGTGAGGTTTTTGTTATAAAATAATATTGCAGCAAACTCCCCCTTAAAGCATCAGTTGATTTATCTGTATGGACTATGTGGAAGTTCTTGCTGGTCAATAGGTTAAGACAGTAGAAAATAACAAGCAAGGCTCTCACAAGTACAGGAATGAACTATCACAGGGAAAGGTCAGCACTGTGCCTGCTCCAGCAGGGTGGCTTCTCCCATCTATAAGAATTCTATGCCTGTCATCACAGCCAAGCCATGGAGCTTAAACAAATGTCTAGCTGAGACTGGATATTAGAGAAGGGCTTGGAAGAATGTAAGTACTGTTTGTATTCTGACAATTCATTGCAGTTTCCACAGCAGTTTAATAATGTAGGCAGCCCCTTATGTCTTTCCTCTCCCATTTCCAGTAGGATCAGCCAGGCTATTTTCTGGAATATTGTATTTAAAATACCCTAAAATAATCACATTACATATTCAGTAGCATCTTGATTTCCCTGAAGAGCAGAATATTGCCATCCCTGGCACATTGATATGATCCACATGTAATCAGATGTGTAGAGTAACACCCTGTTCCTCAGAGGCCAAAACTGTTCTGAAGGCAAAGCCTCTGCACCCACCCTTGTTAATATGCAAATCCTGCCCCTATGGAGTTGTTATTCTGGGCCATTCTTGGCTCCAAGCTTTTCCCAGTAGTGCTGAATGAAGATGCTCTTTCTTCACTGTCCAAAGCCATCCATCAGTGAATTCCTCTGTATCTAGGTAGAAACCTCCACTGCTGTTGAGGATCCTGGGAAATAGGATGCAAGGCTAAAACCCTTTTATGAAAATTGAGTGACCAAGCAGTGCAATACAGCCCTGTCTGTGAGACTGCCAACTTGTGCCAGCTTCGGTCAACATTATTCTTTGCTCAGAGGTTCCTCAATGAGATCAGATTTTCTAAAACACTTTAGTCTTGTGCATATATAAGAAAGGAAGAAGGGAAAACATTTTTTAGGTGGTGCTGACGTGTTGTTATAGTAACTCCAAAAGTCTAGGAATCTGAGGCAAAACCCTTTAAACAGTTGGCCTCTTGCAATATCCCAATAGCCAAACGTTCCCATTGTGTTATTTCTACAGCACTATCTCCTTTGTTGGTGATTCAGTGATTTATCCAATTCTCTATGCTTAGCACACATTCTGGAGGTAAATTATAAATAGCTGTACTGGTCAGGCCAAAGATCATCTCAGCTGGTGTTTGTTATCCAGCACCATCCAAACAGAGGAGGCTAGGGGAGAATGGAAACATTGACCATGCTTCACCTGAGTCCTCTCCTTGTCTCCCAAATCCTCAGAGCCTTCCTTATCCAGGAATGGTTTCTATGTATTAAGTCATATTTGTTGGATTCTGTTCCAGGAACATGGTCATTACTCTCTGAGCCTGTTAACTTTTAATATCTAATATTCGAGAAGAGAAATTAAATCAGAGGATGGGTTAGAACTGGGTATACTGGATGAAGTAATGTAGCTCTGTTCTTGTTTCAACCATTCTCTCACTAGGAGACTTTGGGAAATCATGTAATCTCTCTAAAGATTTAAAATACTTTCTTGTAAAATGTGACTAGTACTTACAAGTCTTGAAAGCATTTTCCCTCTCTGTACAAGGAGCAAATAAAATATTATCATTTTCCATCCTCATCCGTGTCCTCTATATCAAAGAAGCACTGTGTAAAAAGCATAAGCATAAAAGGAGAAAATTTATTCCATTTAGACAAATTGCTGAGAAAGAATGCAAGCAAGACTCCTGTGAGGGGGCATGCTTTTGCTTGAATTCCCTATTTTAAGTACCTAAATAACATTTCTACCCACACATTTGCGTCAGGTGTAGCCTAAGGTAAATTTGGAATTTCTGTACCCTTGTCATAAAGAATCTATAAGTTGTGAAATTGGTTCTTCTCAGGATGCCTAGATAATTTACTCCATCCTGGAGCAGAGATTTTGAACTGTGAACAAAGGATATTTAAAGGCTGCTTTATGCTAATGACAGTATCTTAGAGAATGAGGCTGAAATTAGCCCTGTGTTGACTCTGCAAGAACTCTGCAGCAGTGCTGCTGTTGAGTGAAGGAGGCATCTGCAGGAATTCTGAACACTCCTCCAGTACAGGCACTGAACATAAGGATACAACTTCACAAGGAGTCTATGAAAGCACTGAAATGCATTCTTTGGGGAGGTTGTGTGGTCTCCAGCTCTAGAATTTTTAATCTTCGAACAGGATAAAGTGCTGGGCAGCCATATCTGATCTCCTAGCTGACCTTACTCTGTGAGCTCTCCTGAGGTCCTTTCTGACTTCAGTTATCCTTCAATACTATTCCTCTTGGACAACAGAGACAACAAGATCGTATCTCTCACATCTTGAATAGTGTCTGCTACTGCATTTAAAACAGAGAGTCAACAGATTTTTCTCTGACAATTCTTTTAGTAAAATAGTGACCCTGCTTTTGCTTAATGATAAATCTGGTCTATGGTGACCAGACTTAGGAAGGATTTCTAGGATTTAGTCTTGGAATGTCAGAGAGGCCTTCATCATCATAAAGTGTCTTAAGTGAGTTGGAATGGCAGAAATTATCTCCTCCTGTGTATTTTGCTTTCCAGTTAAATTACATGCCTTGCTCAGAGTATTGATATTATGAACACTTCCACTCAGCATGTTTGTTTTTACTTTCCTGTTGTATTGTGTTCTGTTAAAGTTGGACTGTTCTGTTCCCCCCTTGTTTGACAATGGTTCTGCCCCGGTTCTCCCTCCCATCCCTGTTAGTGTCTGTCACCCTAACTCCACCCCAGTTGGTATTGTATCCTTTAAAACTCCTCCCTGGTTTCCCCAGAAACCAATGTATCCTTTTCTCAACCCCTCCCCAGTGCCCTGCCAGTCACTCTCCATCCCCACCTTTATTGCTAGAAGTTTCCAGCTGGAGAGTTGGATGATTGGTCCAGGGACCAGGGCCCCTCCTCAGAATTGTCCCCATTGGTGTTTTCCCTGTGTCAGTCCTTTGGATCCCACTCCCTACTCTGTCCCTATTGGTCCAAGGTCTGGCACCTTCCTTGCCCCCTCCAACCTTTAAAAGTCGCTGTAGTCCCCTCCTCCCTGTCTTGTCCTGCTGGTTTCCCTAGGATTCAATAAGTGCTGGACAAAGCTGCAGTTGGAGTCCGCCCTCTCATTCTGCTGGCCGCAGCTTCAATTCGATCTCATCCTGCACAAGGCAATGCTTCCAGCCGCAAGCTGGGCGTTGGCCTTAGGCGCTGTCCTGAAGCTGAGCTATCGGGACAAGTGCCCCCTGTGCTGCTAGCGGTGCTGGTCAGCTAGCCGGACGTCTCTCTTGCAGCCGCACTGCTGCACTTTACATTTCTGAGGGTTCACAGAATCTTGTTCAATTTATAGTTGGAACAATTTTTCTTTTCTGCTCCTGAGCTGGAATCTGTTCTCCGAGTAGTCAAATTGGTGTTAACAGATTTTTTGAATGTTTTAATCTGTTTTGATTCAGAACCAAAACAGATGAGCACAGTGTACCTTAAGTGTTTATTTAAAAGAACCTGGCTGTCTTCAATGTAATCTCCAGTGGGAGTTTAACTGCTGGTGGGGGTTAACATCTCAATTTTCCAGGGCTGTCTCCAAAAGAGCTGTGCAGCTGTTTTGTGATGGGAAGGGCAGGATTCAGACTTCCACCTCAGAGGCCAAAATACTGACAGTGCTGTTCTCTTAGCTGCTATGGCAGAGTTCCTTTTCTTTTTCACAGTTTCTGGCTACCTTATTCCTCATGTTCCTCGGTGAAAATATGACTACTCCTGTCTCTGTTACAAGGAATTTTGGGAGGAGTTCACAACCAGGCCTGCCCCCAGACACTGCTGTAGTTTTCTTTCTTGATTTCTGAATTGGCACTAAGACACTGAAGTTGTGAGAAGCAGTGTTGGCACTGAAGTTGTGAGAAGCAGTGACATCAAAATGAGATTTAGATTTGAAGCTCAATACTTGGTAGAAACACAAAGGTTTGGAGACAATAGCTGAACATATTTGTGTTGATGAAAAAGAGTTTGTTTGCATGCCTGTAGCTGATTGCTTTATTACCTGTGAAAACTTAGCCCTCTTCTTTCTAATAAGTGTTGAAAACCCCACAACATTATTTCCATATATTAATTATTAAATATATTACAAAAGAGGGTAAAAATTAGCAAATATGTTATACAGGCATAAAAGACAGGATGGTCCACATTCCTAAGAGGCAGCAGGGAGTGACTTTCCCATTGCACCTTTTTCCATGAAGGTGTTCTTTGTGCAGAACATGTATTTAAGGAACACCCATTAGCCTGTTTGTCCAGCGAAAATGGACCCCATCACACAGCCTGCTAATCAACAAGTTGCTAAATGTGAGTGGTAACACAGAAACAAGTCAGCCTAAAAAGGCTTTGAGGTGGTTTTGCATGTGAGTGGAACACGCTGCGAATGCTCTTTCAGAATCCTAATTTGTAGAGGGATAGAACATAAGAAAATAAAGACAGTGTAGAAAGTAATCTTAGCCCTAAGGAGTTGCAGCTGGGCCAATTATCCAAGATAGGAACAGGCCTGACTTTAACAGGCCACAGCTGCAAGCAATGAGAGGAAGAGTGCTATAAAAGAGTGGGGTGGCTGGGTGAGAAGGGAACTGGAGTTGGCTGCTTTGTGAAGAAGAAAGCGTTAGTGCTCTGAGGAGCTGCCCACACGAAAACACCAAGAAGGTATGGAACTTTTGTGATAAGGAGACAACAGTATGGAACCCCTGCAATGAGATAGCAACACTAATTGACTTTCCCTGACACAAGCACATGAACTGATGAGGGATATGTTTTCTAACACAATGTCTTTTCCTGGAGGCAGAATTAACAAATCCAAAATCTCACCAATGTTGCACTGTTTTTCATAGAGAACTGTTTCAAGAAAATAACACTGACTAAAATGGGGAGAAATCAGAATGATCTTTTACAGTAGTCCTTGAATTACCATTCTGAAAGACTATAGATAGATTCATTCTACATTTAACAACTAAAGTAATCCAAACTGCAGTCATGATACTTGCCCCTTTCAGGAGCTGATGTTATAGGAATGTTTGAGGATTGATATTTATCATGTTGCTGGTGGTTTTAGGTGGGGTAACAGGCTGAAAGAACATGCTTTCATGAATTCTTGGAGGGATCTTTTCCCTGTGTGTTTTCAAGGAATTTGTTTCAATTTCAGTGTTTTTAGAATACTGTTTTATGTACACAAGTCCTTCCAGGCTGTGAAAAGCTTTATGGGTTTAGAAGACATTAGAGGAAAGTGAGCTCTCTTAAGATACAGAGTTCCAAATGTGGAACAACAACAAGAAGAAAAAAAACCCAACAGCTTCTTAGAAAGCCTCCTTGTGCTTTTGAACTTTTAGTAGTGCTCATATTCTAATCACTCTGACAATATGAACATAATTGGTAACTGAAAGCCTTCCAGATGCATAAAGGAAGTACAGTTACATAAGAATATCAAAGCTTTTAGTTCAAAACCACTGTTATATTGTAAAACAACTTTTAGTCATTTCAAGAAACACCCATACGGCATTGACTTTTAGTCAATTCTGAATCTCAGCTGACATTTGTTTCATACAGAACAACTGGCAATTTATCCTCTCTATTCTTGTTTTGTGGTTGGAGTACGTCACAACATCCTACCCTTTAAATGGATAAATGGTATGGCCTGGTTTGGTTTTTTTCCCCCCTGGATATCCTACAGAGAATGGCTTGAATTCAGTGATATCAAACATCATATAAAACAACATACCTTCACCCACTTCTAGTCACGTTTTCATCTAGAGGAAGCCAGCCAAGGAGGAAGGTTTTCTTGTAGTAGGAACTCTACTGACAAAGAGGAGAGTCTGTTTCCCAGGGCACTTTCACACACAGGATCTGTCTCTGAATGTCTGTCCTCCTCCTTTGTGCTCCTTCCTTTCACAGATGCATATTAGTAAGGAGAAGAAGTTGACTGCAAATTATTTGCTTTGCCTTTTTCTCACTGTTTTATCCCCATCCTGTATAATTGTCACATGAAGTGTCCAACAGAGCGAGTGTTAGCTTTGTGTATTTCCAGTGGAGTAAATCCCAAGCTCTTTAATCAAAACATCTTTGCTACCATTATAATCACCCTTTAAAGAATAGGGTTCTAGTATCAAGTTACAAGTTTTTGATTAAGAAGAAAAAAAAATCTATTTTATAGTTTTTCCACCCCAACCCATGCTATGCAGCCAAATTATTTTGCAAATTGGTAAAAAATAAAATGGGACAACATTTTTTTTCGAAGATGCATTTTATTTTTCCTAGCATCTTCATACTAACAATGTGCTTCAACTTTAGTGTTTGTAAAATCTGCTTTGTGATAAATTTAGCTATTATATTCATCTGTGTAACAACACTTCAGAGATGCTATTTAAAAACTGGAAGGTAAAATGCACCTTCATAGGTAGAAAGTTTTGATTTTTTTTTTATGTGTCAGCATTGCAGGCTGACTTTTTTTCCAAGGAATTACAGTTAGTGTCTTGTCAACAGATCGAGTACATCACTGAAATAAGTGTTCTTTGCTTTAAACCATCCGATCTGGATTAATTATCCATTACAGCATCAAATCAAATAAAAAGCCCGTGTTATTCTGCCGGTCTGGGCAGAATGAAATGTGATTGTTGCCCAGGGACAGCATAACCTCAAGACTAAATACATAAACCAAAGAACTGACAATGGGCTTTGTTTACTTGAGTTTGCATTTCATAGGGAATAAAACCCTGAGGACCATATTACCTCTAAGAGGAATATTCCAAGCTTTGAGTGCAACTCTGAAACTCGATACTTCCATTGCTGTGTGATACTTTATTATTTAAAGAGCTACATGAGAAAAATACTCTATATTTTATTCATGCTGTCATTCTATGAAGTATAATATAGTCAATTAATCAAAATTGAGTTTGAAACAGTCATGCAAGCATTACTTTATGAGAGTTTTCTCTCTAAGGTGTCTGGCAGATCAATCATTCTGCCTTGTTTAAAAAAATCAACAACAAAACAACAATAACAACAAACCCCCCAACACTGCCATTATAATGACTGAACTTGTATGCCCTGCTAGTCAGTCACCCAGTAAATGAGTAGCAAGCCTTTTGCTTATCCCATCAGACAGTAGCTTAACAGATACTTCAGTAGTGGGAGGTAAAGGTTACATGGGCAGCTGAGTTTCAATTTACATTTTTAATAAAGGGCTGTGCCTATAAAGGCGGCTGGATTCCATTTTTTTTTTTTTCTCAGAGGAATTGTCTTTTTGTCTGATTATGTATAGTGAGGCACAAAGTGAAAATATTTAAATACTTATCTTTTCCAGGTCCTCAGACTTGCACATATGCTTCATTTTAAGTAAAATTTCTTATAAATAACATTATTTTAAAATGCAATGACTGGCAATAAAATTAATCACGGACTTAATTTTCAAGGTCAGTGACTTTGACTCCAAATTGTTCTTAATGCTTTGGGGGTGTGTTGAAATTGTCCCCAAAGTGGCAGCTGTGGAGGCTGTTCCCTGTCCGTGTGTCCAGAGTTACAGAGCTGGGCGAGGCGTTCCTACCTCCTGCCCAATTTGTTGCTGCCTCTCAAAGGAGAGAGATATTGGTCGCTCTCCCTGAAATTAAATCAGGGCTAATGGAGTTATTAATTCATCCTTCAGAAGAGGTATTTCTCTTAATTGCTGTGCACCATGACAGAAAATGAACTTCTGGATAAGTAAGGGCAGACATTTCATACTGTGGCTAGCCCTGTCCTAACTCTGCTGATAGAAATATCAGTGGGAGCTTCTACATCAAATTCTAAAGCAAGGCAAATGTTAAGTGCTTTGGAATAATAAAGAGTAGTTATGTACAACTGTAATCTTATATAAAATATTGTTTGAACTGTTTTAAGGAAGCAAAATGAACAAAAGTGGTATGTACACAGTACCCTTAACATGGGTCTGTTTTATGTGAGGGGGAAAAAAATCACCAACATTTTTAACTAGAGCTCTCATAAATTCTCAGGATGTCATTCTGAATGTTGATTAAATTTCCACTTTTAAAAGACATAGTACAGATGTTAAAATGAAGTTTGTCCATGAGGGAGATGCATACATACTTTTCTTTGCTCCTAGAAGCTGTGACTTTGTAGCCTTCCTGACCAAGATGAACATGCTTTTTTTAAAGAAAAAGCAAACAAAAACCCCAAGAAGTTTTTTGGAAGCCCTGCTGCTGGAACAGCAGCATTTTCAAGCAATGTGTGAGATGGACAATTGGATGAGTCACGCCTGAGAGCAGTGGGATGATCAGGTTATTTGGGGTCACACTTCTGTGCAGGTAGAGAGCTCTTTTCTGTTACATTTTTGGCTTCCTGTGGATTTCAAGTTCCTTTTCATCCGAAGCACAAGTGCAGGCTGTGTGTGGAGGGAATCCTTGGCCGGCTGCCCAGCACCAACCCTGCTGCTCTCTCACCCTCCTCAGAGCAGGGAGAGAAAAGATGGGGGAATGTGGGAATCCTTAAAATCTGAGGGTTTTGGGAAAGCTGCAAAAGACAGGCCTTAGGGACAGCAGAACTGTGATTAGAGCTAAGCAGTAGCTATAAGACTGGTCAGCAGAAAAATTATGTAAGAAGTAGAAAAGTAAGGACAAATAGAACAATGGTCTGTGTATTAACGCTTGGCTAGAATAACTCCCTAAGCTACAGAAAAGTTTATCTTGTGAGAAATAAGGAAGTTCTAAGCTTAATAATGGAGCTCTGTGCATTGTGTTTTAAGGCTTACAAGCAGGTATTGTAGTCAAAATAAGCAAGCATTGTTTTAACCAAAGATGTGTGTGCTTATAGTGGTTGGATGCAACTACTCTCAATGTGCTTTTGCTTTGTGTGATTGGTCCAAAAACTTTTAAAGTGAGTTGTAGGATTAAGTTTTTGGTCTGCTGCCTGGGATGTGAGCTGGTGGCAGCTTCCCACTGTCATAACCATGTAAGGAGACTGATGCTGGAAAATCAAACAGCTCAAGGCACGTTCCCAGCAGTCCTGTTCCATTTGTGATTTGTACACAAACCCCGGCTGGCAATAGGGGAAAAGCTTCTGGCTCATATTAAGGACAGGGACAAGATGCACTCATTTCTGTCGTGGGAAAAACAGGCTCAGCTTGCGAGGTTAAGCTATTTCCAATGAAAATAGATTTGTACAGCGAGGTAAAAAACAAATTAAAGCACTAATTCCGAGCAGCGCAGGGAGATGGGAGTGGCAGCTCCTCCTTCAGGCTCTCCCAGCGCTGTGTGCAGGGACAGTCACGCTCAGTCACGCTCAGTCACGCCTTGTCCCTTCCCCTCCGGCTCCTCCGATGTCACGGCTACTTGTCACACTTGTCCCTCACTCCGGGTGCCCGTTTTTAAGTGGTTTTGTTAGTTTGGTTTTTTTTTTTCCCCCGAGGCACTGCCAGCCGAGCCCGCGGGGCCGGGCCGGGCCGTGCCTCCCCTCACACGGGCGCGGCCTAGCACGAGGTGCGGTTATAAAAACGCGGCACTCCTCCGTCCACCTGCTAATTGAGAGACCTTTCAAAGACAAAAAAAGAAAAAAAAGAAAAGGAAAATTATCTTTTAATTTTCCTTTTTTAGGCCTTATCCCTTAAAAGTGCTGAAATTGACAGTTTTTCCTACAAAAGGGAGCAATTGCTTGTGCTCCCTGTTTTCTGTCTGCACTGAGGCTGCGGGGAAAAAAAAACTGTGATGTTTTATGATTAAGATATCAATCCTAATCTTAATATCAATCTTAATCTTATCAATTTCTGGGATTGCAGTGTTTCTGATAGAAATGATGAGGTCTGGGTGTGCATCACCTCTCCTGACAGAAACAATATTGGGACATCCACAGAAAACCAACGTTCTTGTTGGGTGCTTCCTTTTTCATCTTTGAAAATCCGAAGTAAACACTAAACAATCAAATAAAAATATACAATTTAAATATGTATTCTACTCCTCTCACTCCCCCCCAAAATTTTGGGATATCTTAGCTTTCATGTAGTATGGGGGGGGGGGAAATCACTGTTCATCTTGACTTTGCCTGAAAATGCATTTACTTTATGTATATTTCACTAACCAGTTTCATGTTTTCATTAGACAGGAAGACACAGGGAAAAAATCCTCACAGTTTTTTCAAAGCAACATTTGTTCCTAAGTAATTTACTTGATCAAAAAAAGATTTTTCTCCTTAGTCTCATAGAAAATTCTGTAAACAGGGTGTTCTGTGGAGCAGTATTTATCTATAAATTGCACTTACATCAACAAAATCAATATCTGCTGGAAATGCCTTACAGATAGCTATGGCAGCGTCAATCATTTGAAAATATCTTTTTATAGAGGGCTTCTCAGGCTGTCTTCTTGAACTTTCCTTTGAATTTTTTGCATAAAATAAATTAGTTCTTCCATCAGTAAATTAGAAGATTGAAGTGAGTAGCTGTTCAAATCAACATGTTGTTATCATTAGGCACTTCAGATCCATATTAAAATGAGGATATATTAGTTGTCTTTCCTCCTCATTCCCTCACACCTAATCATAAAGCTGTCTTAGGTGCATGATTTGCAGCTGAGCTGTAAAAAGGGCATCAGTCTCTTCAGGCTGCCAGGAAGGCACAGCTTCAGGTAGTTACTCTGGCCATGGGGTGATTGAACTAGGAGATGGAAAAAGGCTTAATAAAATAATGTTCTGGTCAGACAAAGCAGCTCATGGAAAAAAAGTGTTTCCTTTTGTTCTGGATGTTGTTTAATCTTCTGGCACTTAGCTTGCATAGAGCTTTGTATGGTTTAGCTTTGATCAGCTTCAAATGTGAAGGAAAAATCTGTGTGTTGGTTTCATGTCTCTCTCAGGGTGCTTTCCTGGTGTGCTTGGAATGAGGTGTTCTCAGCCTAATTTTAATCTGTTTTCCCTGCATTTGAATCCATCTATTCTTAACGTCTTTTCTCCTTTCATGCATTGATATCTGTGGTATGAAGAGCCATGCTTTAGAGTTATTGCTAAAAGAGAATTTGAGAGTGTTTAAGGCAAGGCAAGAGTTCTTAACTACTTTGAACTTAGTAAGATTTAACTGTTATGTTTTTGTGTTAGCTGTGATGGTTAAGGTGTCCTGATTTTGGTTCAAAAGCCACTGTCAATGGGTAATTGTTTTTTAACAAGTCAATCACATGTATTTATACATATAGAGAGAGATCACCTCTTGTCTTTGTAAATACATTATTAAAATATCCAGTGTCTTGTATCCTTGAGCCCAAATAGGAAAAGTGAAAGGCGAGGGAAAAGACTTCAGGCTTCCATTTACCAGTTGCTCATAGATAACTGCTTTCATGCTTCTCTGTTATGTGTAGACCTTGTCAAATCCCCAGGACCAAATAACAATTTTCTACTATTAAATATTCAGAATTTTCCAGGGAATGCTTAGGTGCTAACAGGAATGTCAGAAGCACAAGTACAGCTGAAATAGCCTCTTGTAAAGTGTTTCATTGCAAGTGCTTTAGGAGTGGTCACACAAATGCTTCTGCAAACCTGTCATGGTGGCAGTGTACAGAGGAATAGATGCTGTTATCCCAGGAAAAACAAGAGAAATTATTTCCTTCAAAACTTTCCTTCTTTTGCTTGGAGGGAGCAGTTCAGGACAAACAGTGATTTGGGGACATGATCAAGTTCCTAAGCCAGGAGTTTGATTTAGTATGTTGTCTTTTCTCAAAACACCAAGGGAATGCGTGCTATTAAAATGCTCAAATTGCAGAAAGGAAGCACTAAAAGCTTGCAGTTTGTAAGATAAGCAAGTTTCATCTTTGAGTACCTCTATAAACTTTGTGAAGACAAACTACAGACCACTTCAGGAGTAGTACAAGAGGGAAGAAAAGGGTGATGGAGTAGATAATTCTTAATACATAAATATGGTGAAAGAGCTGTTTAGACAAACTCTTTAATAAATAGGGTAGAGCAGATAGAAAGAAAATTGTACTATTTTGTCACTGACAAATGTGATACAGAGATATTTCAACCTAGCTGCATCAAGGTTGATACAAATGTGTATTGAAACTGACTTGCTGATATAAAAGCACTGAAATCAGTATGTTTCTGAAAGAAATTTAAGTCACTGATAATGATTAAAGAAACAAAACAGTTCTACATTGGAAAATGAGTAATTTTTAGCCAAGTGTGTTTATTCAAATGTTTATAAAAGAAGGTTGTGTGAAGAAATTCCTCTTTTTTTGTGCTTCCTGGGTGGTTGGTGCAGCTGTGCATGAATGAAAGTTACTTCAAGCCACTTCAACTACAGAAAGGAAAAGCCCCAGAAGGCAGCAGTGTCTTTAAGTGGTGTAGAGCTGTGTCACTCTGAAAGCTATCTGTAAGGATATATGATGCTGCCTCTTAGGATGTACACTTTTTTAGCTCTGTGCCTGTATCTCAGGGCTTATTCAGAGACTTTTGGCCATAGTTTGTGGTTTTTCCTCTTAAGTAGCTGTGGAATGACTGACCAAAAACTACTGAAGTCGCTGAAAAAAGTTATTTAAAATTGAGCTCAAGTGAGCCTGGTCTTGTCAAATTTTGAGTTGAAGCTGATGTCGTGGAGCTTAAGTAGTTAAGAAAACTTTTCAAACTTCTTGCTTTTTAGAACTGTAATCTAGATACTAAACCCTTTTTAAAAATCTTTTTTTAATCCTTTCCCTCAAGGGCCCTTCATTCTGAAGTGCGCTCCACTGAGTGATTTTAACACATTTAGGTGCGAGAACCAATTCATTTTCTCTCTGCAAGGTAATGATTACAAAAAAGAAAAAAAGAGAAAATTATACCAGCTGCAATCACAACCCAAAAAGCAAAAAAAACCTAATAGCAATCACATTCATCAAGATCTTAAAGAGAGAATGTGGTTGTCCCAAGAACTGCTTATGACTGGTAGAAAATGTGAAAATATTTATCTAGTCTTTAGGTTTGCTTGTGTGTTTCTCTCAGTAGAAGATTGTGTACAATCTATGGACTTTTTAGAAGCTTTATCAGTTCCTTTATTGTGGGAACAGTTTGGGAAAGCAGTGCCACGTGTGCCTGTCCCACAGGTGCATCAATGTCCCTCTCTCAGTAACTAACACCTGCAGCAGCTCTGGCACCCAGATGTGTGCGTGGCACACAACAAACAGGAGAGCCCCAAGCACTCCAGAGCAGCACTCTGCAGCATTTGGGATGTCAGTGAGGAATGCTGGTTGCTGTTCTCCACGTTTGGATGATTGGAGAAGTGTGATTTGCCTTTCATAAACAGCTGGGTGGGATTAGGTATTTTGCTTATTGTCTAAGTGCTAAAGTTTTTGCATGTAAACTCTTGCGACCCATCTTAAAATAAGAAAACTCCTGTAGAAGGAAAGTATGGTAATGTTTTCTGGAAAAGCAAATTTTACCAAGTTCTTTTCAGCTTTTGATAGCTCCGACTGAGAATCTGCTGCTTTTTTAACCTATATGAACCTGTAAGGCCAGGAAATAAGACTTCTTTAAAGATACTGGGTTACATCTTGCCTGTTGAGTACAAAAGGGAACAAGAGTGTGCTGTTTGTCTACCATGGTAACACTTGGAACTAAAACCTTGGCTTAACTTGCGTTATTTCACAGCTGGATGAAAGAATACATTAAGAAAGATTCAAATCAGTATTTGAAGCACTGTGCTGCTTCTAGGGTAGCACAGGTCTAGGTGACTGTGTGGGACACCAGTAAAAAAAAAACCAACTCTTGCCAAACTTGACTGTTTTCAGATTCTTAGCCATTATTGGTGTTGTTCAGCTCATGGTGGCTGTGTGTGGTTGTGCAACCAAGGGCTTTGCACCAAAACCAGCTCTGATTGAGGCAATAACTGGGTAGGGGTTCATCCTGCTCTGCTGTTAGCAGTTCTAAACTATGATACAGATTTGGTCTGGGAACCTGTAAGATGCTGTAAAGCAAGGAGAGGAGTGGATTGGAATAACAAGTTAGAAGATGTATCTTACAAGGGGTAGATAGCCATTATAAATCAGTTAATACTGGAGAAGCACAGTAGATGTTGTCTGAACTCTGCTTCGTTAAAATAAATGGAAATTTTGTGCTCAGATCCAAGGAAGAACAAGAATAAACACTCCCGAAAGCCCTGTCCCTTGATGCCAGTTCCTTATCTACTTGGCATTGTTTAAATCTGTTGATGCACTTATGAATTGCCTCAGGAGCTGGCTCTTCTGTTTCAATCCAATACACAGTTGGACTGAGGTTTTCAAAGCAGATAATTCATTAAAACTGATGGGAAAAAGGGTTTCTAAATTATTTGTATGTTTTGAAAAAATTTAGCCTTTGGGTTTTAATGTGCAGCCTTTAATATGTCCTTAAGCAGAATTCTCACAGGGATTTTTGTTTGAGTGAAACTACACAGTTTGATCTTTTGGCAAGAAGGTTTTACAGGAAACTGGTTGCTGCAAGCAGAATTTGTGCAAGAAAACTTCTAAAGTACATGAGAATACACCTTTTCCCAATTCTAAGTAGCTCCATTCCTTTTGCTGATTGTGGTGGTGATGTTGTGGTAAGCAAGAATGTATGAACAGGTAATCTGAAATGCAAACAAGATGGAAATAATTGCTTCAGTTGACATTCTACGTGTTTCTAGTTGATGCTTTTTATTTCACAAAAAATTTTTTCCTTCATGTGTCATTATAATTTTAATTTTCACTGACTGCTTCTTACAAAATAGAGACAATGTTTGCAGGGTGGTGAACATAACTGTGTGTGTGTTCTGCTTCTGTTCTGAAGAGACGTTCTCAGAAAGATGAGTGCCATGATTTCCTAAGTACTATCAGTAGCGGTGTATTCAGCTGAATCTAAACTCCAAAATTCTGTGTGTCTGTATATTTTTGCAAAGATATTTGTGACTCAAACCAACATGTAACTCTGCTGTTAAGAAAATCCAATTTACAGGCTTGAAAGAAAGTAATGTTTTGCATTTTCTTTTTGGCAGTTCAAATGATACCTTATTTATTTTGAAGTGAGCCAGAGCTACCTTCAGATTTATGTTATGTAAAACTGTTAGAAAATTACATATATCAAGAAAAAAAAAGGCAAGATGTTCTGCTGTGATTTAAATTCTGTAAGACAAGAATTTCCAATTTTTTTCCTTTTTTTTCAGTAAAATAGTGGTGATGGGGGCAACATCTCACTCTTGAAGTCTGGAGAAAGTGTATAGGAACGCTGTATTACATAATGCAGTGCTGCACTTGAAGTAGGCCTAAAGCTTTTGTTATTTAAAGCACAGGGAAATTGCAATCCTGTAAATTCCAATACCAAAAAAAATTCCAGAGATGCCCTTCTTTCCTTACCGCTCCTGTGCACCTGTTGGGGTTTTTTTTTGCATCAGTACTCCTGGATACAGGCTCTGATTTTGCAAATGCTTTGAACTGCAGTTAACCTCACTTCTGTTTAGAAATGATTCTCACTAAAAGGTACTCTGAGAAGTGTCCACTGCCCTTTTGGATTCCTTCAGGATATTGAATGCGGGAAATCTCAGAAAAGAAGTAGAAGAAGAGCGGAAACACTTGATTAAATAATGAAGTCTGTGTGTGTGTAGCTCCCCTACAAAACTGTCTTTCCTAACACCAGCATATCTTTTATTTCTATAAGAGTTCCTTGGTTTGGGGGTGATTTATTTGGGGAACTACCCAAACAAATGTCTGATGGGAAAGGGAAGAGCCAGGTGGCATTTGTCATGAGATAGTTTTAAATTTTTCTTGCTGACAACAGTGGCAAAGGTCTGTATCACACTTAGAATTTCCAGGGTTCTCCTGACCTGTGGCATGATCCTGTCATACTTCTTGCTATGCCTTATCTGGCAAATCAATGATAAAATCCTGCCACAGGATGGGGGCTAGATTCAGCAGAATTCATCTCTGTTTTTACCAAGCGCCAAAGTTGAGTCTTGATCAAGAGGTATTGAGGAAATTCATGCATTATTTATGTCTGTCTGTGTGGAGGATGATTTTCACAATGTATTTGTGTACAGGAGTCAAAATGATTAATAGAAACAGAGCAGTCACTTTATAAGGAAGAGACAAGGCTGGGGAAAAAGGCAGCTAGGAGATAATAAGGCTGAAAGTTGATATGATCAGTGTTCACAAAATCATGAAGGTCATGGGTAAAATGAACACAGAGTTGTTATTTCCTTATACCGCAATGTTTGAGCTGCAGTGTATTGATGAAACTGTTAGTAGTTTGGTTTAAAGCTTAGGAGAAAGCACTTGGAATTCTGAGATTTATTGCCAAAGGAGGCAGATTCAAATCCATGGCCCACAAGTCCACGCAAAGACACCAAGGGAATAGGCAAGGGTGTACTTTCCAATATCTTTCACCTAATAAGATACCAGTGAACATCCCAATAGGGTTATCCTTGTGTTCCTGCATTTTTAATCTTCTGTATATTAAAAACTGTACCTATAGATAGACCCTAGGATTTGAAGGGAGATTTTCATTTCAGCTGGATTAATGCTTCATTGTTTCATGAGTAGAATAATAGGAAGGTCTATCAAGAGGGTTGGTTTCAATCTGAAATGTGTATCAGAAATCCAGCATTCAATAATTCTTCAGCATATTATATGTAGATCAACAAAGGAACGCTAAGAAATTCTGAGGTAAATTTTTTGGTGAATCTAAATATGACAGTGTGTTGGCATGGTAATCCTACCATCTTTCTGCTTTACTCTTGCTGTCCCCGAAACAGGACACTTGAAATACAAAGTACATTGCAGCTGAGCTAGATGGGGTGTTTTGGTGGCTGGAGCAGGGGGTACTATTGCGGAACAGACATTTTTGCATAACCAAACAGGAGCTGGTGTGTGTTTGACAGCAGAACAATCGTGAAGGAGACATCTCAGTGTCAACGTGATCTCGTAACAAACGCCTGCCTCTGTGGGACCACAGGCTGTTGTGTGATTGTAACATGAGAATTTCAGTGTTCTCATGTGCCCAGTACCACTTCATATAAAGGGTTAATGCCTGACTGATGTCTCATAATGAGCATTTGTCTCTGGATCCCCTGAAGTGGTGACAGCTCTGAAACAAGTGTCCTGGAGGGAGCTCTCAAGATATCAGAGATGAGATTCACAGAAGTGCTGTGTGTTTTAATACCTAATATCTGGTTTTGTTAATTTTCTATACAGTGCATCCTTAGAGTTTGATAGGTCTTATCAAAGTTTCTGTGGTGTTTTCTTCTCTAACTTTAACCCAACCTCTATAAAAGTGAGGGCCTGTCCAGTCTTGGAAAGTTTCAAGTGAACCTGATCAGCTTGTCATACTCCTCTGCTTTTCTTTGCTGTGCTGTACTTTTATCTATCCCTAAGGCATCCTAATTTACAACTCCTTTTTTACTAGGCTATTAAAGAGACTTTGTGCAGTGACTTTGGTTTATTATCTGATGCTCTGAAACACTGGGTCAGATAGAACAGCACTGCATCAACTGGAAATTGATTTGAGGCAGGGTTTTTTGGGTTGTTTGTTTTAGTTTGGTTTTTTTTTTCCCTGATTTGAAATCTGTCTGATAAATCAAGCAGTTGTTTTTTGTGACCTTGCTACGTGGTAAAGTGTGCAGATGAGGGGAAAACTTGCAGCTTCCTGGGATTCACTGTATGCCACAAACATGGATTTTCTTGTTGTTTCCTTTCATAACAAAAGAGGTGGCCCTCTGCCATCAAAAAGTGTATTAAGAATCAGAAATTCATGATGAAAGAAAAATATTGCAGATGCAAATATTTTTTAATTAAATTGTCAGACTTTCATTAATGTGAATAGCAGAGGTGATCCCTTGTTGTGGGAGATTTTAATGAACTTGATTTATGGAATGAACAGCCTAAAGTTTTTTCCCTTTATCCATCATTTTCTCATAGGGCATAAGACTCTGTTTCTCTAGTTTTGATCAGCTGCAGCTGGAATATTTTTCAGCTCTGACAGAAAGATTTCTGACCTTGAATCAGTGATTCTGGCTGCAAGTAAAACCTGAATGGATTGCTTGGACCAGAGGACAATTGACAGCTGTAGCACAAATCTGAGTCTGCTGAACGTTGAATCTATTGTGGTTGACACCTCAGGCTGCAAAAAGCAGACAGTCCATCTAAAGTTTCATATTTTTTCCTGGTGAAGGATTTCTGAGAATGAAGTGGGAAGTTTTTTAGAAAAAACATTAAGAGGAACTAGATTCTGTAATGAGTTAATGGATAGGGTAATAATGGGATAAATTCTTAAGTACTTGATTTCTAACAAAGAATTTTGTAATAGTCAGAAATAGAAGAGAATGCATGAGCTCTCTCACAAAGCAGAGAAAGGGCATAAAATACTGTCCTGGACACACTGGCAAAGGTATCTGTATGTCTTCTCAGAAACATCCAAGAGTTTAAGATTAGGAGAAGAAATGTGTAAGGCAAGAAAATCCACAATTGTGGCTGAAGGTATGTTCTTCCACCCTTCCATGCTTGAACTCTTTCATGAGATGGAATGAGGGTGTAATTTCTCTGTCTATTCAGTAGCACATCTGTTAATAGCATTTTTTAATTTTCTGTAATTGCTGTCTAGTTTTTCTCAGCTGATACATGGTCTAGCTAAATAAGAGAGCTTGAATAGGTGGGTCACCATAAAAGAGGAGTAGTTAATGAATGGAGAACTTTCTGACCTACAGAACTGTGGCAGCAGGAGCATTGAGCAGTGCTGGCTCCAGGCTTCCCGAAACAGTTTCTGAGCAACAAAGAAAACTTGTTTGGTTGAAAGGAATGTATTGTACATGTCACTCAGTTCTTAAATGAAAAAAAAAGTTGTCAACAACTTGGATCCTTATGTGTTACAGTTATTTCCCACTAAGAAATGATGTTTCAAATAACCTGGTCCTTCAGGCTCGAGTGCCTTGTAAAAGCAGAAATATTGCCTGTGGCTGCATTATGATGTTGAAAATTGTGTGGTTCTGTGACTGCCAGTCCCATTAGAGGCTCTGTAGAGATCAATAATTGCTATGAAAAATCATGTTTTTGTGCTGGAAAACAGATGCTTTATAGACAATTAAAAAATAAAAAGGCCTCACTTTCTCTAAATCAGAAAAGATTTGTAACAAGAAATATTTTTGGTTTTATACATTTGAATTAAATAATTCATTTACTTCTGTTGAGATTTAAGTAGTCAAGTATTACGTGTGCTCTCTAGCCAATATCCTTTTTTGTTCTTTGTACCTTTCATATTATTGGATTGAAGCATTCTGCTGACCAGTGTCCTGCCAGTGAGGCTTTGTGTCAAAATTCCATCTGTGTTTTAAGGTAATCATTGCCTGGGGGGGATTTGTGACTGAAGAAGTCAGTGGGACTTGCTTTGTTTTATGTCCTGCTCTGCATGGACTAGCAAGAGTATGAAAAGATTAAACATGGCTCCAGTGGCAGGTGATTCCAGGACTTAGGCTGGGATTTCTTGCTTCAGCATTAATTGGACATTTTATTAATTATGATTCATACCAACTACTCAGAGTCACTGGAACCAGGAAGAATGGCTGGGCCTGGGCTCAGCCCTTACCCTAGAGCTCAGTAAAGATTTAGTGATTACTTATATGACAAAGATATTTCCAAGAGGAGTAGGAGCACCTCTGTGTCTTGATGGGGAAAATGCAGATATAGGACCTCCTTCCTTGAGACACTCAAAATTCACAGAATCACAGAATAGTTGAGGTTGGAAGGGACCTATAGTCTAACCCAAAATTTAGTGAGACAAGACTGTAATGAGCAAGCTGACTCATCCTTCATATTATCCTTAATTTATTGTTGAAGTTATCCCTACTCTGAGGAGAAGATAACAAAAAGCAAAAACATAAATTCCACTGTGAATTTGTAATTTCATACTAATTTCATAAAAATCTCATAAATATCTGTGAGGTTTCTGTTTGCTGTTTCTTGGGAATTCCCTCCATAGGAACTAAAAATCCTCCCAGCCCCTGTGTTTGCAGACTACTAACCCAAGTCTCGATGCTATTTTACTGTTCATGGGAGCAAGTACCAAAATACTTTTGTGTATACTAAATGCTTGAATATGTGACTTTTAGAAGAGCAAACAATATTTATGTCCTTTCCTGATGTTTCAGAGGAATAGCTTGTATGATTAAAGGGAAATCCTGTAGCATGTGGACCAATTTTCAAAATGAAACAGATTTGTGAATAAAAAGAAGAGTTTGGACACACAGAAAAAATAAAGCCCTGAAGCAAAGCAATCCATTATGAAATCCTTCAGTAAAAATATTCCTTTGATGTTAATTTTTATGGAAATATTGGTTAAAGTTGCATGTACTTTCCAGAGAGGTAGGATATGATTTTATGTTAGTTATTAAACAGGTCATTAATATTCAGTGCCAAAGTCATTATTTTCCAGCAAGTAATGTAATTCCAAGCTGTCCAGAGAGAAGGAGTGAGTCTGTGGTGCACATGCTGAGAAATGTGGGTATTTGTTAAGGTATTGGGTGTTCCTGGGCACTGAGAATCTGTCATCCTGAGAATGTTCTATTCTAGTGCATTTTAATGAGCACTGCTGAAGCTCTGAATGGTCTGTCAGCACTTTTATTAGGCATCTTATTATTAAGGAGTTTATAGCTTGGCTGTAAAGCCCTTGCTGTAGGCTAAAAGTAGTTAAATAATAGTTTCAGAGTGCTGTTTTGTGCCAAATTTAATCCAGATAGCTTTAGGCATTTTTCCATGTTCGTATCAGAAGGCAATATTCAAGTTCTGATTGAAATCTTTTGAAGTAGGGCAAGGCAAAATACAAATGGCCTAGACCTGCAGCTTCACTCACAGGAGGCAGTAAGGCAGCCTAGTGCAGCAGAATGTATTTTTCATGGAATAACCATATACAGGGACCGCAGCAGTGGGATCCAGTGCTTCAGGGTGAATGATAAAGTCCTTATTGAAACAGAATCCTGGTTTGCCTGGGTAGGGTCTTCAGAACTGGAATACCCTGAGGTAGGCTGTGAAAGCTCTAAATTACTCCCTCTGACAGAAATAGATGACATTGTTTCAAATAAAAACTATTAATTTGAGATGCTCTTGAAATGTCCTGTTACTTTTTTCCTGAGTAGTACCCAGAGAACAGCTCAGCAGTGTAGGGAGCTTGCAAGACTGTTTTCCCTTTGTTCATGGAACAAATGCTCTCATTTTGTACACCAGCAATGCTAGGGCTGTTCTGCCAAGTCAAAGCAAAGAATTGTCAGGAGGAGGTGACAAAAAGTACTGCATCATTTTATTTTCACTTCAAGACCTTGGACATGGAAGTGTACTCCTCTTAAACTTAACAAAGATTGTTATCAGAAGTTGCATAAGCTTCTTGCTAAAGAATCTAATCTTAACAGATAAAAAAAAAAGATAAAATATAATATGTTCTGTGAAAACATACTGAGTGCTTGTTTTATTTCAGTACAACATGAGGGGACAGATTGCCACATGGAGTACATGTTGCTTCAGTAATTCTCAAAAAGTCTTTTTATCAGCTGACAGTCACAGGCAAGTTCCTGAGGGTGAAAAAATGTCCCCATGTTGTTGTCAGCAGTGCTATGTCTGGAGAAACTTTTCAGAACTGATTGGCAGTGCCTTCCTCCCTAACCAGCATGCTGTGGAAATCTCTGGTTGGTTAGAAGAGCTCTGTCACGTAGCAATGTCACCCTGGCCATGAGTTCCAGTCTGTGCAGGCTCCTGGGTGTCAATGGACACAGCTCTGGAGCAAGTTGAAATAGAAGTTGGTAAGGTAGACAGGCTTTATTAACCCATTGGTGGTTATTTGGGGTTCTCTGGTTTTGGTTTTTTTAAACTTTTTTTTCTTTTTTTCCCATAATATTTGGTCCCTGAAAGCATGAGAATTCAAGGAAGAAAATCAGAACCAAAGGAGTTCTTCCTTTGTACATCCCTTTCATTTATCTTTCACCTGTGTCCCAGCAAAGGCAGCTGCCAGTTCCAAGACAAACCATCACCTGGTAAATACTTTCAGGGAGCTTCTGTGAGAATCCAACTGCAGTGGAGCAGGAATTATATAGAAATCCAACCTTTGCAATTTCTGGCTGAAAGCTGATTTGTAAGTTTTTGCAGGTTAAAGAATTGTTTTTAAAATTAACAGTGAGTGAATATTAAAGGTGAAACCCAAGCACCTCTGAACACAGTCAGGAACCTAATTCTAAAAATGTGGGTGTGATTAATTGCATCAGGCTATTAAGCATCACAACTGTGCTAAATGTTGGACAATGTGAGAGTATCAACCTCTTCATTTCTTCCACTTTATTAGAGTGGAGCGTCCTCTCTGTGGTAGCTTTCAATTTGAACCACAGGTTATTCCTGTTGTTGAGTTTTCATCAGACCAATGGAAAAAGGAAAAAGATAAAGAGCTCTTAAAAGATTATGCAGTAGTCTTTCATCTCAATAAAAACTAGGTAGATGACGTTCAAAATTTCTCAGACTTTGAGAGCACCTTCAAAGTAAAGAAGCTGTCAATTGCAATTTAAAATATACCTTTCCTCCTGTCCTGCTAAAGAAACTTGTTTTTCCAACATCCAAGGCAGCTGCACTTGCCTTCAAGTGTTTGCTTCAGTATATTCCTGCACAGAAAATCTAATATGTGGTTGCTGAGCTGCATAGTTTACAAGAGCTCATCTACAATGTGGAGAGTTTTTCACTGTATTGATTTGTGGAAACAGGACTGGTTTTTTTGTCCTTCAGTATTTAATTTGTTTTTGGTACTCTTTTCATGAAGGGTTATTTTTGCCATGCATAAAGAGGGTTGCTTTGTTCTGTACATATTTAAGGTTTCAATTAAATATCCAACAGAACAAACGTGAAGAGACATGGATACTTCAGGTACAGACAGCTGGAGCTAAAAGGTACTTACATCACAGGATGTGATTCAGTCTACAGCATTAATCTCTGTTCTATACCTAGAAACATTTTTTCAACTTGAGGAAATGCTCTTATTTTTGAGCCTTTTTGATGCTTTCGTATCTTTGAAGGAAACTGGTCAACAGTTTTGGAAATGTAAGGGCTGGAGGAGGGAGGCTGGCATAGAGGGTGGTCATGTTTTCTGTGCTTCCTTAGGCAATCAAGCTCAAAATGAGCAGGGAGGTCTGTACTTACACTGAGTTTGATTATATATTTCAAAGCCCAACTTTATGTGGAAGTGCTTTGATGAATTTTTAAAGAGTCTTACGGAAATTCTGGAAAAACATTTGTACTGCCTGTTACTTCAAAAAAGTAGTACTCAATTAAGGTACTTTTTCTTCAGTTAGTAGTTTTTTGCTTGTTTTTTTTGTAAATCCAAATGCTAACTTTTCATAATTATATCCTTGTTTCAGATGTGATGATTGAGCATAAGGAAATGAGAGGTTTAAAAAATATGTATATTCATAGAATATGTACATAAAGTCCACTGGGATAAAAGAAATATGGCTGTAGTTTTAAATAAATTATTGAGGCACAGGATGAACACCTTATTTACATCACTGCTCATCCTTATCAAGTCTATCTCAGTTTTATGAATGTGCAGAAACAAATTCTGTGCCTGAGAGACATTCTCCAGGTGGGGTGATGTGAGGGCAGAAGGAAAAAATTACATTCTCTTGGATAAATACCCCAGTGGCTGCTAAGGGCTAGTCAGAGGAAATCAGGAAGAAAATTGATGAGATTACAAAAATAAAAGAAATATGCCCAAGAGAGAGGGTGTTTTAAGTGCTGGTGAGACAATTAAAAAGGGAAAGAAGAGAGTGATAGTGAGCTATACACAGGTTCTCCTACTTTCAGGTGATGACAATCCTGCCAGCATCTGCACTGCCTCTTTGAAAGGGTATAGTATTCATTTAGACTTCTGAACTTGAAGTATTTATTGTTAGCTTATATCTTACCTTAAACAGCTCTAACTTTTCCAGTAGTCTGAACTATGTCGGACTATTGTTATATAAGCCCTGTAAACAGTGCTGATTAGACAGTGCCTCTTTTTCTAGCTCAGAAGCAGAAAGAACCATTAGGCTTATCCAACGTGACTTTTTGCATCTCACAGTCCATTACATTTCATCTGGATACCCTGTTTTACAGATGAAGACTGCAGTAAACAAGTAAATTAAGCCAATTAATCTGGGAGATATTACTTTGTACAACACACCGAGTAGCAGGGATCAAGATGCATTTGCTGTCAAGCATCTGCAGCAGCCAAAAAAATGGAGTGAGATATACCTAGGTGGAATCAATTGCTGTTTGATAGAGATTTCTGTTGCATTCCAGCTTCCCCTTAATCTAGGATCTTTAATAAAGAGGCTACCTGACAGCTGGAGATGTTCTTATCTTTTTTGTTATCAACTAGGATTTCTTGAAACAATAATGGATGTCTCCAAAGGCAATAGTAGTGATAATTCCATGAGTCTTTCTACTGGTCTTGTGGCTTGGAGTCTGTGCTTGTGCCTTCCATTTGTAAATCAAGAATTTTAAAAATTTATTTTAAGGGGTTCTGTACCATTTTATTGTAAATCCCTTCTTCCTTTGGTCTTTAAAACAGTTGCAATTGGTCTTTTACTTGTGTTTACTTGAGTCAGATGGTGTTACAGCATTTAGCTGCATTCTCTTTTCCTCAACTTGTTCTTTCAACTTCCCTGACAACCCTCAAAGACCCGTCCTATAGTAAAGGATTTTCTGAGCTTCATTTTGAGATATTGCTCTTAGAGGAAAAAGGCAAGCTCCCCCCCCCCAAAAAAAAAAAATAAAAAAAAAACAAGCTAAAAATGAATGCAAAATGCACCTTAAAACTTTCCTAAAAGATTGCAAGCACTATCAGCTGTAGTGTCAATGCCAGTGCAGGATGTGGCTATCCAGTGGAACCTTGAGGAAAATCATCAGGAGAAAGGAAACACGGCCTCAAGCTGCAGGCTCACATTTGCATCTTTCAAATTTGCACAATCTACATTTCATTAAGGTTTGCTGGCAATAAGGCAGACCTTAGTTCAGTTCTGTCTTTAAAATTTCATAGGTTATTCTTCCTGAAGGTTAAATAGAAATCACAACATGCTTGTTGTTTCTGAGTAGAAGAATTGCTTTCAGCAGTTCTGAGCAAACTGAGAGAAAACAGGAAATGTCAAATAATTTGGTTTATGAGAAATTTGGCTTTCTATTTCTGCTGTTTTGCAAATGCTCATATCTTGAGATGGTCTAATTCCCAGGTTACACCACCCTCACACCTCCACAAGCTCTTGGATCTAGGGAGAAAGGGAATGCTGTGATAATACAATCCATCTCTGTGGCTTTGCATATTTCATATTTCAGGAACTAGCTAAGTAAGGTGAACAGTGGTAACCTTAGTAAAAAGCAGATATTGAGCCATTTCCCTGTGCAAGAGCAGACATTTATTTATTTATTTATTTGACTATATTTTCCCTGCTGGTTCACTGGCAGGATGTTCTCAGCTTGTGGCACACAAATTTGGGAATGTAAAACTTTCTTAAACTATCTTAGGTTCATGACTTTAATTTTTCAAGACTTTAAAGTACTTTTGACAACTGGCAGATAGCTCTACAATTTACCAGAAAAAGACCATCACACTGTGAAGAGACATTTAAGTGCATATTTTTTCATGCTAAAAATAAATCCAATTATCATTCTTTGTATCACAGCAGGCACTTTACAGAAAACTAATTTGTGAAAACAGAGAAAAGTATGCCCACCAAGGAATATATTTTGAAAATCAATATAGCAAGTAGATGTGTATAACTTCACTGCATCTATTCTCTTTTGCTGTATGTTTTTATGTCCCCATTCTGTCAGTCTGCAGTTTTAAACAAACAGTTCCAAATGCCACTGATATTTTTGCTTAAAAGACAGAATCTGTAACCCTTCAGAGATTATATTAATAGCTGCAGCACTTTGCTGTACGTGGTATTTCAGCATTTTCCTTACATGCACAATCTAGGAGCACTAAATCTGTAATCACTAACCTTTCTTTTCTTACTAAAAAGCACTCTTAAATTAAATGATGCATTATTAATAAGCATTCTTGAAAATGGAACCTAGGAAAGTTAATGCACTTTATATTCTATTACAAAGAATGAGCTGCACTGAATTTCTCTGTCCACCTGTTCTGGCATTACAGTGCTTCCCTGTTTGTTGTTCACATGATTTATTTTAGCTTAATTTTTTGCTGTCTTATAGCTTATTCCTTGCAAAAATATTCACATAGGCAAAGGAATTCAAGGCCAGGCTGGATGGAGCCCTGAGCAACCTGGTTTATTTTTATTTCATAAACATATCCAGTAGGTATCTTTAGTTTTCAATTCATACATTAAGGCATAATAATCAAGTAAGACTATCATATTCAAAGATACTTTTCGAATCCTCTTTATTTTTGGGGATGGGGAGTGTATTTTGAGGAAGGAGTGTTATGTAAACTTTCCATGTTCTTCAGTATTACCTGGATCTTTTAAAGCCGCTGCTGGAGCTTTGTGGTGCCAAGCCAGAGGGAACTTTGGATATTTTAAATAATTTTCTCAAAGTTTGGACACAAGTGATTTATCATCAAATCATTACTTTAATATGGCATTGATTAGAGAATGTCATATGTGCAAATCTGTTATGAGTTTTGCATACTTTCCTCTTCTGATGTTATGAAAGCATTGGCATGCATGATTTTAGGCTAGTTTCTTCTCAGAGAGGAATAATGTCTCTCTAGTGGGCTGGTAATGAAAGAAGACCTGCTTGGAACATTTGCAATTTATGCAGCCTCGTGGGAAGGTATTTTGTATTTTGTAGACCTATCTGGGAAAATAAAGTAATTGCTCACCATGGCAAATGTCTCCTGAATTCCACAGCTCTCAGGAGCTACCAGTTTTTCATCTCAGATAGGTAACTGCCCTGGGTTTTGAAAAGTCTGCTTACCTGGACTTTAACTCATGTGTTCAGCTCTCATTTTGCAGAATATTTATGGTGTAATACATACTATAACATGCATTTTGTGGGCTCATTCAATGGCCATTGCACACAAAGAGGAGATCCAGGATATTTTAAGATAAAGTCAGTTTATCTTGTAAATGAAGCACATTGATGATTTTGAGGAGATAGAGGCATGAAGCATTTTAAAAATAGCTTAAAAAAGAAAACATAAAAGAAAATGAAATTTTTTTTGCAGGGCTTTCGTTGTGTTAAAGAACACAAAGCTTGTGTTTGAAAAACCCACATATGCTTGGACAGCATTGAGATTGTCCTTGTGCATGGAGTTTCTGAAATGGTACCAAAGTAAATGTTACGTAGCTAAAGTATGATAAAAAGATTTTTCTGTTTAACTGTTCAGTGGAAACATAAGACATGTTGGTGTACTCCTTGAGTCTTTCTTCTAGTATAAAATTCTGAATCCATATTATACAGATTATCTTCCAGAAGCATTTATAAACAGAGCAGTGCTTGGTGCTAGAATGGTTGATGTGGTGATTCAAGCTTCTCTTTAGAGCTGTGGCTGGAGGTAATGGAAAATCCAAGTGTGCTAACAGTGCCAGAAAAGCTGGAGCAGATTGGCTGGAAGTTTTATAGGCACTCCAAAACCCCTGCTGTATTCTAGGCACTGGCTTTGTTGACTGCCTAGTGGTGAGTCTGATTTGGAGGCATTAGACTTCCATAGGTCGCTAAATAACTCCATTTCTTGGGGGAAGCTGTTAGGAATCTGCCTCTGTACTAAGGTTTATATTTTAAATTAGTTAACTTGCTGGTGCCTGGGATGATGCATTTCTGCCTCCTGATTTCTAAATAAGCCTTTTGACATGCTTGTGTAATGTCTAGCAGCAGTAACAGGTATTATCCGTAAGCAAACACCAAGGAACAGACTGGTGCATTTGTATTAGGCTTTAGTTTAGGAATTTTTCTTCTTGCTGTCACATCCGGAACTCTGGAGCTGAAAAGGAATTTTCTGTTTTGACCAGAAGGCTTTGGTTTTTTCCAACCAAATAAACAAATCTTGGCACACCTTCAGCCATTCTTTTTTTTAAGGCAGAATTTCAGATCAAAACAAGGGAAGGTGTCATTCCATGTTCCTTTACCCCACAAAAGTTACAGTAGGCTGGGGCTAATGCTAATATTCCCCAAGGGTTGGATATTTCAGTACAAAAGCTGGCTTCTTCCTATTCTAAACACAAATTTAAGTCCTTAAACCTCCCTTTCCTGAGTACTCTAAACAAAATTATCTCCATTTTGAGAGTATAAGTGGGCAGAGGCTTAACAGCTTTTAAAAGTCTCAGTTTGGCTTTACTGTAACATCTGAGATGTTTGCATTAGGCAGGAAAACTGTTTATCTTTCCATCTCATCATGACTGCCATTGTATTATATCTAGCAGAATTTTGCTCTAGCTGTCCAGCTGTGTAAATTTGTTGCCTGAAAGAGAAAACTTCGTATTTAATGATTCCACATTGAGCTTTTGGAAAGTAAATGATGTGATTGTTGTAGCATTAATCTTTTCAACTTCTGTCAGTTGATTTCTTTGATTAAATGACAAATAATTTTCTTTTGTACAAAGCTATACAGAGCTTCCACTTTCTACTTCCACACTATCTTTTGGGACCTTTTGGTGCAATGATTAAAGACCTGCTTTGGAGTGGTTTTGATGCCTTTTGACACCTTTCTCCTATTTCCTGTGGCTGTGCTATGCATTGCAATCTGTCAAGGATAAATACTTAGCCAGAATAATAATGGACTTTATATACATTATTCTGTAGGTGGTATAAAATACATGAGCAATTTAAAGAAATCTTGAGGGGCAGTGTCATTTAAAATGCCATGAAACACGTTGCTGAAGTTAAATAAGTCCCAGATGCTTTCATTTGCCATTCTAAAGAAAAAATTAAAAGAGTTGTCAGGCAAGATTTCCCAACTTAAAAAGCTCAGCAGAAATGGAAAGTGAGAAGTTAAAAGGGAGCAAACCTGTCGGGAGAGATTGTCCAAACAGCGAGTGGGTGATTGGTTCCTCTCAGGGAGGAGTCTAAATACCACAGAATATTTGGGGTTGAAAAGGACCTTTAAAGACCATCTAGTCCAGCCCCCACTCCTCCTTTATCTCTTGGCTGTTTTCAGCTTTACTGCCCCAAGGAAAGAAAACAAAACAAATAAAATAAAGCATCAGAACCCAACAATGATGTTTTTCTCTTTTATTTAGGGTGAAAAAAGGCCTTCTGAGCATACAGAATGGCCAGGAATATAGAGCACTGCCATGTAACCATGACAGAAATTCAATGCTTTGCTATATCCTCCCGAGAGAGAAGGAATATGCAGGGTGGATGGGTGCACACTCCTTGCTGTGTTTTGCACACAGGGTGTCTATTTCTTCGGTGTTTATATGCGGGGCTGTAAGAGGAGCTCATGGTGCAAGGACAGTGCCAGAGGCAAAAGTAAAGAACTCGTGTGGTTGCAAGCAAACAACTCTAAGTTTATTCCTTTGCTTGAATCTTATCTTCTTAACAGAAGCCTAGTAGTTCTGACAACGAATACAGAGATTATTCCTATCAAGAGAGTACAAAAATCAACATAGATTATTTATAAGAATAAATAATAGATAAAGATAATAGATACTTAATTAGAAGAACAAATAAATACTCTAACTATAGAGATTATTTATAAGAATCAATATGGAGAGTATTTCTAGCAGCTCATACAGAGAATATAACAATCAATAAATATTCTTTGTATAAATCAATACAGGGACAATTTCTAAGTCAATACAGAAACTATAAAAACTACACAGAGTATTTCTAGCAACACAGAGACTATTTGTAACAATCAATACAGAGTATTTCTTACAACCAATAGGGGGTATTTCTAACAAACAATAGAGTGCACCATTATACAGATTAATTATAAGAGTCATTACAGAGCCTATTTAATCAATACAGTGACTATTTGTTTAAACAATAAATTTGGAGACTATTTTTAACATTTAATAGATACTAAATCTAACAATCAATAAGAGTCTAACAATCAATACAAAAAGAAAAGACTTATTAAAGCACAAAGCCTTTGTGCTAAGTTAATGGAACGAACTAAGTTAATGGAACGAACTAATTTGAATGGGAATTGAAGCAGGCTACCTGCAACTACCCAAAGATATCCTTGAGTTGGGCTCGTGTGCTGCTGGATCTTCTGTGCTGGTGTGGTGCAGGCTGTGCCTGAGCCTCCTGGGCAGCTTCCAGGGCTGCAATTTCCCTCTCCAAGGGCAGCTGGTGATGCCAAAGCCTCACCTTGCCCACTTTAATCCTCAGGAGTGTTACTTTATTGTATTTGCAGGGTGCCCCGTGGCAGGAAGGAATGAAGAATCTGACTCCATGTTCTCAGAAGGCTAATTTATTATTTTATGATACTATATTATATTAAAAAATACTATACTAAAGAATGCAGAAAGGATACTTACAGAAGGCTAAAAAGATAATAATGAAAACTTGTGACTCTCTCCAGAGCCCTGACACAGCTTGGCCCTGATTGGCCAATGAGTCAAAACAACCCACAGCAGAATTAATGAAATAATATATGATAAATACATATGAGAAATACCTATATTTATATATAGATTAAATAATAATAAATGAAATAAATAATTAAATAATCACCTGTTGGATAAGCAATCTCCAAACACATTCCACATGTGAGTACAACCCAGGAGAAGCAAATTAGATAAGAATTTGTCTTCCTTTTTCTCTGAGGCTTCTCAGCTTCCCAGGAGAAAATCCAGGGCCAAGGGATTTTTCAGAAAATATGAATGTGACATTTCCTCCCTGCCCTTGGGGAAAATTCAGTTTTTTCCAAGGGCTGCAGCAGCTGGTTGATGCCCACCACAGCCATCAGCACCAGGCACATATGCAGGATTTCTGCACCCCTTGAGAGAGAGAGAGAAAGGAGGGAAGAGCCAAGAGTCAGCCTGTGTTCCCTCAGGAAGAGAAAGGAAAGAGGCTCCTCACTGGAAGGAAAGCTCTGGCATCCTTGCTAGCCCTTCAGAAAGGTTGGAGGCCAGAGGGGCAAATTCCAAAGGCAGCTGCCCAAAGAGGCTCCATGAGCACGTGGGGAGGAGGAAGGGGAGGAAGGTGTGAGGCACAGGAACACAAACCCTGAACAGTCAGGTTTGAGGAGAGAGAAGCTCAGCATGGAGGATGACAGGAGAAACTAAGCCCAGTGCCCCAAGCCGGGGGGAGAGAGGAAGGGCCCCCCAAGCTGGCTGCAGGCAGACAATGGAGACCTTGCCCAGATGCTCCCAGATGGGCTGGGGAGAAGGAATCCAGGGCCCTGCATTCCAGCTGCTCCCACCACTGCCTTAAACCAAGGCCTGATGGAATCCTGCTCAGTGTGGGCTGAGCCAGAGCTGGACCCTGAAGGGCTGGCTATGAAGTCAAGGCCCTCTTCCCCTCCCAATGCCCTTCCCGTGGCATGTTTTTGTTCCTGGTTTATTTGCATTAACACCCTACAGAATGGCTTCCTTAGGTTTAACACCTGCACTGGCAGAGAGATGGCCTCCCCTCCTCACCTCTGTGTAGCTAAGGTGGGCAAAAGGAGAGAGCACATTCTCTTGCTGCTCCGAAATAAAACAGCAAGGTGTGCAACCCCAATGACCTGATCCTCATCCTGTATTGTCTCAGCTGTGGAGAGGCAGAAGCAGGCAAGGAGAAACTCCCCTCTAAGATTAGGGTGAGAAGTGCCTCCCTCCCACAGACCTTTGCAGGCACATCTTAGTATCTTAAGTTCTCTTGGTTTGTACAGTTGTTCCACCCCAGTTCAGCCCTCATTCACCACATTTTTATATTCTCTAGAATGTTCTCCCCTCCCCGATCCCACTGATCGCAGTTTCCTGCAGTGTTCCACCCCTGCTGCCCTACACGTTCCCCTGCTTGGCTGCCCCTCCTCTGCACCACTTTCCCCTGTTCCCATTGCCACTGTCCCTCAGATCTGCCCCTTTTCCCCGTAGAAAACCCTCTGCCCTCAGTCAAAGTTAGTCTTTGTCCCTAGACTCCCTTAGAGTATTGTCATGGACATATTTTATGAAAAATCCTTTAGTTAGGATTTTTCTCCTGAGAAGCTTCAGCTTCACCATGTTTTGCTGCTTTAGAATGTGTGAATTGTTTACCCAGCATGTGAATTGTTTTTACTTGATGACCAATGACAGCCAGCTGTGTTGAGGCTGTGAGCAGTCACAAGATTTTATTATCATTCCTTTCTATTCCTTGCTAGCCTTCTGATGAAATCCTTTCTTCTGTTCCTTTAGTATAGTTTTAATATATAATTTTCTTTTGATATAATATAATATATATCATAAAATAATAAATCAACCTTTGGAAATATGGAGTCAAGATTATTGTGTCTTCCCATGTTGGGACTTCCTGCAAATTCAACAGAGTATCAATAAACTTTCTACTGTTTTTCAGCAGTTGAAACTGAATTGGAATAGCAAGGAGAAGGAAGTTACCTCTGCTTTTCAGCCTTATCTCCAGTCTCTGTTTGTAATGATTGCTGTAGATTTCAAGAATGCAAGCTTTTTATTAATCACTGGTCTTTAACTGACTTACATTCAGAGACTAATGCAGTGGCCTTTTTTTTTTTTTTTTTTGCTGTTTGATACTTGACTGTTATAAGTAATCTAATTAAATCTTCTGTATTTGTTTTTTGTGTTGCATTAGAGGAACTCATTCATTTGTGGTTTTTTGTTTGGTTTTGTTTGTTTATCAAATTGTAATAAAACTCTACAGACACTTGGCACTGCAGTATTTAGCATGTTACATCCCATCGCATATAGAAATGGTCTAATAAACAATTAAATTGTAGCAAAAAAAATTGCAGAATTAGAGTTGAATAAGGTAGGCACCCAAAATTTAGAAATACAGATTTGCTAATGATGGAAAGCCTCAACTGAAATTTCCAACAGTTTCTCTGGAAATGAGATCTAGCTTTAATTTTTTGAAGGAACCACTGTCAAATTTTCAATTTTGTGAACAATATTTGTGATTTTATTGTGATGCTTTTGCGGGAAAAAATTCTTACTGCAAAAGTTTTATTTATTTAAAAATATTATTTACCATCAAAGCCTTTTTTTGCTAGATCCTAAAATGTAGCATGGAAAACATACAGGTATTTTTAAGGCAGTAATTAATCATACAATTGATATCAGGACCTGTCTTACATTTGTTCTCTTATTCCAATAGCTGCTCCCCAACCTCCATCTCAGGTGATGGAAAAAATGTTCTGTTCAACCATCATCAATGAGCTGTCTGTCACTAGGCTTAATCCACATATGTTTCTTTTTAAAATGTTTTTTTCTTTCTTTTCTTGTGTATTTCATGTCTTTTTACTCCCACATTATTGCCTTAATGATTTTTTTAATTTCTGGGTGACTGTTAGGAATTGTCTGCCGTTAGACAACATCTCACTTTCAATATTTAAAAACCACAAAAACTTCTGATGTAAGTATTGTTAACTATTAATTAAAGTAAATCTATAGGTTGCTCATATTATTGTTTTGTAATAAATGGAGAAGTTGCTCCTTCCTTATGTAAGGAACAGCTAGGTAAATTCAGTGTATTGCCCTCCTCAAGGGCTACTGAATACTAAAATTGGCCAAAAAAAAACTGGGAAGCTGTGTACCAGGTTAATTTGTGTCAAAGCATGACAACTGAGACACATCATCTTGTAGGAGGTCTTGCACATCTTCTTTTGGAAATTTATAGATCCTGTGGAGGTGTTTTTGAGATTGGAATGAGGGAAGAAACAGGCATAAAAATAAAACATTTTTAGCAGTTCCCAGTATATTGC
The DNA here is from genome assembly GCF_051311805.1 of Agelaius phoeniceus. NCBI lineage: Eukaryota > Metazoa > Chordata > Aves > Passeriformes > Icteridae > Agelaius > Agelaius phoeniceus. Next base: position 6,638,167 of record NC_135270.1, read on the forward strand.
TCTTGTCACTACTTGTTTTATTTATGAGCCTATTGGACCCAAATACATACTCACTCTTACCTGTGACAAACTGACAAGTGGGATATAAAAATGAAAAGTTTTTTCCCTTAGCTGGTGGCTAAGGAATCATTGATCTTCTCTAAACTAACATTAATCTTGGAAAGGCAGCAGGAGGCTTATAGGTCTTCCATGGAGTTTGAAAGAGGTAAATTGGAAAACAAACAAAAAAACCCCTCTTTTGTCCATATTCCTTATTGTTGGGAATATTTTATGACACTGTGGTTGCCAGCTCGTCATAACTTATAGTTCATTAAAGTTTTATGCTTGGATCATAACTATACACTCTTTAAAATAATTAACTTAGGCAGGGCTCTACAACATAATTGATTAGAAAACTAAACTTCCTTTGCTGCCTGTGTCATTAATAGAAACTCTCAGGTGATGAACTCTTAGACAATCCTCTGAAATGTTCCATGTAACAATCATTAGTGAGAAATTCCAAAACAGCAACAGACAGGATCTTATTTTCTTGGCAGATCAGGTAATTTAAAAGACCACAAATGTACATATTTTTAGCTTTCTTAAATCAAAATATCAGGACTTGGGAGCATGATATGCAGACATTTGGGGGTGTAGGTTGTGTGTTTTTATTGCCACCTCATCTAAATTCTTCTTCTGCATTTCCCATCCTCAGTTCTGCAGGAAAATTTTATGTAACCTGTGATGGCTTTTTTGTTGCTATGAAGAAGGACCTGAATTGGTAAAACTCAATTTGGATTCCAGCTAGGACACAGTCTTTTTGAAGAAACTGTGTTAGTATTTTAAATTTTATAAAATGAGTTTATACATGGTTGATAATTCCTTATTACACAGTAAACACATGGACCTTGCTTTTAGCTCAAAACTCCCCTAGAACCCAGCAGTAAATGCAAGAATTTTGTGTCTTCTTGCCTCTACAATAAAAACAAACCCCCTTTGCCAGCCCCCCAGTCTATCACATTGCCATAAACAGACTTTGCAGTTTAGCAACTTCCTTTCTCTCTGGTTAGTAAAACGTGTAGGAAGAAACAACTTGTTCTTGTGCAACTTGAGAACAATTTCTGGACGCTGATGTTTTTATCTGACAGATCAATGAAACATCTTACTGCCATTTATCTGCTCTTTCCTGTCCACTAATGCCTGTGCATGTAGAAAGGGTTTTTCACCATATATCTGTGCTCTTCCAGCTTTCTGGAGGCATTCACCAGCCACCTCACAGCCTGTCACCATTGCTACAACACATGGACAGCTCCTGAGAAAAATCTGGACATGCTAGCTGTGTGTCAGAAGAGTGGAAAATGACTGACAGTGAATAAAATGTCTTTCACTGTCCATCTTTGGCCCTGCTTTTTGGAAATATTGTCCATTTGGTTGTGGGTTCACCTCCATCACTGAAGTCTTGCTGATCTTTTATAAATGTCCTTTTTTGATATACTTTCAGGTTCTGAAATTCACCATTTACTAAGACTTGGCTATCTTTGTTATTTTTGAGTACCAGTTCAGAATGGGAGTTGGTTTTCTTTTTGTAGTAGCCCTGATTCAGATGGAGGGGGTGTCTCAAAACCCCCCTGAAGCTGTGCTACATCGAGGTGCTGTGGTTTTTGATCCAAGGGAACCAAAGCCTGAACCATTCCTGAGTTTAACTTTGCAAATGGAATCAAGCAGCTTTTGGAGAAGTCCAAGTTCCCCAATTTACCCTCTTTTAAGCAGACACAGAACCTCACTGCTCTCTGCAAACTCCTGGAGGGAGACTGAAGCCAGGTGAAGCCTGGGCACCTCTCCTGGGTAATGAGAAACTGGACAGGAGGAAATGGCCTCAAGTTGTGCCAGGGAAGGCTGGAATTGAGGGTTAGGAAAAATTTGGGTCATGCATTGGAATGGGCTGCCCAGGGAGGAGGTGGAGTCACTGTCCCTGGAGGGGTTTGTGACACATGTAGGTGTGACACCTGGGGATGTGGTTTATTGGGGTTGGCAGTGCTGGCTTAATGATTGGACTCGATGATGTTAGAGGAGTTTTCCAACCTTTTTATTTCACATTTGAATTTTCCATTTTTCTCATCTCTCAGGCTGTTCTGGTGATTAAATCGTACACTATGATGAGTTCAAATTAAGAGTTTAAATGTTTTCAGTGTTGGCATGATTATTCAGTAAATTATAGATAAAACAATGTATAGAATGTATGCTGTTAAGGTACCAAGTCATCTAATCCTCATTATGAATGTAGTATATTTAGCCATATAGCAATGACATGACTGGATAAAGAAAGAAAGGTTTATAATTACAGCATGCTTTTCCATGATGAACAGAGGCTCCAATATCTTTCTGGAAATGTACATATTATTAGTTTCCATTGTTCATACATGAACAAAATATTTTATTGCTAGGGGAATTAAATTCTTTTGACTACTAATTTGGAGGAAAATTTTGAGAGCTGATAGGATTTTCTTTCAATTATGAAGCACATATAATATTCCAAATGTGAACTGTGACTTCTATAGGGAAAGAAAGATGAAAAGATCAGTTTTGCATGGCTGGAAATTTACTTGATACTAAAACTTAATGGATGAAGACACTTATAACAGTATGATTTCCCATCTTTTATTCATGTACAATTTTACCAAAGTATTCCCATCAGCCTGCTATTTTCATTTCCCATATATTTACATATACTTTCTCAAATCATGTAAAAATCTCTGGAAAAAAAAAATTGCTAATTTTTTTTTTTGAGAGCAAGAAAATCAAAGTGAAAGAAAAGAGCGTCAAAAGTTCAGCTCTGCTATAAAATATCAAAGAAAATTCTGGTATAAAATATCAAAGAAATTAAAAGCTGGGGAGGCTGCTAGGTTTTGGCTCTGTATTTTTTATGTCTTTGTATTTCAGATCACTTATATTGGAGCACCTTTGATTCTCAGTGAGTTAAGAGCAGAACCTCTCTCCATATACCTCATTATGGGCACATAGATTCCTATTCCTAAATATTTGAATATTTTGCACTCCTAGGACTATCTGTTAATGAACAGACTGTACAAGAAGAGCAAACCAGCACCTCATGGCAGCACACTGGTCAAAGGAAAAGAATCAATTACATATTCTGTGCTGGGAATGTCCCTTCATGGTGCTCTTTTGAAAGGAGGAGAGGCAAAGTTCATTCACTGAATAATGTGTTGCAAGTGTGAGAGAACAGAACTAATCATTTAAAGGAAAAAAACCCCAAATTGCATTCATGTGGTCACTTTGAGGGCCTGATAAGGGAGGGCAAAGCATCACAGTAGTTATTTGTCATTGTGCAGAGACACAAACACACCTGGCAGAGAAAAACAGTAACAGTGAGTGATCTTTGCCTTGGGGCACACAAGCAGCTGCATGTCCATCACCTGGTGACTTCTGGTGGGGCAGGATGAAGCCAGGGGCTCAGAAAGAGCCCAGGAGATGGTTTTGTTTCAGAAATAAAATGCTTCTTTCTGCATTGAACATCCTAAGAACATCCTAAGAATCCTTCACTGCCTGAAGAAGGAGGTGTGTGGTTCTGAGGTGCTAAATGAATGTTGGACCAGGGTTATTTTGAGTTCTATAAATAACTGGTGAAAGGCACAGGTGTCGGAGAGGAAGTTTGGTGTAATTAACAGATCAGCAAATGTCTGTATTCAAAAAGGAAGGGTGTTCTGTGGGACAGGTTTTTTTTTACAACCATTTTTATACCCTGGGAAGGAGGTGGAGATGGGTGGAACAAGGTGCTCATATATTAAAATAGACCTGCAATCCCTTTGGTTCAGATATTCTCAGAGAAAAAAAAAAAAAGTGGAGAAAAGGAGGAAGCAGCTCAGTGTGCAAATGCAAAGTAAACCTTTTAAGGTCAGACATCTTTTCCAATGACAGTCATGAATGGAACATGATGTATGGTATGATGATCCTTTCTTGCTCTAGCTTTTAGTCTGAGTACTTCTTGTGCACCAGTTTTGACTTTCTGAAGACCAAAAAAAAAAAAATCTGATTGTTGATGAGCATAAAGTATTGTGCTGGACTTAGAGAAAGGTTAGTGTGTTACGGTGTTAAGCACTCTGAAATTGTTCAGTTATATATAAACCACACAGCATAATAAGTGTGAGTTTTCATGCCACATGTCAATTCTCACTTCCTAGGCTGTGACTGGAATTTTTTATGGGTACAGCTGATTATTTTGAAATAATAATTGTCTATTTTGGAATATTGTAAAACAAGATTTTCAAGGGGAAAAACAAAAGCTCTTTAATGGATGAATTGCAAAACTTTTCCAGCTCCACCTGGGTTTCTTGGATGTTTTGAAAACAAATTTATAATGATGAGAGGATTATTTGGGATAGTATATGTTGGAATTCAGCAATTGTATATCAGTGAGATCCAGGGAAGACAGAACAGGCCCCTAAGGTGACTTAGGGTGAGTCTGGAAGCTGAGAGAGTTTGGCTGCCTCACTGTGTGATAGTTCTGTTCTGTCACAGATGAGTTACTAAAGTAACCTTGAGCTTATTGATGTTCTTTAAATGGTCCAGGTCATTAGAGCCCAGCTGGTAGTCTCACTGTTGTTTGCATCAAGTTCATTTGCTTGCTTTTATAAATAGAATTCTTTTTTATTTTAAGGCATTTATTTGTGGCCCCTTTTTTTTTTACATGATCATTTTCCAGGCATGCTACTCACAATTGGTTCAAAGGTAGATCAGATTTTGGCCTAACTAAACATGAGAGATTCTTTTACCAAGAATTTAAAAAGAACAAAGTCCTTAAAAATTGCAGAAAAACATTCCTTTACATGATGTCATAATATAAAACAAAATGAGAAATTAATACTAATTATTACAGTGTCACATTCTGTGGGACTTCTGATTGCAAAAGTTTATGTTAAACATTTCCAAGAAATTCATGGAATGAGCTTGTCCTAGTTTGTCTTGGCTTTCTGTAATATTTTTGCAGGAGACTTTGACAGTAATCAAATCCAGATCTACTTTGTCTCAGGGAAAATAGCGATTTCTCTTCTAAACAACGCTAATAGTTATGAGATATTATTTTCATAGCTGTAAGGTCATCTGACCATGGGCCAGGCATTGTCCCATGTGCTGGGCAGGCAGAACAAAGCCTTTACTCCACAAACAGAGAACCTGAGGGTAGGTGGAAGAGAAATCCATATAAGCAGGTGTGGTTGTGGTTTAACCCCAGCCCCACAGAGCCACTGGCTCCCTCTCCCACCAGTGGCACTGGGGAGAGAACTGGGAGAGGAAAAGCTACAAAACTTGAGGGTTGAGATAAGGAAAGTTTAATAGGGGAAGCAAAATCCCGGAAGGAAAGGAAAACAGGGAATTAATTCCCTGCTTCCCATGGACAGGCAGGAGTTCAGCCTTCTCCAGGAGATCAAGACTCTGTCATGAGTAAAGGTGACTTGGGAAGGACAAACACCATCACCCCAAATGTCCCCTGTTTCCTTACTCTTCCCCCCACTTTATACACTGACCATGATGCCACATGGTCTGGAATGTCCCTTTGGTCAGTGGGGTCCCCTGTCCTGGCTGTGTCCCCTCCCACCCTCCCAGGCACTCCCAGCAGTGGGGTTCACAAAAAGCAGAGAAGGCCTTGGCTCTGTGCAACAACAACAACAAAAACATCTCTGTGTGCTCAACCCTGTGTTCAGCACAAATCCAAACACAGCCCCCCAGCAGCCACTGCAAAGAAAATTACCCTAGCTGAAACCAGCTCAGCCTAATATCACAGAGCAAGTGCAAGAATTAGAGGAGGAGAGAAGATGAGAGACCTTTCTGTGTTGTATGGTGGAAGGAAAAGGTGGAAGAAGGGAAAGAAAGGGAGCAGAAGCAAAGGAACCAGAGCATTTAATCAATTCTTGTTTTGAATAAGTAAAATTCTGTTTGGGGTGATAAGTGGAAGGTGCGTTTGAAAAGGTGGTTTTAGAAGAGACCTTATGGATGTGGAGTCTGATTAAACTGGGTGAGGCAGAACGACTCAATTCAACGAGCTCAGGGACAACCACACAGCCAACATTTGGCAGTGGTAGAGATGCTGAGCCTTGATGAATACACGTTGTGATAACCTGGACTTGCTGTCTCCAGGGTCTTCTGGCTTTTTGCTAGCTTCAAGTGTGAATTTTATGAGCCACCACCATCTGCCCAGCTCAGGGAAACTCCTTCCTGTAAAGAGGAAGAATGATGGAGAGAGCTGAGTCTGTAGTCACTGACAGCAATACACAAGAATAAGAGAGAATAAGAGCTACAAAATTTCAGAAAACGTAGGAGAAATGGGAGAGAATTAAAAACTGAAAGTGACACCAGATTGTATAAAATTAACAATAAAATACAGTCTGACCCCCTGGCATGAAGCAAGAGGAAATTGCTGAAAATTATGAATTAAATTATATAATAATGCATATCAACTAATGAATTTCATAAAGGTGGCTGAATTTATTTTAGAAATTGTTTTTAAAGTAGGTTATCAGATCTGAAATGTGCAGCTTTGTTTATTCAGTTATTTTATACAGCTATTTTCCAGAAAGCCCAGGTGTGAATTCCTTTTCTTGCTCTTTTTTTCTCTTTTGGTTACAGAGATGATTACAAAGGCTTTTGAAAAGTTTGCTTCCTCAACAAAATATTTCAAGTTCATTTCAATCCTTTTGAATACAAGATTGTTTTCCTGCAGTAAGACATTATATTGAATATAATTGAATTCTTATAGCTTACTGCATGGCTTGCTTGTAAATGTTTTCAAGTAACTAATTTTTCCTTCTACAAGTTCATACATAATAAAGTAGTTGTGATTTCTTTGGGCTTCTAGGGATGGAAAATGGGCTGTTTGCGTGAACTGGGATCAAGATGCTCTGCAGCCTAAGAGCAGAATCAGCAGCTATTGTGGGGAATTCTCAGTGACTGAGTGTTTGAATTCAGCTGGCCAAGTGGGTATGGAGCAGAAGTTTTTCAGAGTACTAATTTCTGTTTTGCCCTATGCTGACTTCCCAGTTTCATCCGTGTGTCATGTGAGTCACACTGTTACTCATCCTTTCAGCAGGAAAATCAAGCTACTCTTGTGAAGTCCAAAGACCACCCAGTCCAGCCCTCACTTCTTTCACTCTTGGCTGTTCTCAGCCTTGCTGCCCCAAAGTAAGGAAAACAAACAAATACCAAAGCATCAGAACCCAATAATGGTGTTTCTCTTTTGACCTGGGGAACAAAGGGCTTCTGTTCACTTATCCATGGATAATGGCCAGGAATATAAATAGGAATATAATTCTAGGAATATAATTCCATGCTAGCTTGAAATACTCAAATAAAATGTCCCAAAGACATGGAGCTGCTCTGCAACATCCTCTGCAGAGAGCAGAAATTTGCAGGGGTGGTTTTGAAGGACAGAATATGAGCCCTTTAAACTACTGCTGCAAGTCTTCTCAAGAAGGCTTTACTTTATAACTGCAGTTCCCTTTTGATTAATCACCTTGTCTTGCACATGCCTTAATACTGCTTCCAGAAGGATCTACTCCATAATCTTCACAGAATTGAGGTCTAGATTTCCCCAGGTACTTCTTTCTTCCCTTGGTAAAAACAGGAGTTTCTGGGCTGACTTGCGTGATCTCTTGTGCACCAGGATGGAGAGTCCTTGTGCTCCTAAGGAAAGTGCTCCTAAAATGTGGCCAGCTCAGGTCAGCTCTGCTGGCTGTCAGGAGAGCTTCCCAGGAGATCTCATCCATTCATTATTTGAACAACTATAAGTTCACTTTTCCAAAATTCAGGGTCCTGACTTTGCTCTTTGCCAGACCTGTGTTTCTTGGGTTCAGGAACTCAGCCAGGGCATGGTCACCACAGCCCAGGCTGCCTCCAGTCCTAATTTCTCTGATAAGCTTATCCATACTACTGGGCACCACATCCAGCCATGCTCCTACTCCATTTGCTTTGTCTCACATCTGAAAGTCTGTCTTGTTCTCCTGGACAGCTGTATTTCTTTCCCAGGAGATATCTGGGTGGTTGAAATCCCACATCAGAATGAGAGCTTGGGAGTGTGACACTTTCTGCAGCCAAAGCAAGACCTCATTGACAGCTTGCCCTGATCAAGGTGTGTGCTGTGCCTGATCCTTCATTTTCACCCACAGGCTCTCAGCCTGTTTGTGGCTGTGTTGGGAAGAATGAAAGTTTGACAAGAAAGTCTCACAGATATGTGTACTTAGCAGAAAGATTTTTGAATGTAGAGTCTGATGAAGGAATAGAGATGGAAGCAAGTTTTGATATAGAAGAAAAGAATTGCTGAGCCAGTGTTACTGGATAACCAAGGAGGCAAAGGGTGTGTTAGTTAGAAGGGGTTTTATGGCTTAGAGCAAAGGATAAACCCACCTCAAACAAGAAAATGTTTTTACCAAGCAGAAAAATAGCACAGGCAAATAAGTCAGCAAATGCTTCAAGTAGAAAAAAGGCCTCAGAATTTTCCACTCCAAGAAAACTGTATAACAACTTCCAGCTTAAACTGTAATGTGCTGACTTTTAGTGTTTGGAGAACAGTAACATGAATATGGTAATTACAGTAGTTATGATAGGCTAGAGATAAAAGTTAAGGTATAGATTGGTTCTACTGTATTAAGATACTCAGCAAAGAAAAGTATAGAATGCAATGTAACCTAAACCAAAGGGTCTCCAGGCTTTCCTGCAGCTGGAGCTGCCAGCTGTAGGCACAGCTCTGTCACCCACAACCCTGGACTGCTGTAACCTCTTGGATGGAATAAACTGCATTTTGGAGAGCCCCTGGAGTCCCACATCCCTCATTACACCTCTTGCATGGCTGCTCTTCCCAATCTATCCATTCCTTAACACTACCTGCAGCACCTCCACCCCTCCTTCCCAGCCTCTCCTAAAAACAGCAGGTTCAGAAGCAGAGTGTCATTTCAGCAGCTTCCAAAACAAGATTATGTAAACACACAGGGATGAGTTCACACCAGGTGACAGAGAATTCAGTGGTGTTTTTTCCCCCTTGATCATGTGCTTTGTCTAAATGTGATCTCCGGATTTGTTGTGGGCTGACATGCTCTTGATAAACAAATATTGGGATTTAATGAGCAAGCATGAGATGTAGAATATCACAGGAGAAACAACACGTGAGTATGAAAATGGTTCTAATGGACAGTGAAGCCTTTGCAGCATAGATGTAATATCCTACACAAAGAGTCTCTGTAGGTAGCAAGATAATGTTCTTTGATGGTCTAACAGTTTCTCCTCGTCAGGGATACCTCTTTTACCTTGTAAAATAATCTTTGAAATGTTTGTATCAACCTTTTTTCATATCCCTTGTCAGTTTTAGATGGTTCTTTTCAATTTAGTTAAATGAATTTCACTTTTGACATATACTCTGAAGTGTAGTTCTACTCCATAAAAATGACACTATTGAGTCCTATATTTACTTTACTTCAGCAACTAAATGTCAAGTATATTTACTGTTGAAAGTGTTGCTTGATAAATCCCATATCTGAAAACTCAGGCTAGATTGTAGTGCTGCATGTTTTCTGTTCTTTTTTTTTTAATCCACTTTCACTGATGCTAGAGAAGTCCTGCAAGGGAAATTATGCTGCTGGACTTGTAGAAGTACAGCTGACCAGAACTCATTGGATAACTGTTCTTGTGATGCCCAAGAAGGCAAATAAATATATTTTCTTGCCCTTGTCCTGGAAAACATAACATAACATAACCTAACAGATGCTGAAGCTTCCTGGCCACAAATTTGCTGCTGCTGATGCTTGTGTTGCTTTGATTAAAGAATGAAACTAGTTACAATAATTAGTCACCTTTGCAGAAATTATATGTTCAAAGAAACATTTCTAAGCATGCTGCATCTGCTAATAATTAAACCAAAATATTTTCCTTAGTGGTTATTATAATGTGTTGTAATAAGAGCAGATGTTTTTTAATGAACATACTGTGTTTTAAAGGGTTTGAAAACAAAGCCATGCAAGAATTATGGGTAGTTGATAGTTTTTTAAAAGGCTATGCTCACTGGGATTTTATCGCATGCTTCCTACTGACATGGATGATTTTTGTTTGAGTGAGCTGCACTGTTCGTGGTTTCTCAAATTTCACTTCCTTTCTCATCAACAAAGCTTGATTTTTTAAGAATCTGCAATCCAAGCATTCCTGATAATTTACCTTCCTATGTTTTAAAAGTCTGTGTCATTATAGAGCAGCTGTTGTCTTGCTGGTGTCAATCTGAATTTTAGACTGGAACCTTTTTCAGAGGGTGTGACATTTTAATGCCTTAGTCTTCGTCTGTCAGATTATTTTGGTTCTTTGTACCAGGAAATATTCCTTTGAAATCATTCACTTTGTCAGGGAAAATCTCTCTGTGAATGACTGGCTTTAAAAAAAACTGGCTCTTACCTAAGGAATTGCATATCTGAAACCTGGAAAGGTTTATCTGAAAGTAGGTAAACAAAGCTGCATGATGAAGTTTTAATTAGCATCTTAATCTAAGAAGCTGATCTTGCTGCTTTTCTGGCAAAAACTGTCCTGAGGCTGCCCCAAAAAATGGATTTCAGTGCATGGCTGATGAACATGCTGAAGTGGGATTTACCTATTCGATAAACTTGCTGATTTCAATGCTCCTCAAGTCAGGCTGACTGTAGTGGGAGTGACCCTGATGTCTCCAAAATGTTGATGTATATTTTTCCACATATATGGAAGTTGTGCTGAAATAGAGGCTGAGTGTATCAGAAGGTGAATCTTGTAGATAAAAATCAGACTGTTTAGGTGAAGGTCTGTTTTTACCAAATAACCAGAAATATGGGAATGTGTCTGAGGGTTTGGTGTTTTTTAATTTGCTTTGATTATTCAAGTAAAAAAATATAAATAGGTATTGATCTCAGTGTGATCCCTTGTGCAACTGTTTATTTGATATTTTCTATATTTATCCTTCTTGGGGTGCAAGGAAGAGATGGAAAGCGTGTTCAGCAACTTGTGAAGCTCAATATACTTTCTGGTCCCATATTCCCTTACCAAAAATCCTGAGAGAACAATTTGTGGTCTGTCCAGGTAACATAACAAGCTATTCAAACAGAGGGTAGCAACTCTGACTGTGAACAATCCTGGGTGGATTTTAGGATATAAGGGAAATGTTCACCCATAAATGGTGCTGGATTGTTGTATATATGTATTTAAAAATATCTAGAGTGATGTAGCACTAGATGCTGTGAAGGAAGACACCTACAGTGTTTGGCAGTGTATTCCCTAATTTCTGCTTCTGTATTCATTGGCTTTTTTTGTGTTGCATGTGGAAAGTGGGCCTTTAAGGGAAGGGGGTTGGGATGGAAAATGTCACTCAGTGACACAGGAAATACCAAGTGGTAGCCAGACAGACATTAAATACTTAATTCCTGTCTTAGAAATTGTTAGGCAAGATTTATACAACCTATAAAAAATGAGACCTTTTGTGTTAGGAGTGGATTCTGTTTGCCACAGGACTGGAGGGATCACCAAGGTCACTGGGGAGAGGAGAGAGGGCTTTCCAGAACAGAGCATTCCCCTCAATGGCTGAGGTTTCAGCTGCTTCTTTCCCACACAACTGCTACCCCATTTTAATTTTTTTCCCCACCATTCAGTCTTGACTGATTGATTTCAGCCCAGCTGAGAAAGATGCTGCTGTTGAAAGTATCCATCAAAATCCTCACAGCAGCCTATTTATGTTGGACACTGATTCTTGTGCTTGTAGGGGCTGTGTTCTGCCAGCACAGAAATGTGTCCTGAAAAGCCACAATTTTGTGTAGTTTATGATCCTGGTCTTGACTTTTCTAGGTAGGAGTTGCTCTTCTTGTTTCTGTCGGTAGTTATGAATTAGGAATTACTATATTCCTACAGGTATGTAATAAAATACACAAGAAATACTGTGCAGTGTGTCCAGTCAATGTTTTTGCAGAGGCTAGAGCCTTTGACATTTTGCAGCTTTGCATGTCAGTTCATTAGAGATTAGAGCTCATTAGCACTTTTCACTTAAAGCATGAAGGGGCATGAAAATGGAAATGCAGAGCAGACTGCGGATTGTTGTCATAATTCTTTTAGCTCTGGGAGCTCTTTCGCCCAGATTCAGTGCTGTTCACAGTAAAACAAAAGTGGTTTCTCTCCTGTATGAGCTGCAAGTTTCCTTCTGAATAAACATTTTGCAGATTTTATTTGACTAGTGTGTCTTCCTTTAGCACTTCAGCATCATCAGCTACTTCTTTATTTACAATGTTTTTGGCAACACTTGGGGTTTGAACTTGACCCCCATGTTTGGATATTCTGGTGTATGTGGAGATTTGAACAACAGTAACTTTTTCTCTGTATTTAGTACTTGTAAACCTTAAAGATTTTTCTTTTAGAACAGGCTGTGAACAACCACAGGAGACCATTCTCCAGTTGCTCTATATTTGTTCCTATGCACACCTGGTTGCAAGGAGCCCTTGGTAAAGCTACTCTACACAATCACTATGTGATTAATAAGATTTGAGTTTTGGATTCTCTGCTTCCTTTTGGATGGTCCATCCACACAAATCTTTCAGTCTGCTCTATGTAAACAATCTGGTTTTTCTCTGAATTATCTGGAATATTTTAAAGTGCCTACTGGAAAACTTTGTTCCATTTACAGGCAGTACTTACAAACCCAAAGGCTTTCCCTATGGTTTCTCACTGAGGGAAAACATGGACACAAGGCTTCATTACAAAATGAATGTATTTTTATTTAATCTAAACAGGATCAGATTTAGAAGCCAGAGAATGGATGAATGAGGTTGCGCTATAATTGAAGCATGTGAAATGAATACAATTAACTTTTTTCTTTCATGCCTTTCTCTATTTCTAATTTTCTGTCAGTGTTGCTGAAATACAGAGATTAAACTGTATATCCTGTGTGAGGAATTATCTGATTTTCCTGCAGGAATATTTTTAGGTAAATGTTGGTGTGACTTTGATGGGAAAGTTCCTCAGAAATCAGGCAAATGGAAGCAAAATTTTTTCTCTCATTCTTAAAATTAAATGCAGATACCCAACGTTTTTCTAATTTTTTTTGAGTCAATGTGCTCAATGTTGCTTTCTGTAAACTTACAGAACTGCTTATGAAGGTTAGAAAGGCAAATCCTGCTGTAATTTTAATTACTTCATATTGCAGCTCCTTCCCATGAAACTTTACTGCAGTGAGTTGTGCTACATAGGATGTTAACCTGCAGTTGGCACACAGGAAAATGATGCACATTACACCACCCATGGTTTAATGCCACATAAAAAATGACATTATGGGTCTCACAGAGTTTAGGAGGAGAGCAGCCAGTTGTTTTACAGCACCAAATCCTGATCCTGTTAGAACCACTTGCATGGACTTGGTTCATTCCAAAATTGTGAAATTTGGTAACTGCTCAACTACAGAACAATAGCAGAAATATTTTCAGAATTAACAAAATATCAAACAAACCCCGAAACTATAAAATAATAACCCAACATCAAATAAAACACCATCCCCACCCAAAAAAAACAAAAGCACCCCCAAAACCCCTTCAGTCCTTCAAAGGCTTTTCAACAGATCAATGATGTTGTATTTAAGGCAGAAAACAGAGTTACCCATCTTCTCCTGCAGGCAAGGTTGGGATAACTTCATAGAGCTGAAATACAGGCTCACCTGGGAAGGTGAGGAAAAGGTGCCATAAAAATTCTTTATGGCCTACACAGGTGAAGAACAAAATCCTTGCCTCAACAAAAGCTTGAAATAAACACAAATTTCAACAAATGAGCAGTTCTGCAGGTTAAAAAAAAAGGGCAAACATTTCTTATTGGTAGCAAACATGGTTGCATATATGTTGTAGCAAATGACTGTTCCCAATGCAAATATTTCTTGCAAAAAAATCACTTAAAATCAGAGGGGAAAATGAGATATGATGCCTTTCTTATTATTTTACTCTTGGCAATTTGCTCAGATTTAGCTGAGCTCTCCTGCTTCAGAAGCAGAGGTAGATTGGCATCAGTAGACTGGCATCAGTTGGAAAAGCTTCAAAAGCAAATACTCAATTATTCTGAATGTGAATGGCCCCCATGTGATTTGGAAAACTAATTACATCAAAGCTTGTAAGGAAAAAAAAATCTATTAAGGGTTTGAAACTTAGCAGAACTTTTCCACTGTGATAAACAACTAGAGTTATTTGGTTTTTTAATGTAGAAATTAATAGTGACTATGAAATATTCTTCTAATTCAAGATCAATATGCAAAAGTGCAGCATCAGATCTTGTGTTATGAATTTACCCAAACACTAAAATATTTTACGAGGGTCCAAATGTTGAATGAAACTTTTTATACAGCTGGGAGAGGTCTGCAGAAATATTTCTACAGTTCCCAAGGTTTCTAAGACTCCTCTAGTTTCTTAGGAAATTTAAGTCTTGAAGATTTCTAAACTTAAATTTCCAAATTTTCTTTAGTCTTTTTGGGGACTCTTGTGTAATGTTATATTATGGGATTTCTAGCAATTATAAGCAAATGTAAAAATTAGAGTTTTTGGGGGGCAATTGTTTTTTATTTGTTTTCCAAATTTTACCAAACTTATCACACTTATTGCAGTTATGATATTTCTTGTAGAGTTGTGACGTGAAAAAGAGTTACTGGTATTGCTGTGGTTTTGCAAATTCTTTCTCTATTAAGGCTGGAGTTTTCATAAACAGAAAATACTGGTTTCTGTGGAGTAAAAACTAGAAAGAATCTTTCCGTGAGGAGTGAATTGCAGCCCATTGTCAGAGACTGATGGTGAAATTTTTAGGGATGTGGGAAAAAAACAGTGAAGTAATTAATGATAGTTATGTTTGCTGTAGAATATGTAAACAGAATTTTGCTTTAGAGTCATGTTAAATATAACTTGATGATAGTAATTTAATTTTCAGAAAGTCCAATAAAGATTAATTTTTGGTATTAAATTATTTCAGCAACTGTTTATATTTTTGTTTACAGGCAAAAGTTTTTAAGTCTTTCACATACATGGAATACAAGTGTAGAAATATATGATATTTATCCCTTTTAAACAAGGAAGTAGTTTTAGTTCTTCTTAATTACCATTTCCTAATTTTATTGTTCTGTTTTTTTTTCTTTTTTGTGTTTGCTGATTATTCTTTTTGTACAAAGATTATCTAAATTGGAGAAAAATATAAAAATTTGGAGGCACTGTATCCATGGTGGTTATGAAAGTTTCACCAGGCAACATAAGCAAAATATGCCTGTTTTATATGTTTTATGTTTTAACATTAATTTTACTGCAGGTACTATTGGCCTTGTGGGTTGAATAATTCAGAAGCAGATATAGAAGGTTCTAGTATTGGCTAAAAAAGTTTTTTAACTGTCAATGAAGTTCTAAATATCTTTTCTATTTAGGTGAGTACAAAGAGCAAAACCAGGAAAAATGGGTGTTAATTTTTAAATGAATAATTTTGTCTAATGTAATTTCTGTTCCATATGAATAGTTGAATAACTTGGGTTGTTTGAGCTGAAGTGCTTCAGAAAATGAGTGTGAAATGTAACTGTGGTCTGAGAAAATACATAAAAATTCAGAAGGGAAGAAAAGAAAAAATGAACTGGTTTGGATCTGCAATACTTTTTCTGCATCATCTTATTTACAGCTGGCATCAGCCTCTCCAAAAAGAGAAAAAGAGAAATCCCCTGAGTGGAGGCTGTGATTAGTGATAAGCAAATGCCAGCAGGTGTTATGAACTCTATTATTAGTTGCTTCAACTCCTGAACCATTTCCCAGCACTCTGAGACTTTTATCAAGCTGACAGGTTGCCTGAAAATTAGGAAATTTAGGAGGGATTTTAATAGATGCAGGGCTAAAAAGAAGAAAAGTCTTCCAACAATGGTAACAAGGATGTATATGAGCATTTGTGGAGCAGCTTTGGATAAAAAACATTTTGGGAAAGGGCATTGAAATGCAATAAAAAATGGGCAGTTGCCTTTGACAAGCAATTTTTCAATTTTTAACCACTGGAATAGAAAAATAACTGAAGGCTTCACAGCACTTCAAGAAGTGCCAGGTTTTCCTGTTATTTCTAAAAGATCTTATTTCTGCCTCTTCCACATAAGAAAATACTGGAAATTGCATTTTTTCCCTTGGAAGACCTTTGAGAAGAATTATGCTTTAAAGTCATCATTTTTTGGATAGTTATATTTGGTTCTTTAGAAAAGAAAACTGATTTTTCACTTGTGCTGATTGTCCTTAGCATACCCTTCTGTAACGACCTTTCTTTTGCAATTTCCCTTTCTAGGCTGCATCACTTTCTGACCCTTTGTGTTTCTGGGCCAGACTATTCTGTGGAAACTTTCATTACAGATGTTTTGGTCTAGAGTTGATGTTTCCTTCTTAAAAAATAACTGAATAAAGCAAGGGTGGGTCCACCATCATTTCTATGATCACATTTTAGTGCATTTTAAGCTATACTGGTCAAGTGCAACATTTTTTTAATGACCAAGTGACTTTAATTTGGTTTGGCTTTCATTATCATTGTTAATGTGAGAAGGCTGTGTGAGTAAATCTCTATTCCTTTAAAGCTGATTAAAAAAATAAGAAAGTCTCCCTTCTGTTTCACAGAAAATGTGTTGCTCAGAGTAAATTATCTGAGTGAACTCATATTAACAAAATGAGAATCAAATCAGCTCATTTGCTAGGCATCTACAGGGAATAAACTAATTTTTGAGCTTTTAGGCAATGTAGAATTTTTTTCATTACTTTTTATTTTTTGGTGCACACTACTAATTTCAAGTTTCAGTCATAGCTGTCAGGATCGAAACGAAGTGAAATTCTTTAAGGTTTTGCTTCTCTTTCAGTTGGAAAGACCAAGAAATCTCTTAGGTCCTGTTCTTGTCACTATCTAAGACCTTTTGTACAAAAAATTGGAAGGATCTGAAGTGGTGTGTAGTGTGTCCATGACTAGAACATCCAGTCTGAATTCACCAATGAATAAAAAAATAACAAGTATCATGTGAACTGTCTCATGTACCTTGTATTTCTTCCTGTGTGGCTCGAGGCCAGCAGACCAGTGCTGACATTTACTGGTAAAACTTGCAGGGTTTTTCACCCCAGGTCATTCTTGTGATCTGTTCTGTCTGCAGGTCAGAAATGTGGTAATGGATTAAGAGATCTTAAGGCATGCTATGATTTTTCAAGACCATTCCTACTTCTCTAGCAATTAATCTGCTGACAATAGTCAAGCCAAGCAAGTGACATGGGCTTGGCTAGTACATGGATATACTTGGATTTGCAAGAATTCAAAGTCCTATAAATGGATTAGGTGACTGACTGCATCCCACTAAGGATTTAATTGTGGTACATCATTTTAGACATGTTCATATACTTGAACATTTTGCTAATCTTGCTCACACCACCTAAAATTTATCTAAGTGTCTTTTTGAAGTGGAAGCCAAAAATTTCTTAGCAACACAGAAGAACAGAAATAGTCTTGAGGGTGGAAAAGGAAAGGCTGGATTTGGAAATGGGATGTAATGGGAGCAGGGCAGGAAGCTGATGACCTGCATGGGGTTGGGGCACTGTGGTTATTAATTGTTGTGGTGTTGTTGTGGGTCCCAGGATGAGGTGAGAGATGAGCATAGATTCCAAGGTCTCACAAGGCTGATTTGTATTGTATTGTATTATATTATATTTATATTATATTACTAGAACTATACTAAAGAAAGAGAAAAGAAGAAGGCTAGAAAAGAATGATAATAAAAAACCTGTGACTGACCAGAGTCCCAGCTGGACTGGGACTGGTCATTAAGTAAAAACAATTCACATTGAACCAATCAAAGATGCACCTGTTGGTGAGCAACCTCCAGACCACATTCCAAGCAATCAGATAATTATTGTTTACATTTCTTTTCTGAGGCTTCTCAGCTTCTCAGGGAAAAATCCTGGTGAAGGGATTTTTCATGAAATATGTCAGTGACAGGGCACCAATTCAGGGCCTCTGGCTTTACCAGTTGTGCAAAACTGGTTTTACAAGTGATGGGTTTTATCCACTGGTGCTGCAGAGACAAAGTGGTTTGGTTCAGTTTCCTTCAGGAATTTCTCCTTCGTCTCTCTCTGATGGATAAATTAATGAAACTCAGGGACTGGTGGTAAAAAATTCTGAGGGCTACGAACCTTGCCCATCAATGGAGGAGAAACTCATCTCTCTTCGCAATTAGTGAATTCATTTTACTGTATGCAAAGTCCCTTGAGCTTTGGAAACACCACAGCGTCATCAGGTATTTAAATCTTACATTCCCAAAACCCAGGATCTGAGTGTGTTTCTTCCCCTCTTATCATTGTTGCTGCTTTTAATGAAGGGATGGGACCATTTTCAGGCTAAGAACGATTTATTGCTCAGATAAACATCAGCATCAGAGGCTGTGAGGTTTTAGAGGAGCAAGAACTGGGCCATAGCTCAGAGCAGTCCGAAGTTCTTTGTTACAAGGCAATACAGAACTTTCTAACCCAACACACAGTAGCCATAGGGCTTATTTTGCTTTTCTAACCCATCACCTTTATTAATTTTGCTGCACTGTGGGTATTTTTGCCCAATGGGCTTCTGTCTCATGTGCACACACACACTTCTATTATAACTTCTAAACTCTGAGCTGCTCTATACAACCACACCCCTACACTATAAACCCTTCACCATCTTGCCAATGCAGTCTCTCACTTACTTAAGGCATATTCTTTCATACAACTACAGAAACATAAGTTCATGATTTTTCTGCTTAATATCTGTGTGTTTTATTTCTACATCAATCCAAGCTTCTCCCAAGGCTGCACATCAAACCCTCCCGTGTTTGTGGAAGTTTCTATTTTTTTTTTTTTTTTTTAATTTCCTAATAGACGGCCTTTGTGACCGGGTTTGTAGGAGCTGTAGGGGAGCAGTTTGTGTGTCTGTCTCTCCGTCTGTCCGTCCGGCCGATCCCGACTGTTCATGACGCAGCGCTGGGAACGGGCAGTGCCACCTGCTGGCCGATCCCCGCCACTGCCGGCCCCGGGCGCTTCCCCGAAGCTTTGCCTGCTAAACAAGCTTCATTAGCAAATATTAATTAATGTTCCTTCCGTTTTATTTTCCCCTGATTTGCTGCAGATTGAAAATCTGGCCTCGCCACCTCACCACCGATGCTGTTGCAGAGGTGCTGGGTGATGCTTTGTGGAGCTGGGCATTGAGGGTGTTATGTGGGTCCACCTTTTAATTGCAGACACTATAAATCTCATAACAGTGATGTCCAGCTTCCCTTGGTCGAAACCATAAATCCTTGAGGTGATGTTCATCTTCCTTTCTCAAGCTGTTTTTCTCTGCTTCAATAGGGTGTGAGATAAGCATGTTTCCTTTATATATATTCCAAAGCTATAGTTTCAAGGATACAAGTAATATTCTAAAATTATACTTCAAAAGGTTATTATAGCTGAGCTCTTTAAGGATTAACTACAAGCAAAAAGCAACATCCTTAACGCTTTAATTCCAACGCTCCTAAATCAACCAGGGTTAATTGCAAACAAAAGATTGGTTCAAAGGCCTTTTTCCATGCTTTACTTTCCTCAGTTGTTATTAGAATTCGAATTCGCAACTTTCCCATGGTCGGTCTCCACACATTTTGCAATCACAGATATACACGTTGCCTGTTTGTACCTGACACGAAACACAGCTTTGTATTTCACAAGGGAGAGGAAAATGCTGTCGTGTTGGACATAAATACATGTGAGAATGGCAGAAATCTGACCCTCCAGATCCTCAAAGGTATTCCTGCACCTAATTAATATATTGGAAATAAATGACTTTGGGGAATTGGCCTCTGATTTTAATGGAGAGCTGCAGCAATAAGGAGAAGAGATTTAGATAAATGCTATCCATTCCCAGCCTCTTGGGATTACTCAATAAAACTGACATGTCTGATCTGTGTGAATAGGTGGTCTGCTTTGGAAAGCCTTATTCTTTTGTGTGTGATAAACCACAAATTGAATCTTGTTTAAAAAAAATCCAAAACAAAACAACCAAACTTAAGGAAGTTTTTCTTTGAAGAGTTTTACAGCTGTACTATTTATACAATATATTTACCAGAGAACAAAGTGCTGTCATGACAATTTGGGATTTTACACCAATGTTGGTAAAAATTTCCAGATCAAGTGCAGTAATAAGCATAAGGTTGATTTTCAGAGTAAGAATGATAAAAATCTCTTCTAGTATACAGGCATAAGATGTTTTAATTTAAGAGGTGACTGGAAAAAAATCTTGCAAAAGTAGTTTTATGTCTTTCTGATGTATTACTTGCAGTTCTATCATCTGTCATCTGACCTTACTCCTGTGTAAAAGACACACAATACTATCTTCTACTTGAAGCAAGTGCTCAATTTATATAAATCATAAAAAGAATAGATCATTTATGTCTGATGGATATAAATAATAATTTTTTTTTTGGAAATGTGGAAATTTTGACTAAATCTCCCAAATTAATTATATTTAGTCATGAAATATAATTCTGGTTGGTTTTTTTAAATCCAGATTGTTTTACCTGCCCCTTAGAAATGTGTCAGAAGAATTAACTGGTATGTTAAAAACATGTCCAGATCTGGAAGCAAAGGATGAAAATTGCAATCAAACTGTTTGAAAACAAGACTAGTTTTAATATCTTCCAGTTTTAATCTTGGTATGATAGACTTATTCAAATATCCCATTTCCAAATACAGCACCTGAACTGGAATTCAGCTTTCACTATTTTGTGGGCAGATTTATTGAAATGGTTCCCACTGAGCTGCTTCTTTATCTGATTTCCTGGGTACAATGTGTTAAGACATCAGAGGGGAAAATTCCAAGTGCAAGTGACTGATTCCTGGTTGCTACATCACTGAAATATGTTTAAGTGCAGCAGATTCCTTTCATTTTTGTGTAGTAGATTTATCTCTGTTAAGCAGAATGCTGGTGCTTCTGGAGGCTGTCAGGTTTTGGCACAGAATTCTTTAGCCAGAAATAAAGACTTGTTTTGGAAGCATTGGATACCTCAAGCATTGGTGGCCTTCATTCCTGTCAACAGATTTGGGGCTGGTAGAAGTGTCCCCTTCCTCACACCATAAGTGTTATCTTAAAATTTGAGAATCCTTTTCATGTTCTGTCAGGCTCTGGGTGATAAGAGAGAATAGAGAGACTTGGGGAGTCTCTAGAGAGGTAATACTTCTTTTTTTTTCTTTTTTTTTCTTTTTTTGGCCTATTCTAAATTTTAAAAAAGAAAAATACTAACACTGAAGTCTGAAATCAGGTGAAGATCAGGTTGAATGAAGTCAGTCAAATAATGGTAGATATGACTATGGGGCTAAGGAAAAAAATAATAGGTTGTTATCTGTGACCTGTCTAAATATCTTTGTGCTGTGATTGAAATAGAAATTTTCAAATATTCTGTTGGGTGGGTGTGTGTGTGCATGACTTGCTGGCATTGCCTAAATGTTGTTGTCTCCATACTTTGATAATATTTTTCAATCCCAGCTCCTCAATTCACAGTGACAATTTTTCTGGTCAGTCTTAAGGAAGCGTGAAATCTGGCATCAGAATTTAGGACAGAATTTATTCCTGTCCTAAATGTCTGCATGAGAATTTCTGGATTTTCAGTAGTCCCTGGAGGATCTTTAATTATCCCTGAGAAGCCTTAATGATGGAGATCCTCTTCCCACTGTGGAACAAGGGTATAGAGCTCTGTTGGTGCTTCACAAACCTCCTGGAAACTTCAGGCACTAAGACTAATTGTTGTTAAAATACCTTTTCTGACATTCACCTAAAAATGCAGATTTAGCTGCATACCCACTCCACAGAATTAGCTAAGACTGCCTTGTGTTAATTGAGGTCTATCTGCTGAAACTTTCATAGGGTCTGAGTGGTTTTTTCATTAGAATTTATTTTTGGGGAGTTTGGTTTTGTTCAATTGGCTTATAAATGTAATTAGAGTTAGCATATATCCCTAAAGCTGTAATATTTCTTCAGGGAATTGAATTTTCAAGTAAATAGAAATGCTTTGATTGTGTTCAATATTTGCACTTTTAAATCTGAGCTTGGCTTTTCATCTTGGGAATCTAAACAAAGCCCACCAGCATTTTTATGCTTTAGGAGCATTTGTGCTCTAGAGCTGCACTTGGTCTCTAGAATAAGTTATTTGCAAAGCCCAAATACTGGAAGTTGAAATCCAAACATTTTCCTTGGTTTTTCTTTGCTCCTTATGCTTTCCTCTGAAAGTGCTAAATAGATTCAGATGTTTCTCAGGCTGCAGCCTCGTCTTTGTTGAAAGCTTTGGGGGATTTAACACACTTTTCAACAGACCAGCCTCCAGCTTTTGGTATGTAAATAAGCTGCTGCTTAGCTCTTGTGTTTTATAGTTTTGATATAACAATTAAGGAAAAATTACTTAATCAGCTCCTGAATAAATGCCCTTTCTAGGAACTGGGAAAGTCAGAGAAGTTAAATTCTAAGCCAGCAGGCAATTTGTGCTAAATCCTGAATCATAAAACCACTGAAGGAGTTTGGGTCCCTCCTTGTTCCCGGATCAAAGGAAGAATAATCAAAAGTTAAATGTAATTAGAGGAGTATTTGTTCCTTGTTATTTCAGGATTACTTTGACAAGCAAAATAGAAGTAATATGGTTGATAACATTAAATATTGAATTCTTTGAGTAATAAATCTCCCACAATAATTTCCCTGAGAATTTCTCCAAAAGTGACACAACATTTTAGTAGTCAATCCAGGACTGACCTGGATTTATTAAAATTTGTTTAAATACCTCACACCTATCTCCTTTATAGAGATATTCATGGAAAATGCAGTAGACTTAGGAAGACTTGACTGCTTTTTCTTGGATTGAATTAAACCCCTTGTTCTGCCATATTCTGATTGATGCACTGTAAAACATAAATTCACTAGAAGTGATTATCAGGTAGAAGATTTGCTATCCATAAGAAATTATATTATTCCTGTGACAAAATTAATCATTGCTAGGTTCTATGACAATACAGCAGTGAAGGTCACTGTGGAGATGCTTTTAACAGTTCAATCAGGAAAAATTTGTAGAGATGGATGAGCTAAGCATATAATCTAACATAAAATTAAAATACATTTGTTTTTACCCGTGGTATTTGCAGGGTTCCCCAGAGGGAGGAGGAATTGATGAATCCGACTCCATGTTCTCAGAAGGCTAATTTATTATTCTATTCTATTCTATTCTATTCTATTCTATTCTATTCTATTCTATTCTATTCTATTCTATTCTATTCTATTCTATTCTATTCTATTCTATTCTATTCTATTCTATTCTGCTATACTAAAACTATACGAAAGAGAGAAAGGATACAGACAGAAGGCTAAAAGATAATAATGAAAAACTAGTGACTGCTTCCAGAGCCTCAACACAGCTGGTTGTGATTGGTCATTAAGTCAAAACAATTCACATGAAACCAATCAAACAATGACCAGTTGGTCAACAATGTCCAAACCACAGTCCAAAGCAGCAAAACACAGGAGAAGCAAATCAGATAATTATTGTTTTCATTTTTCTCTGAGGTTTCTCAGCTTCCCAGGAGAAGAAATGTTAGCAAAGAGATTTTTCCAGAAAATATGATGCTGCCATTTACCTTTATTCCTTTCCTGACAGTTGGTCATGTTCTGTGGTTGACTCTGGCAATAGATTTATCTTAAAAAACCTACAGAATTTAGTTTTTTCCCAGGGCAGGATGCCACTTCTGCCGCTTGAGCCATGTGGTCCTTGGCTCTATGAGCTGGGCTCTGCTTTTCTTAGGATCAAAGAATCCCAATCCACCATGGCAAAAACTCTGGGCGGTGGCTGCTCTTGGAATGGAGTCAGGTTGCATTTATGCCTAAATATTTCAGGCCAATGCATGACAGCAACAAAGAAAAGTAAAGAGGATAAATGATGTATCAAGAAAATATAACTTAGTGGGACAAATTGATGAAACACAGTATTTTATAGAGAGAATGATTCAATTATGATTATGGCATAGTTGTATATATATATATAACATTGTTAACTTTATTTCAAATACACAAGATGCTTCAAGTCTGTCAGTTTTTACTTTAAAAGTGGGGGGTTTCTGTGATGTTTGGTTGATGCTTGGAGTCCCTGATATCAAGAAAATATAACTTAGTGGGACAAATTGATGAAACACTATTTTATGGAGAGAATGATTCAATTATGATTATGACATAGTTGTGTATATATATATATATATATATATATATATATATATATATATATAACATTGTTAACTTTATTTTAAATACATAAGATACTTCAAGTTTATCCATTTTTTGCTTTAAAAGTGGGAGGGTTTTGTGATGCTTGGTTGATACCTGGAGTCCCTGGGTCCATGATCTTGGTTTATATTTAATATATTATATTTTATATGCATAAAGCAGGGAGAGTGTGGTCTGTGAGAAAAAACTGGAGATCAATGCAGCCTACTCAACATTACAGCATGGATTAATTTATTGGTCTGGCTTCCACTGGAAACCAGGTAGTTTATTATACCATTATCCAGTTACACTCCTGTGCTGCTGATTTTCAGGAGTAGTTTCTTTAAACATTAATCTTGCTTCTAAAAATTTGCTGTGGAATTCTAGATTTGATGAGCTGACACAGATCAGACAATGCCATTGCTTTCCTTGTCAAGCAAAGCAGATAAAAATCTGGAATGAACTCTGTGGATCTCTGCACAATTACCAGAGCCACCGACTGTCTCTTGTGTTCAGGCAACCTCTGAGTGAGAACATGAAATGAGGATTAAAAGAAAAAAGCTCATTATTGCTTCTAGTATAATTTTCATCAGCTCCAGTAGGAGTTAGAGTGGGTTTTGAAGCTGGAGTGATTTTTTCTGAAGACTCATCTATATTCTGAAAGTTGGATAACTTTGTTGCCTTGTCCTGGTTGTTCCTGCACTGCCTACCTGCAGCTGAAAGCAAAAATGCAGGAATGCTGTGCAAGGAGTTACTGCTGTGGGTGCTGGGTCCTGAACGAAAACAGGGATTATTTAAAAGCAAATCTAATGGATTTTTTGGTGTTTTTTTTTTTTAAGGTTGGGATTAAGTGGGTGAGATGGTATTTTTTGTTTGGATTCAGATGTTTATTAGTTCTTATTTATATTACAGTCTTACAAACTATGAGTTCTACAGTACTTTGACAGACTAAGAATGGAGTTGTATCTCTCTTTTTACAAGGTTTTTCTAAGGATAAACTGTCCTTAGAAATTAAGAAATGACACCTAAATTATTTTATTTTTGACCTCACAACTAACTATTCATGGTCCACAATGCAGACTTTTTTGTCTATTTACACAATACCACTTAAACTTATGAAGGAGAAGGTGAGGATGAAGGATTAGTTTCTGCCTTAAAACTTCTATCTTGTTTTATATATTATTATATTCTAAAAATTTAAACTCTAAGTTTTCTACTATGTGATATTACACCCTTCTATTCAAACTCCACACCCACAATCCCAGTTCTATAATTTAATTTTGGAAGCCTTCTCCAGAGCCTCAGGTCAAATGCAGTGTTCTCTTGGGGGTCAGTGCCTGTCAGCACAGAAAGTCTGAAATTCTCAGTAACCAGGGTTCCAACACAAATCCACACTAATTTTACAGGCTCCAGGGTGAGATGAGCTACAGAATTGCTCTTTATTGCCTCTCACTTCTCTCCCTTGGCATCCCTCCATGATACTTATTGCATTTTATATTCAGAATCTGAATGAGCCAAAGAATGCTCTTCTCCAGCATCTCCCTGTTAGCACAGGCACCTGAAGCACCAAGCTGCAAACACCACTTCCCTGAGCACATTCCTGTGATGGACAAATCAATGTGCAGGGAGTCCTTGCTCTCCCTTTGGTGAGAAACAGAATCAGAGCAACGGGAAAACACCATGGTGACAATCTGTCAGCTGAGTCTTGTTTGCCTTTGAGTTAAATGTTCATGCATGTGGCTCATACTCATGATTGAAATGAATGATTATTGTCAAGGTATTTTTGATGAGTGGGAAAACATAAATTATGTTGTTCTTATAACATCAGAAACCTACAAATCCTGACATTGAGAACAAATGTAATTATAAATAACAATAGAAGTGCAAAAAAAAAAAAGAATTATTACTATTATAACAGCTCATTAATTTGAAATTATGTCCACAGGCCTTTGGAAATACTGATTTCTGAGGCAAATATATAATAAAATTGTCATAAAGTATTTCTAAACATTGTAAATTGGCTTCTTCATAGTATCTCATCCTGCTGTTGAAAGAACTGAAAGTCAAAGTCAGCCTAAGTGACAAGTCCATGCTTAAACTGATATATTGGAAAAAAACATACAGTGTCCTGGGTAGGACACTTGTACAAAATTCCTTTCTATAGCCTAAGACTTAGACAGGAACTATGGGCTCTATCTTGGCAAAATTAATAATTTAGGCAATATGGAACACCTTCATCTGGAAAGACCAAAGATTAGATAGAAAGTTTGTTCTGGTTCCTGGAAATTAAAGCACTGCCTCAAACAAATCTTGTGTTTCTCATGCTAAGCACAAACTCCATCAGAGTGAAATGAAATCCCACTTTGCACATGACCTGGCTTGCCCCAGCACTGCTTTGAGCTGCAGAAATAAATTTGGGGTTGCCCAAAAAGAGATCACAGACTGAAGCCTGCTGTATCTTATTAAGAGATTCTCTGGAATGAGGTGAATTCTGGAAGTAAAACACAATTTCTAAACGATGTTTTGTAATCCCTGCTTTTCCCTTTGGTGTGTGTGTGTGTGAGAGAGAGAGAGAGAGAGACAAATAATCACATTTTATAAAGTCACTGGAGGTCCAAAGCTCAATGAAGGCTGGGGGAAGTTAGCATAAAGTTTGGTCACTGCTCTAAATATTGTTACTTCTTCCAGCATCTTCCAGCTTTGCCTGGAAAGAAAATGTTGGAGGATTTCTAAAAAAAAGGGGAAAGGGACACAAAATGCAGAGATCTTGCAGAAGTGTTTTTATGGAGCACATCCTTGTTCTCAAAGGTGAATATATTCTTTCATTTCCATACCAATTTGTATTAGAAGAAAAAAAAACCTGGTGGAGACTGTTTTCAACCACATTCATGATCTTTTTTGAAACTGATGTGCATTAAAGGTTCATAGGAGTTAAAAAAAATACCAACACCTTCCTCAAACAGACCCTGTGGAATCCATCAAGTGATGCTGCTTTAATTCCCCCTCCTCAGACTGGTTTGCTTTAATTATGATATATTCCTGTCCATGCAGCACCCAGCTAGGAGGCTGTTGCCATATGCACTTAAGAACACTAAACAGCATTATATTCTGATGAAACTGAGACATTACTGGTATCTAGTAACTGTGCAAAGCATGTGGCACACATATTCCAAGTGTCTTGGGAGACAAGTGCCAGCCTTTCTGATTAGGAGCTTTCCTGCATGAATTCCTCCTGGAATTGCCCTGTTTTAAGAATCTGTTGTGATATTAAGGTTGTTTATTATTCTGTGTTGTTTCTCATAACTAGACATCTTTTAAGCATCTGGTGGGTGGGTGGCATTGACTGAGGATTTTGAGACTGTCTGTAATTCTGGCACCAGAGTTACCCTGTGGATTTAGCACCGTTTTTGTACAGGAGTCTGAAGTGACAGAACCCATAAATAATGTACAAAGCTGTGCATTACAACAGAAGGATACAAAGTTATGCCTCCTGTTAGTATTTAAAAAAAAATGAAAAGGAGATATCTGAAAAAGTGCAATTGTGAAATTAGAGATTGGCTCACAGATGCATGTGCATTTCTGCTTAGCTGTGACCTAAGGTACACCTACCAATGGGTGTAATTTGATTTTTTTTTTTTTTTTAAATCTGATGATAGAAGGTAGATTTTTAAAAGAATGTGTAAAATACCTCTTAATCTGATGATAATGTTGCCCTTTGGACTGGAGATGTTTCAGCTTTCTCTGGTTAATTAGGGACTGCTGATGAACTTGTCAGACCATTTAAAAATATCTTGACAATTTTCTCTTGCAGGTGCCATGCCTCTAACTTAACTTTGACTTACACTTTCCAAACCCTGCTGCCTCTGGGCTCAAGTGTTTTCCAAGTCACCTTAGCTAGGCATGAAGGAGCCTTTTAAAACACTGAGGAAATCCCACTTTTAGCAAAGCTGTGCACAACACTTCTACTCTGTAGTGTGGTATAAATCGTTTGGTTAGTTTCTTGCACATACTTTTGGAATGAAAATATCTGATCCTTTCCAAAATTCTGTTGCCTCACTGTTTCTACAACATTGTGTTGTTTTCTGCCTTCACTAAACATTGTGTGCACTTCAAGTTCTCTTTGCAACAAGACTAAATGTTTTAAGAGCTAACTGATAAAATGGAGCTTTTGCCTGCCATTACAACCCAAAATACAGCTTTTTTCATTTGGCAGAACATATGTTCTGGGGGAGGGACAGTGGTGAAGACCTACAGAAATCCAAACACCTAAATAAGAAGTGAAACAAAGCAGCACAAATTCATTAGTGGCAAACCACTTGAGGCACCAGTTAGTCTAATTCTCTACTGCTGCAGACAATTATAATCCCAGAGGAAGGTTTCCCCGGCAGCATTTCAGGGGAAGGCTTATATTTTCATTATGAGGGAGTACTCTTGAAAAATATCCTTAATTAGGTCAGGACTGACTGAGGTTTCTTTAGCACAAGCTACAAGTGTCTTCTTTTTATTTTTACTGTTGTCAAGCTGTTTATTGCAATCTGTTCCATAAAAATCAGAAGAAAGGTGATAATATGCAAAGAGTGATGATTTGGACACTGGTCTGTTGCTTCACCATCTCTACTGAGTCACAGTCGTTTTGTGACCTTTAATTTTCACCTTTTCTGAAAAATATTATTTTCCTTAGCTTTGGGAACAGTCAGTAGTAAGAGATGTCTTGATATCTTTTGTAGGTCAAAAATATGCAATTCTGCAACAGCTGAGTCATCAGAAACCTCTTAAAAAGTAAAGATGGAATTTTTACTGGGCTTATTTTACCACCTAAGCCTTGTGTCTTCACAAAGCCAGGCTCTTGAACACAGTTCCTTAAAATGTCCCCAGGTGTGTTTGGTTTGGTTTGGTGTGGAATCAGTGCCTCTGTGAAATGCTAACCTGTTTTCAGGGGGGTTTACCTTCCATTTCCAAGGAAGCCTTCTGACCAAGCACAAAAACATGTGAAAAAGCCTTAAAATCAGTCTTTCTGTTACAAGAATGGAGTGAGATGCCTCATATTCATATGAAGGTGGTTTGGCCATAGTCTTGGAGTCATTTCTCCACATCCCAGAATGGGATATGCTCCAGCCACAGATCTGGCACTCCTTCTTCATCGTTTTCAGATTATTGCAAATTATTACTGTTCTTTCTCTCAGGGGCTCTGAGACCACAAGGACCTAAAAATTATCACAAAGTAACTTTGAAACAAATGCCTCCTCTTTTCTGAGAATCTTTTGCCTTCACACCTCTAATCACTGAATTTGGATCATGTAAAAATCATGTCTTCCTTTATTTCATATCTTTATTTCATATTCTGACCACCAGAAACACTCAGATACTGCAGATGAGTCCTGCAAATAAATATTCAGGGCTGCTGTATTTTGTATTTGTTTTACTCATATTGCCATTGGTTCCTGCAGTCTATACTGAATTTTGTTTGGCTTTGACAATCATTTTGGAGATCAGTTATAAATATGGTCCATCAAGTTCCTGTTCTGTGTTTGCCAGCTTCACTTTGAGATTTTGAGGAGCACACAGTAATGAGGTGCTGCTTAAAAAACATATTTTCCCAAGTTGTAAGGTTTTCTATTTTTTTTTCCGGAGTGATGTTTTTGCCTTTTGAATTTTTAAATGGATAATGTGCACCCTCAGAGGTACCACCCTTCATTATTTAGCATGTTATTTATGGTAAAATCAAAGTGTGACGTTTATTTCTATCTTTGAACAAAAATTGAAATGATAAAAAAACCATCCAAACTGTTTCTAAATGCTAAATTTATTGATTTTCTTGGTAATTAAATGAATGCTTGGGCATTAATGATCAGCTACTGTAATGTCCTGCCCTTGCTGTAGTAAATGCTGATGCCTTTACAAAGGGAAGGTAAATTATGTGTGTATATTTTCACAAATTATTTAAGACTTTGTGTAAGAGTGCATAATTCAACATCTGTGTCAGGTTGAACAAAGAAAACACTGAAGAAATGAGATTATTTAAAAAATGCAGCACAGCTAGGTTCTAAATTCTTTCAGGATATCCTACTGATGACTTTGCAGCTTTAGGTGCTCAAGTCTTATCCTGATACCTTTCATCACCAGGCTATGGGCTTCAAAAAGCTGAAATTCTTTTAATATGTACTTTTAAAGGTGTTTTTGACCCCTACTTCACTTATGGCCACTAGCTCCAGGTACACAGGTGGGTGTTATTTACTCCTAGCTTCCAGTTCCTTATTTTTGATTGTCTATTCCTCCAGAAATCATGAAGTGCTGGGTTTTCTCTGTCTCTGGAAAATCCTACTCATATTTATCTTTTCCTCAGTATGTTTCAACAGTTGTAATTCAAACCTACTTTGTGTTTCCTATGAGCCCTCACACATTGCATAAATTAAATTGTGATGACCTGCATGGGACCATAAATTCTTGCAATCAAAGGAAATACTCTAAGAATTTGCCACTCCAGGCAGTAATTTTAGGTCTAATTTTCTCACAGAAAAGCATTTATGAGTGACCCATTTTGTCTCCAGCTGTTCCTCATGTTGCAAGGTACTTTTCTCATGAGCAGATTTTTCTAAGTATTCCACAGTAATTTTTCAAAAATGTCCTATTTCATCAAGTATAATTTAGATTTTTCCTGTGTGTGAGGTATTCCTTCTTCAATAACTCGTTGTTCTTTTAGAGACATCTTCCCTGTTTCAGTGGGAGAGTTTGGAAGGTGCAGGAATTCATTTTGAATCCCAAAAAAGCTCTGCCTGCATTTTCAGGGTATGGGACAGTTTTTACCTCAGAGGTTGTGAGTAACCTCCCTGTGTGGTGATTTGTCCTTTGATGAAATGTCCAGGTCAAGAAGACAGCTTATTTCATTATTTTTCTCTCAATTTCAGTAATCTCAGGCTTTGGCTTTTTAAAAAAAGGATATGGTTTCCATAGTTACAAGTTTAAATCACCTTTGATGCCACTACTTTTGTGCACATATCTTACAAAAGTATCTTGCTATGTTTTTAGATAGCTTCAATTTTCAAATAATTTCTGAGGACAAGCTAAAATGTATTTTCTTTTCCAAATGTTTTTTAATTTTCAAAAACTCTTATCTAGAACTTGTAGTGAACAGACTGCAAGTGGTTTTTTCCTTATCAAACAGTGGAAAACAAAAATGTTCTATCAGGCTGGGATTTCGTTTGTGACAAACCAAGAGAGGTGCTTCTGTGCATGTTATTATAAACCTTAACCCTGCTAAATAATCTGTTAAAAGTTTTATAGCCTGAGCAGGGCATTCTTTGCTCTGAAGTTTCATAGGATTGCTCCTGTGGTGCAATATCAATAATTGTTTTTAGGATTAATTTTTCATAAATGAGTCTCCTGTGGAACTGAGTGAGCAGTAACAAGATTTGTATCAATGACTGAAAGAACATGAAGTCTTTCTTTTCAAAAAATACTGAAAATTTCACTTTATGGCTTCTAGATTGCTGTCTCAAGTCATTCGTGGTGTCCATCTTAATAATGGATCTAATGAGTGGACGCAGAAGTAGGAGATATTTATATATATTTATTTATTTATTTATATATTTATGTACCTCTTAGACAACTAACCAAAAAATCTTTTTTTTTCACACATTTTACTAATAAAATCATTTAACTGTCAAGGAAGGGAGAAGGATGCACCAACTCAACTATAAATGTATTTCATCCCTGTGATAATGTCATTGTTTGTTAACCTTAAAGGCAATTCAGGATTTTCACGGTCTTCATTCAAATAATTTGGGCAGCTGCCATGTTATGATATTTATTTTAGCACAAATTTACTTGACTGTTAATTTTGGATAAGATTTCTGACAATTATAAGGACTTTGGAAGAGCAATTTCTACAATAACTGTTTCAGGCCCATTTCCCTTAAGTTTGTTCTGACTAAAATAATAAAATGAGCAAATTGAGCCTCTGCCATTTTTAGTCTGCAGTAATTTTAACTGCAGTAATTTTTTCTTTCTTTTTTTTTTTATTTTAACTGCACTTATTAATGTAATTTTGTAACTTTAACTGCTGTTATTAATTATTAATTATTTAAAATTAACTATTAGTGACTACTTATTTTAAATTACCTACTAGCAATAATGTTATTAATTAATAAAAATTGTACATCATTATATAATGTACATCTATAAAATATTATTATATTACATCATAACCAATTATTTATTATGGTATTTTTAATGCTGTTATTAATGTAGTTCAGTTCCACAATGCAATTTCTTCATATCCTTACATTTGAGAGTAAAGGACTGCTTATTTCTCATAGACCCTTTCATCATAACCTTCTTGTGGAATTGTTTTACTCTAAAAAAACCTTGACTTTAACAAAAAAAAAAAAGAAAAAAAATTAAAAAAGGTAGTTTAACTTGTTCTTGAGGGAGAATACAATGCTTCTGAATTATATTAATTGACATTGTTTGAGAGATTAGAAGTGAAATGAATCAGACTATTTTGAAAGAGAGTCAGAAGGGAAATGAAACAGCATTTTGAAGGATAAGAAGCAAATTAAACATATTTTACTAACAGCAGAAACTTTTAGTTATCTGCATAGAAAAGAAAAGTTATTGGTATAAAACTTGGTTTTTTTGGACACTGGTATTTTACACTTGACTTTCTAATGTGACAGTGCAAAGTAATGAAAAATAATCAGAATGACTGAAGGAGACTGATTAAATGTGATATTATGTTATACTTTGGGCAGGGGAAAGTATGACAATTGGTAATTTGAGAAATCCATGCCCTGTCATTGCTTCTGTGATTCAATTTTAAAAAGGGAAGAAAAAAGGCAGATATGTTTTGTAAATCTGTTGGATTCTAGGCTTATTTTGTACAGTGGGGTTAGAGCAGCATAAATAATTCTGTGTCCAGAATTTCCCTTGATAATTCTTCTGGTTCATCCAGAACCATTCCAAGTGAATTTCTGTCAGTTTTCAGAACCAAAATCTGGATGGAGCCGGCCAGACTTCGTCTGCTCAGGCAAAAACCTGACCTGGGAAACAGATACTGAAAAAAAGTTTTTAAAAAATAGAAGTAATTTGCTGACAACTTGCCAGTCCTGGCTGTGCTTGTGGTGATTGGTGGATTGTGTGTCAGGGAACGGGACATCCTCTCCCAGGAAACCTCTGGGGAGATCTGTCACTGTCATATTTTCTGAAAAATCCCTTCACCAGGATTTCTGTCCTGGGAAGCTGAGAAGCCTCAGAGAAAAAGGGAAACAATAATTATCTCATTTGCTTCTCCTGTGTTTTGCTGCTTTGGAATGTGGTTTGGACATTGTTTACCAACTGGCATTATTTGATTGGTTTCATGTGAATTGTTTTTACTTCATGACCAATCACAGTCCAGCTGTGTTGGGACTCTGGAAGGAGTCACAAGTTTTTCATTATTATCTTTTAGGCTTCTAAAAGGCTGTATCCTTTATTCTTTAGTATAGTTCAATATAGCATTCTATAATGTAATATAATATAAAATAATAAATTAGCCTTCTGAGAACATGGAGTCAGATTCATCATTTCCTCCCCGAAAATGCCACAGAGATCCATCAAGGACACCACTCCCAGCTGCCATTCCCAAGCATTTCCCAGCAAAATGCATCCCTGTCTCTCTCTGTTCATACCATTAAGGAAAACTTGGGAAATACTTCCCAAAGTTGAGCTTGCAAACTAAACTATAGCAGAATTTGGGACACCAAGACCCAGGAGCTTGCTGGAGATGTTGTTTCATGGCATTCTCCAGGATTGCTCTTCCACACAAAGTTCCCTTTATTCTGCAGGCTATAAAATATCTGCCTTTCACCAACTCATCACTGTCTTCCTCTCTTCATCCCCTTCATCATCCTCTTTACTTCACAGGTACCAATTCTCTCTCTCCTCAGAGATCTCCTGATGAGTGTGTGCCCAGCTAAACTCTGGGAGATGGCTGTGAATGTGCACTTAGCTTTGTAAAATAACTCATTCTCAGACCCTGCAGAAGGGCTGCTCTGTTTGAAAGCTTGGAGATTTTTTTTCAGCCATACCAGCTGCTCTGGGAAAAGATATTTCCTCCTCCCACAAACCCTGTTCTGCATTACCAGCTTGCAATTTTAGCCTTGTATGCTGATGACAATTAAAATATGCCCACAGAACACACAATGAAGTGCATTGTTAACATACCTTTGCCTATTTGATCTTCCATCCCTTTACCAAGCAAGAAATTATAACTTTTTAATGTGTAATAATTTTTTCCCCATGTATATGAATATCCATATTTGAAATGTCTTCATAGATGTATATTTCACCCACTTGCTGTCAGATAGTTTAGATTCCTTTTTAAATTATAGACAAAGCTTCCTTTGATATAAAAATGATGTGGGGCTGCAAATCTTCAGAAGATTTCCCAAAGCTCCTTTAATATTTGAGCTGGAAATCTGAGATTTAAGAAACTTTCTTGAGAACTATTGGGGTTTTTTTTCCAATATCCCCAACTGCAGGGATTCTCTGGGCAGTCACTTTGTCTGAGCTCCTGGTGATCCACAGGAATATCTAGTAATACTTGACATAATTTGAATTTCACAAATAAACTGAAGGAAAACTTTCCAAAAAACCTTTCCTTGTGCACAAGCTGCTTTGAAACCGTGTTCTGATACTTGTAGAGCTTTAACAAATTGCAATAATAATAGGTATTGTCTGTTCTTAGGTGGTGTTTTTACCTGGAGATGTTCTGCTACCCTGTCTGAGAAGGAACTGAGCTACAGAGAGATGTGGTGACGGGATGAATTCTGGAATTCCAAGTCTCCTCTTAGTCCTGCATTCTCAGCTTGCCCATGCTCTGTCCTTGGTAGGACCTTGTGCCAGATGAACACTTCCCCCATTTAGAATTCATTGTACTTCCAAATATTTAAATTCCCATCAGGCTGGAGGCAGGAGTAGCTGATTTAGATTCCCAGGGACAATGGGGCTTGTAAGGGAAGTGTCAGCAGTCCATAAACCACAGGACTGCTGCACTTGGCAGCCTGAGGCTCAAATAAACCTGCCAGCTAATGATGAAAGAAGATGCAGTGGTCTAGCATGGTACAGTAAATGTTTCCTTTAAAAGGAATGGCTTCTGAGTACAGCAGGAGAACAGGGGCAAAAGAAATTCATATCACCTAGCAGGAGGTTGTTGTAAAGAGCTTGCTTTGGGAGACAATCCTATGCTGCAAGTATCAGCTTGAAGTGCAGCCCCTGTTCCCAAATGTGTCAGCCAGTTCACTGATGGTAGCACCTTATATTTATCATTTATTCTTGATTTTTTCTGTCTTGATTTCATGGTCAGAAATCCCAAAGAATTTTTCATCCTTCCCTTATCTGCCTGGCTATGAGTTTATGTTGTTTTTACTTTCTGGGTTGGGTTTTTTTTGCTGTTTAGTCTTGGTTTTGAGGGTTTTTTTGGAGTCTGAAGATGATGTCATTCTTGCTTTAGGACCTGTTGTGTTCATGGGATGTGTTACTGTACATTTTCCTTCCATATTTGCAGTCTAATTAGGACCTATTCTAACCAGAGTTGACTGAAGATTTAATTGCTATATCACTATCAAAATGCTTTTTGGAAAAGAGGATAGATTGATTGAGTAAATAATGGGCATGTATAAAATTTGGTGAGTGTATTTTTATAAATTATTTGTCTAGATAGAAACCATTTATTTTCTTAGACAGTGTAAGTTGGTTTTTTTATGTTCCTCCTGGAAAAACATCCAGCCTGAAACTTGGTAAAAAAAGTTTTTTTTCTGTATGCAAAGTTTTATTTATATTCTGACTTTGAGAGCTCAGCTACAGAAAAAAAAAGGAACTTTATCACATACCTCATGTCTTGGAGAAGTACAAATAGAGGGTGAACAGGTGAAAGCAACAGCCAATCTGCAGGTGTTAAGCAATTCAGGGAGGAAAATGTGGTGATAAGAGAACACTGAACAGCTGACTCTGAACAGTGAACATGCCAAAAAGCTGAATTCAGTCTGGTTATTGCCCATTAGTATTTTAGCCAGATATAGTCAGGTTAGAGGCACTGAGGTCAAGGCAGATGCAGAAGAACATGCAGTCACATAAAATCAGTGACAGGTGATTCAGTAAACTACTAAAAAGATGCTGAATTTTAGGTTGGGATTGAGGTTTTAAATTAACACAAATGTCTGCAGAGTTGTTGTGTGGCTTAGTTGGAAGGAGCAGAGATTCAGTTTAGGGGGAGGTTTTATGGTTTTTTCTGCCCTGTCCATGGAAACTGGGAAGTTCCTAAAGGCAAAAGCTGCTCAGGGAGAAAGTTGGGTGTAATTGGAGAGGATGTGACCTCCAAAATAGAAATGTGGTGATGCTCCAGGTTTGCAGCAGTGAATTTCCTCAGGGGTAAATGAAGCTGATACTGGGCTTGGAGGAACCAGTTGTTTATTCTGCTCTTGGGAGTTTTCAGGGATTCCCAAGATAGATCTCGAGTAGCTGTGTGGGATAAAGGGAGAGATTTTTTAAGAACATATTTACTTTCTGATATTGGAAGGAACCCTGAGCTAAATGTTCCAAGAAGCCTGGGTCTTTCTTTAGCAAACCTCCTCCCCAAAATAGACTCTGTGTGGAAGATAAGCTTCTGTCAACTTCTCATCTTGAAAAATCCATTCAAGAGCGGCCTTAGTTTAAATCACATTCTGCCTTTGTTATCCACAGTGCTGGATAGACTTTTCTAGATCTTTTGCAGCCTCTGCAACATGTTTTTTGTCCCACAGTTTTCCAGTTTCATTGAGGTTTTGCCCCATTTGAGCCCAGGAGGAACCTGCACAGGGCTGCTCTCTCTGCCTCTGTTTCTCTCAGCACCTTCAGTAATAAGCATGATGCTATTCTCACCATGTCAGGGAAAAAACATTTCTATAAAATGCCCTGGAAATGAAAACTCTCTGCATTGTCAGTGTGAAAATATGCAGGGGGCATGCATGACTGAACAGGCAAATACAAGGAGCTGCTGGGAAGTTTAATTTTGGAGATACATGGTATTGACTGACAGTGGTGTAAATGGCAAACAGACCTCTGCAAACATTTACTGTCATTACTTGTCACTGCTTGGATTCTGGAGAGAAAAGAAGTGGAGAACAGTGCTACAGAGAAGTAAGAAATCATTTTAAGTGCCTCCCAAGCTCTTTACTTTGTCTAATAGGACAGCAGATATCTCTGCATCCCTTTCTTTCATGCCCTTTCAGACAGCATGAACTGTATGAGAAAAGCCTCATTCTTCCTGTAGGTACAGGGGGGTTTTAATAGCAGCAGGGTTATTATTCCATCTAAATCAATAGAGGGAGTTTCTGTCTTGTTTAAGAAAAACTGACTGTGAC
This sequence comes from Agelaius phoeniceus, assembly GCF_051311805.1. NCBI lineage: Eukaryota > Metazoa > Chordata > Aves > Passeriformes > Icteridae > Agelaius > Agelaius phoeniceus. Next base: position 6,675,816 of record NC_135270.1, read on the forward strand.
TGCTGCAGTAGTGGGAAAGGAGAGAGATGCAAATTAGACTAATACCTAAATCTATAGTGAGACACAAAGGTCTGAAAATGAGATAAGCACCTTGGAAAGTGCAATCCTCAGATGCCCTTCTTGCCCTCACAGAAGGTTTTATTGCAGATTGTGTTGAGGTTTTATTGCAGGTTGTGTTGCAGTGTTGTTTCCCAGGCATCCAGAGCCTGCTCCTTCCTTCCCAGCCAGCCAGACCCTTCCTTTGCCTGAGCAGCAGCATCCTCTGCCCTGGCACCTGTGAGCAAGGGAATGTCTTGCTCGTGAGGAAAAGTTAAAAGTCACTTTTGGACATTTTCTTCAGCTTGCATCTCCTAATTTGGCAGAGGTATTCAGAATGCACTCAGGGCAAACTTTTGATGGTAGGTGACCACCTGAACCCCTGGAGAGCTTTTGATCCCAATACAATTCCCAATACAATTAATGTCTGAGGAGGAGAAGGAAAAGGCACCCTGGATCTGTCTCCAGAAAATCCATTCTAATTGATACAACACCCTCCATCTCCTTTCTTTCATTTCAGCATCAGTTCAACTTTAGAAGTCTGTAATTTCTATGATGGACTGAGAGTGCTTTGAGAAGATTTAAATTTTCACAATGAGCAGCTTCCTGAGAGATGAGGATCTGAGGACTTGCAAACCAAGAAGGTGCTGAAACCCATTTGTCTCTGACATTCTACAGGAATATTTTAATCATTAGCTCTTGTGGAAGAGTGGGTAACATTCCAGACATCTTGTGAAAGAGATGTATCCCCCTATTATTATTATTATTATTATTATTATTATTATTATTATTATTATTATTATTATTATTATATATTTATATAGTCTTTATTTTTTATATATGAAATATATTTTCATTTTTTATACTTTTATTTATTAAAGCTCCTGGGGTTAGGGAGGTAAATCCTACAGCCCAGGGAAGTTATCAACCACCTGATGGTTGTGAGATTTAGGGCACCAGCCATCCTGATGTGTTATTTTGGCAGGGTTTTTTGGCCTCTTGCTCTGAGAGCTGGCTCTTTTAAGGGGTCTAATATTCATGTAATCAGTTTATATATTTACCTGAGGCACTGGTTTACTTTGAGGTCTATGGCTTATAAAATCAGGTGTTGTGTAGCCAAGTATTGCATTGCACATTGCTGCTTTGCAGACAATTCCCAAGACTTCAAACAACTAACTGAAATCATAGAAGCAGAAGGGAAAAAAAAACTGTTAAATGCCCCCTATCATATCTTCCAGTCAATTCAGGGGTATTCTGCAGTAGTTAAAGCAGCCTTCTAAAATGCCAATTGAAAAAATGGGCTCCTTTTCTGGGGAAGCAAAAAGGGAGAAAGACTGCTGACACTGTGGAATGAGTTTTGTTTGTTAGGAAAGTCCACTTTGTGGAGTGAGGGGGAAGGGAGAGAGAGTTTCCTGCAACCATTACAGCTCCATCAGATGCAATATTATCCCAGTGATGATTGTTATGCCTAATAGTCATGGACAGCAACTTTCTTCATCCTAGAAAGTGCACAAAGGAAAGCAGTCTCCCAGATGCAAGGCTTCCTCTGTTAAATTTGCCATGGATGGTTGGGCTCATCAGTCTGCATGCATCTCTGACTGATACATCATGCTGGATGCTTCAGGCAAACACACACTAATTACTAGAACAAATAGAAAACCCCGAGGATGCCCATGCTTAATGACATTGCCCATACTCTACACTGTCTCTACAACAAATTACTCATTTCATGGCTGTAGGCAGTGCAGGTTAATTTGTCTGTATCAGTTGCTAAGTTGAAGCATTCACTTTTAGCAAGACACTGTGCTATGCCTTTCTAGGAAACTTTACAATGCTTTTGGACAAAAAAATACCAAAAGTAACAGCCCAGGCCATTTCAGGAATTAAAAACTAAGAGACATAAAATCTACTGGAAGCTAAGAGTTAATAGATGCTGATGAATCAGTTACCATATAAACCCCCCAAAAATCTGAAGAGGACTAAAAACACTTTGAGGAGTGTTGAGTTAGAGCACAACACTGGCTCAAAACAAAGGTGGATTGTGCAGAAGCCTGTGCAGTTCCTGTCAGGAATGCTTTAGTCAGGTAATTGCTTTTCAATCAATCTCAGCAAAAGAAATGAGAAGTCAAATATCAAATTAATCAAATTCACAGGCATCTTTGGCTGAGGGACCTGCATAAAGCAAAGCTTATTCTCATAAATGAATGAGGTGAAGATCATGGTCAAATGAGACCCAAGAGTTTATGACATTGCTGAACTGTAGTCACTTAATTACCAACATGAACATGGGGCTTTGGAAGCATGAAACTAAATATTCTGCATTACCGTGCCAACTGAAAGCTTCAGTAGCAAAAGCAAGCTGAGTATTGTTGCCTTAAAGGTGATGGATTGATTTGCCCTCATGCTGCCAGGTTGGGTGGAGGGAGCAGACTGAATGGAACCTGGTGTGTGACACTGGAAAGTCAGGGTTGCTCATTCTCCTTCCTCCAGCAGTGTGACAGGGATCTCAGGCTGGGGGAAGAGACAAGGATCTGACTCCATGTTTCAGAAGGCTTGATTTATCATTTTATGATATATTTTACATTAAAACTATACTAAAAGAATAGAAGAAAATATTTCCTCAGAAGGCTAAATAAGAATAAAATAAGAAAGAATGATAACAAAAGCTTCTGTCTAGGACAGAGAGTCCAAGCCAGCTGACTGTGATTGTTTCTAATTAATTGGCCATTAATTAGAAACAACTAACATGGACCAATCACAGATCCACCTGTTGCATTCCACAGCAGCAGATAATCATTGTTTACATTTTGTTCCTCAGGTCTCTCAGCTTCTCAGGAGAAAAAAATCCTAAAGAAAGGATTTTCCATAAAAGATGTCTGCAACACAGCAGGATGAGAGGAACAGGAAAATTTCTTGTGCTGCAAAGACCTCTTCTCCTTCCCTAATCAAACTCTTTCCTCAGCAGTGGAAGTCCCTGCAGTCAGCCCCAGCCTCTGTAGCAGGTATGTCTAAGCAGGCATGTCCTCACTAATGGGATTTTACCACTCATTTTGGGACCAGAGCTGGACTGCCACCCTTCACAGACCTGGAGGGACATTGCCAGTACCTCTGTGTTTGCAGCAAAAGCTAACATCTCACCCAACCAATCCCATCTTCGTTAACATAATCTTTAGTTAATGAAGAATTTGAGGCTGTGACAATTTACATTCTTTATAAGCATGTAACAGACTGAAATACAAACAAGCTTACACAGTAGCAAACCTCTTGGCAAGTAATCTTTCAGAAAACAAAGGTCCTGCATCCTCACAGACACCTAAATAAACACCTCTATTTGACACACAACGTGAGGTTTATGGTCTCTAAAATCAGGTGTTGTGTAGCCAAGCATTGCATTGCACATTGTTGCTTTGTAGACAATTTGGAAGTTGCTAATCAACTTCTAAAGGTAAGTTTGGAACCCAAAAATTTACAAATCTGATGCCAACAAATGCCTTAGTGGGATCCAGGAGGACTTCAAACTGCTTGCTGTTTCCCCTACTTCTTGGAAGCTGTGCATAAACGCAGTTGTATCCATCCATCTGCTACAGTCCTATCCTGGAGAAAGGGGCTAGAAAGGGATTTGTGCCCTCTTGTGCATCTGTCATCCTGAAATGATTCAGGTCCTCCTTGAAGACCTTTCCTGCTTTCTCCTCCACTTACAAAGCAATGGAGGGAGAGAGAGAGAGGAGAAGAGCATCTTAGGATCAAACCCCTGAAGTTAGGGACCCCAGGGGTCTAGGTTCACTTTCTTTTCTCCCACCGTTGTAATCTTCTTTTGTGGATTTAGATGAGTCATTCAGCCTCGTCTCGCCTCAGCGTGCCTTGTGTAAAGGCAAAATAACGAGCCGTGCTCTCTGCTGCGGGCATCTGCTGGGAATTCCCGGGTGCTGGGAGGGGCAGACCTGCCATGCTCCCCGAGGTGAGTGGAGCAGCGCTGGCAGCTGCTGGGAGCACCCAGAGACCCGCACATCCTGCGGCTCTGATGGGGACAGGGACCTCGTGTTTGTGGCACAGCCACCTCCTTGTCCCCTTCTGTCCCCTCCGTGGTACCCGACGAGCTGAAGTGGGAGCACACACACACACACACCCGCACATCCTGTGGCTCTGGTGGGGACATGGACCTCGTGTTTGTGGCACAGCCACCTCCCTGTCGCCCTCTGTGCCCTCCGTGGTACCCAAGGAGCTTCAGGGAGCACAGACACACATCTGCACATCCTGCGGCTCTGATGTGCACTGTGACAGGCTGCTGGGGACATGGACCTCGTGTTTGTGGCACAGGCACCTCCCTGTCCCCTCTGTCCCTTCCGTGGTACCCGACGAGCTGAAGTGGGAGCACACACACACACCCGCACATCCTGCGGCTCTGCTGGGGACATGGACCTCGTGTTTGTGGCACAGGCACCTCCCTGTCGCCTTCTGTGGTACCCGAGGAGCTGCTGGGAGCACAGACACCCGCACACCCTGTGGCTCTGATGGGGACACTGTGAGAGGCTGCTGGGGACAGGGACCTCGTGTTTGTGGCACAGGCACCTCCCTGTCCCCTCTGTCCCTCCTTGGTACCCGAGGAGCCGCAGCGATGCTCCTGGCGCGCAGCAGGCAGGGCTGTCGGTCTGTCCGCGCTGTTTAGTCGATGATGTTTATCACGTCTGCTGCTTCGCAGGAGGACGGGACGCTGGAGGGGGTGTGGGGGGAATTCTTTGAGCCTTGTTATCCCTACAGTAACTACTGACGACTTTGGCAGGAATGCGGGTGATTGATTTCAGCTCTGGGGGGCTCAGCAGCGTCCCCTGCCCCTCTCCCACCGAACCCTGTGAATTCAAACACCGCCGAGCCGCTAAAACAAAACAGCACTTCACTCCGGGATCTGGGCAAGATCACACTTCCCTCCCTCCCTCCTCCCCTCCCGCCGTCCCCTCCCTCTCTGCCCCCTCGCTGCTTTTCCCCTCCCTCCGCCGACAGAGCCCAGCCCAGCCGTGCCGTGCCGTGCCGTGCCGTGCCGTGCCGAGCCGAGCCGAGCCGAGCCGAGCCGAGCCGGCAGCCTCACGCCGGGGCCCGGGGCTGCCCGGAGCGCTCAGCCCGAGCTGCCCAGCCCTGCCCGGCCCTGCCGTGCCCCCCAAAAGTTGTGCGGAGCGCCGAGGATGGGAGCGCATCTGCAGCCGCTGGCCCTGCGGCTCCTGGCGCTGACTTTCCCCTTGGTGGCCAAGGGTTTTCCCGACGAAACCTTGGAGAAAGCCGCGAAATCCGAGGGATATTGCAGCCGGATCCTGCGAGCCCAAGGCACCCGGAGGGAAGGGTACAATGAATTCAGCCTCAGGGTGGAGGGCGATCCGGAATTTTACAAGCCTGGGAACAGTTACCGGGGTAAGTTGTGCATCCTCCGCATCCCTTACTGGCGAGAATGGTGAGGATGAGGGGCTGTGGAGCTGTAGCGTGGCTCTGCCTGTCATCTCCGATCCCTCTTGCCGTGTGAGTGTGTGGGTTAAGGCAGGGCGATGCACCCCACGCATTACTTTATTGGGGATGCTGCTCCATGGCAAGTGAGAGCAGTTGGGTTTCGGTGGATCACTTTACTCCCAAGCACTCCTCCTCATTAAGAGGAATTTCCCTTTTACGAACCCTCTGTACAAGCTCAGCGCTCGCACAAGATCGCAAGTTGCAGCGATGCAAAGTGCACTCTTCCCCGCTTCTGTGGGATTCCTTCCCATCCCTTTAAATATAACCCAGGGCAAGGGAGAAGCTTTAGCATTCAGTAGGGAGGAGAGGAAGATCGGAGCTCATCGTTCCTGCCCTGAAATATGAATGTTAACATAATGAGTTAGCATATGGGCAAACATGATGCAGCACGCTGCCAACTTCCCACATTTTCCACTTACGTTTATCCCACCCCATTTCTTTAATTTTTTTTTTTTTTTTTTTTCTGGGCAAATGAACAGATGGTTCAAACAGGAAAGAGGCAGAGACAGTGCTAACGACCACTGTAAATAAGAGATGGAGGGAGGCATTTGTTCTTCCCTGAGCATGTCACACACAGTCCTTGGAATGAACTTCCAAAGCACATTCGGGTGTATTTTACAAATTAATAGGCAAAGACAGGTTTTGGTCACTTTTTCTGCCTCACTGTATAATGCCTTCAGAAATAAACCTACTTGGAATGTAGTGTTAATCTTGTATTTTAAAAGCACTTTAAAGAGAACTTGGACATTTTTAGGTACCATAACTCACATACTTTTAGGAAAAAAGATATTGGGAGATCCTTCAAAGTGTTTCTTAGATCCAGGGTAAAGAGCAACGTTTTCCCTTTGCATGAACATGGGAATCTCAGTATATATAGGGAGAAAAAAGTGTGCATGCATCATAATCATTCAAAGGCTGGGAAGTGCATCTGCAGCAGTGGTTCACCTGTTTTGAGCACCAGTCTGTAACTTTGCATGCTACTGATTTGATTTTTTTTCCCCCAAAACTGTTTTATTTTAACACACTGTGAGGAAATGCACGTTACCCACAAGCTGGGTAGCTGTTCCAGACATTGGGATCAGTACCTGGAGTCTAGAAGATTTCATGTGGTATGTCAGCTTGATACCTCTACTAAGCAGCATAAAGACGTGCTAAGTTTTTTGATAGTGACAAAAGTGAACGTTCTTTAAAAGTTTTGGGATTCACTTCTGTGAAAGTGTTACTGGACATTTTCAGTCATCTACCAAAGAAGTTTCTTTTGCATAGAAATGTAGGAAGAAACTCCCAGATGAATTAGCAGAACTAATTTTCTGGAGATATTAGGTCTTGGCATTAGGAACTCAATTAATAAAATCACATTAGGCTATTATAACTGCTTGGAAGTGAGAAAATTACAGCTAATGGTAAAAAGTTAAAATGTAGAACAGAATATGTGCCTGCATTTCTGATCCTTAGGGCTGAAGTATTCAGGTGGCACGATGGGGTGTGTAAATTATTCTTTGAGGGCACATTCCTGAATGCTTGGAAGAACACAGATAAATGTTGCTGTAACATAGCAGTAGTTAAAACTGACAATATACAGAAAGTTTCGAGAGCTTGCTTTCAAAGCCATTTCTACAGTCCAACTGGAACTTTATTACTATTTTATGCAAAGGATGGAAAATCCAAGCAAATATTTAAAAAAAAATGAGTTGTCATGACAGGTCTGTGGGGTTTTGTTTGTTTGTATTTATTAATCTGCAAATTACTCTATATGCAACATGGCAGAAGACTTGCACAACCTCCTTAGCACTGGAGCCATGGCCCCTGCCTGAATTGATGCATCTGGATCCTTGGCACATTCCCTAGTGGGCTCTTGGAACAAACTAGGTATTTTCAAGGTGGATAACACAGGAATTATCTGTGCATGCAAGTGTGCTCCACAAAAGTCTCAGTGTAGGGACATCCATTTGTCTTCATGCCATCAGTGGATGTGACACTTGAGGGTCTCAAGGAGGAAATATCTCAGCACTCTTGCAGTGTGAGAATCAGGAGACCACACTGTTTGGAGGAGTTTTTATGGCTCCCCTGCAGTTATTCACCTTTAGATCAATCAGAATCTATTTGCCCTGAGGGTGAAGCCCTGGGGGGATCTGTGTGTAAGGAGCTGTGAAGCCTCGGTTTTCCACCTCTGGAGCTGTGATAGAAAACAGCAGCTCTGGGCACTGAGTGACTTTTCTGGGTGGGCATTCACCTCCTCTGCCTGGCTGCAGTGAATAAAGGCACGTTCTCCTGCCAGACAATTAAAAATGTCTCCCTGCAGGACCAGGTTTGTGGGCACACCATCCTAGGGTCGAGGTCCTCTCCTCCCTGCTGGCCACCTGGATGGACCTGCTCTGGCTTCCACTGAAGGTCAGGGTTCTCACTGCCTTCACAAATGAGCCTGAATCTGGATGGTGATACAGGGTAATGATCCTTGAAAATACTCAGTCCTGGCTTTATTGATTGTAGAGTTAGATTAATGATTGCATGAGATTTCCATGAAAAAGTGAGGTGAGTTTCATGCTATTAAAATGTAAATAAACTTGCTTCTACAAAAAGGCAGTAGTTTGCCTTTTTCACATACTAACATGCAGCAGACCTACTTTCTGCTATTATATCATGAAAGGATTATTCTGAAGAAGAAAAGGAGATGTACCTTCTGTGTCCATGCTGTTTCTGGTTTTAATGTACCTTCTTACATGTACCTTCTGTGTCCATGCTGTTTCTGGTTTTAATGGAATTTCCACTTTTAGGTCAGTTCACTTTCTCAGTTTTTGAGGAAAGGATCACTTAAGATGCTATGCTCCATTACATTGCTTTGGGGACTTCTCTTCTAAACAATGTTGAGTCTTTTTCTTTCCATTTCTTTCTACCCCCTTAACGTGCAAACACTTTGCAAGCAAGCAGTCATTCTGTAAATACATTAGCCATTCCCACGTTTCACAAAATACGGGTGAAATTTGGAACGTGTGTTTTTTGGTACTTGTGCAGTGTACAACACAGGATGCATAGGATGAGAATAATCAGATTTCCTGCCTGAAACCAAAGGAGCAAGTGCTTTGATCACTCCACCTTCAGCTTGGGACACTGGGGAAAGAGGAGCGTGTTGAAGGCGTGTGCCAAAGTGCAACTTGTAAAGTAATTAGAGATTTGCCAGAGGGATGGAAGCAGACAAAAAGTAACTGCAGATTTGTAATCTTCCCTTTAAAGTGAAATCCTTAACTCCGATCCTTGCAGGAAGTTCCTATCATTCAGTGAAAGTTAATTAGTGTGAAGGCGGTGTGAGCAGGACACAGCTGCTGTTCAAAACGCCGGAGTTTAGCCCAAGAACTCTCAGCTCTTATGCAACAAAGAGCCGCTCCCTTGTGAAAAACAGATGTGCTTTGACAGCTTCCCAGTGCTGCCCGTGCTGGAACACCCAGTGCAGGGGCAGAGACTCCAGAACAGCTCTGGCTTTTGGGATAAATCCCCGTGTGCTGTGGTGCCGCCTGAGCGCACCTGGTTCCGAGCACCGACAGAAACCTTCCCAGCCCAGGTGTTCCCCGGCATTCTGGCCTAGCAAAGCACACACCCCGAAGGTGTAAATCCCAAGGCATACATCCCCGAAGGTGCAAATCCCTAAATCCCCAGGACTGCTCTGCTCCGCGCGCTCCCCGTCCATCCGTGCGCAGCACCGCGCTCCGGAGCAGCCGCGCACGGATGGACCCGGCTGAACCCCGGGGCTGGGCTTGGATTGTTTGGCTTTGGGGCTGGATTTGGTTTGTTTGGCTTTGGGCTGGATGAGTTCCCGAGCCCAGCTGCCTGGATGAGGCTGCTGAGTGAGCAGCGCCGGCTGGGGGTGGGCGCATCCCTCCCATTTATCCGGGGTTAAAATCACCGCAAACCGCAGCGGGGGCACTGCTCACCCCAGGCATTCAAAAACTATGAGTCAGACTTTGGAATCGCCTTCCTTTCTGATGTTTCTGTAGCGTTTCAGGTCTTCTCTCTATTTTATAGGTAGGTGTTTAGAACTTGGAAAGCTGTTTGTGACTTGGTGAGGAAAAGGAAAACTTGTTGAGTCAACTCACAGCTGGATTCTCTGCTTGCTTGCACACATATTTGAATGTTTCTGGTGTAACCTTTAACTCACAGTGACTCAGAGTCTTTAATTGCATATGATATGGAAAAATTTGTTGCATGTAAAAGGCCTTTATGGCAGTTAATTTCTAAGAATCACTGCTCAAGCAGCAGTAATGTGTTCATCTCTGTTGAGTTCAGCAGTGTGCTGTTCTCAGTCATCGCAGCTGAGAGGCTGCCTGTGGGTTTTCATTTAGCCAGAGCTGAAGAAGTTTGCAAAACTGAACTAATCATGCTAATTATTGGGCAGAAAATGAATTAATGGATTGGAGCAATACTTTGTAAAGTAAGCAGAAATTTTAATGGCATTATGCTGCTATCCCATTTTGGAATACAATATGTGAAATTTTCTTTCTCCCCTAAAATCACTACATTTAAGCTCATCATAAGGTTTCATGGAATGAAAATCTTGAGAGTTGGGGGACTTCCTATTGTGCCCATCACTGCCCCAGATTTGCACAGGTGTTTGCAGGTTTATAGGTCAAAGAAATGGCACTTACACAAAAGTTTGAAAATTGAAATCTTTCTCTCCAATCCTTTCTTTTTTCCACATATAGTCAGAAAAATTAGGTGTTTGTACAGGCACCATGAGTTTTAGACCCAAATACAGCTGAATAATGCTATATATTTTCAATTAGCCTATTTTATATTTTCCTGCTACTGAATTTCTGGATCAAAGAGCTCTCCATATGTTCCAAATGAACTCTGGGGCATATTTTGAAATCCATATCTTTTAAGGGCAATCTAATTTTTAGCAGTGTGGTTCTACCCCTTGCAGCCTAATTGCGTGAGAGGGAGTCTCTTGTGGATACTCTTCTATGGAGCAGCCTTGGTAGTTGTAATTTGCTCTGAAAACTGTGGGTGGTCTTCAGTTTTTATTGTGCCTGTCAGGGTTGGAGAGTGTAACAATAAAGTACCATGAGTGACTCTGCAATTTATGCTTAAAGTAAAAGCTGCTTAAAACATTGAGAGTTCACTTTTCTCTCTCTTTTAGTTTAATTCTAGAATAACTTTTTTCCCCCTAAAATTTACCCCTGTTTCAGGAAAGGATTTCTGTGAGTTGTTCAAGAGAGTTTGGTAATTTCAAAAGCCCTGCCTCAAAATTCTGCCTCATTCTCTCTTTCTGATAGTGTTCAAACGAGCCTCAACTGAGGACCCTGAGATTATCTCAGCTGTTTAGAGCCTGGTGCTAAAAATGTGGCTTCAATCCCTGTAGGGGCCATTCGCTTCAGAGCTGGATTTGAAGATCCTTGTGGGTGCCTTCCAGCCCAGAATATCCTGGAATTCTATGAACTCAGGTGCTGCTGATGGTGAACAGATCACACAAAGCTGTCTTGCACTGCCATCAAATCAGGGATTTAATCCTGCTACTGAGCATGGTGAAATCAGATTAGTCAGCACCACATTTGCTGTGCTCTGCTGGTGGATCCAGGGCTGCCTTCCTGCTCAGGACAGGTGTGTGAACAAGGAGGGTGTTTGCTGCTCTGTGGGATTGCTTTGGCAATCAGAGCTGGCAGCACAACCTTTGGGGGTCAGCTTCAGCCAGGAATTTAATGTGTCCTGTTTTGCCCTGAGGATGAAGCAGAGGAAGGATATTTTGAGATTCCCCCATTTCCAGAAGCAGGAGTGTTGTGTTGAGCAGGCAATGTGGTCATCTGGCATTACAGACAGAGAGACTTTCTGTGCACTAAAGTACTTTGTCTGTGCTCAGAACTGGACAAAAAAACCATTAAATCAAATGTTTAGGGATGCTCCTTTACATCCAACACCCCCTCACCCCCCAAAAAACAAACAAAAAAACCCTCACAAAGAAAAAACCCGAAGTAGAAAAACTCCTCACCCCCAAACCACCACCAAAACAACCCTTCTGTAGATCTGAGCAGATTATCAATCTGGTTTAAAAAAAAAGGGGGGGGGAGGAAGAGGAAAAAAGCTGAGTTACTTCATGCCAGTGTTTCTCAGTTGATGTGGAAACTTGGACTGAACATTTTGTATTCTGTCTGGCTTGGCTCCCTGTTGTCAGCGCTCTAACTTTGGCTAATGCCAACGCAGAGCGCACACCTTTCAAGCTGTGAAACAACATGCAGGTGGCTGATTTCACAGCTGATGGTTTGTTTTTGTTGTTTCCCTGCTCATCACACCCCAGTGACGCTGTCTGCTGCCACTCCTGCCTACTTCCGAGGCTTCACCTTGATCGCCCTCAAGGAAGGGAAAGAAGGAGACAAAGAAGAAGACCATGCAGGATCTTTCCAGGTGAGAGAACTTTCCCTGACCCACGCCCCCAGGAGTCTTCTTTACTGTTTGCCTGGCTCAAAGAGAGATTTTATGGGCACAGCAGGGTGCAGACTGTGCTTTGGTAAGCATAAATGTTTGTGGGTGTTGCCATGAGGACAGCACAAAATGTTTTATGTTCCACACCTGTGGCATTTTCGGGGTCCCCCGTGGCAGGAAGGAAATGATGAATCTGACTCCATGTTCTTAGAAGGCTATTATATTATATTATAATATCCTATTCTAAAGAAAATTCTATACTAAAGAATAGTCTATTCTTTAGTATAGTTTTAGTATAGCATAATATATTATGCTATACTAAAACTATCCTAAAGAATAGAGAAAGGATACAGACAGAAGGCTAAAAGATAATAATGAAAAACCTGTGACTCTCTCCCCAGAGTCTGACACAGTTGGACAGTGATTTTTCATTAAGTTAAAACAATTCACATGAAACCAATGAAACCTGAACCTCTGTTTTGGATAAACAATCTCCAACCACATTCCAATCCAGCAAAATGCAGGAGAAGCAAATGAGACAATTATTGTTTTCATTTTCCCCTGAGGCTTCTCAGTTTCCCAGGAGAAGAAATCCTGGCAAAGGGATTTTTCAGAAAATATGGCAGTGGCACCATATGTGTTCAAGGAGTCAAGGTTCCTGTACCTGGACTGCAGGCTGCCTCCCCTCATTCCTACAGCTAAAAATGAGCATCAGTTATTTGAACTAGAGCCTAGGACACCTGAACCTTTTATCCAAAGTGAATATCAATATTGGTCTATTCATATTTTGGCTTTTGTGTTTCTCTACCTTGATATTTTTGTCCACTGAGATGTAGAACATGACTGAGAAGTGTTTACCATGGCTGTAATGACTGTTTTATCATTCATAAATTAGATTCTGCTGTTTTATTTATGCTCAGTAGTACTTTACTTAATGAACACATTCAGTGGGATGAAATGTTTGTTATTAAAAGGATTAGAATCCAGAGGGATGATTGACAAACTGGTATTTTCAGCCACTCCATGCAGGGAATTCTGGAAAATGAGACTATATGTAATATTTATGAAAGAAGGTAGAAATTATTTAAGTAGGTTTGGTTCTCACATGAGGTATTGTTTGCTGTTTGACTTTCCGGGCTTATATATATTGTTGAATTGCATTGATTCCAATTTGTAGTATGAGTAATAATATTGATAGTAATTTTAATAGTGATTTTTAGGTGAAGATTTCACTTGCCTTGGGTTTCAAGGTTTTCAAGGGAAATACTCAAGTTTCAATTTTAGTGATCTGCAAGGAGCCAGAAATGAATACATTTTCCTATATTTCTTCTATATTTTTTGTATGTAGCAAATATGATGTGCAAACTCAAGAAGTAATTGCCCAGTTTTCTTGCTGAGTTTGCTTAGAGGCCTCTGTCTGATTTTCATACACTTTGTAAGAAAATCTACAATAAGTGAGAACTTCTTTGACGTTGGAATAACTCCATCTTCCTTAAAATGAAACCAATTCCTATTTAGGAGTAATCTTTTTAATATGTACTTTTGATAAGGTTGGATTTTTAAAGAATAAGCTGGTATTGAAGGATCAGCTACTGCTAAGAAATAGAAATAGTGATGTTTCATCTATTTTAAAAGAAGCTTGTCACCATTAATTTCTTCATTTCAGTTGTTAGTATCTCTGTGGCTGTGGCTAATGGGAAAAATTTGGCCTGAGTTTTGTCTTTATTTCTAAATCTGAGAAACTCACTAAGCTTTGCTGAAGTACAGAGGCATTTTGAAGTTAGCAGAGTGGGAAGTAAATGGAAATTCTATATAGATGGATAAAAAAAATCCCAGTGGATCTCAGTTGAGGCAAGATTGTTTAATTAAGTGCATTGTATGGGTTACAATCTGAACTCAATGTTCTTATGGGAAGGTGGGAATCTCAAAGGTTATTCATAACTAAATTTGTATATCTCTGGTTTAAACAGTACTCACCATGCTCATCCCATGTTAGCACAACTCCCTGAAGTTTATTCAGATGGTGTCTGCCTGTTCTGCCTCTGTGCATACAGATGTAAGATTCTCATTTAAGAATTCAAAGAATGCTTGCAGTGGTAAATACAGACATCCCTTGTACCATGGCTGGGTGGTAGCAACCAGGAGAAAAAAGATGTTTGTTTCAAGTGTTTGCACTGTGTTTTTATTAGAAAGTGAAGATGCCAAGGGTGGCTGAACAGCTGTGCAGAGTAAGAAAAAGCTGTGTGTGTACAGTAACGTGGATGCCACTTGCAGCTCTGTTTTCCCTGTGTTCAGATGGAGCATATGCCATCCAACAGCTCACACAGTGCAGCAGAACTTGGGGGAAATTCCTTAACAGTGGCATGGACTGAATGCTGCTTTTGGACTACACCTCTGCCTCCATGAGGAGACACATCCACTGCCCATAGCCTGGTCAAAAGAAAGCACTGCTTGAAGCAAGTGTTTCATTGGAGTGGGATTCACATTCTCTGAACAGAGACACAATTCTCTCTCTCAGGTTTTTTCCTGGAGAAGCAGAGAAAAGAATGATCAAAACAATTCTTATCTCATTTGCTGCCCCTGTGTTTGTGCACAAGTGGAGTGCATGGTGGAGGATTGTTTACCTGAAGGGATTTGGTGATTGGCATCTGGTGTGAATGTTTTGTTTTCTTGGCCAATCTCTGCAAGCTGTCTCCTGACAGTTGCTCAGGGGGCAATCACAAGATTTTGTTCAGTTGAGTTCTTGTTCAGTTTCAGTTTAGATGTAGTGTAATATTGTACAGAATAATATAGTATAATAAAGTAATTAATTAGCCTTCTGATACAATGGAATCCTGCCCATCATTCTTCCTGCCTGTCGGGCAAAATTCCACCAATACACCGGCATCAGAAAACTTCCTGGTGTAACCAAAGAATGGCATGAAATGGGAGCTGACCAAGTAAGACTCTACTTCCATGACTTAGAGCCTGTCAAACTTGATTTACATGCCTCAAACTGTGAATTCCAGCAGGTTTCCTGGAGAAGGCCTGGCTGCACTCTGTGCTCACTCAGGACCAAGCCCCCAGTGTCAGACTGGGCAGCAGGGAAGGCAGTGCCTCGAAGCTCTGTGAAGGAGCATGTGCTGGTAAAGAAGGGCTGTCATGGAGTTTTTGACATGGATGTGGCACACCTAGAATTTAGAATTACACTGTTCTCAGGGTCCCAGTGCAGCTGGAGCAGGGGGAGTCCTGCAGCCCATGTGAGCAGCTGCCGTAACCCCCTCATCGCTCATTGCTCCTGTGTCACTCTGCAGGTCACCACGCACCAGAGTCTTCATTAATCATCAGGCTGCAGGGTTGTGATCCTAAAAATAGCACAGCTGTTAAAATTCGTGGTTGGACAGGTATTTTTTTCTGTACACTTCCTGGTTACCCCTATACTTGATGTTTGGTGTTTTACAGATGTTTGGTGTGGACTCCACCATCCTAAATCTGTTCTCCTCTGAGAAAACTGAGACTCTAAAATCTGATTTTACTGTTTGTTTACTCAATGCAGTCAAACTTCCTTGGTTTTTTTGTCCTTGTAGTGCACACAAGACACGATCCAGCCTTAAAATTAATTACTCTGTCTCCCAGAAACACGTGTTAAATAGCAAAATTAAATATGGCTAGGGAATCCAAGATGCCAAATCCAGTCATAGAAATCTGGGGATATAGAATAGGGCTCCTCCTTATGCCAGCAGTAATTGTACAGCTCAGTGAGGCCCTCTGAAAGCTCTGGGTATCTGTCCCATTGGCCTCTTTACACAAACCATTCCCAGCTCTTGTCATGCAGACTGCTGATCCTTCTCTTTTGTAATGTTTAGCAACAGTCTGCAAATCGTTTGGAAGGCAAATTAAACCCCAGGGCAGCAATCACCACTGGCTGACTGCAGAAGAGTGTCTGTACAGGCCATTTGAATCAACATATGCATGCAGTGTAATAGATTCGGTCTGATAAATAATGTACAATATCACAAATGTAGCCCTGAACCTCATCTCATCTATCTTCCTTGTTCTCTGAGGAAGGATAAATATTCCAAGGAAATTTTTGGTGGATGTTTTGTCAATCTGTTCTGAAGTGTTCAACAAGAAGAACAAATTCATCTCTCCAAGTTTAAACACTTCAATCTATTGTATTTAATAGAAAATTTAAGGAGAACTTTGTAGATATTTTACTAACATCCAAACTGAGTCTTCATTAATAGTGGTTAAATTGCTCTCTTATGAAATTGTTTTCCTGAGTTAAGAATTTTCTTGACACATTATGAAGAAGGTAGTCTGAAGTTTCCTTTATTCCCCGCTCCAATTCCAAACACACTCTACCTGTTCATTACTCAAATATTCATATTTTCATTGTATCTCCTTCCAGCTTTGCTTTTTCTTCAGTCGAGATTCCAGTCTTACATTCCTCAGAATTGTACACAGGAGTTGATCTGGACTCTCAGAATAAAATCACAGTATTTGGATACAGTAATCCCTGAAGTGGCACAGCTTTGCAGTCCCTGGTGTTCAGGAAGGATTTTCTCAGTCCGTGGTTTTTTATTCTTTTTTTTAATGTAGAGCTTCATCTGATTTATCAAGGAAGTTATGAACTGCAATCCTGTCCTTCAGGATGCCATTCATTCCTCCAAAAGAGGGTACTATTTGTGAACATAGCTGATAATTAAACACTAAATAAAGAAAAATATTGAAAATGTTTTTTAAATAAGAAAAATAATTATAAATAGTAATGAAATAATATATAAAATATATAAATATAAAAATAATATAAATAATTATATATATAAATATATATATTTCATATATATAAATATGAAATATTTATATAGAAGTATATAATTTATATATAATTAATTATATGTAATTATCTATATAAATAATATAATTTTACATATAAAAGATATAAATAATTATATGTAATAATTTATATATAAATATATAATTTATATAAAATTATTTAATTATATAATAATATAAATATATATAAATAATATATATAAAATATATAAATAGTTATATATATATAAAATGGTGTGCAAACATGATCTCTTTGATCTACAGTGATAAGCTGAATCACAAAGACTCAAAATTAGGCACTTCCTTGTACTGCTTTGGCATAATCACTTTTTAGATTTGTATCTTACACCTGCATTTTGGTGATAGTTTAGTGTTAAATGCCTTCAGCATAGTAGTTCCCCTGGAGGTGTCCGTTTGCCTATTTTTTGCTCCAGAGTGAACCAGAAAAATTCTTAGTTTAGGTGCCTGAATTTAACGCCCCACCTGTGCACAAGCAATGTAAGAAAGTGAGCAGGCACAGCAGCAGCCAGAATAAAGGTTTCATTAAAGATGTGGCATTTATAAAAGCTTGAGGCTGTCCTGAAGAAGAAAATATTTAAGGAAAATTGGAGTAGTCAGCTAAGTAAGGTGAGCAAGGGGTCGGTCCTTCATCTCTGGTCCCTGCATCAAGAGCCCAGACATGTCCTTTGTTTTTGGTCAACCCATTCTTTTGATGCTGTTTAGTTGACTGATGTGCTCAGCAAGGCATTTAGATGAAAAGGTATTTTTACAACCTCTTGGAAAAGCAGCTCCTCTAATGCTCTGTTGCAGCATTTTATAGGAATCTTACATCTTCTTGATACAGTGCATTTTGAAAGAAGCAGTCTTAAAAGGCTTTCAGCCATTTCAAATGATTTATTCTTGTATTTATATGCAAAGGTTGTTTTATGGTTTTTAAGAGAATTAATGACTGCAATTATTTTTTAAGCCTTTAATAATAAAAATTCAGGTATACTTGGGTCATCTTGATGTTCTTTTAGGCTTGTATGTTTGGGGTTTTTAAGCTTGTATCCCAGTATAAGCTCATCAGGCTACTTTGTAAATAGCCTATTCTGAGGTGCATGAATTGATGTAGTTTTCTTTCACAAGCCCAAAACTTCCAAGTATTTTGCTCATGTTTGCATTCTCCACATTCCCTGTCCCAGCATCTCATCACTGAGACAGAGTCTGTCATCTTACTGCTTAGAAGCATGTGGAGGTAATGATCCAAAGCTGTAATTACAGGAGTATTTTAAATGGAATATGCCAGGTATAGGATTTGTAGACTAAGCAGGTAGACATGAACTCAGAGTCTGTAAAATTTAAATCTCTTGTTCTTTTGCATTTACAAGAGTATTCCCACATTTTCTTTCTGTAAGAATCACTGCAAATATTATTCTAGGCATAAACCCCCTATATATCATGATGGAAAACCAAACTCCAGTTCACCTTTTTAGTAGGGTGGAATTGTTTAACCTTGATGTACACTTTCACACATTTTTTCCAGAATTCCAGATTCTCTATCTTTAATATTCAGGGATTAAAAATGAGCTTAAAAATAAAAATCCCCAAAAAAGTATCTGCCACTGCCAGTTTTAGCACTGACTGGAAAATGTGAACACTTTGAGTGAGATTAACTATAAATATCTCTCCTACACTGCAAAAACCTCAACCTGAACCACTTATAGGCAATATTTTGGTTAAGGAAATTGCCTCAGGAGGTGAGGTAGTTATGCCTTGCTTTAGAGCAGTGAAAGGTGATGTAAGAGTGATGGAACTTGCAGAACAGAAGCAGCTTTGATGGTCATTATTTGCCACTGATGAGGCTGGAGAAAAACCAAACTGTATCCCAACTGTGCAGTTTTTGGTTCCTTCCTTTACATTTTTATTCAAGTTTTTGGTTCCTTCCTTTACATTTTATTCATTTTTAGCCTGTGCTATGAATGAGACAAAAAAATCTTTACATGGTAATGTTTTTCACGTTTTGCATGGCCCAGCTCTGGTTTGTTACACCTTGTTGATTGTGTACTGAGCTGCTGTGTCTTTTAGAATAAATGATTCAAACCATAAAATTTCACAGCCAAAATAAGAAAGCATAGGAAATTTCTGAATACTGTTTTGTTATGTATTTTGTTACAGTGGATCTTTGAACTACTAACACAGGTACAAAGAGGAAATAAATATTATATTGTACTTGCAGTGTAACTTAGTTCACTGCTGAAAAAAAATGGGATTCAGTCTCTTAGGCTGGGCTCATTCTTCTGATGTCAACTTGCTTATCTCAGCTTTGTTAGAGTGCCTTTTCTGAGGGTTTTCTTGCTACATCACTATCATCACTTTAAAAAACAACGTTTTTAATTAATTTGGCTTTAGTTTATCTTCTGACATTTCTTTTTCTTTGCTCTTTTCCTATCTTCCTGCTTAGCTGTGGAAAAAAAATCTAACTTCTGGCCACATAATATTTAGTTCTCTTTCTTTAATCTAGTCTAATTTTTCCTCTTTTCTTTATTTAAAAAAAAAATATTGTTTTTTTGTCTTCTGGGGAAATGCTTTTTCTTGAGAATGACTTCAAATGATGATTGTATCTCAGTAAGAGCTTATGTTTTTTGGAAAGGGTTATGCCTAAACAAATATTTAATTTGTGATGATCCAAGTTCTGTTTTGGAAAAATACCAGCCAAAACACAAATGACAGAAACTCTCTAAAAACAGTAAAACCAAAAACAGGAAGCATGCTTTTTGAGATTGGTTAGCTGAAACTCCAGGCTCCTCTTCAGACCCAAAGCTTATCAGAGCTGGATTATCTCAAGTGTAACTTCTGCCCTTTTTTGCACACTGCCAGTGCAGCAGAGCCAGATTATGTCATGGTAGAATATCAGAATTGCCTAATTAAATCCTCTGTTCAAGAAAAATATCTATTAGTTTATTCTGTTCTTTGGGTTAGCATTAAACTGCAAGACTTCCTCGGTCTAAGAGGCTTCTAAAGAGACTCATTTAAGAATTGTTTCCTAGAATTTGGCACTGGCACTTAACAAATCAATCCTCAAGAGAGGAAATTACACCGGAAATTACACTGTTCCCTTCTGCCTTGGAGATCCCAGTCTGCTCCTCAGACACATCAGTGTTCAGAGTCCCATTCTGGGGCTCTCTGGGGGGTTTGGGATTTTGGGATTATTTGGCGCCTGAAGAGGGTTCTCTGTTCAGGTTCTTGCAGTCCAGAGGCCAGTTTTGCATTTGCAATTGTCTCACCCTGAGACAAAGTCTGGATCCTTCTAATTCTGTTGTGTAAATCAGTGAGAGCTGTGTGTTCTTCTCTGGGCAGTGTTTAAGCGCACATATCTGTCTCAGTGACTCTAAGGGGATTTGCTTCAAATATCCATTTATTTCCAGCCTAGGTAAACTGCCTAACTCATTGTTATTCCCCTCTCAGATAATCTTTCTTCAGATGGTGGCACCTGGGCCATGTGAAATTTTAGTAAAGACATTTAACCCCTCTGGCAGCAGTCAGATGCTTTACAGGTGCCATATGGCAGCTGTCATTGGTTATAACTCCAGATGTATGTAGGCTCCAGGTTCATTGGAACATCTATTCAGCAGCTCTTCCTTCATTTATAATGCTGCCATTATGCTTTCCCTCCTAGATTTCCCTTTTTGTCACCCATAATTCACCCAAGGCAGCCATCAATTCCTCTGGTTTGTTTCTCTGCTGGGAGAGATCAGCACACTTCTCTCTCAGCTCCTGTCCCCTCCTGAAATGCCCCAAGAATTCCCTCTGATGAAGTTTTCCTTTTTGCTGAGACCTTCAGCACGTCACTTCCAATCAATGGGGCCTCAGAGCAAGTGTTTGTTCTTTGCACTTCCACTCTGCATCAGGTTAGAGAGCATTTATCAGGCATTGCCTGCTGCCTGGACTGTCTGAGCTATCACTGCCTGTAATCCTCACCCTGATATTATGGATCTGGACACGTGTGCTACCCCCAGAATGACACAGGGCTTTAAAAGGAAGGGTTATTCTGGGAAAATGGCTTCATTCCTCCACTTCTCTCCAAGCAAGCACTGTCAGCTTCCAGCCTGCAATGACAGGCTATGGGCATATGGAGTTATGCCTGTGCCTGAGAGTGTTTTCTCATGATGTGTTTTCTTTTACCACCATGTGAATTGGGACAGTGGAGATAGAGGGAAGGAGGGTGAATGAAAGTGATGATAAAGGCTGAGGCTCAGCTTGACAGTTTCTCCAGGTTATACAGAAGAAAAAAAATATATAAGAAAAAATGTATAAAAATATATATAAAATATAAATATATATATTTATATATAAAATATAAATATATATATAATACCTGTAAAAAAATATATAAGAAAATATAACAGAAGAAAACCCTGTTGTCAGTCCTCTGGACTTCTGAAGGTACACAGATACCAGTAGAAAGTCTCCCAAATAAATTTAAATTGTCGTCCTTCTTTTATTCTTTTTTTCTTTTTTTCCTTTTTTTTGTTGTTGTTTGTGTGGTTTGTTTTGTTTTGTTTTTTTGTGTTCTGGTTCTTTCCCCCTCCACTGTGTTGAGAGGTTTTGGTGACTTCTAAGCAGAATGGCTGTTTTAAATTCAGGAGTTTACCTACCTGACTCATTTAGAAATGGCTGCTGTAGGCAAAATCCATCCTCCAGGCTTCATGGTCAGTTCTCACTGCAGCTCACTGCTGAATTAACTGCTGCTAAACTGAAAGTACTGCTTGCTATGGCTGTTGTCCTGAGAACTGCCTCCTGAATCCAGAAGGCACTTTTGCATTATTCAAATGACAATATTTTTAGCTTCCATTATTCTAGACTGCACATGCAGCCTGCTCAGACCTAGCCCTGAGAGTCCTTCTTCTCAACTCTTCCCTTTCTAATGATGGAAGTGACCTCAGTGTTTGCCAAGGATATTGTTTCAGCTTCCACTGCTGCCCTGAACAGTTGTAATTGATTCTTGTCTTTGCTGTGATGGCTCTCTCTCTCTCATGACCTCGCAACCCAGGCTCGTTACTCATCTGATCACTGAGCATTTATTTATCCTGCCTCACAATGATGTAAGACCTGCCCAGGAAAAGAGAAAATCCTTGGATTCTGGCACATTCAACATGTTTGCCTCTTTGTCTTCACAGACCTCCAGAGATGGTTTTGGTCATTTCACTTCATGCAGTGATGAGTGGAAATCTGTAATGGTGCCCTCAGAATGATGTGCAGAGGCTCACACAACTGAGAAATTTGCCCTCTCGTCCTAATCTCATCAGATGTTTTGCTTCAGTGCTGGTCTTTACTCTAGAGACTTTGCAGACGTGTTTCTCATCAGGATGCTTTGTTTTTCTCTGGTCTGTTTTCTCACAAAACTGTGCAGTAAAGCTTGGAAGTAGCTTTGAGAAGTCTTTTTACCCCTGGCCAGGTTGAGGCTATTTGGAGTCCCAGACTAAAAAATCCACTTAATGTTGCTCTTTTTTTCCCACTTTTGCAGCACTTGCAAGGTGAAGAGATGAGTCTGACTCCATGTTCTCAGAAGGCTAATTTATTATTTTATGATATTATATTAAAGAATGTTATACTAAAACTATTGACTCATCTAGCACAATGCTGGACCACTTCAAGGTGAAGGGACCTTGTTCATCTCCGTGAAGTCTGGGATTGTAGGGATAACTCTAGCTGAAAGTGCTTACACAAAAGGTTCTCTTTGGACATACAGACCAAATTCAGTCATCAGAATTTCTCCTGGTCTGTTCTCTCCCATCCTGATTTCCTTCAATCTTTGCTGTCCACCTCAATCAACCTCTGCTTAATTATCCCCTGAATGAGGTGCCCTTCCCTTAAAGAGTTGAGGAAGCATTTGGACAATGCTCTTGGGCACATGGTGGGACTCTTGGGGATGGTCCTGTGCAGGGCCCCTGCCAGGAGCTGGACTCAATGATCCTTGTGGATCTCTTCCATGTCAGCACATTCTGTGATTCTGTGACCTTTCCTCTGATCCCAGCCTGTCCCCCTTTGAAGGAGTTTCCTGGTTATGGCCATTGCTGCTCTAAGAAAAATGCTTTCATGGGTGCTTTCTCACCTGGGAAGGTGAGAATTTTGCTCTGACAGCCCTGCTGCCTGTACAGGACTGACATTCTATGGCTGATGAAGCCAGGGGATTTGGCTTTCACTCCAGGCAGCAGAAAAGTTGTCTCTGCCTTCCCGCTTTGCTCCAATTGCTCTGACCTCCCTCAACACAAGGCTTGCTTTCTGAACTGGTTGAGCCAGGTGCTTTCCTCTCATTTTTGTTCATCATAGCAGGGAATCAGCCATGAGCAGAAGTGGCCTCACCACAGAGCCTTCTGAGCCAGGTTGTTTCTCAAGCCATGGTCTGGATGTTCCCATTCCCTCAGGACTGACTTACAGGAGCTTGACTTATCGATCAAGCTCTAAATATTCAAGGATTTGTTTAGAAATAATGTATCACTATTGAGTTAGTGAGGGTCCCCAGGATGAGGTGAAGAGATGAGTCTGACTCCATGTTCTCAGAAGGCTGATTTATTATTTTATGATATTATATTAAAGAATGCTATACTAAAACTATACTAAAGAAAGATAAAGGATACAGACAGAAATCTTAACAAGAATGATAATAAAAACTCATGACTGACTCCTCAGTCTGACACAGCTGATGGTGATTGGTCATTAATTAAAAACAATTCACATGGAACCAATCAAACATTCACCTGTTGGTAAACAATCTCCAGACCACATTCCAAAGCAGCAAAACAGGAAGAAGCTAATGAGATAATGTTGTTTTTTTCTCTGAGCTTTTCATCTTCCCCGGAGAAGAAATCCTGGCAAAGGGATTTTTCAGAAAATATGACAGTGACATACCACTTGCCACTATAGTTCTGTAGTTCTGCTTTCTGAAATGATTCTTGACTCCTGCTCCAAGTAGTTGTGCCTTTGGAAGGACCTGTTATTGGGAGTTGCCCAAAATGGAAATCTACGTATGAACAATCACTGAAAGAGTACAAGAAAACTTTCTTGTGAGTAATTGTGTTCCTCAGAAGAGGGCTGTATTTTTTTTTAAACTTACTTATCTCAAACCATCCCCCTTCTACTCTGTTTTGTCACCTTTTTCACTTGCTGTGAGAAAAACTGAAAGTCATATATTGAGTTTCACTTTTCTTATGGTTGCATAAGAGGCAGGATGTGAATGCACACAACATGTTCTGCAAAAACAGAATTTTCTGGATTAGGTACTTTTGGTTTCAATGGATATAGACAAGTGACTATATAATGAATACTGATACAGGCAAGATATTTACATAAGCCATAATTATTGGGAATCTGTTCAACTTTTGGCACAAAAAAGAATTATTTCACCAAACAAATTCTCAAACAAATATTTGCCAGAAGACACTTTGTATTTTTAATGCATAGTTACTTTTGATTCCTAAAACACCATTGAAATTAATTTTCAGATGAGAATAAATCAAGAATAACAAAGAAATTCCCGATCCAGTTGCACAAAAGCTGATGTTTGGCTCTTGAGAATGCTTTTCAGAGTAGTCAGTAATTAGAAAGGGAAATTCCCTGCTGGTGTAGAGCTACCATTTTGTTCCCTGTTCCCTGCATTGTTGCTGGGGGTAGGGTTATTATGCAATCCCTCCCCAGCTCATCCTACCAGACTGCTCACTAATTTGTAGGCTGTAGGTGTAAATTGAAAAGCCTTCATCCTGCTTCTGTTTACTTCGCAGATTGAACTGGGCTCCAATTATTCTCCTCTATTGAGTGAATTGAGGCACTGTTGCTGCTCTTGCCTCTTTTTTTCCTCCTTGTGGGTGGGCACAGTTCATTTGAACCTGCTTTTCTTTTCCAAAGAAATGTTTAAAAGACTGAGTGTGTAAGAGGTAGCTTTGGTACTCAGTGTTCTATAACTTTAATGATTATATATCTTGATACAGTCAGTAGTGTAGTAGAGGTTCCTTTGGACATTGCCAATGTTTATTCATTATTTGTCAGGCACACATCAGGGTTTTGCTCTCCTACAACCCATTTACTCTCTTATTTTTTTTTCTTTTTTTAATTTTTCTCATTTTCCTCCTAATTTCAGCTGGACGAGCAAAGTTGACTCTGTTTGTATGGGAGACTTAATGATACCTGTTATTGCTCTTTTTAGCCTGTGTGTCACAAACTTATTTTAGCTAACAGACTGCTTTTAAATAGGAAGAAGACAGAGTAGAGGAGAGAGGGGACATAAAGTAGCAAACAAATTGTGAAAATGGAAAAATACTTTACACCACAATCTCTCTTGAGCAATAGGTACTTTCCCAGGAAAATGAGCTCCCTATTTTATACCATTACATGAGGAATGCCTTCTGGAAGCTTCAGGGAAGTATTTTAAATGGTTGCTAAGGCAGCAGTTTGCCTCTTATTGCTGTCCTTTTGCTGTGGCCTCTCTTTACATGGTACGGTGGGAATCCCACATGGAGGAGTAAATGAAAAACCCCCAGTCAGTAAATCACCCCCCTCACTAATCCTTCCTGTTAAGCAAATCTGCCCACACATTGTGATAAATCCCAGATTAAGATAATCATAAATGTTTTCTGTATTAGCTGCAGTGGGGTTTTTGGACTGTGCAAAGTTTCTTGGCTTCCTTTAGAATCTTTCAGTAACCCAGTTTTGTTGTCCGTAAAGACTGTACAAAGTGCTTGTATGAATTAGAATTGGGTTATGATATATTTAGACACTGGCCTTATATAATGGCCTTAGCTTCAATCCCACGTGTCCAAAGAATAATTTCTTCGACATTGTGTAAGATTTCCCCAAAAGATGAAAAAGACCCATATGGTAGCTTCTCAAAACTCTCTATTTGTCTATTTTTTTCCCCTTTTAGTTCATCTGATGTTCCACTGATTACATTACTTGCAAAATGAATTAAAGCCACATTCTGAACAGGCAGCTTTGTGTGTGGTGCAGATGTTATTCCACTGGCAGCTTTCACAGGAAGAACACTGTGTACATGGCAGGGTGTTCTTAGGCTTCTGAACCCATTTGCCCTCTCTCTGCTGACTGTGAGAGAGATTTGGGATTTCCTCTTGGGAGGAGCAAACCTGATAAAACCTGTGGAAAAGCTGGTCCTGGAGTTTCACCATTTCTGGTCATGTTTTTACATCTATATACATCACGTCCTCTAAAAACTTGGGACATGCCTGAGCCTAATAAGCTAAATTTACATAAATACAGAAAGGAGTACTGCAGGATTAAAGACATGATGAACATATAAAGGGAGGATAAAATGTTAAGCTCATTAAGATACTTGAAAAATTCTCTTGAATTTTGAGAAATCCTAGCTAAATGTTTTCCCAGTTAAATTTACTTAGTCTTGTCCTAATGATTCTCCCTTGTCAGTGCTCCACATTTGCACATTTATGGATATAATACAGCTCTCAAATATGATTTTATATTGTCTTTCTGATTAAGACTCCAAAGTTTTTTACATGAACTAACTTCCATAAATATTTTTTTTCCTGGAATGTGAATTTATGATAGGCATTTTGCAGAAGATAAAGTACTGAAGGAACTTGCTCAAGATTACATATCGCACTTGAGCCACGACCAAACTTCAGGGATCCACCTCCCAAGTCAGGAATGTTTCAATAATCATCCATCTCCTTGCATATAAATAGTGCCCATGCATTAAATAACAAATGTTTGTTAAATGTGGAACCTTCCAATCATGAATGTGAAATATAATACAGAGATTTTAAAATAGGGGAGCACAGTCTAATTTTATATATTTAGTAGGAACCATAAAAACAATTCCAGTAATAATAGCTGTTGTCCTGGTATGTATCAAAAAGATAAGCAAATCTTTCCTGCTACAGGACTAAAGTGATGAAACCCCTCCAAATAGTCTCTTAGCACTCTTAGCAGGCTTAGTCACTTAAAGAAATAAATGTGTTTGGATTCATACTATGTTTTAGTTCTTCCTGTTGCTTGGCACAGAATCAGAAACAGCAACATTTACATGTATTTTCTGATCACTAACCTGAATGGTGTAATGCCTACTGTGCTCTGTAGAACATGGAAGTGTTGTTTTGTTTTTATTTTTTTTAAGTGAAAATAAGAAATAATAAGATTCCCATCTATTAAATCTGAGCCCTCGCCTTTAATTTTAATACTTCTCTAATTAGTTCATCCTCCAGAGAGTAGCTGTCATTTATCAAGGGTTGGTATCTCCTGCAAATTAATTTTTCTTTTAGATGTGGTTGAGTGTCTGACCATCACAGGAGCTGTTTTTCCCTTTCTGAACCAGGTTTTGTTTTTATTCTTTTTGCTCAAGTTGTTTTACAGTTGCATTCCTTATAGAATTATTTTCTCAAGTATCTGTGCAAATTTTGTACGATTAGTCTCCAAAAAATGGAAAAGCACAGAAAAAGAACAGATCCAGGGTGCTGACTTTGAGCTTTATGCAGCTTTTAATTGAAATTTATTGAGAATAATTCAGAATAATATTGAAACTATCAAATGCCTCTGAATGAACACTGGTGTGATTGATCATCCCTAACACCTGAGACTCATTTCCTGCATCACCAAAATTCAGCTTTAGGAGTGAGATGGCTTGAGACTCCTCATGAGTTAGAGCTCCAGGGCAATATTCAGTTTCTGCCATGAAAATATGAATTATTTCTCACTCTTCCATGTGCTGCAGGTGCTTAGATAGATGGGTAAGATTGTTCCTGCCCCTCATGGTGCAATTCTCAGATAAAAACTTTCACAGTTACACACTTCAGATCCTCACATGGGAGTCAAGAAGAAAGGGGCAGCTGTTTATATTCCTACACACCAACACTCCATCTCTTTGACAAGGTGGTTTTGTCTGGGCTCATGTTTGGTGCTGCACTGTGTAACTGTTTTGGGGAGAAGCACAGAGAGAAAATGAACTCATCTGGCTGAAAGAAGCTTTGTTTCAGGTTGGAAAAACTACTTGTAGTAGATCAAGTGCAGGAAAAAAGGGCAAGGAACTGCAAAGATGCAATTTGCAATGCATTTAAAAAATGAGAGCAGAAATTCATTGAATGCCTACTTCATAAAATCACAGAGCAGTGTAGCTGGAAGGGACCTTGAAAGAGCATCTGATCTAACCATTCATGTGAAAAGGAGTCTGGATTAAGTTATTTTAGTTATTTTGACCCTTGTCCAGCCATTCATTGAAAACTTCCAGAGATGGAGATTCTACCACATTCTTGTGGATTGATTATTCTCACTGTGAATTTTTTTTTTTTTAATAGAATCATAGAACATGCTGAGTTGCAAGGGACCCCCAAAAGAAAATTTATTTACCACCCTCTCAGTCCATAATTACATATATAGAATTTCTATTCATCCTAATGAAATTTCAAATAGAACAACTTTATAATCTGGAAAAACATAATCATCAGAATTGAGATTGAGATAAATTTGTTGTTTTTTCTATTTTTTTTTATTGTTGCCATATGTATGGTAAAATGAGGGTACAATTTTTTAATTGGGAAGTCTACCCACAGCCACAAAATTGACACATATAAAGAAAACTGTTATTTCAAAACAAAATGTGCCAAAGCAGCAGGAGCTGAAAACTCAGTCTAATTATTTTATATAAGGTTCCTCTGAAGCTTCAGTAATCAGCTGTCCCTTATGCAGCCTGTCTTGGAAATTCATTTAGAACATGTAAAAAATGTCAGAAGCAGATTTAACAAAATCACTGCCTTTTATTATTTGGTTTAAAAAATTGTTTTATGCCAAGGTCTTGCCAAAATTCATGGCCAGTGTGTAATATAGAAATACCAGTAAGTGAACTCTTCATTCAGTGTATGGCCCTGAGATTAGCTCAGTTATTACAGTGTTGATCTGTGTAGAAGTAGAATTTGTGACACTGCCATTTCATTTTGCAGCTGTATTTTTAGAATTGTTCAATTTGCAAAGATTAAGAATTTTATTAGAAACCTTTACCAAAGTTCTTTGTTCTACTTTTTTTCAGAATCACTTTTTGCACGATTATTTGCTCCAGAAATGGGGGAAATAATATATCATGGAGAAATACATTGCTCTATTCAAGACAATAGAAAACCTCTTTGGAAAAAAACACAGAAAGCCCCAAAATCAAACAAAACCACTGACACACAGACTCATGCAACCACTGAAGCTTTTAGTTACTTTTCTATTGCTCATGTCATTGTTAGGTTCCCATAATGAACTTTTAGTGCAAGACACTGCTCCAAAAAGTGTCTAAACCATGTTTTAATGTGAGCTTTTATTTTAGTCTCAGCACTTAACTGGCTTGGACTTCAGTCAGCATTTGAGGAGAGCTTACCAAACTCTTGAAAAAGATCTTTTCTGGCCACAAGAGTCTCCTTTTTGCCAAACTATGTTGTCTGAATGCGGTGTGTCTTTCTGAATCAGAATCCACTCATTCTGGAAGGGAGAAAGCAAAACTTTTTGATTTCTTGCAAACTCTTAGCCTGCAGGTTTAATTTGCTGGAAGGGTGCTCAAGGTAACATGAAATTTGGCTTTATAAAGTGTCAGGCAGGGGAATTGATGGTGAGTAGAGGATATACTCTGTGATGCCCTGTAAGGAAGGGAGGAATTGGAGAAGCTGTGCATTAAATTCATCAGCATATCAAAAGTACAAGGAGCCAGAGCCTGGATTATTATCTCTTGACTCTGTCTGGTGTTCAGGCACACATTCACATGCACACAAAAAACGTGGTGGCTTTTCAATTGCTCACAGCTCCTATCAGGGCTGCCAGAAACCTCTCCTGACTTCCTGCAGCTCTTCTGCACCAGCAGCATCCCTGACCCGGCAGTGGGCGCGAATTGTTCAGCACAAGATTTGAGAGCTTTTTTAAGGAGGCAATTGCCTTCTTAAGTTTATCTGCACCAAGCCTGTAGTTCCAGATCACTGGAATTTCTGCTGTAAACGTGGTTTTAGCAGTGGATTAAGTCTCTCAGAAGTAGATTATGTTCTGTAAGCAGTCATCCAAAGGCTGCGAGAATTTGTGTGGCGTGGGCTTGAGCTGAGTTGGGATGTATATTTTGTATATTCTGGCACTGAGACACTCAGGAGGAGCATGAACAGCACATGTGCCAGAGCTGCTGATGCTTTAAAGCTCCAACACTGAGCAGGACAATAATGCCATTAAAAATATGTATTTTCTGTAATCCTTAAATCCCTTCTTAAGCCAGGAGCTCCAAGTGAGGTAGCTGTTGTTGGCACCACAGTCACAGTGCTGAGTAGTGTAATATTTCCTAAAATGAAGCTTAGATGAAAAGCCTGAACAAGCTAAGAGACTGAGAAATGCTGATCCAGTAAAATGTGCAGACTCACATTTTACTATGTATTTCAGATGACCTTCATCAGTTCTGGTGCTCCTAAGAGCAGAAGAGGCAATTCCTTTGTACTTGGCTGCCTGTTGTCACACTGTATCGCAGAGAAGTGCCATCTCTACAATAGTGTTATTACTGATTATATTAGTAAAGAAGCCCCCTCTACCCTTAAGCCCATGCTGCACTTTTTACTCCACAAAGTCATAATTAGAAAAGGCTCCTTTGGCTGGCAATGAATGCTCTGACAAATGGTAATGAGAGAATGGTTGGGGAGGAAAGGAGTCCCTTATCATCCCTCTGCAGGGAAGAGAGCACCTGACACACAGAAACATGCCTCCAATGCTCAAGCTATAAATGTTTGACCAACCACTATAATATTTCTTCCTTACCAGATCTTTTATGTGCCTCCTCAAATTTAATATTCCTTTTTCTTTGATCAACTGGTGTTGCAACTGCATTCTTATCTGGGATTTTGTTCCTGAAATAAAAAATGGCAGTTCCCTGAGTTTTAAATTGGATTGACAACAAGCCTGGATTTCCTTGCCACAGAAATGTAAATGAGAAATGCCAGTGTGAGCAGATGATAAGGTCCATGTCTTCTGTGTGAGTCCATAACAAATATTTCTCTGGCACCCACATCACTCATTATGGGGCTAGAGATGTTGGTAACATCCAACAATACAAGTAAGATAATCTTATCAAAAGATAAGAGTGTAATTAATTTCAAATGGCAGAGACACCTCATCAGGATCATTTAACACCAACTTTATGAAACTGCTGTACTGCAGTAATTAGTCACTAATGACTCTCACCAGCCCATGTGCTTTGTTCTGATAGGAAGGTCACGTTTCCTTGGCTGCCCTTAGCCAAGCTTTCTAGAACTGATAATAAGAATGGTGGATTTAGGATTGGATCATGTCTTCTCTCAAGTATTGTTGCACTGTGAACATGAGAGCGTCTTTTTTTTTTTTTTCTTGCTTAAATTTCATAACTGTTTGAGTGCTTGAAGCTTATTTTCAGGGTGAACAGAAGTTCTGGACCACTGAATTTGAAATATGTTATTGACTGGCCTTGAATGGTGAGCAGAGGTCCTTTAGTAAGTATGAAATATTAGTATGAATATAATTAGTAAGTATGAAATATTTATTAGTCACAGTGGAGGCACTTTCCTTCAAGCATTCATAAATGGAATTTTTGTGCAAAAAATTCTGTGCATTGACAGAGGCAAAGACACGTGGGCTCAGGCAGATAGCAAGAGTTGCTGCAGAAATTGAACAAAATCCTGGTACTGGATGAAAGTATGAAAAGTTTCACATTGTTTTGATGAATTAAGAATGTGCTGACAAGGTTTTAATTTGCATTTAGCAAAAATTAAAATGCTGAGTTTTGCTCACAGCAATTAGGGAGTCCTTCAGTTTTCCACACACATGTCCATAAACATAATTCTTCTTTGTCCTGGATTCAGTTGTGCCAGATACTGAGCACTCTGCATCAAACTTTTTAATGGCCTTAAACTGTATGCTTAGCATAAGACCTAGAAGTTGATTTAGGTCCGTATTTGTAAATCTTTGGTTTGTGCTGAGATTGAAAGAATCTGAATTAATTCTCCACCATGTGGATTTCGAAAATGTGTTTGAAACATGCTTTATAGTTTAGTTTAAATGCATGTGCCCTGGTTCAAGACAACACAGAAGGCCAGGTCTGGGGAGGAAGCTCAGAGCCCTGTTTTGTCCCTTTTCATACAAGGGGGATCAGAAATAAGTTCAAAAGGGAGTTCTGTAATTTGTTTTTTGATTGAACATTTAAAAAAGTTCTGTGTTAGCACTCCTAGAACTGATGCAATTGCAGTCCTGGACTAGCAAGTCAATGATAGAAGGAGTCCTTAATATTTTGGGGAAACATTTTGGTCTCTTGTCTCCCCAGAAATAAACACCCAAATATTAACCTTTTTAATGGATTATATAGATTTCCACAGTTTTTTGGGGGTGGGAAAACTTTTCATCCAGATATAATTTCCAGGGTGAAGGAGCACAAATTGGAAAAGGATTTATACCTGGATGGGGAGGAGAAGGTTCAGGTGTCTGAGCCATTGGAACACAGATTGCACCAGAGAGGTTTGTACCCTAAAAGGTGCTTCTCCACACAGCACCAGTCTCCTTCAGGACAAATTTCACTCATCCTCTTTTGTTACACCCCTCTGCTTTGTAAAATGAGTGTAGAACACTTTACTAGACCAGCAGGGATGGCTCTGTAACTTGGGGGGAAAGTCATCAAAATAAACAGAGCAGAGAGTTAAGGACACATCAGTGCTTTCTATCAGCTGAGTGCCAAGGCAGTGTTTCCCCTTGGTTCAGCACCTGTGTGAGGTAGAACAGCTCAGAAAAGAGGCTGGCTGAAGGCTACTCCTTGTGTAAAACCTTCCACTGACTGTGAACAGCCTCATTCAGAAGGGATTTGTGAACCTACACCTTGCATCTCACAAGCAGAGTCTTCAGTGCTGGTCCCAGAGCACACCCCAAAATATTAAGAATTCCTTCTAGCATTGGCTTGCTAGTCCAGGACTGCAACTGCATCAGTTATAGGAGTGCTTACACAGAACTTTTTTAAATATCCAATCAAAAAAGAAATCACAGAACTTCTTTTTGCATTTATTTCTGATCACCCTTGTTTGAAAAGCAACAAAACAGCATTTCTGAGCTGCCTCCCCAGACCTGGCCTTCTGTGTTGTCTTGAACCGGGGCACATGCACTTAAACCAAACTCTAGCAATGCATAAAGCATGTTTCAAACACATTTTCGAAATAGAATGTCTCAGCTTTTTTCAGTATAAATAAGAGAAATAACTAAATAAGTTTTGTCTTCTGATCCCACTATGCAGCGAAATGAAAATATAAACAAATTGTTCACAAACAAAGGGTCTTTTTTTTTTTTCACTATTTAAATTTCCTTTTAAATTTATCGTGCCACAATCCCTGGAGACACTGAAAAAGTGCTCTGGTGTAGAAGATGTAGTCCTCAAACTGCAGCAGCTCTGCCAGATTTGTTTTTGTTCTGTTTCCTGGGTTCTGTGAGCATCAATGCGCCGAGCTGGGAGATCTTTGATAGAATTTGGCTGTTCCTTCCACGAAAGCAGGACAAAGGCTTGGTACACAGGGGGCCACTCCAACTTTATGTCTTCCACGGATTTCCCTGGCTTAAATTCTAGTTGACTCTCTAAGCTACTTTTCCATTTAATTTGAGCAATTGGCACATCGCAGAGGAGGGTGAAGGTCTGGAATCTCAGGTTTAATCTCTTCCCAAAGAACTCCTGTTTATGAAGCCTGAGAACAACTGGAGGTGTGACAAGCTGTTAGGGATCATAAGTAAGTTATCATAGGGCATTTAATATATTGGTTTGAAAAAAGGAGCTCAGGCTGCTTCACAGGCTGCTCTGAAATGGATTGCTCAGCAATCCAAGTCACGTCTCACTTCCAGTCCAGGCTTGTGTGCACATTGCCTTCCTTTATATCACTTTCTTTTATGAGGCTGCAAAAGCATTTTGTTCTTTAAACAACTTCCCAAAGCTTTTTTTACCTGTCTAGAAAATCAGATTAGAAGGCTCTCTTCGATATGAGGTAGCTGATTGCGTTACATATATCTGGATATAGTGGTGGGAAATACATTTAGGAATTAACAGCAGTTTTCTCACTTTCCAGAAAAATGTGTGTATTATGGACTTGAGTGAAATGTCCTAATTGTACAGACTGAACAAGAAATACACAAAATCCTCAAACTTTTACTTCTTTCAAGTGATTTTTATCTAAAAATTGTTGATTTCTATACAGTATCCCCTTCAGCAAGCAATGTTTCTCCCAGGTTAAAGCACTGGAGACATCATCTATCAAAAGCTATTTTTTTACCAGATTGGAGTGGTGGCTATTTTTTGCCAAATAAATAATGTTCACACTGAAATAGTTTGACAACGGTACACTGAGGAAGTATTCCGCACAGAGAAGCCTGCATGGATCTTTGTTGAGGTTTATTGTGGTTATACTCTCATCTGAAATGAGTGTGTTAGTTTAGTCATCTTGGAAGGATTGTTGGCACTCCGATTTCTCTATTGTATGGAAGACAGAAATAAGAAATCTGTGAGAACCTTAAGTGGCTGTGCTCCATTTTTAAAGTTTTTTTTTTATTATTTTTCAATATTGGATTTAATTCTCCATAGCTGCTGTTTTGAGTTGGCCAGAGGACTGCTCTGACTGATGCTGACTCTGTTCCCAGGGGACTGCTAAGGGTCACCACTGCACAGCCTTCCTCGGTGTCCCCCATCATCCTCAGTGGTTGTGAATCTGTTTTAAGGCTGCAGCGGGACAGCTCTGCTTCCTAAATCTTGGAGCAGAGTTTTGATAGTAAAATGTTTTCATTTCCATTTTACAATCATAAAATTTACTCTTTTTTCATCTGCTGTTTCATGCATCCTAATTTAAACTATGCTTAGTTATAAAACCCCCTCTCATTTCATAGAAAAGCAAATCCATTTCTTTAGCTACTGCCTGAATATAATGAAAAAAACCTGTAACCCACAAATGAATGTGTTTGAATTGGTCAACACAGAGTCTGACCTCAGTAAATTTACTCTAGATTTAAGTCTAACTTGATTAAATTGTACACCAAAGTGGGCCAAAAGTCCCGTTTCTTTGAACTAAAATTTTCAATCTTTCCCAGAATCCATACACATAATTTCAAATACTCTAAATGTGCTGTGTGGAGTGGACAGCAGGCAGTGGGAATGAAGTTAAGCCATTTGCCATGCAAGGCACAGAGTGAGCCGTTGCTTTTGTACAAAATCTCACACAGAGTTCCTTTGCACAATTTCCTGGTGCTGGGAGTAATTTGTATGCTCTAATGCCAGGGTACTCTCTTTGGCAAGAGCCACTTTGGGCCTTTGTGTGCCAAGGTGTGAAAAGCAAGTTCAGTGTTCAAAATAATTCCCAGTTCCTGGTGAGCGTTGCTGGAGAGCACTGGATGTGCTAAAAAGCTAGAATTTGAAGGGATTTCAAAAGATGGTAGAATTTGTAAAGGTTTTGTCCTTCCCCTGCTAGAAATTAGTGTTTGCAAATTGCTTTTTAAGTGTGAAATGAAAGAATTTTCCTTAGTCGAAGTAACTGCTTAAAGAAAATTACTGATAGAACCCAATGAGATTTATAGCTATGAGAACAATGACAGCTTTCTGTGCCTGGTAGAGTTTCTTTGTTAGAGATGATAAAATTAATGTTATCTGGGAAAAGCTGGATTATCTACCAACCCCTCTCCCCAGTCATGCAGTCTGATAAAGTCAGTTTACCAAACTGCTCTCACAGAGATGTTAGTGTTGTAGTCAAGGAGGAAACTTCATGGGAAACAAAGATGAAACTTTGGACATTCAGCCCCCTCTTAGTGACTGGTTAGATGAAAACTGCCTCAACTCACAACAGTCTGTGCTCATTCATCTCTTGAGTTTTACTGACAGCATCAACTTAATTGGCCATTTTAACTTTACAAGCATAAGTCTTCAGTGCAAGCTGTATAATTCAGCACGTTAGAGCTTTAAGTTAACTAAGAGTGGTTCTGAAGCAAGAAAAATATGCAGTATGACATTTTACATTTACTAAATCCTGTCAAGCTACTGTCATCTGTTTCTGGCAAAACACATAATCTCTTTACTCTTCTCATATGTATTAAGTAAAGAAGAAATAGCTATTTTGTGAAGCTTCCCATAGCCAGGCTTGGGCAGGAGAAGCTGGTGTGAAAGCTGGTGGTGTGTAGTGCTGCATCTTTACCGCACTTCAGGCTCCTGTCACCCTGAACTGCTTTATTTCTCATTTTGTTTGAGTTACACCTTGAAACAGACCCGGCAGCAGCCCTGCAGGAATAAAAGACCTCAGGTTTGTTTAGACTACAGAGCAAAACACAGCAGATTCTTCATTCCAAAAATATTTTTCCTCAGGTAATGATTACAGAACTAAATTTGATTTCTGATTGCAACTTTGTGCGAGATCTACATAAAGTTTGTCTAGAAGTTATCAGAACACAACGATAATCTACAGGTGTATTTTAGCACTGCATTCCTTCAATAAATCTGCACTTTTCTCAGTGCTTCAGAGTAACCCTAACCCTTATCAGAGCCAAATCCTAACCCTAACCCTTACCAAATCCTAGCCCTAATCATTAATATGATATATTTTTATTTATCGAAATCTATTATAGAATTCAATATATTTATTAATATATTAAATCATTTTATATATGATATATATAATATATAATATATAATATTATATATATATTATATATATAATATCTATCATGATATATAGTATATATTAATATATATACTATATATATTATATCTTAAATTATTTTTATATATATATATATATATATATATATATGTATATATGGGTATAAAAGCCAGCCTCAGCCTTGTGATGCATTGCTAAAGATGGCCAGAGAGCCCAGCAGGGCTCAGGGGTTCTGTAAAACCTCCTTGAACCATGGTCTACACCAAGACTGGCTACTGACACTGCATAAAACATCCCAGCTCTGATTCTTCTGGTTCTGAGCACAGACTCTGAGACAAATGCTCTGTCCTTTAGTCAGAGAATGTGGTTATGTGAAGCATATCTTTGAGGTAGGGTTTTTAAACTGACTTTGTACATCGTTAATTTTACGTTCTGTATAATAAGCTCTGTTCTAGATTAATCCCTAAAGGCCAAATATTATTGCTGTTACATAGACCCAATGTTCTTCTTTATAATTGGAAAGTTTCCTCAAGGAGAAGACAGTTTTGCAACATTCATATTAGCTCTTCCAAGGAAGAAATCTGCCCACAAAGATGCTTATCTTGTGAACTTTTAGCCTTTTAGCTGTGTCCTTTTTTTTTTTCTTTCCGTTAATTCTATTGTTCCAGTAGAATGCAGCTGTTTCAGTGAGTGGAAAGTGGTGATGTGTCCACAGAACAAGGAATGGTGCTGAAGGTCCTAGCCAGGGGTTCCAGCTAAGGAAGTGGACACAAGCCAGTAGAGTGTTTATGTAACTTCATCTCCTTTTGTACTCAGCACTAATCCCTTTCTTTGTGGTGTATGGTATTTTGAAATTTTTAAACTTTTTTTTTTTCCAATACTGATATAAATTTAAGGATAGAGAGTATAACTGCCTGGTTTATTTGACTAACAGTTTAAAGAAACCAGAAACAGCAAGTTTTGTCAGTCAGCATGAAATGTTCCAATTCTGAGAAAACCACTGTTTCTTTTAACAACTAAGCAGTTATCCACTCCTGCTTTTCAGGAACACCCAAAACTTGTCCTCAACCTCATCACTTTTTGGAATAAGCAAAGAATGCCTGGAGCTGGTAAATTTTCCCTTGTAAGGGAAAATAGCCTTACTTTCATGTTTGTAGGTTTACCCAAGTTCAGCCAAATTCTGCCTGCTGTGACACTGATTTGAATCCCAGTTAATTCCAAAAATCTTATTTGGGATTTATGTTAGTTTTTCTGAAGGAGTAAATTGGTCCAATAATACCACAATCATAATGGGGGAAAAAAAACAACAAACCAAAAAACCCACCAAAACACAAAAAAACCCCAAAACCAAAAATCAACCCCAAACAAACAAAAAAACCACCACACCAAAACCCAACTTGAATATTAAAATCTAATGTTACTGCATTTGTGGATTCAAAAGGATAAATCACGTAGAGATCCCTCCCTCTGGAGATTCAGATTCTTTGGCCAAGTGTCTATTTTTTGGGTTTAGGATTTTTGTCCGACATGTGGGTAATTCGCTAGCCCATTCTTGAAAATGTAAGGCTTCCCATTACAGATAACCTGGGGTTTAGAAGCTATAATTTTGCAAATGCTATGTTTTAATCTGAGTGCCTTTTCCCTGCCAAATCTTTCCTTCATGCCGATGTGGTCTGACTTGATTCCAGAAAAAAAATCAGGATTGTATTACACGTCTGTTTTTTCCCCCAAAGTTGGCCAGGATACTATTGCTTTTCTCCTACATGGGAGTGTAATAATATCATCCACTGCCCTAAAATACCATGTCATTTGTAATCCTGGAGTATAAATCAGGATTCCCTCCTTATCATTCCTAAGAAATTTTTTATAAATAATTGAACCTCCATGGATACAGAAAGAACCCCCCCCCCCCATCTTATTAACAAATAAATTTGAGAAGGTTTATCTGAAATCCTGGAATTTGAAAAATTCTTGTGCTTATTAGATATGGTAAAATGACTTTCTTTAATCATCTCAAATCAACTTACATTTGAGCCTTTCCAACTAATTTAGGAGTTCCGTACTTCATTCTGTCAACATCAGGGGCCTTTACTGAGAAAGCTTCTGTCCAGTTTTTCTTCAAAGGAATGCTTTTTGGAAGATCTTATGATTTTCAGCTCAGTGTTTTCCAGTAGACACTCATTGCATAAGCCTTCTGCTTTGACAGTTAGTGATGCAGGAAATCATGATGTAGCCTTGGGGCTCAGACACTTCCTGTTCTTCCAGGATCATGCTCTAAAATGCAAACAGAACTTTCTAATTAGTTTATTACAGAAATACTTGAGAAAACTCTTTACTTGCTAATTTGCAGGAATTAGATCTGCAGTAGAAGTGCAAAAACCATTTCTGTGTTCATTTGCTGCAACTGGAACAAGGATATGCTTCAGTGTACTGGCTATCTAAAATCCAAGCACATATTTCAGCTTCTGCTTTTGCAGGCAAGTCATAAATTTGGCTTTTAATAACTACTCACAACTCCTTCCTTTGGTTGTTGGATTTGGTTTTGGGGTTCCTTGTGATTCCATTCACTGTTGGGGAAAAAGCAGGATGGATTCAACTGGAATAAGAATTTATTTAACATGCACATGGGTAGGTCTAGAATGATGACTGCTGGAGGAATGATCTTTATGTCTTGTTAAGAGAAAATAGTGGTTTTATACTTGGAGAACACCAATTCATTTCAGATGGGCTTCTCAAGAAACATTAATTGGTGGGACCTGTGCCAGGCGAGAGCTCAGCCAGATTGGGAACAAACTTCATTGGTCATTGTGGAATAGCTTGTATCTGATCAATCCTATTCATACTTATGTGTAATTACATAATCTTGACCTGGATTTAACACATTCTCAATGTTTTTATCCAAGACTTTGCATCTGGCAAGGGAGTCAGTGTAATTTGTACCGTAATTTGTAATATTTCCATTTTTTAGAAAAGCTGTCCTTTTAAAGAACATTCTGATGACCTCCTAAGAACCTTTTCAATGGGAATTACCACACTTTTGTACAACGTGCAATAGTGTTTCATTGTGTATGAGATGGTAGAAAATCACTCATTCTTCTCTCAGATCTGCCACCAAAATTGAGTTTTGATTGTGAATGGATTGCTGTGAGATAGGGATAAAAGGTCAATTGATATGGTCCTGGAATAATTGAGACAACTTTTCTGAGGGATGAGCAGGCAGTTTTATTCCTTTATTTCACTGATGCAGGAATAAGGCAGATGGAGTAAGTACAGTTGATGGCCGAAACTGAATTGTTGGTCAGGGATTTCTTGGTGCTCAACTTCCATCCATTAAATTGTATCCAGCAGAAGTAGAAACTCTGCAGTCAGTTTAAGCCTCTACTGGATCCTGCACTTCCCACTGCTTCCTCTTAATTAAAACCCAGCAAATGTGCACATTGTGTTTGCTTACACAGATTCTACAAAGCGTTAAAAATCTCAAGGCGTGTTAATGGCTTTAAATTTAAAACTCATTAGCCACTGCCCTATTGACCAGCTAAAGAGAGTTTCTCAGCACTCCTCTGGGCCAGCACCACTCCATTCTGCCACGGAAATACAGAAATGTTTGTTGGCTTAGCTAAAAATGTTTGGGAATGGTGGCAGTATCATTGGGTGAGACAGCAAGGATGCCCACTCACTAAAGCAGATCTGGCCCAATTAAAGCTTTTGCCTCTCTTTTTTTAGAATGCAAAGGAGTTCTTTTCTTTTTTTTTTTTTTTTTTTTGTAAAAACACTTGCTTAATCTTATGTTTGCTGCCAGAAGATTTAATTCTTTTTTACAGTTTAATTGGTAAAAGTGTATGTTTGTGTGTATGTGTGTTGTTAGAACCAGGATTCTGAAAAAGCCTCTTCAAAGCTGAATCTGGCCATAAATTGATAAATACAGCTTTTTTTCTCAAAATAGTAAGGTTTGCAATTCATTGCCTGAATGCTGACCCAATGTTGTGTGAGTTGTGGCTTCATCAAATGAAACAGGACCAGGATTTTGAAGAGAAATTTTGCAATATCAGAGCATTGCCTGTTTCCAGATAAAACTTAACAGTTTCTGATGAAATGTCTTTGAGATCTGATGAACAGAAGGCTTAAAGTACAACCCATGAAACACATATGCAGTGAGAAAGCTATTTTGACATGACACCTTTGAGTAAAATCCTTGGAACACCAGTTTCAAATCTGCCTCCCTGGCTTTTGACTTGTACCATTTAAACTTTTCTGTTAACCATCAATCAATCAATCAAAAAAGCAAAAATAACTGCAATTTGGACTAAATAATGGAATCCCAGTCATCTGAAATGATGAATATTTTATTATTTTCAGTTCATTAATATTTACAGGAACCTCAAGTAATCAAGATCCACAAAAAAAAAACCAACAAAGGTTATTTACAGCAATGCTCAGAAAGGCCTGAATTCTCTTTACCCAGAACTGACTTACTCTTCTATCTTTATTTTGTGAGCTTTTGGTCTTCAATTCATGCATGTTCTACATAAATTCACTGAAGTACTGCTGCACTGAGCAGAGATAATTATAAATATTCCACCCAAAGAAAACACAAAGTGACAAAACACAGGTGGAAGGTGTTGGCCATGCAGGTCCTTACCTTTTTCCTGTTCCTCTCCTTACATTTGCCTAGATCATAGATGAAGAAGAAACCCAGTTCATGAGCAATTGTCCCGTTGCTGTGACTGAGAGCACACCCAGAAGGAGGACACGCATCCAGGTGTTTTGGACAGCTCCTCCCACTGGGACAGGCTGTGTCATCCTGAAGTAAGTATTTTAAGGCATATTAAAGTAAAATTCATTTAATAAGTTGAATATTTATTGGAAACAAGGGAGTTCTTAATTCTTTTTTCTCTTTGGATGCATTTTACTAGGTTTAGTTCTACTTGCAGAGAGAAATGTTAGCAATTGTAAGCCTCAATATTCAAAAGGAAGTCCAAGCCTTCAATAACCATTGAATCAGCAACCTTAATTGAACTTGTTAGCCTTTAGTTTCACTTAAAAAAACCCCTAAAAGTTCATAATTTTTAAGATCAAAATTGCATTCCTCTGGTGGGTAAAAAACAGGCTCTTTGTTCAGATGGATAATAAAAATGTTCTGCAAAATCATGATTGTCTAAATGGACTTGTATCAGAAAAAACAGATTTATTTAGTGGTGAATGCTTTCATTTTAGGCCTAGTGATCATTTACTGATATTTTACTATTACACACTCTCATGTGGAATCATGCTTTTCAAGCAGTAAATAAAGGTAACTCTATGTATGTTCACTTTGATTTAGGGTTACTCATTAGTCTGCAGAACTAGAGTGCCAGAGAAATGCTGTCCTGTCTCTTAAGACTTTGTTTGCTGTATTTAATTGGACAGATTGGTCAAATATTCATGGGCAGTTAGGATTCCTTTACTTGTTTTGAATCCATGTCTGGGAGAAGCCTTAAAAATTGCTAAGATGTGCCCTGCAGAAGTATTTCAAAGAGGCTTTTCAGTGCTGGGGATATAGTGACTTTTAGGCTTTTAAGGAAATGCTATCACAAAGGTTGTGTGCTGAAGATAGTTCAGACCAATTCAGGAAAATGTTTTTATTAGAATTGCAATTGATTTCTGGACAGGCTGTGAAATTGCCACCAGTAAAAATGGTCTGTGGACTGCTTTCCTTTCACCCTGTGCTTCACTTCTGCTCCTGCTAATGGGCATGAGACAGACACTGTCCTCTTCCACATCTCTGAGGGTTCTCTAGTCCCAGCTCTGGCTGTGGAAGAGTCTCAAATCTTTGGCAGTGTGCTTTTACTTGCTGCTGCTTAGTTTCAGTATGATAATTTAAAGAATCTCCTGGTTTAGTGTGTACTAAAGCAGCTCAAGAATACACTTACAGTCTTTTCTTTAGCCTGGTACAGACAAATGCACTTTAGGCTGAAACAAAACCTGGAAATAAGTTTGGTAATGTTTATAGATGGAATTTTTTGAGTGTTCCTTTGGCAGTCCAGAAGATTCATTGAGTGTTGCTGAGCTTTTTATCAGTAAAGCTCCTTGGTCTTCCCCCCCAGGACTCACCCCCTCTTAGCTGTATAACCAATATTGCTTAGGGCACTTGCTATTTAAGTAAATTAATAATAAGATGATGATGCTTTATAAAGAGACAAGATTTAAAATTTAATCCAGTAATAATATTCAACAACACAGGTTGATAGATCTAACTTTTTACCATTACTGTCCTAAATAGAATTGCAATTAAAAAAAAATAAATTAAAATTAACTAAGATCTGTATTTTACTCACTGAAACTTAAGACAACTGTGGCTGAAGTCAGTTCTGGTCATGGCAGAGAAGGAATGAAGTAAAGTACCACCAACTGCAGGATCTTGATAAGTGTTTCTTCTCTCTCCTCACTGCTAGTCAGGTCATGCTGGATGTTCAACACTGATTTTTTTTTCCTGTGAAGTACTTGAATTCTTGCAGAAAAGTCAAGGGGGGCTACAAAATGTAACAGTCAGAGCTGCAGTTCTGATGTTCTGCACATGAAAGTGTGAAATTGCCACTGCCTCAGAGTGTGCAGAGGGAACCAGGGGCTTGCAGCCCTCTCAGGCTACTGGGTGTGCATCAGTGAGAGCTGAAACTCCGAAGTGCCAATGAGGAGCTAGGTCAGCTAACTTGTACCAGCTCCCAGAACCCACTTGGGAAAACAGAAAAGCAGCTTGGAAATGCACGTTCCGGGAAAAGGAAAAAATTTGGTGTTTATGGCCACTTATTTACAGTGTGCTGTGGATATCTTTGGTATGTGTGCTGCTGAAAAGTGGAAGGAAGTTGTTAAGTACCTTTCAGGAAAAATTAAATGACAAATAAGAGTTTCCTAACAATGAATGCTCTGTTGTTACCTCAGAAGGTAAGGAACAGCTCCATGCCCAGGACTGTTTAAAGAAAGAGTGACCCTTATTGAGAGTTGCTGATGCCAGAGATGAACCTCTGTGTGAAAATGTGGCATTTGTTTGTGCTGCACTGCAGCCCTCCATGGGCCCATGCATAACAATCACTCCTGGCATTAAAAACATTCATATTTTCTTTTTTTCATGTAAAGATTTGGTGGCATCTGAGATAGAGTTTGTAGTCAGCCTTCTTCACAAACCTTCTTTATGGTCCGCTCCCATAGAATAGAATGGCAATTTTGGAAATGATTTAGAAATAATTATTGGAACATCAGCATTAGAAATAATTATTTCATGGTTATCCTAGATGATAAAAGAAAAAAATCTGAAATATTGTTTTGAAGAGTTAAGTCCAAATTCATAATGGAAAAATTCTGAAACCTTGAACTTCAAGGGAAACAAATGCTCTGTGTTTTTTTCTTTCTTCTGTATGTGATGGGAGTGAAAATATTTTTTTAATAATCAATA
This sequence comes from Agelaius phoeniceus, assembly GCF_051311805.1. Taxonomy (NCBI): domain Eukaryota; kingdom Metazoa; phylum Chordata; class Aves; order Passeriformes; family Icteridae; genus Agelaius; species Agelaius phoeniceus. Next base: position 6,719,631 of record NC_135270.1, read on the forward strand.
CATATCTGTGGTGGTGTTTGCAGGGGTCCCAGGATGAGGGAAGAGATGAGAATGTTGACTCCATGTTTCAGAAGGCTGATTTATTATTTTATTATATATATTATATTAAAAGAAAATTATATATTAAAACTATACTAAAGAAACAGAAGAAAAGATTTCATGAGAAAGTTAGCAAAGAGAAGAAAAAGAATTATAATAAAATATTGTGGCTGACCAGAGTCTCCTAGACACCCGGACTGTGATTGGCCATTAATTAAAAACAATCACGAGACCAATCAAAAATGCACCTGTTGCATTCCACAGCAGCAGATAATCATTGTTTATATTTCGTTTCTGAGGTTTCTCAGCTTCTCAAGAGAAAAAAATCTTAGCAAAAAGATTTTTCATAAAATATGTCCATGACACATACCTGTTTCAATCCTTGCAGACTATGATATCTTTGCTTTAGAATTTCCAAAACAGAATGGCAAACAACATTTTGGAGCCTGTTCTGGATGATGAGGATTTACTTTTTCCCTAGCCCTGATCTGCTGACTTCAATATATTGAAAAGTTAAACCTAGTCACAAGTTAAATGTAACTGATCCATAAAAACTTATTACACTTTAAGTGCCAAATAATGCAATTTTTTTTTGTAGTAGTGGTATAACTAACTAGAGAGTCTTCCAGGAAGCTTTTCCTGAGCTAGTAGTGAGGTTTGGGAACAGCTATTTTTCTGCAGTTTGTGGAGTCTGGTGGCTTTGGTAGAAAGACTTGCTCAGATTTGTGTGGTAGCTTCCCAGTGCTTTCTAGGCATAGTGCATGTGATCAGTGTGGCTGTGACAAGCACAAAATGACAGAGAAAAATGGGAACCTGTAGCTGTAGGGTTCAGTAAGGGATCCTAAATCATTTGACATGTGCACGCCTGTGTGTAATGCTAAATTTCTGGGTGACTGCAAAATTCAAAGTTTAGGGGTAAAAAACACATTTGAATTTGACTTATTATCACTACCTTGCTTTCTAAAACATCTTTCTCTCTGTGAAGACTCAGAATTGTGAGGGGAAAAAAGAAGAAAATGGATTAACATATAATGTGCAGTAATTGTTTACTTGAGAATAATTCATGCATTTTCTTCATTCCCAACAAGAGATGACAGTGGAATACCCTAAAGGTTTGAATCCTTCTGGATTCCACTGAAACTGCCAGCACTAAATGTGCTTTTGGGATGCAAAAATAGCTGAGGCTCCATTTATCCACACACTTAGGCCTGTGCTTGAGTCTCACTGAAGAGAAAATACTTATTTTACACACTTACTGCTTGGGAGACCCTCAAGCTTTAAGCCCTCTTTCCTGTTTTTCCATTTGTACCTTCCAAGCTGCCATGGTGTGCACAGCCTGCTTGTTTCCATGTTCACAGGGCAACCTCTTTCTCTTCCTATTTTCTTTCCCTTGTTTTTTGTGATTTATTGCACACCAACATGACACACATCAAGATGGGAGGGCCAGGTCATTCCTTCTTCTTCTGATAAAAGTTTCTGGTTGAAACTTCACTTAACTAGGTTTCTGAGCTCTTCAGAATGCATTTGCTTTCTAGGATCTTCTTAAGAAAAATTTATGGGTTTTTTTGCAACATGTAATTATACAGAAAAAAATTACACAAACAATAGAGCAGTGGCAGAGCCTGGTGGTGTTTGTATCAGAGAAATTTTCAGGGTTTTGAACCCTGTCTTGGTCAATCTGTTTTAATATATTGTTGAAGTGAATGAAAACTGTTTTAAGAAACACCTTTTTTTTCCTTCATATAAACTTTCACGCTTGGTTTAGCATATTCTACTTCTCATAAAAAGTAGAACAGTACACTTTTTTTTTTTTAACTTGACAGCTAATATTCAAAGCTGTGCTTAATTCTGTGAAAAAAACAACTCCAAGCAATAGAAATTTATCTTGTTAAACAAGGAAAGTCTAAAGTATGGATTTCAAATAGTGATTCATCGCATTGACCAATAAAAGGACAATAAAAGTTTATTGAAAGCTTCTTAGCAGTGATGGAAAAATCACCTCTTTTAGGTTGCTTTGAGCCCCAGATTCAGCTGGTTTGTTGTATTCCTCAAGACAGTGTCCCAGCTGAGTGTGGGTAAAGGTCTGACCCAGGTAACGGGCAGGAAATACAGATTAGGCAGTTTTCTGCAAGTCCTTTAGAATTCTGTGCTCGAACACAAGAGTGAGGAAAATTTGGTCAAGTTCTTAGCCTGTCACATATTAAAATTTCATGGTAGGGAGGATCTTGTTAATATCCAAACTGAGTAAGTCTGTCAGCTGGTGTAGATCTCATGAAGAGTCAAGTCCTGTGAGATGGTAATTATCTTCTCCTCCTTTAGCATTTGCCACTGAGGCTGAGATTAATAGTTAAATGCAGTAAATGATGGCCACATGCAGATAAGTTATATTCAATTTACCATGTAGAGAAGAAACCACAGTTTGCAACTGGCTCTTGAACTAATTGGGCTCTCAGACAACTCGTGTGACTTGTATGGCAAATGCAGCAAAAGTTCCTGCAGACAAGGTATTTATTTCTGCTATACATATCGTGCTTAAACAACCAACAAATTAAAATCTGCTATCTGTAAATACTGTTTATTACCATCAGCACTTGCAGAAATGCATTGGGTTCATCGTGGTGTCTTTGCTGTTTGTTTCTGGGAATGTGTTCTGAGCCATCTCTAGGGAAATGTTTTATAGTTCTTGAGGAAAAGTATGGAGCTTCTTGTTTTCCTGAATATATAATTATCATCATGATTTTAATTACCCTGGCTCTTGTTTGCATGTAATGAGAGAGCAGAGGAATTTTAAAGAATTTCAGCCTTCTAAATAAAAGTATGGCATATTTAGTGTATATCAAGCAAAATCTTTTAGATAGTTGTGCTACTGGAGCAAAGCTGTCAAATCCATAAGGACAAATTCAGTTCCAATTCCTGGGTCTGGGCCTTGCATACAACACTCAGTTTCCAACCTCCTTGTGGGTTCTGACCATCCTCTTCCTCTCAAACTTCAAAGCTCTGAGGGTGAAGGAACTCCAGTTTTTGAACCTTGACCTTTTGATTTCTTGTAGCTTCAAGCATTCTATCCATTCAGGTCATTTGGCCTGTCACTCTGAGTAAACACTGTGCTGAAATGTGTTGTAGGAGAGACTAAAAAAAGAACCAAATGTCAGAAAACCTCAGGAGTTCATAACTGCACCTACATCCTGAAACGGTCTTGGTGTGCAGCCAAATCTCTTCTCTACACTCAAAACTCAGGATGAGATCCCTGGGCCAGAAACAGAGCATGAGGCACCTGGATAACAAGGCCCAAAATTCACAAGAACAGCTTTGTGGTGTGTAAATTAATATGTGATCAAATCCTTAACCCTGTGTTAAAAGAAGTGTTTATGAGGAAGGCCAAACTGAGGTGCTCAGAATAATTCTGAAATAGACTTTTAATCTCTCTTACTAAAAGTGTTGTTACTGTGATTCCCACAAAACCAATATTGCATAAATTTGCCTCCAACAGAAAAAAGTTCCAGTTGCCAGACTGCTTTACATGGGTGGAAGCTGCAGTGCTTCTGAAACTGCTGCCAGTCATGTAAAAACATCTGGTAGATAATCACAGAGCTGAATTAAAAAAAAAAAAAACCAAACAAACAAACAATAAAGAACAAAGAATTTTGTGCAGTTACAGCTGAAAAATTTGTTTGCAACTTCTCATGCTTGTCCTAAATCCCTCATCAGTATCAATGAGCTGGCACAGGGAAGAGAAGTTGGCCATGGTTTGAATTTATTCAGCTTACTTGACTAAGGTGATGAAATTTTCTGTTGGAATCCAAAATGCAAGGAACTCTCAGAACTTTGGGTCTGTAAGCCAAAGCTTAGAATTAAACATAGGATTTGATCTGAAACCTTGGAAAAGGCTTCCAAACTTAGGTGCTAGAGGCAAGAATGTGGATTTATAGCTTAAAGCAGAGACAAGCTTTACTTTTCCTTTACTTCAGCTAAGTAAAGGAAAGTTTAGAGTTTTAGAGTTTAAGATATAGAAATAAAAGTAGCTACAAAGGTAAAAAAATGAGTTTAGAATGCAGCACTGTAGGTTTGTATGTCATAACATGATTGGCTAAGACAGCTTACACTGTAGTATGGGTCTGTAAGATGAAATAGTTAAGGATTGGGTCAAAACCATAAATATTCTTCTTGGCAGTGTTTTACTGGTCAATAAATCCTTAAAATGTCTTGTAACTGAGGGTCTTGTGACCTGAGCCATGCAGTGAAGATGTGAGCTGAACTCACCCTTCCTGCCTATGCAGAAGATAAGAAAATAAACTTCATCATCAAAAACAACTCAGAGGTCCCATCTCTTAACTCATTCAAAATTCTTTTAAAATCCCCATAGTTCTCTAAGTAGATTCTTTGCTCCTCTCTGATGTTTTAATCACTAAAACATTTCTTTCTTTTTTTTTTTTGGTAGGGCCTACTCACCCCAATACACAGGATTTTTCTTGATTTGTTGGGATACTTTTATGAAGCAGATGAGCACAAGTGGCACACAGTTGACAAGCTATGAGAAATTCACTATAAAGTTGTGCCTCTAAATTTTCCAAACATAAAAACTAGCAACACTGAAACCTAGAAACCAAACCTAGAAACTCTGTTTGTTTGAATCAGGTATTAAATTTGTTATTCTGTCTTTTCCATTCACTCTCTCAGATGGTGCAGACACTTCATGTCAACAGTTTTACCTGTTTATTAGAGGGCTAACAGTGAGCACAGCTGTACGGCATTTACTGACAGCTTGCCATTATGAGTAAATAACAACAGCCAAGGAAAAAGAGAGACCATCCTGCCCTCCTTGCCTAGTAAGGGCTCTGTTTATGGAACAACAGAAGATAAAAGTTTTCATGTTATAAATAACTTTATTCTTTTTCCTAGTGGAATCAGTGAGTCTTCTGCATGCAGAGAAATTTTTATAATTTGTGTACTGCTGTTTTTTAAAAAAATCAAAATCTTTATCTTCCAGTTAACTACCACATGACAGCATCATCTGCACTTCATTTTTGATAGAGATAGTTGCAGTACAGCCTCCTATCTCATAGCTTAAATAGAATATTTTATACAGACTTTTTAGGTATTTCTACACAATTAAGATAGCAAACTAAGATATCTCTGTGCATCCTAACAGTCCAGAGAATAAAACTTTGATAGATAGAAAATGTGCCATTTTCCATGTGAGATCCTTTGGGTGTGCCTTCATTTTTCCCCATTCTTGACTTTTAGGAGATGTAACAGAAATGTGCCCAGCTTTAAATGGCCATGGGCATGGGTTGGGAATGAATAGATTTGGGTCCATCACTGTCCTTCAACACTGGGTTATTATGCACTAGTCAATAAATTTTTCAATTTTTTTTTCTGTTTTCTCAAGAGCACCTAGTGGCCAGTGACTCTTTATAAACTACTGCAGGATAGAAAAGCTTGTATTACTATCCTGGTTCCTTAAAAATGAATTAAATATTGTCTTCATCCAGCAATTTCATTAAACAGATAGGACAAAAGTTTAAACTTCTAAATGAAACTAACTTAGAAACCTATATTTTATTTCATAGATGAAACACCTACAGAGAGTTTGTGTTAGAAAAAAAGAGAAGAAAACTGCATTTTTAGATGGCTATTAATTTATATCAGCTCTACTATTAGGTGTAAAAAGGCATATTTTATCTCACTATATATGGTAGCAGCCCCCTGGATCTACTGACACATCTACATTTAAAACCAAAAGCCATTTCTTTCATTTTCTCACAGGTTTAATATTGTTCCTTTAATGTCACATGTGAATTTGGAAAGTGTTAAAAATGGATTTTCTTAAAATTTTGTGGTCTTCTAGATAATCTATTTAATGGTGCAATAATTAAAGCAATCCTATAAAATCTAGTTAGGTTCATTCATATGGTGCTTTGTTGGTAAAGACGTAGTGTTTCAAAACAGCTTAATGGTTTTGTTACTCAAGGATGGGTTTATTCCTTGAGGAGAGCAAAACAACAGAAACACAATGAGAAGAACAGAGTAAGGAGAAGGGTGGTGCACTTTCTTTAGCAGCAGAGGGAATGTAGTTATGGCTTTATTATGAAAGATAATATTTTAAAACTGTTTTGCACTCTACCTTGAAAATGTCTGCAATAATTTCATATTTTTACAAAAAAAAATCAGTGGTATGGCACTATTTGTGGTAAACTGAAGGCACGTGCAGTTGCTTTTATTGTTCCAGATATTTTTTGTTTTTTCACAAATGTCTTTTTGTAAAACAAGCTGTTTTGTAAGAAAGAAAAAGATTGTGCATGGATATGCAGTGGGGTAGGAATTCAGGCATTGGAAAAGTTCAGCATGCCTTATCACAAGACAGTGATATCAGTTACATCTTTGATCATCATTGTGTTTTCTAGAGACTTTGTGGGGAAATACTTCAATAAAAAAAGAATTAATAAGGTTAACAGTGGACACAAACACAGAACCAGTAAGAATTCACCTGTACCCTAATTTGGCATTTTACAAAACCACACAGGACATTTAAAAGTTCCATTTTTATTTTTTAACCATTTTCCACTCAGAGTTCTTTGCTCCTTCCAGGTTCTCAATGCTGTTCTAAGGGCACTGGTGTGTTTAAATTGTGCACACCAAAAAGTCATGTGAAGAGGAAAATGTGGTGCCGTGCTTTCTAATGCTCCTACTTTCTGATCCCAGACTTGAAAATAAATAAGGAAGCGATAAAAAGTGATGACAGAAGGGACTTTATTGAACTGCCCAAGCCTTTTCTGTCTGACTTTCCTGGGTGATTGTAGTGTGTACTATAATCAAGCTTCCCCTGCACCTGTGCATTTACAAATCCAAATAGATGTAGAAAAACTCAAGAAAATGTTTCTTCAATACTTTTTCTTATTGACAGAATTTGCATCAGAGCAAGGTAAATCCTCAAGTAATTATTAATTCTATTTACATATCCTAGAGGAAAATGCAAAAAAAGGATTTAAGACATGTCAGGAGGGACGTTCTGTAAAGTATCTTACACTGAAATCTGATTTTCTCTGACTTTTTGCTCCCTGCAAGTGGGGAAATAAAACAGTAAGCTGTGATTTCTTTCTGTCTGAGTCTCTAGGAGAGTTCTGCATTTTCATAAATTTGAAATAGTGGGATGGAAGAAAAAAATCAGCTGAGTAATTTACTTGTTGTTTGCTGTTTGTAATGAAAATCATTGTTAATTTAGGAGCCCGACAGCTGTAGGACATTTGCCATTCGGCAGCAGCTGTCAGTAGCACTCTGGTTTATTTTGCAAACAGATGTTTAATTTGACTTCCAGGCCATTGTCATTTTCTGAGGGGAAACAAAGAGAGAAAAGGAATAGAAAGAATAATGATAGTCATAATTTGATTTCCTTTCAAAACATACAGAGTGTCACTATTGATGGCATCAGAAGTATTGCCATTTTTTTATTACTGAATGTTTCAAATCAGTTTTTTTTATAACTGCCTGAAGTTATGCATGATAATTCATGTTAAGGAATTGATTGGCCTTGTCTCAGGAACTGAAGGCTTTATTTTAATGTAATGTGATACATTTTTAAAATATGCATTTTATTCATGAATCAAAATGTCATGCTGTTTCTGCAGGTCACAGATAAAAAGATTTTGGTCTCTCTATTGAAACCAGCACTCCACTGGGCTCAAATATGTTTTGCTTACTGTAGTGTGGTGGTGTTCTCATTGCACATCAGTGAATGTGAAGGGCAAATTGAGTACAGCAATGATGAAAGGAGGTAATTAAAAAGATAAGTAGTGTAATTTTTAGTTTTGGTAACAAATGATTTTATCCAGTCTGTGCCTAGTGATTGAGGCTTTAACTAAACCTGCTGTTATAACATTTTGGCAAGATCCTCCATTATTCAAAATGTCTATTGACCCAGCTAAAGGAATGTAGATGAGCAGTGAATGTCCTCAATCTTACAGCACACTGGTGGGTTCCTAGACATTACAAAGTCTAAGTTAGTCACAAATGGGGCAGAAATGGTCACTTGCTTTCTCACAATACAATCAGTATTTCAAGATTGTGTTCTGCGAGGGTGTGGAGGTAATCCTGCAGTTAAATGTAAGCTACACTGCATGTATGAGATGAAATTTCCATCAGAGAAACTTTTCTAGCAGGCTGATGTAAGAATTTGGTGAGGTGTCTGCGTGCCTGCAGAAATCCAGAGCAGCTCTGCAGAGCACATTGTGCAGTTACAACTTCTAGCACAGCTCTGTTCCACTGTGAAAGGCAAATGCATGAATTAACAAGGTGCTGGATTCTGGCCATCCTTCCTTGGGGTGAACAGTCTTTCAAGTCTCGTTTGAGTTTACATTTGTTATCTGGAGAGTCCCTGAGAGCTCAGTAAGGGTCTCAGAACTGAACACTGTATTTATCTTGATTCTTTGCTTCATGTAAAGCACCACAAAATCAATTCTGATTTGTTCCCTTAAAGGAGCAGCTATTTGCATTATTGCAGCCCTTTAGAATTTCTGAAAGACAGAAAAACCACCCAGAAAAGGAATTTTTCTTTGCATGAACCCACTGTGGAATTGATTGGTTTTGACTTTCTCGTTACCTGCGTTGACAATTTTAGGGGTGTTGCGAAAGGATTGAAACACTAAATTCAACCAATAATTGGGTGGGCCATTCCTTTCTTTTCCTTTCAGTAATTAGGTGCCCACTTTTTCCATCTTTTCTACACCATTAGACATGCATTAAGTATCTTTGCTCTCTGAACAGCAGCAGCCTGGCTGCTTTTTCACTGCTTTCCCCCAGAAATGGATTTGTTGCTCCATCAGTTCACTGCTCCAGCAGAATCTAGTTTGAAGCCTTGCAATGCACCAGAAAGCACATTTGATTTTTTTTTTTTTTAATGGTTTCTGGGTTTCATTTGCTGCAGAAAGGTCTGGGTTACAGGCCTGTGTCTAGGGAGGGACTGAGCTCTGCTCGTTAGAGGGATAATGAGCTTGATACTTCCTCACTGCTGTGTATGGAGCCCCAGGATAACCCTAATATGAACCAACTCATTTCAGTTTTACAGATTACCTGTCGTACTCTTGCTGGCCATAGATTTCTCTGAAAATGGAATATATACCAGTTTTATATACAGAGAAATAAATTTGTGCTCTCTTATGATGCAACGGCCTGGCAGTGGTGGCTGAAGTAGATGCCTGGATGATACAAGAAGCTCATAGAAAAATATATTCCACATGCAAAGGCATTGAGGCACCACCATCTCATGATTGCTTGTAAAGACATTGTCTTGCTCATCAGGTTTAATTTAGACAGCAAAATATTAACGAAAGGCATTTATCTAATTTCTCTGAATTAATTGTGGCCAAAAAGTTGTCCTCAATATGGCAAAGAAACACAAATAGTTATCATTCTTCCTGCTTTTATAATAGTAATCTATATTTCTGCCACACAATTTTACTCACAAAATGCTAAATATGTCCAGGTAAGTAAGTAAAATGAAGCTAAACTGAAAAGGAGGCAAATTTGACAGGTACTTGGATAAGTGTTGTCTGCATTGTCTTTTTCAGCAAGTGCCTTGGCTCAGTGAGAATAAAGTTCTAAGTGCTGTCCTTATAATTTTCTGGTTTTCCAGTGGCCACTCATGCCTCATAAGAATTTCAGGCTGCAATTCCCTTCTGATTAAGTGAAAGTGAAGTTGGTAATTGATTTCAGGAGAAGGTCAGTCAGGTGTCACTAGAGTGTCCCCTAACAGAAACACAACACTGTGGGACACATCTGGGTTTTCCAAACACCCTCCGCATCAGTATATCTGTAAATTTTACGTTTTTTGTTTTCAAAGCATGCAATTTTTTTTCTGTCTCATTTTCAGTTTGAATGTTTGATGGCAACAAATAACTCCCTACTATAATAAACAAAATCACCTTATATTTTTGTCTAGAAGATCAGGAAATTTGTTTTCCTTGTTGCTTCAGTTTCAAAGCCTAGACCAACATTTGGAAATGTTTTGATGGCACTGCTTAGTCATCAGTCTCAAACCCATGATGGATTCACCTGTTTCCCATACAGGTGCCTGAAGGAGCATCCTGGCTTTTCTCCACAAGTTCTGAACAATGAAATCTCTATTTCCTCCTGTATCTCTAATCACACTTGGTGTCTCTCAATTATCCACATTAAAACATCTCCCTCTTGGAGTTTTTAATGAAGTTAAGAATCTCATTAACTGCACTTTTGTTCCATAAAATGTGGTAGGGATGAATTCCAGTACCTTGTCTATGCCTGCTTCTCAATATAAAGGGTGATTTATCATTCTAATCCCTGTCATTACTGCTTGCTACTGTTCACAATGCTCCTTTAATAGTCTTATTCATGTGCTCTCCCTGTCCCTGTGATTGAGGGAGATACAGAGCCTGGATCTTTTGCTTAATCCCTGCTCCTCTAAGCACAGTTGTAATCACTTCCTCTATGAAATGCTGACCTTTATCCGGATCAACGAGACTTCAGGAACCCCACTGAGGCAAAAAGCTTCTTGAGCCTGTAGGGTTTGTTTCCTCCCCCTGCTGCTGCATGTTGTTGTGTAGAAAATGCATAAAATCACCATGAAAAGGAACTACAATCTTCCGAGGAGTTTCATTACCCCAGAGTGATTTGCGGGGTTGATATTTATAATTTCATTATAATCACACCCACAGTCTGGCAATGCAGTGCTGCAGAAAGGAGATATGGCTGGGTTTGGTTCTCACCCTTCCTGTGCACATCTTGGACAATTTTTGATCCATTTCCTAATCAGTTTCTGTACCCTTCAACACTGCTGTTTCCTTATCCCTGAGAGTATTTTTCTGATTTGCATGTGTTGAGCAATTCCTCTTTCTCCGTCATTTTCTTTGCTCTGCTGTAGCCAAAGTGCAGCCAGTGCCACTGGTGTTGGCAGCTAATGAGACATGAGAAGGTTGTATGATTTTGGCATTTTTAGGGCTGAAGTGGGAAGACCACAGACCCTGATGTGCAAGTTCCCTGCCATTGCAATCTCCAAAAATCTATGTGCCAAAGTCTGGCAGCAATGTTTGCTGCAAATGCCTGCTGCAGGGAATTTTGGCAAGGAGAACGTTTGTGTGAGCTGGAGGCAGTGCTCTCACACTGTTCTTAGCCAGGAGCAGGTGTTAAACAATGGAGAAACTTGCTGGAAACAACCCTCATAATGTGGAAGAATTGAATGGATTAATTTGATCTGTGTTTCATAATTATGTGTTTCATAAGCAGGGTGGTTTTTCAGCTATTTCTTGAATATAATTTGAATTTGCCATCTTCCCAATATATGATATATATTTGAATTTGCCATCTTCCCAATGTAGTGCCCCTTCAGAACAAGGGAAATGGAAGAGTTACCAATAACAACTCTGTTATAGGTCCTTTATTTTCTTTCATTTCCCTGTACCCCTGTCTTTCAGCACGAACACCCAGCGCCTGCTGGCATGATGTGGCTGAATGCTCAGTAGGCTGAGCAGCCCCAGCTGTCAGAGAGAGCTCAGAACAGCCCAGGTAGAGGAGATCAGGCATTAATTCTTGACAGATGAGATCTGTGTCTGGGCTGCACTAAAGAACTGACAAGTCTCTTCTGATGGCTCCAGCTCCACTCAACCTCGAGTGCTAAAGACATTGCATCAAAAACTTCCTCAGGGAAATACATTCATAACAGTAAGGTCTCTTTTAAGAAGCAGGATTAAGCATTTTAATATTAAATTGTCTTTGTTTCAGTGGGTGTTAATTTGTTCCATTAATTGTGGAGTTCACCTTCAGGCTCCTGTTAATTCAAATGAAGATTTTTTATTCAGATTTGAAAACATCAAATACTTTATTCCAATCTAGATTCCTGCTACTGACTATCCACTGATCAGTATTTGATGAATGGATGGGCTTTGTTAGGATATTGCTTTTGACAAATAAATTTTTTTCTGTGCAAGCAAATAATTTACTCATTTAAGCATAATTTCAATATATTGCTAGTTGACAGCTTTTAAAAAAATAGTAGGAGAATGACAGCTCTTATTTTTTGTTTTATCTTCAAATTCTTTTACTTCATGCTTTATAAATATTAAAAATTTAGAATCATTTTTTCTAAAGTTTTGGAATTTTTTTTCTGGCTTCATTAACTGGTCACTCATGGTCATGCTTAAATTTTGCTTTTGGGGTTTTTTTAAAAATATATTAAAAAAGTGATGGTTCTTTTTTTACTGCCCCAGCCTGGTGCAGGAGAAGGTGATTCAAGTGGGGAGGAGAATGTGAGTGGATTATAGAGATTAAAAGCAATGCTCTAAAAGGGAAAAAATGCTTTTACTCTGTCTCAGCTGGCCTCATGGGCTGTGCAACATGGAAAAATAATAATAACTATTATTATTATTATTATTATTATTATTATTATTATTATTATTATTATTATTATTATTATTATTATTATATAAGCAGTGACCTCAAGTGAGATAGGGAACCTGGGAACAGGTGAAGGAACAGATGTGAGGGTTTGAGATGTGGCCTTTTCCTGTATGGTTGGATTTCTTCCCCACCCTGCTATATCAGGTGAAACAGGCTGGCAAAAGGGGCATGGTCTGAACACCCAAAGAAATGAAGTATTTCAGTTCCCTGTGCAAGTGAGTGAGTGTTATAAAGGTTGCAGAGACCTTAGGAAGAAATAAATTGCAGCTTGATAAGTGGTTTTTATTTTGCTTTATTTTTCCTTTTGTTTTTAGGATTTGTTAGTTAGCACACAGGTGCTTTGCATTAGTTAGCTGAGTTTTCAGGTAATAGGACTTTGGGCTTACTAGCTTGAAAAAAATCCTATAGTCCCACCTTTGGTAGATTGTTTCCATCTTCAATACAAAAGCACTACTTAGAATAACAAGATAAATCCATCCTCCAAACACTCAGTCCTATCCAGTCTGCTCTAATTACATCCTGAAATGCTTAGCTCTGAAATTCATAGAGATTGCTGCAAAAAGTGGGGACTATCAAAATCCCTGGTGAAGATATAGCCCATGAACAGCAATGGGCTTTAAGTGATGTTGCTTTTTTGTTTTAGTTTCTTTTTCCTTTTTATTTTTGCAAGTAGCAGGTGTAGCATTCCTGTCAGAAATTACTGTGTCCGTACAACTTCTTATCCCGAAGATTTTCATTTAATATTTATGTCCTGTGGTCATTCAAGCAAAGATCAGAGAGATTTTCTGAGGGAAAATATAAGACAGCAGCATGTGCAGCTGTGGTGTTCCCCAGAGCTTTTTGCTGTGTTACATTCACATATTGAATATGATGGCCAAATTAGTCCTGAAGCTCCTGTGGGTGTGTGGTGGCAGCCCTGAGTGGGACATGAAGACACCAAAAGGATTTGGGAGCAAGAGGAAATTTGTAAGAAAACCTTTAGAGTCCTTTGCTCTTGGCTGTGATGCTTCTCTGAGTTGTATTCTCTGACAGTACGTGTTAAAAGTTGAAAAAGTAAAGTTGGAGAAGGATACTCTGTTGTGTATTTATATAGTGAAATTTTGAGAAGTGATCATGTTTGATTGTTTTGCATGGGGCTAATCTAGTGGAGAAAAGATCCTCATCCTGTGCAGGGATGTAAATGTGGAATTATGGCAACACTGGTGAACTTCATGTTAATTTTACTGTGTTTTATCCAACATCAAGTATCAAGTTTGGGTGGTTTATTTAAACTATGTTAACAACACACTTAAAAACAAATTAATGAACAAACCCCACAAAATGACAACAGAAATTGCATCTTTTGTTTTAGCTTCTATGTTATACCTTAAATAAGAAACATTTTGCTGCAAATTTTTAGAATGTTGACCCTTGTCAGTGATGGCAGCTGACAGATTCTGGTGGAGATGGAGCCTGTCTTGGCTAAGCCACCACACTTTCCTAAGTTAAAATTGTTTTGAAGAATGTGATTGTCAAATATACTGTCAGTGTAAAACTTGCTGGACATCTATTGGCTAAAGGGTTGTACAGGCTTTCAGAGGAATTTGAATTTCTTTTTAATAAAATCTCCTAAATATTAGAAAAAGAAGTAAATATTGTTGGCAAACTTCTGGGTGTTTGTTCTTTCCCTGACCTTGTAAGTGCTTGTCAGAAACACAGGGCTGGCTTTTTTTATTTTTAAGACATAGAAGGAAATAAAATCAGAACATCCTAAATAATGCATTAGAATGACACAACCCAGTAGCATCAACAAAATTCTAGCAGATGAAAATTCATGGTTTTCACATCACTTTCTAGTGTTCAAGTAAATGGTATATTTAGAAATTCTTTCTCTCCAAAAATAACCAACAAACCCAAAAAGGAAAACAAACTTAACATCCTGTTAATTGTTCTTAGCAGCTTTCTGAGTGGGAAACAACTTATGCTGTAATTAAATCAGTGAGGCATGGAATAATTAAAGAAAATAATTTTGATTGCTAGAAGAGTACATCAAGGTTAACTCATAGGTAATATAGAGCAGGAAAATTGTCTTATCTGCAGCTTAGTAAATTATTATTATTTCTCAACATCCAAGTGAAACTTGGAGTATCCTCACCAGCTTTGACAAAACCTTTTTATTCAAATGTAACTCTAATATTGTACTTAATGGTTTTGATGTAAGCCTAAAAAATGTCATAGGAACAATTCTTACAAATCCTCTTCCTTACTTTTGTCATATCACTACACCCACAGAGGTAATTTAAAATAAGAGAATTTCTTTTCATGCTAGGATTTGAAAAAGGGAGTGAGGAAAACAACCTAAAGCTATTTCTATGGAAAAAGGAAGGGAAGGAAAGGACCCCAAACTGACTCTTGTTTCTGGTATGAACTAGAGCATTCCCAAGGCTGGCCTGAATTTTTATGGTTTATGACATTTCCTGTTTCTTAATATCCCAAATGCAAGTTTTGTGTCTTTGGCAGAGCTTTTCCCAGCAGGATGGTACAATTGATGTGGAGCTAGGCTGCAGAGGGAATTTCTTATCCCATGGAGATCTTTCAAGGCAGTTTTTTCCCACTGTCCTCTCATGTTGTCTGACCAAACCGAGTCGGGACAGGGACATTCCAAAGTGGCATTGCCAAAGCAAACATTACAGAAGTAACCAGATATTCTTTCCTCTTCATGTGAGAACTGAAACACAGAAATAATGACACTTTTTGGACAGTTCATTTGGTTGGTTTTCTTCAGTAAAGCAGGTGGTGTCAGGTGTAGAAATGTCTGTACCTGACAGTTTTGCTCCTTAGTTTAGAGATGGAAAAGCTTTAGGGCAAATCCAGAAGCCTCGCCTTGAAGAAAATGGGAAAAAACCAAGTTTTTTTAAGACAAATTTATTTCCTTTTGCCTTTATCCATCATTTTCTGATAGTCAGAGAGAAAAAAAGCCAACAAGAAAAACAAGAAATTGAAGATCCACTTATATATGTTAATATGAGAGGGAAAGCAATTGGATTGCTTCTTTCCCATGAAGTTCAGACTGCACTGGACATTTGAAGTGATGGGAAGGATTTATGTAAATTAAACAGATTAATACATTGTGTAAATTCTTAAAAGCTATCTTGCCTCTCTCTAGAAGTTCACCATTCCATTTTTTTAACTGTTTTTGTAAGCCTTGAAGCCAAAGGAAAGAATCCTTAGTCCAAAGATCAGAACTTTTATGGAATAATAAAAATTATGTTTAAAAAAAAAGGGAAAAAAAGTGGTTATAAAAGCTAGCAAATACACTGAGCAGATGTTTTGGTCTGTGTTCGGTCTAGAAGCTGATTATTAAAACAGTTAATATTTTAAAATTATTTATAATTGAGTATTAGTAGAGTTCTGTGCCTGCTTTTGATATTTATGCAGCCATATAATGTGCCCATCCTGGTGCATTTGGAATCAGCCCAAAACCTCCCATTTAAATGATTGGCTCACCATATAGTTTCAAATACAGCTGAAGAGACAGTGGTTTAGAAAGCTGTGAAGCTTTTGTTATTAGAAAAGGAACTGTTCCCTTGACATTTTACAGTGACAAGCTAACTGCAGCAAAAAGAATAATACAAGTACACTTCAGGCTTCAAACAATCTTTCTCTATTTTCTGGGTTTTTTTCTAAAATAACTGCTTCTCAAATACCCATAATACCTTTGTTACCTGCAGAATTGAGATCTTTATCAAACAGCTGATTTTGTATGTGGTGGTGTTCACAGGGGTTCTTGGATGAGGGAAGAGATGAGGATGTTGACTCCATATTTCAGAAGGCTTGATTTAATATTTTATCATATATATTACATTAAAACTATACTAAAAGAATAGAAGAAAGGGTTTCATCAGAAGGCTAGCTAAGAATAGAAAACAATGATAACAAAGGTTTGTGGCTCAGGCTCTGTGTCCAAGCCAGCTGGGCTGTGATTGGCCATTAATTACCAACAACCACATGAGACCAATCACAGATGCACCTGTTGCATTCCACAGCAGCAGATAATCATTGTTTGCATTTTGTTCCTGATGCCTCTCAGCTTCTCAGGAGGAAAAATCCCAAGGAAAGGATTTTTCACGAAAGTTGTCTGTGACATTTGTATTTGTGTGGATTAAGATAATGGAATAATTTCGATTGGAAAGGACTTCTGGAAGTCATTTAGTCCATTCTCCTGCTTGAAGTAGGTGCTGAACATCAGTTTGCTTGTTCCTTCAGTAGGTTGCCAAGACATGGATCTGATCAAGTTTTGAATATTTCCAGAGACAGATGTTGCACAAATTGTCTAGGCAGCCCATTCCAGGATTAAATCTCTGTGATTATCCTGATGGTGTGAGAGGTTTTCCTTGTATCTGCACAGCATTTCTTGTGTCCCCATTTTCTGTCTCCTTGCAGTGTAGCATCCGAAAAGTCTTTAAATTTGGCTTTGGCTTTCAGTTTGAAGGCTGGGAACATTAAGGAGCATGCCACTGTCACAGGGTGCCCATTGGGCTCTTATTCTTCCTAGTAGTAGCTCTGGCAGTTGTGTTTCTTTCATTTTTCTCCCCCATTTATTTCTTCTAAGAAGCCCTGAAAAAGGTTCCTTCAGAAAGGATTAAGAGTTTTTTGCACCCTTTCCAGGTTGATGCAGCTTTAAAAGGTTTGCAAAACCCAGTTTTTATCCTGGGTGCTTTGTAAGGTGAAAAGAAGGATTCCTTCCTCTCCTAGGCTGGCTTTGCATTTGGCAAATAAAGCACAACAAAACTGCCTTTTATTTTTGATAATTTTATGGGTGGGACGTTGTCAAAGGAGGGTTACATGACTGCAGCAACACATCTAAGCACATACAGTCTCATTTTCCTTCTCACTTTTTCTCCTGTCATGAGTGAGGAGTAGGTCTAGAAAGATTAAGATAGTTATTTGACAAATACTGAACGAAGACGAGAAATTGGCCCTTGCTGTTTAGAGTGTTTTGTACAAGTGACGGTACAAAATGTTGCTGGAAGAATGTGTACTTATGCTGGTAAACAAGGAAGAGTGCCAGCTCCCAGAGCAAGGCTCTCTGTCCATAGAATGGCTTTGAATTTAACCAAAATCTGGTTTTCTTATGGAAAGAATATAAAGCTTACATGTGAATTAAATTGATATAGTTAAAGATGGTCCAAGAAGGTAGTTAAAGTTTATTTGGCATTAAATATATCCAGCCCCCTCAACTGAGCAACTGAGGCACCGAGGCTTAGTAATTTACATTTGGTTTGAACTATAAGCCTCAATAAAATACTCCAGATTTAATTAATTTTAAAGCAGCTTGTCTTTTGGAACCTGTGAATTGCTTTCAAAGACTTTACCTTATGCCAGCTTTTTTCCCTAACTTCTGTTTTACATGATATTTGCACTGAATTGCTGTCATATATCAGAAGTACTTATCTCTTTAGAATGCCATGTAATTTCCTATGAGCAGCTGCTCACTATAGCTGTGCTATTTTTTGACTGAAATTGAATACAACTTCAGTATTTTAATACAAGATTTGATTAAAATATTGAATGCTCAGTTGTCTGTCATGCATTTCAAGAGCACAGGTCCTCACTGTATGCCTATGACCACTTCTTTAGAGGTAAATATATTTCAGGTTTCTGTAAAATGTGATGAAATTAAAATGCAAGTTGAAAAGAAAATATCTTATCTAGAATCCTATGTTGTATTGTCAGTACAGGGAAGTATAACCACATCTTAGTAGTCATTTATGACTCATTTTCTTTTTTCTTTGAGAAATAAACATATTTCAAACTTTTTTTCCTCCCCTTTGTAGAGCCAGTATTGTGCAGAAGCGCATAATTTATTTTCAAGATGAGGGCTCTCTCACCAAAAAAATCTGTGAACAAGGTAAGGTAAAGAAAATGTCTCTTTGACCTCCTCATGGTGTTTTGCATTTTTCTTTTAACACATTGTCTCAAACTAAAATTTGGAGGTCTTGGACAATTTCATCCAGGCTGAGATTTGGGCTCTTCCATTCAGTTATGTTCATCCTTATCACATATACTCCAACTCATAAAATCCTCCTTGCCTCCCCCTAAAGTGCTACTTGCAATTCTTTACCTGCTCTTTGTGTGATGCCCATTGGTTTCCAGGGCACTCTGTTATTGAATCCTGGGATATTTCATCCTTTCCTAAACCTAAATGTTGCACCTGGTTATTGCATCCCACTGGAGAATTCATTTACTTTGTCTGTTCAGAAATTTCAAGCCCATTGTGTTTTGAGATCAGCTAAGGTTTGTCCTTATCAGATAGAAAGCAGAAACAAACCCCCTTTGAATCTGAAGATAACTGAAATATTAATGCCTTCTAATTGAAAATTGTGGATTTAAACCACAATCGTGGATTTAAACCACATCCACTTATAAATATGGTACAGATATTTCAGGCTTGTCCTTTAGTCTAACAGCAAACTTAAAACTAAATTTAAAAATAACCAAACCCATGTTTAACTCAGATTTATTTCCTGGGGTATTTATTATGGCAGCTTCACTGTCCTCACTGGTTTGGAGTTGTAGTCATTTTCAATGGGTGCTTTGGTGCTTTTTCAGACTCAGCCTTGGAAGGTGTGACTGACAAACCCATTTTAGACTGTTGTGCCTGTGGTACTGCCAAGTACAGGCTGACTTTTTATGGAAACTGGTCAGAAAAAACACATCCCAAAGATTTTCCACGTGAGTATCCCTCTTTTGCTTGTACCACACAGGGGCCCTGAGGAGGGTTGGAGCAGGTTGTGTGACACAGCATCACTTATTTACAGCTCAGCAGAGTAAATGATGACATGCATGGGAACCTGCTGGCACTCAGCATTGAAAATCAATGGGTCTTTCTGCACTGTACATTACCTGCACATTCTATTGATTTGCCTGACATTTTGAGCTAAGATGTGTGTGAAGTTGTATTTGCAAGATGTCTTTGTGGGGAGATAGGTTCCTTTCTTTTTTTTTTTTCTGATTGAAAGCTTAGAATGGCTTACAATGTAGAGGTAGGAGAGGAGATTTTAAGGAAAAGTCCACAAAGGACAGGCAACACACTAACATTTTGATTTTTCACCATGCCAATCTACCTAGTTTGTTTTGCTTCAAAGTATTTTGAATTATTTCAGTTAAATTTGATGAGTTTTGAATCTTGCTGCCCAATGATATTAATTGTATATATAGATCTAAGAATACTCTGTCTTCTTTTTCTCTGTTGGTTGAATACCCAGATAAAAAACACCTTCTGAACTTGGCCTCTCTGGATTTTTAAGTGTCTGAACTACAGAATCAGTATTTTTGTTGCAAGTTTGCTTTCTGCAGTTACCCAAGTATCTGTAAAAAGCTGAATTTACAAAATTGTGTATTATGCATTTAGTCTTTCATTACTGACTCCACAGCATGTGGGAAAAAAGGCCATGAAAGTAATTAAGAATATGAGTCATATTTACAGGTCTTTAAACTCTGTTATGTTTTCTGTGGCTGATCTTTATTATAGAGGCTTTTTTATGTTGATTGAAAAAAATATTATTATTGTCACAGTGTCAGAATATCCTCATATAACTCAAATATGGTTTGTATCAGCTCAAATTTTAACAGCCTAAGCAATGTTGCCTGTGTTAGGTTTGAAGCACAGCATTGTTCAAATCCTATTGGTCAGCATAATACGGGGGAGATAAAACAAGCAAAGGCAATAATTGCAGGAATGCTCTTTCAGGCTACTGGAGGATTTAAATATCTGCTGAGTGTGAACTTTATGTGCACTATTTGCATGGATTCAGCTGGTGGTTAGAAATAGGCCATGAGAAAAGGACTGAAAGCTAGGAAGATAATGTAGCTTTTTTCTTTTTTTTTTCCTTTTCCTTTCTTTTTCTTTTTTTCTCTTTCTCTTTCTCTTTGTTTCTCTCTTTCTTTTTCTTTCTCTCTTTCTCTTTTTTCCTTTTCCTCTTCTTCTTTCCCTTTTTTTTTCTTCCAAGTTGATGAACTCAAGAAAGGTATGGCTGCATGATGGAAAATAAGCAAGTTGTAATAATTTGCCTGCTATCTCTCCCCAGTTACAAAATGGAGAATTAAATCAATATTTTACTTTAACTGGAAAACTAAAAAAATAACCATTTGGTACTTACACGATTAATCACAGCAATAACAGCTAATAAGATTTTGCATTAAAATTTCTGAAAGTTGAAGGAAAGATCTTGTCCAAATATAGTGATGCTCAAAAAGGAAACCTAGTCATTGGCATTATTCTTAAAAATGTTGACCTTGTGCAGTAATTACAAGAAAATACAATGGTATTCATTGTGGACTGTGGTAAATCACTAATTATTTGCAAGCTACCACATAAAAAATTTTGCTCTATTCTTGTACCACCAGTAAGGTTGGAATAGAAAGCAGATAATAAACTTTGTATTGCACATCTTTTCCTTATGTCCCAATTTGCTTTAAAAAACCCTAAAGAGCATGCACTTTGTGCAAAGCAAAGCATTTATTTTCTCTGGGTATCACCCATTTTTGACAACAGAAATCCATATCCTCATCATCACGATATGGCATGAGCACATCTATGACATGTGTCACAGGATAAATTCTCATGTTGTGATGGCACCTTGATTTTCCTGTTAAAAAATGCACATTTAAGTGTATTGAGAAGCTACTCAAAACTAAAAGAATGAAGTGAAATAACAGCACTGGAAAGCTGTCAGTGTTCTGCTTGCTGCCTTAAGACCTGGAGAGTGAAAACAGCTCTGGCCTCCTGCTGCTCAGTTTGTGTCATGCAGAGGAGTTTTTTGGTGGTGAGAGGAAAAAGCTTAGGAAATACCAAGTTTTCTCTTTGTTCTCACAAGAAAAGGATGGGTTGAGGTGAGGAGTGAAACCTTTGCAGATGTAGCAGAGTTTGGTGAACAGTTTTGGGTGGGTTTGGTAGGACTTTGAGCAGCTCATTGGGCAGGAGCTTTCTCTGCAGAGCCAGTGCCTTTGGGAAGGGCTGTTGGGTGGAACAGGCTGTGCCACGATTGCACAGGCAGCAGATGTTCCTGTCCTGGCCAGGACAGGGAGGGAGAGAAGCTTTGGAGCACAGGGAGCAATGCCTTCTCCTTCTGACTGAAGACTTCCAAGTGCTCAGGTTCCTCTTGTTGGTGACACATTTTTGTTCTGTAGGGACTATTCTCTTTCAAAAAGCTTTGGTATTGTCAGCATTCAGGAACACATAACCACAGAATGATTATATGCAGGTGCTTTTATTGAAGAGCTCTGGGTGTCAGGGGTACACAAACCCAAATCTGACCTTCCATGGTTTCAGGCCGAACGTGTTTTATATTCTATATTTATATAACTTACATATTAATTATTAAACTTATATTGTTCTGTTGTATGCATTGATGTCATCCAAGCATGGATTTCTCATGATCCCCCTCAAACCCCTAACATAGTTTCTCATAATTCTTTTAACAACAATTATATCTAATCACATCTAACAATTATATCATTTATCATATACTGACTACACAGGTGCAGTTTCACACGATCTAGCAAATACAAGGCCTAACATTTCCCAGGGCCTACCTTTAACGTTTTCCCAGGGCCTACTAAGCCTAACTCCACGAATTTTCTGTGATTTTAAAATCTTTTACGATCAGTGTCACTGGCTGTGATGCCTTAAGGAGCTGGAACAGAAGCTAGATGAAGTTCAGGGGAATAAAGTGGATATTTATTGGAGTGCCTTCAAAGGCCACACCTGGCAGTACCAGAGTCACAGCCATGGCTCTGCCTGGATAGCTCCAAGATGGAAGCAGAAGAGGGCTAGGTCACAAGATGTCACATTTTTATAAGTTTTATTCCATTTCCATATTGGAGTTAATTGTCCCATTCCAGCCCATGCAGTCCCACCCTGCTTGTTTTTCTCTCTCCAGCCCACGGTGTTTGTGCTCTTGGGGCTGAGATTGGGATCATTTGTCCTTGGTGCCCAGCTGGAGCAGGAATTGTTTTGTCTCCCTGCTCTGTGCACAGAGCTCAGACCTCACCATCCCCTCATGTGAAGCCTCAGAATTATACACTAAAGCAGCATAGAATGTGAAAACTATAAAAAGCTAAACCCTGAGGCATCAGCTGTGTTTCAGAGTGAGCTGGTGGTACCTTGTGGGACAGCCAGACCCAGAAGGAGAGGATGGAGTTCCCATCACTGGGGCTGAGAGAACAGCATCTCCCTGGGCTTTGGCAGGTGCCACTGTAGATTTCAGAAACAATTGCTAGATCTTACATCAAGAAACCAGCTCCTGACATTGCAGTCTCTTCAGCTATGGAGGAGGGAAGGTTTAGTTTTGTTTTTTTCCACGCATACTACTGATTCATTTTAGTTGATTCTAAAAACATCAGGACTGCTACATTCAGAGCACTGTAAGTGTATTTTGGTCCAAGTTTAGGACTAGGGAAGCTATGAAGGCTGTGTTTGCTGCTCTGCTAGGCCATCTCCCTCATCTATCTATTCTGCTTCCTACCTTTTTCTATCTTTTTTCCCCTGCTGTTGGTGTTCATTTTTTATTTCTAATCTATTTTCTACTCTCCCATGATTAGGTTCCTGCATCTGACTTCATACAATTCTCTGCACTGTCCTTTTCAATTTCATTGTTCCACCTCTCACATCTTAAATTTGCATTCCTTTTCTTTACTTCATTATTCATTTTTCATTCATTTATTCAGTTTGCAGCTGTTTTTACTGCTGCTCTCTACCTTTTGCATTGTGAAGAGAAACGATAAATATTGTCTCACTCCATCATTCTGACTCCCTCATCACCTACAGTCCTTGCCTTGTTACCAGACTGTCTGCTTATGTTAGCAGTTCATTTTCTCACCCTTTTCCTTTAAGCCCATATATCTGCAGAAGGTTACTTGACACTTAAGTGAATTCATTTTGCATTTCCAGGACTGTGGGACTTCTGTGACTTCTTATTTCTGCTCAATTCTCTTTTCAATTCCATCATACTTCCCTAACATCTTTTTCTTTATACTTTTTTTTCTTTTTTTATTATTTTTTTTTTGTTCAACAAGACAAGAAACAAGAATGGGAATCCTTTTGCTTAGCTCTACAGCTCTTACATTATGAGAAATCTGAGCAAGAAAACTCAGTGAATATAGAAGTGAATACAGAAAAATTTACTTCTTCATTGCCTTCAGTAAAGAAAAAACTTGCTTTTAAAACTGAGGGTGAACACTGAAGTCTTCCCTTGCAGGTTTCCTTCTCAAAAATATTTGACATAGAAACTTAAAATTAAAGGTTGCTTAAACTTTCTGAAGGGAGATCTTTTGGTGAGAAAAAACTATTCAAAGCCTGTTTGTTTTGAGGGGCTGCTTTAAGCTCAATTTCTGTCAGTCACTGCCTTGTTCTCACTGCTCTGAAGATATGTATTGGTGCAGTGAGAAGTGGCAGCATGCAAAAGCCTCGTGAGTGGGGACTTCCAAGCTTTATTAGAAGTCAGGACTTATTGTTTGAGGCTATCTCGAGGGCAGTTTGATTTATTTTGCTTTGTTTTTCCCCCCAAAAAGGACGCACCAACCACTGGTCTGCCATCATTGGCAGCTCCCACTCCAAGAACTACATCCTGTGGGAGTATGGGGGATATGCCAGTGAAGGGGTCAAGCAAGTGGCAGAGCTGGGGTCCCCAGTGAAGATGGAAGAAGAAATTCGACAGCAGGTAGGTGCATTTTGGTGCTTAATTAAAAAAAAAAAAAGGATCCTCCCTTGGCCTGTGAGCAATTTGTCATTGGGAATGTAATTTTGCTGAATAATTCTCAGTTCGGTGGAGAAGGAGTTCTGTGTGTCTTTCTTGATTCATTCTTACCCTGGCAAGGGTTTTTGTCTAGGAAAGGACAAGTAAGTTGGAGCATTCTGAATGTAGAAAATCTGCGTGCCATGTAGATCAGAAATCAGAGGTGGCAAAGTGAAAATCACCTTTTCAGGCTTAATTGTGAAGACACTGTTTTGAAAGAAAACTTTGAAGACAGCAAGCAATATCCCTGCCTTAAAATAGTGAATGATTATTTGTTATTTAGATTCACTTTGCAGAGTGCTACATTTTGCTTCTTGATGAATTGCCTTATTTTGTGTTATACAAATATCTAAAGTGCTGTGTTTCCTTGCTCATCATTATTTCTGTGGCACAAGCATTCTTTCCTTAATAATCCCTTTTACAAAGAAAATAATCTCTTCCTTAATGTTGAAAATGTGCATTTCTTCACTTTTTCTACATTCATGTGTGGATCTTTCCTATATTTGACACTTCTGAGGATGAAGTCAGCAAAAATAAAAGCAGAGTTCAGGATGATATTGTGGATTAATCATTCTCCCTTTTGGTAACTGCTGCACGTTAAGAACACAGTATTTTGAGACCTCCAGGACAGGTTGTATACAGAGTTACACAGAGAGACACAAAAAAATTTCAATTATATTTATATAAACAGCATAAAACAACCTCAAAGACTGTTTTGAAAAAACTTGTATAGCAAAAGGCTTTGTGTGCTAAATTTAATTTGCTTTCTTGTGATTCTTAAGTGTATATAATAATGGTACAAGAACACCTGGTTTATTTGACAAGAAACTCCCAAAGCCAAGAAAAATAAAATAAAACCAGATTGTAACTTAATATATAAAAGGGATAGAAAAGGAATATGAAGGAGAAAAAACAATCTCAATGTGGGATGAAATGTGATCATGGATACATTGCCTCTTTAAACCATAATAAACCTTGGTATACCTGGAAATAGAAATAGGCCTTGCTTCTATGCAGAAAAGTGGCTGGATTTTATCCCAGCAATATAATATAAACCCAGATGGATTAAAATCGTAGCAGAGGGTTATATATACCACATGGAACTTATCATTTTTGCTGCTTACTTGGGAAATCAATATTTTCTTGTAGTAGGCCCATGAGGAATGAAGAAAATCAGCAATTTTTTTTTGAAGAAGAAGATAATTTCTGTAGCTGTCTTGGTGAATACTTTATAAACAGGGGTTTGGCATATCTGATTTGGGACTGTACAAAGATTGGGTCTTCTCCTGAAGCAGCAGGAGCCAGAGGAGATTGTTGAGTGAGGAGCGAGCGGAGGTGCACTTGGGAAAAGTCAGGCTGAGGACTGGGAGAATGGCAGAGAATTTGATGGGAATATGGGAAAAAAAAAATGAAAATCATGCCTCTGCTTTGTGGCTTCTTTGTCATTGTGTGCCACATATTTGCAATGAGCGGATGTGTTTATACACTGGATTTAAATCAGAGGAGATTGTGACTTTTAGAGTGCATCCAGTAGAGAAATGGCTACAGCTTCAGGGCTGCTGAGATTGAACATGGAACTAGTGAACCTCACAGTTAATTCCAACTTTGGGATGTCTGATTGGGCCAGCCCTGGTTCTCCTGGGTCAGTTTATCCAAGTAATCAGCTGGTATTCTGCCTGGATCTTACCTAGAATAGTGCAGCATGTCATCAAGTGCCATAACATTTTTGTTGAGTTTATTTGAGATTTTTTTTTTCTTTTTAACATGTGCTTAAGCTGCACTAAGGTTTTTTGAGAGATTTTGAGGTAAAATTCTGCAACCGAATCAGCAGAGCAATGCCAGGAGCTAATCTCCTGACATTTAAGTCAGGCTGGTATTTTTCTCTTTTTAACTGTGCTTTGTCCCTTGCAATATCCCCACCTGCCTTGAAATTTGATAATGTTGTTTCCTTCCCCACATGTTGCAATCTACCTCAGGATCTCTTTGCTCCTTTTCCATTTCTTATTTTACCTTTCTTTCCACTCTCTGCTGTCCTACCAGCCTTCTGTTGATGGGGGGATGCAATTCATTAAACTAATCACTCTCCAAGCAGCTTTGATGATTTTGAAAACACAGGAAAGATAGTTTTTGTTTAATTCTGCTGCCTGGACTCAGCTCACTCACTGCGGTTGGTGTACTTCTTCCAGGTCCACACTTGGATTTGGGAATTTGCTGTGTGTCAGATGAGTTTTGTAGGCAGTTTCTTAGGTGATCACATAGACATATTTTGTGGGAATCAGAAAAACATAAACTTCCACAAACGCGAAAAGATTTGATCTGCAGCCTTAGAAGATGCTTACATTGATGTAAAAACACAACATACAGACACTAAGCAGAAAAATCATAAATGTTTCTATAGTTCTAAGTAAGAATATGCCTTAAGTAAGTAGGAAACTGTTTTAGATAAGATAGTAAAGAGTTTATAATGTAGGGGTGTGGTTGTATAGAATAAACTAAGAGTATAGAAATTATAATAAAAACTTCTATAAAGACATGAGACAGAAACCCATTAGATAAAAATAGCCACAGGACAGCAGAACTAAGAAAAGGTAATAAGTTAGAAAAGCAAAATAAACCCTGTGACAATTGTCTATTAGTTAAAAAAGTTAGATATTGTTTTGTAACAAAGAAACTTATTACTACTCTTAAACTGTGACCAATAGCTTACTCCTTTAAAATCTCACAACTTCTAAAACTAATGTTATCTAAACAATAAACCATTCTTAACCCAAAAATAGTCCCATCCCTTCATTTCTAACAATGATAATATTTATGTAACCAGCATCTCTCACGGACATTTCCTGAGGTTTTATTAAAGGAAAAAAATCTAATTATTTTTGGGTTTTATTACCAAAAATCTACAGTGTATAAAACAAACAAACAAACAAAAGGTCTTTCTTTCTTTCAAGGAGCTTTGTTAAGAAGTGTCTTAATAATTATGAGTCATTAAATGGAAGATCCTCCAGCATGAACATTTTGCATTCTGTATTTACCAGCTTTAGACAGGAAAATCTAATGACCCCATTCTGCTGTGGAAGAATACAGCACTGCCTTACAAAACAGGTCATAAAATGATAATGATTCAGCTGAAATACTGAAATTACTTTTTAAAAAATCAATCAGTCAAGATGAATCCAATGACAAATTTAATTTTTACTCTTCTTTCTTTTTTTAATTAAAAATTTCCAAATCAGGACTATTTTGTGAAGATAAATGTTTGTATGGATTCATAGCAATTACATATTTTTTCCATAGAAATTTTTGCTGTTTCAGGTCTCACCTCCAATTCACACACACAATTTAAATGATCCTGTGTCTAAAACTTTACAAGCATCTTCCTGGAAAACAGAACTTGTTGTTCTGAAAGGTCTGGAGGCACACTCAGCTTTCATCTGAGGATGTTGAAGACAATCTAAAAAGTCATCCCAAATGCAGAATGCTGCATCCTCAGCAGCTTTTCCTCCTGCCTGGGACCTGGGGCTGCTCTGCTTTGCAAAGAGCCCATGTGGGGTTTTTGCATGGATGCTCCTGGGCACTGTAAATTTGCTCTGCAGTTTGTTTATCTGGGAGCACTTCAAGGAACTAATCAGCCTTTTTGGTAAACTGTTCCTGGCAGCCTGGAAGGAAAGCCAGGGCACATCAGAGTTTTGCTAAAACAATCTGTCAAGTGGTTGATGTGTACAATGGGATAACTCGAGCGTTGGACTTCAGGGGTTATAAATGAACAAACAAAGGATGAAAAAAAGGAGTTATGTGAGGGGGAGAATGTGCACTGACCTCACATCCCTCTGAGATGTATTCACACTTCCACTTTGTTTTGAGAAATTTTTGTTTCTCCCGAACCCTTTATTTGATGAACTGGCTCATCAAATGGAAATGGATGCAGAATTTGAAATGGAAATTCTGCATTCAAATTGGGATTGCTCTGTTTAAACACATGAACAAACAAACAAGATGGTTAAAGCATGAATCAGAAGGAATAAAGTGTAATTCTAAATCTCATGTACTAGGCTGATGAAAAAGGACTAAAATAGAAGCATTATTTTAAACATCTCACCTTAAGAGAAATAATTTGGTTTTGCCTAATTATTTCTGAATAAATATTCAGTCATTTTGCCACCAATTCTTTCTTTAACCAAGATAAGTAATATTCTACAGCTTGCATCTTTCTCCAGAAAATGCAGTGTGCACTCTCTTCTCCCTGTGGAGCCACAGGTGACATTCTTGCAGGTTTGGTTTAATGCCCTCTGAAATGTCAGTCAGTGGGATGACTTTTTAGATTGTCTTCAACATCCTCAGATGAAAGCTGAGTGTGCCTCCAGACCTTTCAGAACAACAAGTTCTGTTTTCCAGGAAGATGCTTGTAAAGTTTTAGACACAGGATCATTTAAATTGTGTGTGTGAATTGGAGGTGGAACCTGAAACAGCAAAAATTTCTATGGAAAAAGAAAATATATAATTGCTATGAATCCATACAAACATTTATCTCTACAAAATAGTCCTGATTTGGATTTTTTAAATTAAAAAAAGAAAGAAGAGTAAAAATTAAAGTATATTTGTCATTGGATTCATCTTGACTGATTGATTTTTTTAAAAGTAATTTCAGTATTTCAGCTGAATCGTTATCATTTTATGAACTGTTTTGTAAGGCAGTGCTGTATTCTTCCACAGCAGAATGGGGTCATTAGATTTTCCTGTCTGAAGCTGGTAAATCACCTGAATTACAAAGAGGAACCTGCAGGATATTGATCACTTTTTTATTATAGCACTGGGCAAATTATTGTGTTTACTGAAAAGTTTGCTTTTTGAATCAGCTGTTATTGTGTGCTTAGGGAGGGTAAAATCTGCCAGCCTGGGAAGTTCAACTCAGGTGATTTGTGCTTGACAGAAGAGCTGAAAATTCCCCCTGAACCCTTCACCTAAGAGACCAGGAAACACCTGACAATCCCTGGGAATTATTCTGGGAATTGCACTGGGAAAACTGATTTTTGTTGAAATAGTTCAGTCTGTGTTTTGTTGAAAGGAACTAAAAAATTAGTGACAACATGGGTGGCTTGGCCTTCCTTGGAGGAGGGCACTGAGAGGAGTGAAGGGAATTAGATTATTTTGCCATGAGCTGAAGTTGATATTCCAGCTGCTGTAGAAGGAATTAGCCACCTGGGATGTTTCACCTTTGCCTACCCAAACCTTCAGTGCATGGCATCAACATCCCCACAGAGCCTCTTTCTCCTCAGTCTCAGGGAGGGCATTTTTGTTCCCATCCAGGTTTCAGAGGCCTCTCCCTGTGGAAAAGACAGGAAAATGATTGTGGCCATAAAGGCTGCTATGAAAAGCACAGCTGCTGCTCCTCCAGAAGCCCTTCAGGTTTCTATGTAAAGCCCACAGAAATTCAGTGCTTTTGGACTTGGTGTGCAGGGAAGTAGCAGGACTCCATCCCAGCATGCTTTCCACTTTAGTTACAGCCTGACAGCATGGTTTTAATGGGGTATTTATTCTAATTCTGGACAGATCAAGCTGCTCGGTCGTAAATTGGCTTCTAGGCTTCTGTTTGCTCAGTCAGACTCCTCTGCACTCTGTGCATACACCTCTGCTGTGAATTATGGCCCTTTTTAATGCCTTTTGAAAAGGCTAGATGCTAGATTTATCATGCTTTCCTTTTGGGAGATGTACCTTATATAATGATTCAAAATCTCTGGCATTTTGGTAATTAGAAATTTTGAAACCGTTGTATACCGTGCTAAATTTCATAAAGTATTTCTGCCAGAAAGAAATAGTTGTCTACTTATGTCATAAAGAGAAGCTTTATGTACCAATAAATAACTCATACAACAGGGCTCAGAACACCTCTTCCAGGGGGGCTTCCATCTTATAATAAACTTCTGTTGGAAACTGTAATTAGAATGCTTCAGTTGGTGTTGTTTTCTTTAAAAAAAACAACAAAAAATGTTCATTCCAGCTCCATTCTTTTTTAGTATCTCATGATCATAAAGATGCACTAATAAGAAATGAACTGATGCTGCATTCTGTGCCACAAAACACATTTTGCTAGTCTAAAAACCCTTGAAGATAATGACTCTTTCACAAAATTAGGTTCTGACAAACCATTTTTAATTGGTGTATTATTTTCTGGGCCAAAACATGAAAGATTCAACCAGCTCAGCCAATAAAAACTGAATAGAAAAATTGGAGTCCTCTGAATATATCATTGTGCTGTGGATAAACTCTCAGTGATTAGGGCACAGTCCTTGTGCCACAGTTGCTCCATGTGTGGTTCCTCTGTCTGTAGGGTTTTGAGAGCTGGCAGATGTTGAACATATTTTGTACAAAATACTTTGTACAAAATGTCTTTTTTATTATTGTGGTCCTCTCCCTCATTTGGAACAACAGGCAGAATATAATTTTGAAGTTTTATTTAGCCTTTGGTCAAAACTTTAGCAAAATAGTGTTTATTTAATAATAATAGTTAATAATGTAAATAATGCCCTTTTTCTTCATTTCTAATTTCTTTTTTCTTCATTTATTTTTTTC
The DNA here is from genome assembly GCF_051311805.1 of Agelaius phoeniceus. Lineage (NCBI taxonomy): Eukaryota > Metazoa > Chordata > Aves > Passeriformes > Icteridae > Agelaius > Agelaius phoeniceus. The sequence goes on from NC_135270.1 coordinate 6,750,437, forward strand.
TTCATTTCTAATTTTCATTCATTCATTTTCTAATTTTTCTTCATTTCTAGTTAATAATGCCTTTTTTTCTTCATTTCTTCCTGCTTTCCCTTATCCCTTGTCAGCTTAAGGCTTTCTTTCTGATAATAAACAGGGAAAGATAATATTTGGAAAACAAAACCTTTTTTTTTTTGCTTTAATTTTCTGTGCTTTTAACAACCATTGCTATTTGATTAATCAATAAGGAACCTTGATTTTTAAAACTCCACCTTGTGAGCTCTCATCTTGCTTAATGAATTCCAGAGGTTTCACACCTCTAACTTTTATGGGAGTCTTTGAGTTTTTGCCCTCTGAATAATTACCCAGTAATTGATATTGAATGATTTGCATAACCAAACAATGAGTTATGGTGTTAAGTTAGATCAACATTTAATTTCTCCTTCATTTTTACCTCAATTTGCCTCACTGCTTCTTTTCTTCTAACCATCACAGACCCTCCATTTCTGATAAAACAGGGAGAAACACACCTTTTCAGTAAAATCCACTAATCAGGTTCTCTTTGAATAAAAGGTCTTCAAACAGTGGGGTTTTTTTTGCAGAAAAATAAGAATAAAAAAGTAGGCTTTACTCAAAGACTTATCTTCTCAGTGAATTCTGATACTAAATTGTGTGGAAATGGGGCACATCAAAATTCCTACCCTTTTTCCAATCTCTGTAGTAGCTGAGAGGCTCACCAAAGCTTATGAAGATTTTCTCTGGCTCTTTGATATCTGTCTGGATTGCAGCAAAGCAATGCCAAGTGAGGAAACACTTGCTCCTGATAGATCCATCCTTTTGGGTGGCATGCAATAATTTCAGTTCTCCAGCACACAGACATGATTGGATTGCTGGACATCATTTGCTAATTTTAGTATTTTACAATATCTTACTTTTTCATTTCTTGCAGTTAGATCTCATCATGCTGTTCTGCTGCCACAAAATTATTACCTGTAGCAGATTCACCCAGTGGAAAGGTGTCATGAAATTATTTTCAAACTATTTTCCTTCAGTCTATCACTGCAGTATTTTTAAAACATGAGAATTTCACATGATTCGTTGTGTGCTGCTGATACTGAGGGACAGCAGAAGTTCAGCACTCCAAAGGCAGACTTTGTTTAGGGAAATTAGTAGTGTTTACTGCAACTATTCTGGTTTGGAATAGCTGCTCTAAATCCTGACATTTGAGTGACTCTGAGGCACTCAGGAGCTCTCTTGCAACAGCACAAGCAGAATGTTAAGTAACACAAACTGGAGAAGAGGCAACACCAATAAATTGAGTTGTTTGCCAGGCATGCAGAGCAGATGGTTGGGCTCCTCCTCCTGTGGGAGACCCTGCCCAGACTCCTGTGGGCTTCAGCAAAGTCTGCTTTTAAAGGGTCAGAGTACCACTAAAAATTAAATTAGGGACAAGTCGATTTCCCTCTGAGTGCTTTCCTCTGCAGTGGCTGGAGCTGTAATTAAAATGCAGTGGCTGAGGAGCTGGTGGCATTCAGCTGCCTCTGAAGGAGATGCTGCAAAGGCTAAACAAGGGTCTGAACCCTCATTAGCAGCATTTGTCAGGAACCACAGGATCTTCCTTGTTTTCTCTCTTGTTGCATGGTAAATATTGTTCAAAGGAACAGCATGCAATAACAGCTGAGACTGAAGAGTCCTACAGCTCATTTGCCTTGCAAATGCTTAATTATTCAGACAGATTTTCAACATAAACAAAAACTAAGGAAATAACCCACAATGCAAAGACTGTCATCCTAGGATTAACATTTTGGGGTGTTGTTTGCTTAGGAACCTCAGTTCAGAACTGTCACTTTTTATCAAATGCTTATTTCCACCTAAAATTCAGTGGAACACTTAGAAAAATACCGTGTACAAACATCATCCATATGAACATTTCTTGGCCTGTGTCCTTTTCTAAGACAGGTCTTCTCAGAATACTAGACTCAAGAGACTGATTTGAAATTTATTTACTGCATTTAATGTTCAGAGAGCAGAAATGTTCAGGTGTTATGTTACATCTGTATTAATATGTAATGGATCAACTGGTTCAAGACACAGAATAGGGAGGATATTAATAAGTATTTAAGTGAAGTTTTAACTGTGTTTTCCTAGATTGCTTTTCTAGCCTGAATCCAAAAGGACTCTAATGTGTTGTAGTTTCTGTCAGTCAAAACCAGTAGCAGGAATACTTGTTTTTAGTAGGGCGGGAGGTTAATGTTGTTGATTAATCTTTAGCTCAGGAAAGAATGACCTGCTTGCAGATTGTGTGTTTCTTTGAAGTTCACCAGTCAAATATGGATGGAAAATAACACATGCATGAATTTAGGGACTGGAATATCTGCTGCAACTTGAAACAGCTTCGAGGGTTAACTCAGGGCTGGGATGAAAATGTCTGATTTTGTAATTAACTGCTGGTCACAAACTCTCTAGATTCCTTTCAAGATGATATTTATGGATTCTCCCTCAACTGTCTTGTTGAAACTCATCTCAGCTTAATTATATTCTTGCTTCAGCCAGTGAATTCTTCAAATAAATGCCCTCACTTAAATAATAAACATTATTTATTTTAAACATAAATAAAAATAAATGCAACCCTGGCATGGGGTGTGTCCTGCTACTCCAGGAACATTCTGTGGAAAAAAGGCCATGGAGAAGTTACTGGAAAGGAGACAAGAGTAGAGAGGGTCCTGTGCAAGCTGTTCCTTACACTGACACACACATCACTGTTTGATGCCAATATTTTAGCAAATTATATAAAACGTTGGGCTCAAAAGTAGGTATATTCATAACTAGAAATATTCCACAGAAAATTTGTTTTCAAAAAAAAGTAGGAATTTAAGGGTTATATTGGGCTAAAGCACAACAAGGAAGTTGATTCTCTGCCTGGATAAACATCTGAAATGTTTATTTTCTTTCTGGGTGAGAAGAGGCCACTACTTTATCTGGAGTTGTCTCAGGGGTGTTTAAACACCTTAAAACTTACCAATAGAGGAGTTCATCAAGCTTAGACAAATGAGTTTATACCTCTTAACACAGTTTCTTCTATAAAATACTTCTCAATCTTAGGAAAGGACAAAATTTTAGGTAAGAGACTGCATGAATTAGTCTATATACAGAAATGGAATGCATCTTAAAATTGCTGTCTGTGCTATATTCCCCTGTAAGTTGGCAATAGTAATTTAGATATTGAGGATGCAATGATTCTCTCTTTTTATAACCAAATCTTTGAATACTTTCAATACTTTTAGTGCATTCAACGCTTTAAAAATATCTTTTTTAAGAATAAGTATCAACAGAGAGATTTTTTTTAAATTCCATTTTTGAATTCTGTTGAAATATGGAAAGAAGAATGAGTTCATGAAGCATTTTTAAATTATAGACTTAAACAACATTTGGGCTCCATGATTAATGATGTTATTTTAATTCACAAGCCAGATCAGTTATTGGTATTATTTGCAGGTTTGGGGGTTGTTTATTGAATATCTGACAGATGCACCTGTAAAGCGAGCAAGAGTTCAGAAAGAGTGAGTGCATGTGTGCTTTAGGATGGTTTAAATTGCTAGATATGAGATGGGATTTCAGTGCTCTTGTTTGGATATATATTCCTACATTAGTTGACAGTAGAGGGATAGGGGAAGAGAATGGATGATTTCTTGAAGATTTAATTTTCAGCACACCTTAATCAGAACTGCCAGTTTTCTGTGAGGGTGAGAGGAATGAAGACAGGGAGAATGGGCAGTCATGGGTTTGCAGAAGGTGGAAGACAAACCCTTGTACTCCTAATCCAATTTGACTCATATCCACAGACTGCAGTGCAATGTTTCTTGTTCCTTACATCTATGCTTCAGAACATGAAAACACAGTATTTTAGTGTTCTTCCAAAACAATTAATTCAGTTTAAATACTCAGCTGTATCATTGCTGTTACTGCACTCTCACAGCTTAGTTTCTCACAGCACTTTTCAGAACATGTGAATTTTTTTGCTGTTGTTCCTCCAGGGCTGTGTGCAGTGCTTTCTGCTGAAAACTTCACCATGTGATTCGTGCTTTTAAAACAAAAACCAAAGGAAGAAATAGATCTTTGTCATAATCAGCTAAAAGCAATATACACAAAGTGGAATGTGTGTGCACACAAATATGTATAATTTACAAAGACCTACATGGCCATTTAATATACATAGTTTAATGTTTAGGCATGAAGAAACTGTTTATAATAATTTTCTTATCCATGTAAACTACATCAAAAGTCTTTAGCTAGACATAAAAAATGTAACCAGATCTACAAAATCTGCTCGAGCATCACTAGCTTTTCCACTTTTATCAATCTCTTGTCATTGATCAATATACAGCCATGAATAGTTTGCTTTCTCAAACCAAAGATGCACATATCTCCCCTGCCTTTAGATTAAGAAAGGCATGCAGGAATTAAAAAAAAATATTTTTCATTGAGATTTATTGCTATATCTCCATTTCTCTGGCTTATAAAAATCCACAATGCTGCAAAGAAATAAAAGCTCTTGGTTATTTAAGCTATATGACAAGACTTTGTGCTGAAATACTCAGGAAACAGCTTGTGTTCATGGAAAAGTGAATAGTGATTTTTTTTTAATGTATAGGAATTTGAATCCCCCACACAGACCTTAGAACTGTAGCAGGGAGGCTTTTTCATTTTGCAAATGGAAATGCAATTTTTCTACATCCCATATAAATTCACTTTAATAATCACTCCCTAAAATTAAGGTTTGCTATGTTATTAGTCAAATAAAAAGGTTTCAATTGAGTTATATAGGAAAAGAACTATACCCATGGTAGACAACTATTCATAAGATTAAAAAACCTGTCAGTAAATTATCTGTCATCTGCCACTTTGGATATTTCCTGTTTCTTTTTCTCTCTCCATAAAATGTTGGGCAGAATTAGTGCACATCACATCCATGTCAATGATATTGCTGTTTCTTAATTCAGTCAGGAGCCTCACAGGTGATTTATTCAGATCACTGTGGCTCCTGTAGACAAATTTAGAGTAGGAGAATGATGGGGAGAGACTCTTTACAAGGACATTTAGTGACAGGACAAGGGGGAATGGTGTCAAACTGACTGTGAGTAGGTTTGGATTTGATACTAGGAAAAATTCTCTATTGTGAGGGTGGTGAGATCCTGGCACAGGTGTTGCCCAGAGAAGCTGTGGCTGCTCCTTCCATCCCTGGAAGTGTCCAAGGCTGGAGGGGGCTCTGAGCTGCCTGGTCTAGTAGAAGGTGTGCCTGCCTGCTGGAGCCCTGGTTACTGAGAATTTCAGAGTTTCTGTGCTGACCCCCAGGAGAACACTGCCTTTGACCTGAGGCTGTGGAGAAGCTTCCAAAATGGAATGACAGGGCTGGGACTGTGGGTGTGGAGTTTGAATAGAAGGGTGTAATATCACAGGGGGGAAACTTAGAGTTTAAGGGTTTAGAATATTGTAATATATATAAAGCAAGATGTAGGTTTTAGGGTGGAGGCTGGTCCTTCTTCTTCTTCACCTTCTTCTTCTTCACCTTCTTCTTCACCTCCTTCACCTCCTCCTTCACCTCCTCCTCCTTCACCTCCTCCTCCTTCACCTCCTCCTCCTTCACCACCACCACCTCCTCCTCCTCCCTCCTCCTCCTCCTCCTCCTCGGGTTTGGATGGTTTTATGTAATTGGATAAAAAAGTCCTCATTGCGGGCATGGGTAGTAGGTTATTGTGTTAAAATTACAAATAATTTTAAGGTGTCATTTCTTAATTGGACAGTTCTTCCTTAAAAGGCCTTGTAGAGAGAGAGATGGGGCTCCATTTTTACCTTGTTAGAGTGAAGTGCTGTAGAGCTCACAGTTTGTGAGTCTGTAACATAGAAGAGAACTAATAAACATCTGGGTCCCAACAAGAAATACCTTCTCACACATTTAATCCCAACCCTGGAGAAAAAAGAAGATAAAACTTGACACCTGCCCATGCGAATGAGATGATTTTTACCATTCCTTCTAAGTGACATCATTCTATGGAGATCAGAATCCAGAGTTCTCTGTCCTGAGAGCTCCTGGAGAGGCATCTTTCCCTGAATTACTGTATGTAGTATCAGTACTCTCTAGATTCATCTGAGAGGCTCCTCATCACTTTAATCACTT